>NC_080068.1:38079463-38766045 GCF_949987535.1 Balaenoptera acutorostrata
GGGAAAACAAGCCTTGTGCCATCAGTCTCCAATTTCTAGGTTCATACGCAGCATACACGCAGGAGCAGAGCTTCCTGGCTCTAAGCAGTTTTTTGATACCGAAACGGGTGCTTCAGGAAGGTTTCTAGGAGTCTTGGAAAGCTTACTACCGTGAAACTAAAGCAGAACAGCGATGAAGGCCTCATGGACCTGCTGCAGGCCTCCCGATTTGCAAGGATAATCAGGGCCTTACTTGGAGGTTAGTGTTCACGTTGACTTTCACTTTGGGTATAGAGGAGAGCAGGGTGAGCTTCCAACTGGGGACTGGAAGCACAAGCTTTCTTTCGAGAAAACTCATTTTCTTCTCTAAGCCATGCAGGCAGTAACTAAAAGCAAGGTAACAACAGTGCTTTTCAGGTAGCTTCAAGACTGCATGAGTGAAGCTTTCAAAACTGGAAAACAATCTTTGTGCCATCAGTCTCCCATTTCCAGATTGACACGCAGCATAAGTACATGGTGATGCTAACAAGTCAAAAGAGATTCACGATACCCACTGGGGCTTTCCCTGATTCAACTTATTTCCATGACCGCTTTTTTGCGTGCAGCCAAGTGCCTAAAGAAAGGATACGAGTGGGAGATTTAGGGGCCTGTGCCTCTTCCAAAGACCTGCAGTGTTACACCAAGAACTGTGCTTAAAAATGTACTTGGAAGGCAAGCCGACCACCTCCTTGTGGATGCGTGACTCTGTAAAAGGTGAAAAGGGAGTAGAAGAGAGTGGTTTTCTCAATAGAGTTCAACTAGGGGAATAAGGTTACATCCATTTAATGGAGGACAGTCTAGAAGTGTGTTCCTGAATCCTGTGTAGTCAGGAGGTAAGCTGGCTCTCCCAAGGAAGAGTGCAGTGTGTTGCCTTTCTCTAGCCAACACTGGGGTGTTCCAAAAGGCCTACGGGGCTGAAGTTGCTTACCTAGCCCTGTGCTTCCTTGCTCTACTCAGTATAATGGTAGCAAAGCGGGTGCTGAAACAAGGTCCCTAGGAGTCTTGAAAAGCTTACTACCGTGAAACTAAAGCAGAACAGCGAAGAAGGCCTCATGGAGCTGCTCCACGCCTCCCTTTTGGCAAGGCAAATCTGGGCCTTACTTCGAGGCTAGGGCTCCCCTTGACTTTCACTTTAGGTATAGAGCAGAGCAGGGTGAGCTTCCAACTAGGAACTGGAAGCACAAGGTTTCTTTCGGGAAAACTCAATCTCTTCTCAGAACCATGCAGGCAGTGACTAAAACCCCGGCAATAACAATGCTTTTCAGGTATAAAGGAGGCCGCAAAAACGGAGTTTTCCAAATGGGCAAACAAGCCTTGTGCCATCAGTCTCCAAAGAGTAAGTTGGTACGCAGCATACAGGCAGGACCAGAGCTTTCTGGTTCTAAGCAGTTTTCTGATACCGAAACGGGTGCTGAAGCAAGGTCCCTAGGAGTCTTGAAAAGCTTACTACCGTGAAACTAAAGCAGAACCGTGAAAAAGGCCTCATGCAGCTGCTCCACGCATCTTATTTGGCAAGGCAAATCAGGGCCTTACTTCGAGGCTAGGTCTCAGGTTGACTTTCACTTTAGGTATATAGCAGAGCAGGGTGAGCTTCCAACTAGGAACTGGAAGCACTAGGTTTCTTAAGGGAAAACTCAATATCTTCTCAGAACAATGCCACCAGTGCCTAAAACCACGGCAACAGCAATGCTTTTGAGGTATAAACGATGCTGCATGAACGGTGCTTTCCAAATGGGCAAAGAAGCTTTGTGCCAAGAGTCTCCAAATAGTAAGTTGGTACGCAAGATACACGCAGGACCAGAGCTTCCTGGCTCTAGGCAGTTTTCTGACACCGAACAGGTGCTGAAACAATGTCTCTAGGAGTGTTGGAAAGCTTACTACCGTTAAACTAAGGGAGAACAGTGATGAAGGCCTCTTGGAGATGCTGCCCGCCTCCCGTTTTGCCAGGATAATCAGGGCCTTACTTCGAGGCTAGTGCTCTCCTTGACTTTCACTTTAGTTATAGAGCAGAGCAGGGTGAGCTTCCAACTAGGAACTGGAAGTACAAGGTTTCGTACGGAAAACTCAATATCTTCCCAGAACCATGCAGGCAGTGACGAAAACTCTGGCAACAGCAATGCTTTTCAGTTATAAGGAGGCTGCATGAAAGGAGCTTTCCAAATGGGCAAAGAAGCTTTGTGCCTACAGTCTCCAAATAGTAAGCTGGTACGCAGCATACACGCAGGACCAGACCTTCCTGGCTGTAGGCAGTTGTTTGATACCGAAACTTCGGTCGCGTTGCAGTAAAGCTACAGTGCCTCTACAAGGCCTGCACTACAACGGTTTCCACACGTTAGTTTAGAGCTGCCTTCAGGTAAGAGAGGCAACGGTGAGTGGCCCAGAACTCTTCTCCACTGCCTAACGTCATCCGTGTTACAAGCAGAAATAGTTTCGACTTGTCAAATGGAAGCAAAAGGAATTTCGCTCACGTCGTACTCTGTGTCAAAGTGTAAACAGCAGAGTGCGCAGTGTGTTAGAATGGATGCAGAGCTCTGCAAACCTCTTCCTCTTCAGCCAAATGATAAGAAGCGCTCAGCTTCGTTTCCTAGTGTGACTAGAGTCGAGTGCCTTCAAGTTGGTTTGACAGGCTGCTGTACTACTGCTGAAACATACATGAGTTTTCCTAGGCACACGCAAGATGGTTCAGAGTAAGTCGACCCCTGTGGCGATGGACTTTCGCCCTTGGATCACTCGAGGAGCGTTTTAGGCATGTATGTGGAACCTATAAAAATGGTACAGATGAGCCAGTTTGCAGGGCAGAAGTTGAGACACAGATGTAGAGAATGGACATATGGACACCAAGGGGGGAAAACTGCGGTGAGGTGGGGATGGTGGTGTGCTGAATTGGGCGATTGGGATTGACATGTATACACTGATGTGTATAAAACTGATGCCTAATAAGAACCTGCAGTATAAAAAAACAAACAAAACAACTAATACTAAACTTTCATTGGGTTATTTGTATGGAAATATGTTAATATAAATGTTTCAGACATTACATGAAATTTCTAAAAATGTTATATTTGTATTTGTATGGAAATATGTATGGAAATATGTTAATATAAATGTTTCAGACATTACATGAAATTTCTAAAAATCTTATATTTGTATTTGTATGGAAATATGTATGGAAATATGTTAATATAAATGTTTCAGACATTACAGGAAACTTCTAAAAATCTTATATGTTCTGGTAAAGGTTATAAGTAATAATCCTAGTTATTACTTTAAAATGTATATCTCAGAAATAACTAATTTTCTTGTCAACTGCATTATTATGAACTTTCATCAAATCTTTAACCATGGTCATTTTTAAGTCTTCTGTCATTTACAGACAGTTCTGGGTGTACTCTGATGATTTTGCAAGTATGTTCCTATAAAAGGGTTTCATCTTCAAGAAATTCATGGAAAAGACTCTGACAAGTACAGGTTTCTGGTAACTGACTGTACTGCTGAACTGAATGAATAAGCATTTTCAGAACTCTAATGAAAAACTGATGAACTCATAAAAGTGCTAACAAAAGATCAAGATGAAAAAAAAAATTAATTACATGGGACTGAGTGAACTGATGAGGATGAGTATA
Source organism: Balaenoptera acutorostrata (assembly GCF_949987535.1). Classification (NCBI taxonomy): domain Eukaryota; kingdom Metazoa; phylum Chordata; class Mammalia; order Artiodactyla; family Balaenopteridae; genus Balaenoptera; species Balaenoptera acutorostrata. Next base: position 38,083,105 of record NC_080068.1, read on the forward strand.
ATTTTTGTGACTTTCTGTCTGAATTAAAAAAAAATCCCACAAGGACTCAGAGGCAAAGAATATACAAATCAATTTTCACTGCAAAGTAAAGGAGCTGTTACAGTGGAGGATTACTGGACTGAATGTCAATATTATGACATAGTATGAGTGTGTTTCATGTTTGGTAATTGCAATCATTGTTGCTTTTGTTGTGGTCATCCATGTACAATGCTTGGTGTCAGTCTATTTATCTCTTGTAAAAAAAAAAAAAAATGGAAGTCAAGTGCATGGGGTGCCCTTAAGGGGACAACCAGGCATATTAACAAGAGGTACTTGAAACCTGCACTCATCTCAGTGTGCACGGTAGAATCGTCTACGGTGAAGCACATGTAAAATGGGTGTCCTACGCACTGCACTCCGAAGGCCATGGGTGAGTCTGCTGCCTGCTAGACCTCAGCATCCTCACACGTTGGGTTCAATCGGCTTTTGAGACTCTTCGCTCACTTTGGTATAAGGCTACAGTTCCACTGGTAACGCTACTTTACAACGGTCTCCTCACGTTACTTTATATCTGCCTTCAGCAAGGAGAGGCGAGGGCGAGTGGGCTGGAAAGTGTTTCCACCGACTTAAACGATCTGTAAGCCGACCAGGAAACATTTTTGTCGTTTCAAATTGAGAGGAGAGGAAATTCGGCCATGCTGTACTGTCTCTGCCAAACAGTCCTTCCCAAAGGAAGCAGGGTGGGAGAATGGTGGCAAAGGTGTGCCGTACTCTACGTCGACAGCCGCATGACGGGCAGGGCTCAGCTTAGTTTCCTCGGTGCCTAGAGGCGAATGCTTTCAACTTTGTATGAAAGGCTGGTGTCCTAGGGCCAAGACATATGCGAGCTTTCCCTAGCCGCAAGGGCGAGGAGGACGCTTGAGAAGACATCGACAACCCCCCATCCCGGAGACAGTATTTCGCATTTGGAGAACGAGAGGAGAGCTTTAGGCATAGGACTTTGTCCCTCGTGCTTCTAGGGGCTAAAGTGAAGCACCTCCTCCCTGTGGTTGTACACTGAGAATGATGGGAAGAGCGCTCAACCTGGCCAAGGGAAGTAGCTTCCTCTCTGAAGCAGAAAGCCTTCCTGCAATGCCATGGGAAGGGCCTTGGGTTCCTGGGCTGTGTGAAAATAGTAATGTCGCAGAAGGAAACATTTGCACTTTGCGTTGAGGCCTTGCAGTGCTCAGTGGAGTTGGACCGAGGGCAGCTTTCGGGGCAAACGTTGACCGTTGAGTGGAAGCATTTGGAAGGCCGAATGTTGAGGGTTACCTGGTTAGACCGGTTTCCCTTCCATGAGGAGCAGCGCCTGCTTACTGGGTATGTACCGCAGGGAAGGTCTAGTGGCAGAGCCCCTTCCTTAGGTGGATGGCCTAATGGCAGTCAAGTGCATGGGGAGCCCTGTCAAAGGGACAGCCATGCACATTAAGAAGAGACACTTGGGGGCTTCCCTGGTGGGGCAGTGGTTGAGAATCTGCCTGCCAATGCAGGGGACACGGGTTCGAGCCCTGGTCTGGGAAGATCCCGCGTGCCGCGGAGCGACTAGGCCCGTGCGCCACAACTGCTGAGCCTGCGCGTCTGGGGCCTGTGCTCCGCAACAAGAGGGGCCACGACAGTGAGAGGCCCGCGCACCGTGATGAAGAGTGGCCCCCGCTTGCCGCGACTGGAGAAAGCCCTCGCACAGAAACGAAGACCCAACACAGCCATAAATAAATAAATAAATAAATAATTAAAAAAAAAAAAAAAAGAAGAGACACTTGAAACATGCCCTTGTGTCAGCGTACACGGTAGATTCATTTCCAGTCAAGGCTGTGTGAACTGTGTATCTTAGCAGCTTCTCTCTGTAGACCATGGGTGAGTCTCAGGCATGCCAGAACTCAGAAATATCACCCATTGTATGGATTCGGCTCTTGAAACTTCGGTCGCTTTGCAGTAAGGCTACAGTGCCTCTGCAAGGCCTGCACTACAACGGCTTCTGCACGTTAGTTTACAGCTGCCTTCAGGTAAGAGAGGCAACGGTGAGTGGCCCAGAACTCTTCTCCACTGCCTAAAGTGATCCGTATTCCAAGCAGAAATAGGTTCGACTTGTCAAATGGAGGCAAAAGGAATTTCGCTCACATCGTACTCTCTGTCCAAGAGTAAACAGCAGAGGGCGCAGTGTGTTAGAATGGATGCAGAGCTCTGCAAACCTCTTCCTCTTCAGCCGAATGAGAAGAAGCGCTCAGCTTCGTTTCCTAGTGTGACTAGAGTCGAGTGCCTTCAAGTTGGTTTGACAGGCTGCTGTACTACTGCTGAAACATACGTGAGTTTTCCTAGCCACACGCAAGATGGTTCAGAGGAAGTTGACCCCTGTGGCGATGGACTTTCTCCCTTGGATCACTCGAGGAGCATTTTAGGCATACGGCTTTGCTCCCGGCTGCTTCTAGGGCCGAAACCGAACACCCTCCTCCTTGTGGCATTTAATTGAGAAAGGGAGGAAATAGCCGTCCACCTGCCCAAAGAGACGTAGCTTCCTTTCTGCAGCAGAAAGCCTTTCTTCAGTGCCATGGGAAGGGCCTTCTTTACCTGGCAGCTGAGAAAAGGAAATGATTACAGAAGGAGAAATTCGCACTGTTCGTGGATCCCTGGGGGGTGGCTCAGAGTAGTTTTGCCAGGGGCAGCTTTGATTGCGAACGTGGCCTGCTTACTGGAGGAGTATGGAAGAAAGAGGCTTGAGTGGTACCTGCTTATACCCGTCTGTCCTACACGACAGTAGCGCTTGCATACACTCTACTGCAGGGCAAGAGCCCTGCAGGAGCAGCACTCTATCTTTTGGGGGAGGATTATGTGGAAGTCAGGTACCTGTGGAGCTGTGTTCAATTGACAGTCAAAGCAAGACCAGAAGAGCCATTTGAAAAGTGCACTCATCTCAGCCTACCTGGTAGAAGCAAGTACTGTGTGAATCTTGTATCCTGCCAGCTGCTCCCCTTAGGTCGTGGGGAATCAGAGGCACTCTCGATTTTGGAAGTGTCACACACTGCATTGATTCGGCATGTGAAACTCCTCGGTCACAACGGAATCAGGCTACAAATCGCCCGGCAAGCCGGCACTACAACGGGTTCCTCACGGTACTCTGTAGCTGCCTTCCAGTAGGAGGTGCAGGCCTGCGCTGGCCACAAAGTGTTTCCCCTACCAAAGAAGGCCCGTTTCCCGAGCAGTAAACGTGTTTGTCCTGTCCAATTGAGACGAACCGGGATTTCGCTCACAGTGTACTGTCTCTGTTATGGAGTCCCCACCAGAGGAAGTAGGGTTGGTGAAAGTTTGCAGAGCTCTGAAATACACTTTGTCCTCAGCCGCAAGAAGAGAAGCGCTCAGTTTAGTTTCCTGGGGTGAGTAGAAGCGCATTCCTTTAGTTTGCATGAAAGGCTGGTATCCTGCTGGTAAAATACATGTGAGATTTCCTGGCCAGAAGGAGGATGGTTGAGAAGCAACGACCTCAGGGCAGAGGGTCTTTGTGCTTGGATCAAGAAAGGAGAGCTTTAGCTTTAGGGCTTTGGTCGCTGCTGGTTTTTACCGCTCAAGCTGAGCACCGTCCTCCCTGGGGTAGTTAACTGAGAGTGATAGGAGAAAGCATTCAAGCTGCCAAGGAGAAGTCCCTTTCTTCCTGAGGCAGAAACCCTTTGTGCAATGCCATGGGAAGGGCCTTGCTTCCTGGCGGGTGAGCAAAAGGTAATGTTACAGAAGGAGAAATCCCCACACTGTGTGGAGCCCTGGCGTTGCTCAGAGGAGTTTTGCCGAGGGCAGCTCTCACTGCGAATGTTGACCCCTGGTGGGATCATTTGAAAGGCCGAGTCTTTAGTGTTACCTGGGGAGATCTGTCTGTCTCTCTTACGCAGAGAATAGGGCTTGCTTTCTGGCTACTGCAGGGAATTCTACGTGCAGAGCCCTCTCCTTAGGTGGCTGATCAAATGGAAGTCAAGTGCATGGGGTGCACTTAAGGGGACAACCAGGCATATTAACAAGAGGCACTTGAAACCTGCACTCATCTCAGTGTGCACGGTAGAATCGTCTACGGTGAAGCACGTGTAAAATGGGTGTCCTACGCACTGCTCTCCGAAGGCCATGGGTGAGTCTGCTGCCTGCTAGACCTCAGCATCCTCACACGTTGGGTTCAATCGGCTTTTGAGACTCTTCGCTCACTTTGGTATAAGGCTACAGTTCCACTGGTAACGCTACTTTACAACGGTCTCCTCACGTTACTTTATATCTGCCTTCAGCAAGGAGAGGCGAGGGCGAGTGGGCTGGAAAGTGTTTCCACCGACTTAAACGATCTGTAAGCCGACCAGGAAACATTTTTGTCGTTTCAAATTGAGAGGAGAGGAAATTCGGCCATGCTGTACTGTCTCTGCCAAACAGTCCTTCCCAAAGGAAGCAGGGTGGGAGAATGGTGGCAAAGGTGTGCCGTACTCTACGTCGACAGCCGCATGACGGGCAGGGCTCAGCTTAGTTTCCTCGGTGCCTAGAGGCGAATGCTTTCAAGTTTGTATGAAAGGCTGGTGTCCTAGGGCCAAGACATATGCGAGCTTTCCCTAGCTGCAAGGGCGAGGAGGACGCTTGAGAAGACATCGACACCCCCCCATCCCGGAGACAGTATTTCGCATTTGGAGAACGAGAGGAGAGCTTTAGGCATAGGACTTTGTCCCTCGTGCTTCTAGGGGCTAAAGTGAAGCACCTCCTCCCTGGGTTTGTACACTGAGAATGATGGGAAGAGCGCTCAACCTGGCCAAGGGAAGTAGCTTCCTCTCTGAAGCAGAAAGCCTTCCTGCAATGCCATGGGAAGGGCCTTGGGTTCCTGGGCTGTGTGAAAATAGTAATGTCGCAGAAGGAAACATTTGCACTTTGCGTTGAGGCCTTGCAGTGCTCAGTGGAGTTGGACCGAGGGCAGCTTTCGGGGCAAACGTTGACCGTTGAGTGGAAGCATTTGGAAGGCCGAATGTTGAGGGTTACCTGGTTAGACCGGTTTCCCTTCCATGAGGAGCAGCGCCTGCTTACTGGGTATGTACCGCAGGGAAGGTCTAGTGGCAGAGCCCCTTCCTTAGGTGGATGGCCTAATGGCAGTCAAGTGCATGGGGAGCCCTGTCAAAGGGACAGCCATGCACATTAAGAAGAGGCACTTGAAACATGCCCTTGTGTCAGCGTACACGGTAGATTCATTTCCAGTCAAGGCTGTGTGAACTGTGTATCTTAGCAGCTTCTCTCTGTAGACCATGGGTGAGTCTCAGGCATGCCAGAACTCAGAAATATCACCCATTGTATGGATTCGGCTCTTGAAACTTCGGTCGCTTTGCAGTAAGGCTACAGTGCCTCTGCAAGGCCTGCACTACAATGGTTTCCGCACGTTAGTTTACAGCTGCCTCCAGGTAAGAGAGGCAACGGTGAGTGGCCCAGAACTCTTCTCCACTGCCTAAAGTGATCCGTATTCCAAGCAGAAATAGGTTCGACTTGTCAAATGGAGGCAAAAGGAATTTCGCTCACGTCGTACTCTCTGTCCAAGAGTAAACAGCAGAGGGCGCAGTGTGTTAGAATGGATGCAGAGCTCTGCAAACCTCTTCCTCTTCAGCCGAATGAGAAGAAGCGCTCAGCTTGGTCTCCTAGTGTGACTAGAGTCGAGTGCCTTCAAGTTCTTTTGACAGGCTGCTGTACTACTGCTGAAACATTCGTGAGTTTTCCTAGCCACACGCAAGATGGTTCAGAGGAAGTCGACCCCTGTGGCGATGGACTTTCGCCCTTGGATCACTCGAGGAGCGTTTTAGGCATACGGCTTTGCTCCCGGCTGCTTCTAGGGCCGAAACCGAACACCCTCCTCCTTGTGGCATTTAATTGAGAAAGGGAGGAAATAGCCGTCCACCTGCCCAAAGAGACGTAGCTTCCTTTCTGCAGCAGAAAGCCTTTCTTCAGTGCCATGGGAAGGGCCTTCTTTACCTGCCAGCTGAGAAAAGGATATGATTACAGAAGGAGAAATTCGCACTGTTCGTGGATCCCTGGGGGGTGGCTCAGAGTAGCTTTGCCAGGGGCAGCTTTGATTGCGAACGTGGCCTGCTTACTGGAGGAGTATGGAAGAAAGAGGCTTGAGTGTTACCTGCTTATACCCGTCTGTCCTACACGACACTAGCGCTTGCATACACTCTACTGCAGGGCAAGAGCCCTGCAGGAGCAGCACTCTATCTTTTGGGGGAGGATCATGTGGAAGTCAGGTACCTGTGGAGCTGTGTTCAATTGACAGTCAAAGCAAGACCAGAAGAGCCATTTGAAAAGTGCACTCATCTCAGCCTACCTGGTAGAAGCAAGTACTGTGTGAATCTTGTATCCTGCCAGCTGCTCCCCTTAGGTCGTGGGGAATCAGAGGCACTCTCGATTTTGGAAGTGTCACACACTGCATTGATTCGGCATGTGAAACTCCTCGGTCACAACGGAATCAGGCTACAAATCGCCCGGCAAGCCGGCACTACAACGGGTTCCTCACGGTTCTCTGTAGCTGCCTTCCAGTAGGAGGTGCAGGCCTGCGCTGGCCACAAAGTGTTTCCCCTACCAAAGAAGGCCCGTTTCCCGAGCAGTAAACGTGTTTGTCCTGTCCAATTGAGACGAACCGGGATTTCGCTCACAGTGTACTGTCTCTGTTATGGAGTCCCCACCAGAGGAAGTAGGGTTGGTGAAAGTTTGCAGAGCTCTGAAATACACTTTGTCCTCAGCCGCAAGAAGAGAAGCGCTCAGTTTAGTTTCCTGGGGTGAGTAGAAGCACATTCCTTTAGTTTGCATGAAAGGCTGGTATCCTGCTGGTAAAATACATGTGAGATTTCCTGGCCAGAAGGAGGATGGTTGAGAAGCAACGACCTCAGGGCAGAGGGTCTTTGTGCTTGGGTCAAGAAAGGAGAGCTTTAGCTATAGGGCTTTGGTCGCTGCTGGTTTTTACCGCTCAAGCTGAGCACCGTCCTCCCTGGGGTAGTTAACTGAGAGTGATAGGAGAAAGCATTCAAGCTGCCAAGGAGAAGTCCCTTTCTTCCTGAGGCAGAAACCCTTTGTGCAATGCCATGGGAAGGGCCTTGCTTCCTGGCGGGTGAGCAAAAGGTAATGTTATAGAAGGAGAAATTCCCACACTGTGTGGAGCCCTGGCGTTGCTCAGAGGAGTTTTGCCGAGGGCAGCTCTCACTGCGAACGTTGACCCCTGGTGGGATCATTTGAAAGGCCGAGTCTTTAGTGTTACCTGGGGAGATCTGTCTGTCTCTCTTACGCAGAGAGTAGGGCTTGCTTTCTGGCTACTGCAGGGAATTCTACGTGCAGAGCCCTCTCCTTAGGTGGCTGATCAAATGGAAGTCAAGTGCACGGGGTGCCCTTAAGGGGACAACCAGGCATATTAACAAGAGGTACTTGAAACCTGCACTCATCTCAGTGTGCACGGTAGAATCGTCTACGGTGAAGCACGTGTAAAATGGGTGTCCTACGCACTGCTCTCCGAAGGCCATGGGTGAGTCTGCTGCCTGCTAGACCTCAGCATCCTCACACGTTGGGTTCTATCGGCTTTTGAGACTCTTCGCTCACTTTGGAATAAGGCTACAGTTCCACTGGCAACGCTACTTTACAACGGTCTCCTCACGTTACTTTATATCTGCCTTCAGCAAGGAGAGGCGAGGGCGAGTGGGCTGGAAAGTGTTTCCACCGACTTAAACGATCTGTAAGCCGACCAGGAAACATTTTTGTCGTTTCAAATTGAGAGGAGAGGAAATTCGGCCATGCTGTACTGTCTCTGCCAAACAGTCCTTCCCAAAGGAAGCAGGGTGGGAGAATGGTGGCAAAGGTGTGCCGTACTCTACGTCGACAGCCGCATGACGGGCAGGGCTCAGCTTAGTTTCCTCGGTGCCTAGAGGCGAATGCTTTCAAGTTTGTATGAAAGGCTGGTGTCCTAGGGCCAAGACATATGCGAGCTTTCCCTAGCTGCAAGGGCGAGGAGGACGCTTGAGAAGACATCGACACCCCCCCATCCCGGAGACAGTATTTCGCATTTGGAGAACGAGAGGAGAGCTTTAGGCATAGGACTTTGTCCCTCGTGCTTCTAGGGGCTAAAGTGAAGCACCTCCTCCCTGGGTTTGTACACTGAGAATGATGGGAAGAGCGCTCAACCTGGCCAAGGGAAGTAGCTTCCTCTCTGAAGCAGAAAGCCTTCCTGCAATGCCATGGGAAGGGCCTTGGGTTCCTGGGCTGTGTGAAAATAGTAATGTCGCAGAAGGAAACATTTGCACTTTGCGTTGAGGCCTTGCAGTGCTCAGTGGAGTTGGACCGAGGGCAGCTTTCGGGGCAAACGTTGACCGTTGAGTGGAAGCATTTGGAAGGCCGAATGTTGAGGGTTACCTGGTTAGACCGGTTTCCCTTCCATGAGGAGCAGCGCCTGCTTACTGGGTATGTACCGCAGGGAAGGTCTAGTGGCAGAGCCCCTTCCTTAGGTGGATGGCCTAATGGCAGTCAAGTGCATGGGGAGCCCTGTCAAAGGGACAGCCATGCACATTAAGAAGAGGCACTTGAAACATGCCCTTGTGTCAGCGTACACGGTAGATTCATTTCCAGTCAAGGCTGTGTGAACTGTGTATCTTAGCAGCTTCTCTCTGTAGACCATGGGTGAGTCTCAGGCATGCCAGAACTCAGAAATATCACCCATTGTATGGATTCGACTCTTGAAACTTCGGTCGCTTTGCAGTAAGGCTACAGTGCCTCTGCAAGGCCTGCACTACAACGGCTTCTGCACGTTAGTTTACAGCTGCCTCCAGGTAAGAGAGGCAACGGTGAGTGGCCCAGAACTCTTCTCCACTGCCTAAAGTGATCCGTATTCCAAGCAGAAATAGGTTCGACTTGTCAAATGGAGGCAAAAGGAATTTCGCTCACGTCGTACTCTCTGTCCAAGAGTAAACAGCAGAGGGCGCAGTGTGTTAGAATGGATGCAGAGCTCTGCAAACCTCTTCCTCTTCAGCCGAATGAGAAGAAGCGCTCAGCTTGGTCTCCTAGTGTGACTAGAGTCGAGTGCCTTCAAGTTCTTTTGACAGGCTGCTGTACTACTGCTGAAACATTCGTGAGTTTTCCTAGCCACACGCAAGATGGTTCAGAGGAAGTCGACCCCTGTGGCGATGGACTTTCGCCCTTGGATCACTCGAGGAGCGTTTTAGGCATACGGCTTTGCTCCCGGCTGCTTCTAGGGCCGAAACCGAACACCCTCCTCCTTGTGGCATTTAATTGAGAAAGGGAGGAAATAGCCGTCCACCTGCCCAAAGAGACGTAGCTTCCTTTCTGCAGCAGAAAGCCTTTCTTCAGTGCCATGGGAAGGGCCTTCTTTACCTGCCAGCTGAGAAAAGGATATGATTACAGAAGGAGAAATTCGCACTGTTCGTGGATCCCTGGGGGGTGGCTCAGAGTAGCTTTGCCAGGGGCAGCTTTGATTGCGAACGTGGCCTGCTTACTGGAGGAGTATGGAAGAAAGAGGCTTGAGTGTTACCTGCTTATACCCGTCTGTCCTACACGACAGTAGCGCTTGCATACACTCTACTGCAGGGCAAGAGCCCTGCAGGAGCAGCACTCTATCTTTTGGGGGAGGATCATGTGGAAGTCAGGTACCTGTGGAGCTGTGTTCAATTGACAGTCAAAGCAAGATCAGAAGAGCCATTTGAAAAGTGCACTCATCTCAGCCTACCTGGTAGAAGCAAGTACTGTGTGAAACTTGTATCCTGCCAGCTGCTCCCCTTAGGTCGTGGGGAATCAGAGGCACTCTCGATTTTGGAAGTGTCACACACGGCATTGATTCGGCATGTGAAACTCCTCGGTCACAACGGAATCAGGCTACAATTCGCCCGGCAAGCCGGCACTACAACGGGTTCCTCACGGTACTCTCTAGCTGCCTTCAGGTAGGAGGTGCAGGCCTGCGCTGGCCAGAAAGTGTTTCCCCTACCGAAGAAGGCCCGTTTCCCGAGCAGTAAACGTATTTGTCCTGTCCAATTGAGACGAACCGGGATTTCGCTCACGGTGTACTGTCTCTGTTATGGAGTCCCCACCAGAGGAAGCAGGGTTGGTGAAAGTTTGCAGAGCTCTGAAATACACTTTGTCCTCAGCCACAAGAACAGAGGCGCTCAGTTTAGTTTCCTGGGGTGAGTAGAAGCACATTCCTTTAGTTTGCATGAAAGGCTGGTATCCTGCTGGTAAAATACATGTGAGATTTCCTGGCCAGAAGGAGGATGTTTGAGAAGCAACGACCTCAGGGCAGAGGGTCTTTGTGCTTGGGTCAAGAAAGGAGAGCTTTAGCTATAGGGCTTTGGTCGCTGCTGGTTTTTACCGCTCAAGCTGAGCACCGTCCTCCCTGGGGTAGTTAACTGAGAGTGATAGGAGAAAGCATTCAAGCTGCCAAGGAGAAGTCCCTTTCTTCCTGAGGCAGAAACCCTTTGTGCAATGCCATGGGAAGGGCCTTGCTTCCTGGCGGGTGAGCAAAAGGTAATGTTATAGAAGGAGAAATTCCCACACTGTGTGGAGCCCTGGCGTTGCTCAGAGGAGTTTTGCCGAGGGCAGCTCTCACTGCGAACGTTGACCCCTGGTGGGATCATTTGAAAGGCCGAGTCTTTAGTGTTACCTGGGGAGATCTGTCTGTCTCTCTTACGCAGAGAGTAGGGCTTGCTTTCTGGCTACTGCAGGGAATTCTACGTGCAGAGCCCTCTCCTTAGGTGGCTGATCAAATGGAAGTCAAGTGCACGGGGTGCCCTGAAGGGGACAACCAGGCATATTAACAAGAGGTACTTGAAACCTGCACTCATCTCAGTGTGCACGGTAGAATCGTCTACGGTGAAGCACGTGTAAAATGGGTGTCCTACGCACTGCTCTCCGAAGGCCATGGGTGAGTCTGCTGCCTGCTAGACCTCAGCATCCTCACACGTTGGGTTCAATCGGCTTTTGAGACTCTTCGCTCACTTTGGAATAAGGCTACAGTTCCACTGGCAACGCTACTTTACAACGGTCTCCTCACGTTACTTTATATCTGCCTTCAGCAAGGAGAGGCGAGGGCGAGTGGGCTGGAAAGTGTTTCCACCGACTTAAACGATCTGTAAGCCGACCAGGAAACATTTTTGTCGTTTCAAATTGAGAGGAGAGGAAATTCGGCCATGCTGTACTGTCTCTGCCAAACAGTCCTTCCCAAAGGAAGCAGGGTGGGAGAATGGTGGCAAAGGTGTGCCGTACTCTACGTCGACAGCCGCATGACGGGCAGGGCTCAGCTTAGTTTCCTCGGTGCCTAGAGGCGAATGCTTTCAAGTTTGTATGAAAGGCTGGTGTCCTAGGGCCAAGACATATGCGAGCTTTCCCTAGCTGCAAGGGCGAGGAGGACGCTTGAGAAGACATCGACACCCCCCCATCCCGGAGACAGTATTTCGCATTTGGAGAACGAGAGGAGAGCTTTAGGCATAGGACTTTGTCCCTCGTGCTTCTAGGGGCTAAAGTGAAGCACCTCCTCCCTGGGTTTGTACACTGAGAATGATGGGAAGAGCGCTCAACCTGGCCAAGGGAAGTAGCTTCCTCTCTGAAGCAGAAAGCCTTCCTGCAATGCCATGGGAAGGGCCTTGGGTTCCTGGGCTGTGTGAAAATAGTAATGTCGCAGAAGGAAACATTTGCACTTTGCGTTGAGGCCTTGCAGTGCTCAGTGGAGTTGGACCGAGGGCAGCTTTCGGGGCAAACGTTGACCGTTGAGTGGAAGCATTTGGAAGGCCGAATGTTGAGGGTTACCTGGTTAGACCGGTTTCCCTTCCATGAGGAGCAGCGCCTGCTTACTGGGTATGTACCGCAGGGAAGGTCTAGTGGCAGAGCCCCTTCCTTAGGTGGATGGCCTAATGGCAGTCAAGTGCATGGGGAGCCCTGTCAAAGGGACAGCCATGCACATTAAGAAGAGGCACTTGAAACATGCCCTTGTGTCAGCGTACACGGTAGATTCATTTCCAGTCAAGGCTGTGTGAACTGTGTATCTTAGCAGCTTCTCTCTGTAGACCATGGGTGAGTCTCAGGCATGCCAGAACTCAGAAATATCACCCATTGTATGGATTCGACTCTTGAAACTTCGGTCGCTTTGCAGTAAGGCTACAGTGCCTCTGCAAGGCCTGCACTACAACGGCTTCTGCACGTTAGTTTACAGCTGCCTCCAGGTAAGAGAGGCAACGGTGAGTGGCCCAGAACTCTTCTCCACTGCCTAAAGTGATCCGTATTCCAAGCAGAAATAGGTTCGACTTGTCAAATGGAGGCAAAAGGAATTTCGCTCACGTCGTACTCTCTGTCCAAGAGTAAACAGCAGAGGGCGCAGTGTGTTAGAATGGATGCAGAGCTCTGCAAACCTCTTCCTCTTCAGCCGAATGAGAAGAAGCGCTCAGCTTGGTCTCCTAGTGTGACTAGAGTCGAGTGCCTTCAAGTTCTTTTGACAGGCTGCTGTACTACTGCTGAAACATTCGTGAGTTTTCCTAGCCACACGCAAGATGGTTCAGAGGAAGTCGACCCCTGTGGCGATGGACTTTCGCCCTTGGATCACTCGAGGAGCGTTTTAGGCATACGGCTTTGCTCCCGGCTGCTTCTAGGGCCGAAACCGAACACCCTCCTCCTTGTTGCATTTAATTGAGAAAGGGAGGAAATAGCCGTCCACCTGCCCAAAGAGACGTAGCTTCCTTTCTGCAGCAGAAAGCCTTTCTTCAGTGCCATGGGAAGGGCCTTCTTTACCTGCCAGCTGAGAAAAGGATATGATTACAGAAGGAGAAATTCGCACTGTTCGTGGATCCCTGGGGGGTGGCTCAGAGTAGCTTTGCCAGGGGCAGCTTTGATTGCGAACGTGGCCTGCTTACTGGAGGAGTATGGAAGAAAGAGGCTTGAGTGTTACCTGCTTATACCCGTCTGTCCTACACGACAGTAGCGCTTGCATACACTCTACTGCAGGGCAAGAGCCCTGCAGGAGCAGCACTCTATCTTTTGGGGGAGGATCATGTGGAAGTCAGGTACCTGTGGAGCTGTGTTCAATTGACAGTCAAAGCAAGATCAGAAGAGCCATTTGAAAAGTGCACTCATCTCAGCCTACCTGGTAGAAGCAAGTACTGTGTGAAACTTGTATCCTGCCAGCTGCTCCCCTTAGGTCGTGGGGAATCAGAGGCACTCTCGATTTTGGAAGTGTCACACACGGCATTGATTCGGCATGTGAAACTCCTCGGTCACAACGGAATCAGGCTACAATTCGCCCGGCAAGCCGGCACTACAACGGGTTCCTCACGGTACTCTCTAGCTGCCTTCAGGTAGGAGGTGCAGGCCTGCGCTGGCCAGAAAGTGTTTCCCCTACCGAAGAAAGCCCGTTTCCCGAGCAGTAAACGTATTTGTCCTGTCCAATTGAGACGAACCGGGATTTCGCTCACGGTGTACTGTCTCTGTTATGGAGTCCCCACCAGAGGAAGCAGGGTTGGTGAAAGTTTGCAGAGCTCTGAAATACACTTTGTCCTCAGCCGCAAGAAGAGAGGCGCTCAGTTTAGTTTCCTGGGGTGAGTAGAAGCGCATTCCTTTAGTTTGCATGAAAGGCTGGTATCCTGCTGGTAAAATACATGTGAGATTTCCTGGCCAGAAGGAGGATGTTTGAGAAGCAACGACCTCAGGGCAGAGGGCCTTTGTGCTTGGGTCAAGAAAGGAGAGCTTTAGCTATAGGGCTTTGGTCGCTGCTGGTTTTTACCGCTCAAGCTGAGCACCGTCCTCCCTGGGGTCGTTAACTGAGAGTGATAGGAGAAAGCATTCAAGCTGCCAAGGAGAAGTCCCTTTCTTCCTGAGGCAGAAACCCTTTGTGCAATGCCATGGGAAGGGCCTTGCTTCCTGGCGGGTGAGCAAAAGGTAATGTTATAGAAGGAGAAATTCCCACACTGTGTGGAGCCCTGGCGTTGCTCAGAGGAGTTTTGCCGAGGGCAGCTCTCACTGCGAACGTTGACCCCTGGTGGGATCATTTGAAAGGCCGAGTCTTTAGTGTTACCTGGGGAGATCTGTCTGTCTCTCTTACGCAGAGAGTAGGGCTTGCTTTCTGGCTACTGCAGGGAATTCTACGTGCAGAGCCCTCTCCTTAGGTGGCTGATCAAATGGAAGTCAAGTGCACGGGGTGCCCTGAAGGGGACAACCAGGCATATTAACAAGAGGTACTTGAAACCTGCACTCATCTCAGTGTGCACGGTAGAATCGTCTACGGTGAAGCACGTGTAAAATGGGTGTCCTACGCACTGCTCTCCGAAGGCCATGGGTGAGTCTGCTGCCTGCTAGACCTCAGCATCCTCACACGTTGGGTTCAATCGGCTTTTGAGACTCTTCGCTCACTTTGGAATAAGGCTACAGTTCCACTGGCAACGCTACTTTACAACGGTCTCCTCACGTTACTTTATATCTGCCTTCAGCAAGGAGAGGCGAGGGCGAGTGGGCTGGAAAGTGTTTCCACCGACTTAAACGATCTGTAAGCCGACCAGGAAACATTTTTGTCGTTTCAAATTGAGAGGAGAGGAAATTCGGCCATGCTGTACTGTCTCTGCCAAACAGTCCTTCCCAAAGGAAGCAGGGTGGGAGAATGGTGGCAAAGGTGTGCCGTACTCTACGTCGACAGCCGCATGACGGGCAGGGCTCAGCTTAGTTTCCTCGGTGCCTAGAGGCGAATGCTTTCAAGTTTGTATGAAAGGCTGGTGTCCTAGGGCCAAGACATATGCGAGCTTTCCCTAGCTGCAAGGGCGAGGAGGACGCTTGAGAAGACATCGACACCCCCCCATCCCGGAGACAGTATTTCGCATTTGGAGAACGAGAGGAGAGCTTTAGGCATAGGACTTTGTCCCTCGTGCTTCTAGGGGCTAAAGTGAAGCACCTCCTCCCTGGGTTTGTACACTGAGAATGATGGGAAGAGCGCTCAACCTGGCCAAGGGAAGTAGCTTCCTCTCTGAAGCAGAAAGCCTTCCTGCAATGCCATGGGAAGGGCCTTGGGTTCCTGGGCTGTGTGAAAAGAGTAATGTCGCAGAAGGAAACATTTGCACTTTGCGTTGAGGCCTTGCAGTGCTCAGTGGAGTTGGACCGAGGGCAGCTTTCGGGGCAAACGTTGACCGTTGAGTGGAAGCATTTGGAAGGCCGAATGTTGAGGGTTACCTGGTTAGACCGGTTTCCCTTCCATGAGGAGCAGCGCCTGCTTACTGGGTATGTACCGCAGGGAAGGTCTAGTGGCAGAGCCCCTTCCTTAGGTGGATGGCCTAATGGCAGTCAAGTGCATGGGGAGCCCTGTCAAAGGGACAGCCATGCACATTAAGAAGAGGCACTTGAAACATGCCCTTGTGTCAGCGTACACGGTAGATTCATTTCCAGTCAAGGCTGTGTGAACTGTGTATCTTAGCAGCTTCTCTCTGTAGACCATGGGTGAGTCTCAGGCATGCCAGAACTCAGAAATATCACCCATTGTATGGATTCGACTCTTGAAACTTCGGTCGCTTTGCAGTAAGGCTACAGTGCCTCTGCAAGGCCTGCACTACAACGGCTTCTGCTCGTTAGTTTACAGCTGCCTTCAGGTAAGAGAGGCAACGGTGAGTGGCCCAGAACTCTTCTCCACTGCCTAAAGTGATCCGTATTCCAAGCAGAAATAGGTTCGACTTGTCAAATGGAGGCAAAAAGAATTTCGCTCACGTCGTACTCTCTGTCCAAGAGTAAACAGCAGAGGGCGCAGTGTGTTAGAATGGATGCAGAGCTCGGCAAACCTCTTCCTCTTCAGCCGAATGAGAAGAAGCGCTCAGCTTGGTCTCCTAGTGTGACTAGAGTCGAGTGCCTTCAAGTTGGTTTGACAGGCTGCTGTACTACTGCTGAAACATACGTGAGTTTTCCTAGCCACACGCAAGATGGTTCAGAGGAAGTCGACCCCTGTGGCGATGGACTTTCGCCCTTGGATCACTCGAGGAGCGTTTTAGGCATACGGCTTTGCTCCCGGCTGCTTCTAGGGCCGAAACCGAACACCCTCCTCCTTGTGGCATTTAATTGAGAAAGGGAGGAAATAGCCGTCCACCTGCCCAAAGAGACGTAGCTTCCTTTCTGCAGCAGAAAGCCTTTCTTCAGTGCCATGGGAAGGGCCTTCTTTACCTGCCAGCTGAGAAAAGGATATGATTACAGAAGGAGAAATTCGCACTGTTCGTGGATCCCTGGGGGGTGGCTCAGAGTAGTTTTGCCAGGGGCAGCTTTGATTGCGAACGTGGCCTGCTTACTGGAGGAGTATGGAAGAAAGAGGCTTGAGTGTTACCTGCTTATACCCGTCTGTCCTACACGACAGTAGCGCTTGCATACACTCTACTGCAGGGCAAGAGCCCTGCAGGAGCAGCACTCTATCGTTTGGGGGAGGATCATGTGGAAGTCAGGTACCTGTGGAGCTGTGTTCAATTGACAGTCAAAGCAAGATCAGAAGAGCCATTTGAAAAGTGCACTCATCTCAGCCTACCTGGTAGAAGCAAGTACTGTGTGAAACTTGTATCCTGCCAGCTGCTCCCCTTAGGTCGTGGGGAATCAGAGGCACTCTCGATTTTGGAAGTGTCACACACGGCATTGATTCGGCATGTGAAACTCCTCGGTCACAACGGAATCAGGCTACAATTCGCCCGGCAAGCCGGCACTACAACGGGTTCCTCACGGTACTCTCTAGCTGCCTTCAGGTAGGAGGTGCAGGCCTGCGCTGGCCAGAAAGTGTTTCCCCTACCGAAGAAGGCCCGTTTCCCGAGCAGTAAACGTATTTGTCCTGTCCAATTGAGACGAACCGGGATTTCGCTCACGGTGTACTGTCTCTGTTATGGAGTCCCCACCAGAGGAAGCAGGGTTGGTGAAAGTTTGCAGAGCTCTGAAATACACTTTGTCCTCAGCCGCAAGAAGAGAGGCGCTCAGTTTAGTTTCCTGGGGTGAGTAGAAGCGCATTCCTTTAGTTTGCATGAAAGGCTGGTATCCTGCTGGTAAAATACATGTGAGATTTCCTGGCCAGAAGGAGGATGTTTGAGAAGCAACGACCTCAGGGCAGAGGGCCTTTGTGCTTGGGTCAAGAAAGGAGAGCTTTAGCTATAGGGCTTTGGTCGCTGCTGGTTTTTACCGCTCAAGCTGAGCACCGTCCTCCCTGGGGTCGTTAACTGAGAGTGATAGGAGAAAGCATTCAAGCTGCCAAGGAGAAGTCCCTTTCTTCCTGAGGCAGAAACCCTTTGTGCAATGCCATGGGAAGGGCCTTGCTTCCTGGCGGGTGAGCAAAAGGTAATGTTATAGAAGGAGAAATTCCCACACTGTGTGGAGCCCTGGCGTTGCTCAGAGGAGTTTTGCCGAGGGCAGCTCTCACTGCGAACGTTGACCCCTGGTGGGATCATTTGAAAGGCCGAGTCTTTAGTGTTACCTGGGGAGATCTGTCTGTCTCTCTTTTTTTTTTTTTTTTTTTAAATTTATTTTTTATTTTTTATTTATTTATTTATTTATTTTTGGCTGTGTTGGGTCTTCGGTTCGTGCGAGGGCTTTCTCCGGCTACGGCAAGTGGGGGCCAGTCTTCATCGCGGTGCGGGGACCGCTCTTCATCGTGGTGCGGGGACCGCTCTTCATCGCGGTGCGCGGGCCTTTCACTATCGCGGCCCCTCCCGTTGCGGGGCACAGGCTCCCGACGCGCAGGCTCAGTAGTTGTGGCTCACGGGCCCAGCTGCTCCGTGGCATGTGGGATCTTCCCAGACCAGGGCTCGAACCCGTGTCCCCTGCATTAGCAGGCAGATTCTCAACCACTGCGCCACCAGGGAAGCCCTGTCTGTCTCTCTTACGCAGAGAGTAGGGCTTGCTTTCTGGCTACTGCAGGGAATTCTACGTGCAGAGCCCTCTCCTTAGGTGGCTGATCAAATGGAAGTCAAGTGCACGGGGTGCCCTGAAGGGGACAACCAGGCATATTAACAAGAGGTACTTGAAACCTGCACTCATCTCAGTGTGCACGGTAGAATCGTCTACGGTGAAGCACGTGTAAAATGGGTGTCCTACGCACTGCTCTCCGAAGGCCATGGGTGAGTCTGCTGCCTGCTAGACCTCAGCATCCTCACACGTTGGGTTCAATCGGCTTTTGAGACTCTTTGCTCACTTTGGAATAAGGCTACAGTTCCACTGGCAACGCTACTTTACAACGGTCTCCTCACGTTACTTTATATCTGCCTTCAGCAAGGAGAGGCGAGGGCGAGTGGGCTGGAAAGTGTTTCCACCGACTTAAACGATCTGTAAGCCGACCAGGAAACATTTTTGTCGTTTCAAATTGAGAGGAGAGGAAATTCGGCCATGCTGTACTGTCTCTGCCAAACAGTCCTTCCCAAAGGAAGCAGGGTGGGAGAATGGTGGCAAAGGTGTGCCGTACTCTACGTCGACAGCCGCATGACGGGCAGGGCTCAGCTTAGTTTCCTCGGTGCCTAGAGGCGAATGCTTTCAAGTTTGTATGAAAGGCTGGTGTCCTAGGGCCAAGACATATGCGAGCTTTCCCTAGCTGCAAGGGCGAGGAGGACGCTTGAGAAGACATCGACACCCCCCCATCCCGGAGACAGTATTTCGCATTTGGAGAACGAGAGGAGAGCTTTAGGCATAGGACTTTGTCCCTCGTGCTTCTAGGGGCTAAAGTGAAGCACCTCCTCCCTGGGTTTGTACACTGAGAATGATGGGAAGAGCGCTCAACCTGGCCAAGGGAAGTAGCTTCCTCTCTGAAGCAGAAAGCCTTCCTGCAATGCCATGGGAAGGGC
The DNA here is from genome assembly GCF_949987535.1 of Balaenoptera acutorostrata. Classification (NCBI taxonomy): domain Eukaryota; kingdom Metazoa; phylum Chordata; class Mammalia; order Artiodactyla; family Balaenopteridae; genus Balaenoptera; species Balaenoptera acutorostrata. The sequence continues at coordinate 38,101,911 of NC_080068.1, forward strand.
CTTGGGTTCCTGGGCTGTGTGAAAATAGTAATGTCGCAGAAGGAAACATTTGCACTTTGCGTTGAGGCCTTGCAGTGCTCAGTGGAGTTGGACCGAGGGCAGCTTTCGGGGCAAACGTTGACCGTTGAGTGGAAGCATTTGGAAGGCCGAATGTTGAGGGTTACCTGGTTAGACCGGTTTCCCTTCCATGAGGAGCAGCGCCTGCTTACTGGGTATGTACCGCAGGGAAGGTCTAGTGGCAGAGCCCCTTCCTTAGGTGGATGGCCTAATGGCAGTCAAGTGCATGGGGAGCCCTGTCAAAGGGACAGCCATGCACATTAAGAAGAGGCACTTGAAACATGCCCTTGTGTCAGCGTACACGGTAGATTCATTTCCAGTCAAGGCTGTGTGAACTGTGTATCTTAGCAGCTTCTCTCTGTAGACCATGGGTGAGTCTCAGGCATGCCAGAACTCAGAAATATCACCCATTGTATGGATTCGACTCTTGAAACTTCGGTCGCTTTGCAGTAAGGCTACAGTGCCTCTGCAAGGCCTGCACTACAACGGCTTCTGCTCGTTAGTTTACAGCTGCCTTCAGGTAAGAGAGGCAACGGTGAGTGGCCCAGAACTCTTCTCCACTGCCTAAAGTGATCCGTATTCCAAGCAGAAATAGGTTCGACTTGTCAAATGGAGGCAAAAAGAATTTCGCTCACGTCGTACTCTCTGTCCAAGAGTAAACAGCAGAGGGCGCAGTGTGTTAGAATGGATGCGGAGCTCGGCAAACCTCTTCCTCTTCAGCCGAATGAGAAGAAGCGCTCAGCTTGGTCTCCTAGTGTGACTAGAGTCGAGTGCCTTCAAGTTCTTTTGACAGGCTGCTGTACTACTGCTGAAACATTCGTGAGTTTTCCTAGCCACACGCAAGATGGTTCAGAGGAAGTCGACCCCTGTGGCGATGGACTTTCGCCCTTGGATCACTCGAGGAGCGTTTTAGGCATACGGCTTTGCTCCCGGCTGCTTCTAGGGCCGAAACCGAACACCCTCCTCCTTGTGGCATTTAATTGAGAAAGGGAGGAAATAGCCGTCCACCTGCCCAAAGAGACGTAGCTTCCTTTCTGCAGCAGAAAGCCTTTCTTCAGTGCCATGGGAAGGGCCTTCTTTACCTGCCAGCTGAGAAAAGGATATGATTACAGAAGGAGAAATTCGCACTGTTCGTGGATCCCTGGGGGGTGGCTCAGAGTAGCTTTGCCAGGGGCAGCTTTGATTGCGAACGTGGCCTGCTTACTGGAGGAGTATGGAAGAAAGAGGCTTGAGTGTTACCTGCTTATACCCGTCTGTCCTACACGACAGTAGCGCTTGCATACACTCTACTGCAGGGCAAGAGCCCTGCAGGAGCAGCACTCTATCTTTTGGGGGAGGATCATGTGGAAGTCAGGTACCTGTGGAGCTGTGTTCAATTGACAGTCAAAGCAAGATCAGAAGAGCCATTTGAAAAGTGCACTCATCTCAGCCTACCTGGTAGAAGCAAGTACTGTGTGAAACTTGTATCCTGCCAGCTGCTCCCCTGAGGTCGTGGGGAATCAGAGGCACTCTCGATTTTGGAAGTGTCACACACGGCATTGATTCGGCATGTGAAACTCCTCGGTCACAACGGAATCAGGCTACAATTCGCCCGGCAAGCCGGCACTACAACGGGTTCCTCACGGTACTCTCTAGCTGCCTTCAGGTAGGAGGTGCAGGCCTGCGCTGGCCAGAAAGTGTTTCCCCTACCGAAGAAGGCCCGTTTCCCGAGAAGTAAACGTATTTGTCCTGTCCAATTGAGACGAACCGGGATTTCGCTCACGGTGTACTGTCTCTGTTATGGAGTCCCCACCAGAGGAAGCAGGGTTGGTGAAAGTTTGCAGAGCTCTGAAATACACTTTGTCCTCAGCCACAAGAAGAGAGGCGCTCAGTTTAGTTTCCTGGGGTGCGTAGAAGCACATTCCTTTAGTTTGCATGAAAGGCTGGTATCCTGCTGGTAAAATACATGTGAGATTTCCTGGCCAGAAGGAGGATGGTTGAGAAGCAACGACCTCAGGGCAGAGGGACTTTGTACTTGGGTCAAGAAAGGAGAGCTTTAGCTATAGGGCTTTGGTCGCTGCTGGTTTTTACCGCTCAAGCTGAGCACCGTCCTCCCTGGGGTAGTTAACTGAGAGTGATAGGAGAAAGCATTCAAGCTGCCAAGGAGAAGTCCCTTTCTTCCTGAGGCAGAAACCCTTTGTGCAATGCCATGGGAAGGGCCTTGCTTCCTGGCGGGTGAGCAAAAGGTAATGTTATAGAAGGAGAAATTCCCACACTGTGTGGAGCCCTGGCGTTGCTCAGAGGAGTTTTGCCGAGGGCAGCTCTCACTGCGAACGTTGACCCCTGGTGGGATCATTTGAAAGGCCGAGTCTTTAGTGTTACCTGGGGAGATCTGTCTGTCTCTCTTACGCAGAGAGTAGGGCTTGCTTTCTGGCTACTGCAGGGAATTCTACGTGCAGAGCCCTCTCCTTAGGTGGCTGATCAAATGGAAGTCAAGTGCACGGGGTGCCCTGAAGGGGACAACCAGGCATATTAACAAGAGGTACTTGAAACCTGCACTCATCTCAGTGTGCACGGTAGAATCGTCTACGGTGAAGCACGTGTAAAATGGGTGTCCTACGCACTGCTCTCCGAAGGCCATGGGTGAGTCTGCTGCCTGCTAGACCTCAGCATCCTCACACGTTGGGTTCAATCGGCTTTTGAGACTCTTCGCTCACTTTGGAATAAGGCTACAGTTCCACTGGCAACGCTACTTTACAACGGTCTCCTCACGTTACTTTATATCTGCCTTCAGCAAGGAGAGGCGAGGGCGAGTGGGCTGGAAAGTGTTTCCACCGACTTAAACGATCTGTAAGCCGACCAGGAAACATTTTTGTCGTTTCAAATTGAGAGGAGAGGAAATTCGGCCATGCTGTACTGTCTCTGCCAAACAGTCCTTCCCAAAGGAAGCAGGGTGGGAGAATGGTGGCAAAGGTGTGCCGTACTCTACGTCGACAGCCGCATGACGGGCAGGGCTCAGCTTAGTTTCCTCGGTGCCTAGAGGCGAATGCTTTCAAGTTTGTATGAAAGGCTGGTGTCCTAGGGCCAAGACATATGCGAGCTTTCCCTAGCTGCAAGGGCGAGGAGGACGCTTGAGAAGACATCGACACCCCCCCATCCCGGAGACAGTATTTCGCATTTGGAGAACGAGAGGAGAGCTTTAGGCATAGGACTTTGTCCCTCGTGCTTCTAGGGGCTAAAGTGAAGCACCTCCTCCCTGGGTTTGTACACTGAGAATGATGGGAAGAGCGCTCAACCTGGCCAAGGGAAGTAGCTTCCTCTCTGAAGCAGAAAGCCTTCCTGCAATGCCATGGGAAGGGCCTTGGGTTCCTGGGCTGTGTGAAAATAGTAATGTCGCAGAAGGAAACATTTGCACTTTGCGTTGAGGCCTTGCAGTGCTCAGTGGAGTTGGACCGAGGGCAGCTTTCGGGGCAAACGTTGACCGTTGAGTGGAAGCATTTGGAAGGCCGAATGTTGAGGGTTACCTGGTTAGACCGGTTTCCCTTCCATGAGGAGCAGCGCCTGCTTACTGGGTATGTACCGCAGGGAAGGTCTAGTGGCAGAGCCCCTTCCTTAGGTGGATGGCCTAATGGCAGTCAAGTGCATGGGGAGCCCTGTCAAAGGGACAGCCATGCACATTAAGAAGAGGCACTTGAAACATGCCCTTGTGTCAGCGTACACGGTAGATTCATTTCCAGTCAAGGCTGTGTGAACTGTGTATCTTAGCAGCTTCTCTCTGTAGACCATGGGTGAGTCTCAGGCATGCCAGAACTCAGAAATATCACCCATTGTATGGATTCGACTCTTGAAACTTCGGTCGCTTTGCAGTAAGGCTACAGTGCCTCTGCAAGGCCTGCACTACAACGGCTTCTGCTCGTTAGTTTACAGCTGCCTTCAGGTAAGAGAGGCAACGGTGAGTGGCCCAGAACTCTTCTCCACTGCCTAAAGTGATCCGTATTCCAAGCAGAAATAGGTTCGACTTGTCAAATGGAGGCAAAAAGAATTTCGCTCACGTCGTACTCTCTGTCCAAGAGTAAACAGCAGAGGGCGCAGTGTGTTAGAATGGATGCAGAGCTCGGCAAACCTCTTCCTCTTCAGCCGAATGAGAAGAAGCGCTCAGCTTGGTCTCCTAGTGTGACTAGAGTCGAGTGCCTTCAAGTTGGTTTGACAGGCTGCTGTACTACTGCTGAAACATTCGTGAGTTTTCCTAGCCACACGCAAGATGGTTCAGAGGAAGTCGACCCCTGTGGCGATGGACTTTCGCCCTTGGATCACTCGAGGAGCGTTTTAGGCATACGGCTTTGCTCCCGGCTGCTTCTAGGGCCGAAACCGAACACCCTCCTCCTTGTGGCATTTAATTGAGAAAGGGAGGAAATAGCCGTCCACCTGCCCAAAGAGACGTAGCTTCCTTTCTGCAGCAGAAAGCCTTTCTTCAGTGCCATGGGAAGGGCCTTCTTTACCTGCCAGCTGAGAAAAGGATATGATTACAGAAGGAGAAATTCGCACTGTTCGTGGATCCCTGGGGGGTGGCTCAGAGTAGTTTTGCCAGGGGCAGCTTTGATTGCGAACGTGGCCTGCTTACTGGAGGAGTATGGAAGAAAGAGGCTTGAGTGTTACCTGCTTATACCCGTCTGTCCTACACGACAGTAGCGCTTGCATACACTCTACTGCAGGGCAAGAGCCCTGCAGGAGCAGCACTCTATCGTTTGGGGGAGGATCATGTGGAAGTCAGGTACCTGTGGAGCTGTGTTCAATTGACAGTCAAAGCAAGATCAGAAGAGCCATTTGAAAAGTGCACTCATCTCAGCCTACCTGGTAGAAGCAAGTACTGTGTGAAACTTGTATCCTGCCAGCTGCTCCCCTTAGGTCGTGGGGAATCAGAGGCACTCTCGATTTTGGAAGTGTCACACACGGCATTGATTCGGCATGTGAAACTCCTCGGTCACAACGGAATCAGGCTACAATTCGCCCGGCAAGCCGGCACTACAACGGGTTCCTCACGGTACTCTCTAGCTGCCTTCAGGTAGGAGGTGCAGGCCTGCGCTGGCCAGAAAGTGTTTCCCCTACCGAAGAAGGCCCGTTTCCCGAGCAGTAAACGTATTTGTCCTGTCCAATTGAGACGAACCGGGATTTCGCTCACGGTGTACTGTCTCTGTTATGGAGTCCCCACCAGAGGAAGCAGGGTTGGTGAAAGTTTGCAGAGCTCTGAAATACACTTTGTCCTCAGCCGCAAGAAGAGAGGCGCTCAGTTTAGTTTCCTGGGGTGAGTAGAAGCGCATTCCTTTAGTTTGCATGAAAGGCTGGTATCCTGCTGGTAAAATACATGTGAGATTTCCTGGCCAGAAGGAGGATGTTTGAGAAGCAACGACCTCAGGGCAGAGGGACTTTGTGCTTGGGTCAAGAAAGGAGAGCTTTAGCTATAGGGCTTTGGTCGCTGCTGGTTTTTACCGCTCAAGCTGAGCACCGTCCTCCCTGGGGTCGTTAACTGAGAGTGATAGGAGAAAGCATTCAAGCTGCCAAGGAGAAGTCCCTTTCTTCCTGAGGCAGAAACCCTTTGTGCAATGCCATGGGAAGGGCCTTGCTTCCTGGCGGGTGAGCAAAAGGTAATGTTATAGAAGGAGAAATTCTCACACTGTGTGGAGCCCTGGCGTTGCTCAGAGGAGTTTTGCCGAGGGCAGCTCTCACTGCGAACGTTGACCCCTGGTGGGATCATTTGAAAGGCCGAGTCTTTAGTGTTACCTGGGGAGATCTGTCTGTCTCTCTTACGCAGAGAGTAGGGCTTGCTTTCTGGCTACTGCAGGGAATTCTACGTGCAGAGCCCTCTCCTTAGGTGGCTGATCAAATGGAAGTCAAGTGCACGGGGTGCCCTGAAGGGGACAACCAGGCATATTAACAAGAGGTACTTGAAACCTGCACTCATCTCAGTGTGCACGGTAGAATCGTCTACGGTGAAGCACGTGTAAAATGGGTGTCCTACGCACTGCTCTCCGAAGGCCATGGGTGAGTCTGCTGCCTGCTAGACCTCAGCATCCTCACACGTTGGGTTCAATCGGCTTTTGAGACTCTTCGCTCACTTTGGAATAAGGCTACAGTTCCACTGGCAACGCTACTTTACAACGGTCTCCTCACGTTACTTTATATCTGCCTTCAGCAAAGAGAGGCGAGGGCGAGTGGGCTGGAAAGTGTTTCCACCGACTTAAACGATCTGTAAGCCGACCAGGAAACATTTTTGTCGTTTCAAATTGAGAGGAGAGGAAATTCGGCCATGCTGTACTGTCTCTGCCAAACAGTCCTTCCCAAAGGAAGCAGGGTGGGAGAATGGTGGCAAAGGTGTGCCGTACTCTACGTCGACAGCCGCATGACGGGCAGGGCTCAGCTTAGTTTCCTCGGTGCCTAGAGGCGAATGCTTTCAAGTTTGTATGAAAGGCTGGTGTCCTAGGGCCAAGACATATGCGAGCTTTCCCTAGCTGCAAGGGCGAGGAGGACGCTTGAGAAGACATCGACACCCCCCCCATCCCGGAGACAGTATTTCGCATTTGGAGAACGAGAGGAGAGCTTTAGGCATAGGACTTTGTCCCTCGTGCTTCTAGGGGCTAAAGTGAAGCACCTCCTCCCTGGGTTTGTACACTGAGAATGATGGGAAGAGCGCTCAACCTGGCCAAGGGAAGTAGCTTCCTCTCTGAAGCAGAAAGCCTTCCTGCAATGCCATGGGAAGGGCCTTGGGTTCCTGGGCTGTGTGAAAATAGTAATGTCGCAGAAGGAAACATTTGCACTTTGCGTTGAGGCCTTGCAGTGCTCAGTGGAGTTGGACCGAGGGCAGCTTTCGGGGCAAACGTTGACCGTTGAGTGGAAGCATTTGGAAGGCCGAATGTTGAGGGTTACCTGGTTAGACCGGTTTCCCTTCCATGAGGAGCAGCGCCTGCTTACTGGGTATGTACCGCAGGGAAGGTCTAGTGGCAGAGCCCCTTCCTTAGGTGGATGGCCTAATGGCAGTCAAGTGCATGGGGAGCCCTGTCAAAGGGACAGCCATGCACATTAAGAAGAGGCACTTGAAACATGCCCTTGTGTCAGCGTACACGGTAGATTCATTTCCAGTCAAGGCTGTGTGAACTGTGTATCTTAGCAGCTTCTCTCTGTAGACCATGGGTGAGTCTCAGGCATGCCAGAACTCAGAAATATCACCCATTGTATGGATTCGACTCTTGAAACTTCGGTCGCTTTGCAGTAAGGCTACAGTGCCTCTGCAAGGCCTGCACTACAATGGCTTCTGCTCGTTAGTTTACAGCTGCCTTCAGGTAAGAGAGGCAACGGTGAGTGGCCCAGAACTCTTCTCCACTGCCTAAAGTGATCCGTATTCCAAGCAGAAATAGGTTCGACTTGTCAAATGGAGGCAAAAAGAATTTCGCTCACGTCGTACTCTCTGTCCAAGAGTAAACAGCAGAGGGCGCAGTGTGTTAGAATGGATGCAGAGCTCGGCAAACCTCTTCCTCTTCAGCCGAATGAGAAGAAGCGCTCAGCTTGGTCTCCTAGTGTGACTAGAGTCGAGTGCCTTCAAGTTGGTTTGACAGGCTGCTGTACTACTGCTGAAACATACGTGAGTTTTCCTAGCCACACGCAAGATGGTTCAGAGGAAGTCGACCCCTGTGGCGATGGACTTTCGCCCTTGGATCACTCGAGGAGCGTTTTAGGCATACGGCTTTGCTCCCGGCTGCTTCTAGGGCCGAAACCGAACACCCTCCTCCTTGTGGCATTTAATTGAGAAAGGGAGGAAATAGCCGTCCACCTGCCCAAAGAGACGTAGCTTCCTTTCTGCAGCAGAAAGCCTTTCTTCAGTGCCATGGGAAGGGCCTTCTTTACCTGCCAGCTGAGAAAAGGATATGATTACAGAAGGAGAAATTCGCACTGTTCGTGGATCCCTGGGGGGTGGCTCAGAGTAGTTTTGCCAGGGGCAGCTTTGATTGCGAACGTGGCCTGCTTACTGGAGGAGTATGGAAGAAAGAGGCTTGAGTGTTACCTGCTTATACCCGTCTGTCCTACACGACAGTAGCGCTTGCATACACTCTACTGCAGGGCAAGAGCCCTGCAGGAGCAGCACTCTATCGTTTGGGGGAGGATCATGTGGAAGTCAGGTACCTGTGGAGCTGTGTTCAATTGACAGTCAAAGCAAGATCAGAAGAGCCATTTGAAAAGTGCACTCATCTCAGCCTACCTGGTAGAAGCAAGTACTGTGTGAAACTTGTATCCTGCCAGCTGCTCCCCTTAGGTCGTGGGGAATCAGAGGCACTCTCGATTTTGGAAGTGTCACACACGGCATTGATTCGGCATGTGAAACTCCTCGGTCACAACGGAATCAGGCTACAATTCGCCCGGCAAGCCGGCACTACAACGGGTTCCTCACGGTACTCTCTAGCTGCCTTCAGGTAGGAGGTGCAGGCCTGCGCTGGCCAGAAAGTGTTTCCCCTACCGAAGAAGGCCCGTTTCCCGAGCAGTAAACGTATTTGTCCTGTCCAATTGAGACGAACCGGGATTTCGCTCACGGTGTACTGTCTCTGTTATGGAGTCCCCACCAGAGGAAGCAGGGTTGGTGAAAGTTTGCAGAGCTCTGAAATACACTTTGTCCTCAGCCGCAAGAAGAGAGGCGCTCAGTTTAGTTTCCTGGGGTGAGTAGAAGCGCATTCCTTTAGTTTGCATGAAAGGCTGGTATCCTGCTGGTAAAATACATGTGAGATTTCCTGGCCAGAAGGAGGATGTTTGAGAAGCAACGACCTCAGGGCAGAGGGCCTTTGTGCTTGGGTCAAGAAAGGAGAGCTTTAGCTATAGGGCTTTGGTCGCTGCTGGTTTTTACCGCTCAAGCTGAGCACCGTCCTCCCTGGGGTCGTTAACTGAGAGTGATAGGAGAAAGCATTCAAGCTGCCAAGGAGAAGTCCCTTTCTTCCTGAGGCAGAAACCCTTTGTGCAATGCCATGGGAAGGGCCTTGCTTCCTGGCGGGTGAGCAAAAGGTAATGTTATAGAAGGAGAAATTCCCACACTGTGTGGAGCCCTGGCGTTGCTCAGAGGAGTTTTGCCGAGGGCAGCTCTCACTGCGAACGTTGACCCCTGGTGGGATCATTTGAAAGGCCGAGTCTTTAGTGTTACCTGGGGAGATCTGTCTGTCTCTCTTACGCAGAGAGTAGGGCTTGCTTTCTGGCTACTGCAGGGAATTCTACGTGCAGAGCCCTCTCCTTAGGTGGCTGATCAAATGGAAGTCAAGTGCACGGGGTGCCCTGAAGGGGACAACCAGGCATATTAACAAGAGGTACTTGAAACCTGCACTCATCTCAGTGTGCACGGTAGAATCGTCTACGGTGAAGCACGTGTAAAATGGGTGTCCTACGCACTGCTCTCCGAAGGCCATGGGTGAGTCTGCTGCCTGCTAGACCTCAGCATCCTCACACGTTGGGTTCAATCGGCTTTTGAGACTCTTCGCTCACTTTGGAATAAGGCTACAGTTCCACTGGCAACGCTACTTTACAACGGTCTCCTCACGTTACTTTATATCTGCCTTCAGCAAGGAGAGGCGAGGGCGAGTGGGCTGGAAAGTGTTTCCACCGACTTAAACGATCTGTAAGCCGACCAGGAAACATTTTTGTCGTTTCAAATTGAGAGGAGAGGAAATTCGGCCATGCTGTACTGTCTCTGCCAAACAGTCCTTCCCAAAGGAAGCAGGGTGGGAGAATGGTGGCAAAGGTGTGCCGTACTCTACGTCGACAGCCGCATGACGGGCAGGGCTCAGCTTAGTTTCCTCGGTGCCTAGAGGCGAATGCTTTCAAGTTTGTATGAAAGGCTGGTGTCCTAGGGCCAAGACATATGCGAGCTTTCCCTAGCTGCAAGGGCGAGGAGGACGCTTGAGAAGACATCGACACCCCCCCCATCCCGGAGACAGTATTTCGCATTTGGAGAACGAGAGGAGAGCTTTAGGCATAGGACTTTGTCCCTCGTGCTTCTAGGGGCTAAAGTGAAGCACCTCCTCCCTGGGTTTGTACACTGAGAATGATGGGAAGAGCGCTCAACCTGGCCAAGGGAAGTAGCTTCCTCTCTGAAGCAGAAAGCCTTCCTGCAATGCCATGGGAAGGGCCTTGGGTTCCTGGGCTGTGTGAAAATAGTAATGTCGCAGAAGGAAACATTTGCACTTTGCGTTGAGGCCTTGCAGTGCTCAGTGGAGTTGGACCGAGGGCAGCTTTCGGGGCAAACGTTGACCGTTGAGTGGAAGCATTTGGAAGGCCGAATGTTGAGGGTTACCTGGTTAGACCGGTTTCCCTTCCATGAGGAGCAGCGCCTGCTTACTGGGTATGTACCGCAGGGAAGGTCTAGTGGCAGAGCCCCTTCCTTAGGTGGATGGCCTAATGGCAGTCAAGTGCATGGGGAGCCCTGTCAAAGGGACAGCCATGCACATTAAGAAGAGGCACTTGAAACATGCCCTTGTGTCAGCGTACACGGTAGATTCATTTCCAGTCAAGGCTGTGTGAACTGTGTATCTTAGCAGCTTCTCTCTGTAGACCATGGGTGAGTCTCAGGCATGCCAGAACTCAGAAATATCACCCATTGTATGGATTCGACTCTTGAAACTTCGGTCGCTTTGCAGTAAGGCTACAGTGCCTCTGCAAGGCCTGCACTACAACGGCTTCTGCTCGTAAGTTTACAGCTGCCTTCAGGTAAGAGAGGCAACGGTGAGTGGCCCAGAACTCTTCTCCACTGCCTAAAGTGATCCGTATTCCAAGCAGAAATAGGTTCGACTTGTCAAATGGAGGCAAAAAGAATTTCGCTCACGTCGTACTCTCTGTCCAAGAGTAAACAGCAGAGGGCGCAGTGTGTTAGAATGGATGCAGAGCTCGGCAAACCTCTTCCTCTTCAGCCGAATGAGAAGAAGCGCTCAGCTTGGTCTCCTAGTGTGACTAGAGTCGAGTGCCTTCAAGTTGGTTTGACAGGCTGCTGTACTACTGCTGAAACATACGTGAGTTTTCCTAGCCACACGCAAGATGGTTCAGAGGAAGTCGACCCCTGTGGCGATGGACTTTCGCCCTTGGATCACTCGAGGAGCATTTTAGGCATACGGCTTTGCTCCCGGCTGCTTCTAGGGCCGAAACCGAACACCCTCCTCCTTGTGGCATTTAATTGAGAAAGGGAGGAAATAGCCGTCCACCTGCCCAAAGAGACGTAGCTTCCTTTCTGCAGCAGAAAGCCTTTCTTCAGTGCCGTGGGAAGGGCCTTCTTTACCTGCCAGCTGAGAAAAGGATATGATTACAGAAGGAGAAATTCGCACTGTTCGTGGATCCCTGGGGGGTGGCTCAGAGTAGTTTTGCCAGGGGCAGCTTTGATTGCGAACGTGGCCTGCTTACTGGAGGACTATGGAAGAAAGAGGCTTGAATGTTACCTGCTTATACCCGTCTGTCCTACACGACAGTAGCGCTTGCATACACTCTACTGCAGGGCAAGAGCCCTGCAGGAGCAGCACTCTATCGTTTGGGGGAGGATCATGTGGAAGTCAGGTACCTGTGGAGCTGTGTTCAATTGACAGTCAAAGCAAGATCAGAAGAGCCATTTGAAAAGTGCAATCATCTCAGCCTACCTGGTAGAAGCAAGTACTGTGTGAAACTTGTATCCTGCCAGCTGCTCCCCTTAGGTCGTGGGGAATCAGAGGCACTCTCGATTTTGGAAGTGTCACACACGGCATTGATTCGGCATGTGAAACTCCTCGGTCACAACGGAATCAGGCTACAATTCGCCCGGCAAGCCGGCACTACAACGGGTTCCTCACGGTACTCTCTAGCTGCCTTCAGGTAGGAGGTGCAGGCCTGCGCTGGCCAGAAAGTGTTTCCCCTACCGAAGAAGGCCCGTTTCCCGAGCAGTAAACGTATTTGTCCTGTCCAATTGAGACGAACCGGGATTTCGCTCACGGTGTACTGTCTCTGTTATGGAGTCCCCACCAGAGGAAGCAGGGTTGGTGAAAGTTTGCAGAGCTCTGAAATACACTTTGTCCTCAGCCGCAAGAAGAGAGGCGCTCAGTTTAGTTTCCTGGGGTGAGTAGAAGCGCATTCCTTTAGTTTGCATGAAAGGCTGGTATCCTGCTGGTAAAATACATGTGAGATTTCCTGGCCAGAAGGAGGATGTTTGAGAAGCAACGACCTCAGGGCAGAGGGCCTTTGTGCTTGGGTCAAGAAAGGAGAGCTTTAGCTATAGGGCTTTGGTCGCTGCTGGTTTTTACCGCTCAAGCTGAGCACCGTCCTCCCTGGGGTCGTTAACTGAGAGTGATAGGAGAAAGCATTCAAGCTGCCAAGGAGAAGTCCCTTTCTTCCTGAGGCAGAAACCCTTTGTGCAATGCCATGGGAAGGGCCTTGCTTCCTGGCGGGTGAGCAAAAGGTAATGTTATAGAAGGAGAAATTCCCACACTGTGTGGAGCCCTGGCGTTGCTCAGAGGAGTTTTGCCGAGGGCAGCTCTCACTGCGAACGTTGACCCCTGGTGGGATCATTTGAAAGGCCGAGTCTTTAGTGTTACCTGGGGAGATCTGTCTGTCTCTCTTACGCAGAGAGTAGGGCTTGCTTTCTGGCTACTGCAGGGAATTCTACGTGCAGAGCCCTCTCCTTAGGTGGCTGATCAAATGGAAGTCAAGTGCACGGGGTGCCCTGAAGGGGACAACCAGGCATATTAACAAGAGGTACTTGAAACCTGCACTCATCTCAGTGTGCACGGTAGAATCGTCTACGGTGAAGCACGTGTAAAATGGGTGTCCTACGCACTGCTCTCCGAAGGCCATGGGTGAGTCTGCTGCCTGCTAGACCTCAGCATCCTCACACGTTGGGTTCAATCGGCTTTTGAGACTCTTCGCTCACTTTGGAATAAGGCTACAGTTCCACTGGCAACGCTACTTTACAACGGTCTCCTCACGTTACTTTATATCTGCCTTCAGCAAGGAGAGGCGAGGGCGAGTGGGCTGGAAAGTGTTTCCACCGACTTAAACGATCTGTAAGCCGACCAGGAAACATTTTTGTCGTTTCAAATTGAGAGGAGAGGAAATTCGGCCATGCTGTACTGTCTCTGCCAAACAGTCCTTCCCAAAGGAAGCAGGGTGGGAGAATGGTGGCAAAGGTGTGCCGTACTCTACGTCGACAGCCGCATGACGGGCAGGGCTCAGCTTAGTTTCCTCGGTGCCTAGAGGCGAATGCTTTCAAGTTTGTATGAAAGGCTGGTGTCCTAGGGCCAAGACATATGCGAGCTTTCCCTAGCTGCAAGGGCGAGGAGGACGCTTGAGAAGACATCGACACCCCCCCCATCCCGGAGACAGTATTTCGCATTTGGAGAACGAGAGGAGAGCTTTAGGCATAGGACTTTGTCCCTCGTGCTTCTAGGGGCTAAAGTGAAGCACCTCCTCCCTGGGTTTGTACACTGAGAATGATGGGAAGAGCGCTCAACCTGGCCAAGGGAAGTAGCTTCCTCTCTGAAGCAGAAAGCCTTCCTGCAATGCCATGGGAAGGGCCTTGGGTTCCTGGGCTGTGTGAAAATAGTAATGTCGCAGAAGGAAACATTTGCACTTTGCGTTGAGGCCTTGCAGTGCTCAGTGGAGTTGGACCGAGGGCAGCTTTCGGGGCAAACGTTGACCGTTGAGTGGAAGCATTTGGAAGGCCGAATGTTGAGGGTTACCTGGTTAGACCGGTTTCCCTTCCATGAGGAGCAGCGCCTGCTTACTGGGTATGTACCGCAGGGAAGGTCTAGTGGCAGAGCCCCTTCCTTAGGTGGATGGCCTAATGGCAGTCAAGTGCATGGGGAGCCCTGTCAAAGGGACAGCCATGCACATTAAGAAGAGGCACTTGAAACATGCCCTTGTGTCAGCGTACACGGTAGATTCATTTCCAGTCAAGGCTGTGTGAACTGTGTATCTTAGCAGCTTCTCTCTGTAGACCATGGGTGAGTCTCAGGCATGCCAGAACTCAGAAATATCACCCATTGTATGGATTCGGCTCTTGAAACTTCGGTCGCTTTGCAGTAAGGCTACAGTGCCTCTGCAAGGCCTGCACTACAACGGTTTCCGCACGTTAGTTTACAGCTGCCTTCAGGTAAGAGAGGCAACGGTGAGTGGCCCAGAACTCTTCTCCACTGCCTAAAGTGATCCGTATTCCAAGCAGAAATAGGTTCGACTTGTCAAATGGAGGCAAAAGGAATTTCGCTCACATCGTACTCTCTGTCCAAGAGTAAACAGCAGAGGGCGCAGTGTGTTAGAATGGATGCAGAGCTCGGCAAACCTCTTCCTCTTCAGCCGAATGAGAAGAAGCGCTCAGCTTGGTCTCCTAGTGTGACTAGAGTCGAGTGCCTTCAAGTTGGTTTGACAGGCTGCTGTACTACTGCTGAAACATACGTGAGTTTTCCTAGCCACACGCAAGATGGTTCAGAGGAAGTCGACCCCTGTGGCGATGGACTTTCGCCCTTGGATCACTCGAGGAGCGTTTTAGGCATACGGCTTTGCTCCCGGCTGCTTCTAGGGCCGAAACCGAACACCCTCCTCCTTGTGGCATTTAATTGAGAAAGGGAGGAAATAGCCGTCCACCTGCCCAAAGAGACGTAGCTTCCTTTCTGCAGCAGAAAGCCTTTCTTCAGTGCCATGGGAAGGGCCTTCTTTACCTGCCAGCTGAGAAAAGGATATGATTACAGAAGGAGAAATTCGCACTGTTCGTGGATCCCTGGGGGGTGGCTCAGAGTAGTTTTGCCAGGGGCAGCTTTGATTGCGAACGTGGCCTGCTTACTGGAGGAGTATGGAAGAAAGAGGCTTGAGTGTTACCTGCTTATACCCGTCTGTCCTACACGACAGTAGCGCTTGCATACACTCTACTGCAGGGCAAGAGCCCTGCAGGAGCAGCACTCTATCGTTTGGGGGAGGATCATGTGGAAGTCAGGTACCTGTGGAGCTGTGTTCAATTGACAGTCAAAGCAAGATCAGAAGAGCCATTTGAAAAGTGCACTCATCTCAGCCTACCTGGTAGAAGCAAGTACTGTGTGAAACTTGTATCCTGCCAGCTGCTCCCCTTAGGTCGTGGGGAATCAGAGGCACTCTCGATTTTGGAAGTGTCACACACGGCATTGATTCGGCATGTGAAACTCCTCGGTCACAACGGAATCAGGCTACAATTCGCCCGGCAAGCCGGCACTACAACGGGTTCCTCACGGTACTCTCTAGCTGCCTTCAGGTAGGAGGTGCAGGCCTGCGCTGGCCAGAAAGTGTTTCCCCTACCGAAGAAGGCCCGTTTCCCGAGCAGTAAACGTATTTGTCCTGTCCAATTGAGACGAACCGGGATTTCGCTCACGGTGTACTGTCTCTGTTATGGAGTCCCCACCAGAGGAAGCAGGGTTGGTGAAAGTTTGCAGAGCTCTGAAATACACTTTGTCCTCAGCCGCAAGAAGAGAGGCGCTCAGTTTAGTTTCCTGGGGTGAGTAGAAGCGCATTCCTTTAGTTTGCATGAAAGGCTGGTATCCTGCTGGTAAAATACATGTGAGATTTCCTGGCCAGAAGGAGGATGTTTGAGAAGCAACGACCTCAGGGCAGAGGGCCTTTGTGCTTGGGTCAAGAAAGGAGAGCTTTAGCTATAGGGCTTTGGTCGCTGCTGGTTTTTACCGCTCAAGCTGAGCACCGTCCTCCCTGGGGTCGTTAACTGAGAGTGATAGGAGAAAGCATTCAAGCTGCCAAGGAGAAGTCCCTTTCTTCCTGAGGCAGAAACCCTTTGTGCAATGCCATGGGAAGGGCCTTGCTTCCTGGCGGGTGAGCAAAAGGTAATGTTATAGAAGGAGAAATTCCCACACTGTGTGGAGCCCTGGCGTTGCTCAGAGGAGTTTTGCCGAGGGCAGCTCTCACTGCGAACGTTGACCCCTGGTGGGATCATTTGAAAGGCCGAGTCTTTAGTGTTACCTGGGGAGATCTGTCTGTCTCTCTTACGCAGAGAGTAGGGCTTGCTTTCTGGCTACTGCAGGGAATTCTACGTGCAGAGCCCTCTCCTTAGGTGGCTGATCAAATGGAAGTCAAGTGCACGGGGTGCCCTGAAGGGGACAACCAGGCATATTAACAAGAGGTACTTGAAACCTGCACTCATCTCAGTGTGCACGGTAGAATCGTCTACGGTGAAGCACGTGTAAAATGGGTGTCCTACGCACTGCTCTCCGAAGGCCATGGGTGAGTCTGCTGCCTGCTAGACCTCAGCATCCTCACACGTTGGGTTCAATCGGCTTTTGAGACTCTTCGCTCACTTTGGAATAAGGCTACAGTTCCACTGGCAACGCTACTTTACAACGGTCTCCTCACGTTACTTTATATCTGCCTTCAGCAAGGAGAGGCGAGGGCGAGTGGGCTGGAAAGTGTTTCCACCGACTTAAACGATCTGTAAGCCGACCAGGAAACATTTTTGTCGTTTCAAATTGAGAGGAGAGGAAATTCGGCCATGCTGTACTGTCTCTGCCAAACAGTCCTTCCCAAAGGAAGCAGGGTGGGAGAATGGTGGCAAAGGTGTGCCGTACTCTACGTCGACAGCCGCATGACGGGCAGGGCTCAGCTTAGTTTCCTCGGTGCCTAGAGGCGAATGCTTTCAAGTTTGTATGAAAGGCTGGTGTCCTAGGGCCAAGACATATGCGAGCTTTCCCTAGCCGCAAGGGCGAGGAGGACGCTTGAGAAGACATCGACACCCCCCCCATCCCGGAGACAGTATTTCGCATTTGGAGAACGAGAGGAGAGCTTTAGGCATAGGACTTTGTCCCTCGTGCTTCTAGGGGCTAAAGTGAAGCACCTCCTCCCTGTGGTTGTACACTGAGAATGATGGGAAGAGCGCTCAACCTGGCCAAGGGAAGTAGCTTCCTCTCTGAAGCAGAAAGCCTTCCTGCAATGCCATGGGAAGGGCCTTGGGTTCCTGGGCTGTGTGAAAATAGTAATGTCGCAGAAGGAAACATTTGCACTTTGCGTTGAGGCCTTGCAGTGCTCAGTGGAGTTGGACCGAGGGCAGCTTTCGGGGCAAACGTTGACCGTTGAGTGGAAGCATTTGGAAGGCCGAATGTTGAGGGTTACCTGGTTAGACCGGTTTCCCTTCCATGAGGAGCAGCGCCTGCTTACTGGGTATGTACCGCAGGGAAGGTCTAGTGGCAGAGCCCCTTCCTTAGGTGGATGGCCTAATGGCAGTCAAGTGCATGGGGAACCCTGTCAAAGGGACAGCCATGCACATTAAGAAGAGGCACTTGAAACATGCCCTTGTGTCAGCGTACACGGTAGATTCATTTCCAGTCAAGGCTGTGTGAACTGTGTATCTTAGCAGCTTCTCTCTGTAGACCATGGGTGAGTCTCAGGCATGCCAGAACTCAGAAATATCACCCATTGTATGGATTCGGCTCTTGAAACTTCGGTCGCTTTGCAGTAAGGCTACAGTGCCTCTGCAAGGCCTGCACTACAACGGTTTCCGCACGTTAGTTTACAGCTGCCTTCAGGTAAGAGAGGCAATGGTGAGTGGCCCAGAACTCTTCTCCACTGCCTAAAGTGATCCGTATTCCAAGCAGAAATAGGTTCGACTTGTCAAATGGAGGCAAAAGGAATTTCGCTCACATCGTACTCTCTGTCCAAGAGTAAACAGCAGAGGGCGCAGTGTGTTAGAATGGATGCAGAGCTCGACAAACCTCTTCCTCTTCAGCCGAATGAGAAGAAGCGCTCAGCTTGGTCTCCTAGTGTGACTAGAGTCGAGTGCCTTCAAGTTGGTTTGACAGGCTGCTGTACTACTGCTGAAACATACGTGAGTTTTCCTAGCCACACGCAAGATGGTTCAGAGGAAGTCGACCCCTGTGGCGATGGACTTTCGCCCTTGGATCACTCGAGGAGCGTTTTAGGCATACGGCTTTGCTCCCGGCTGCTTCTAGGGCCGAAACCGAACACCCTCCTCCTTGTGGCATTTAATTGAGAAAGGGAGGAAATAGCCGTCCACCTGCCCAAAGAGACGTAGCTTCCTTTCTGCAGCAGAAAGCCTTTCTTCAGTGCCATGGGAAGGGCCTTCTTTACCTGCCAGCTGAGAAAAGGATATGATTACAGAAGGAGAAATTCGCACTGTTCGTGGATCCCTGGGGGGTGGCTCAGAGTAGTTTTGCCAGGGGCAGCTTTGATTGCGAACGTGGCCTGCTTACTGGAGGAGTATGGAAGAAAGAGGCTTGAGTGTTACCTGCTTATACCCGTCTGTCCTACACGACAGTAGCGCTTGCATACACTCTACTGCAGGGCAAGAGCCCTGCAGGAGCAGCACTCTATCTTTTGGGGGAGGATCATGTGGAAGTCAGGTACCTGTGGAGCTGTGTTCAATTGACAGTCAAAGCAAGATCAGAAGAGCCATTTGAAAAGTGCACTCATCTCAGCCTACCTGGTAGAAGCAAGTACTGTGTGAAACTTGTATCCTGCCAGCTGCTCCCCTTAGGTCGTGGGGAATCAGAGGCACTCTCGATTTTGGAAGTGTCACACACGGCATTGATTCGGCATGTGAAACTCCTCGGTCACAACGGAATCAGGCTACAATTCGCCCGGCAAGCCGGCACTACAACGGGTTCCTCACGGTACTCTCTAGCTGCCTTCAGGTAGGAGGTGCAGGCCTGCGCTGGCCAGAAAGTGTTTCCCTACCGAAGAAGGCCCGTTTCCCGAGCAGTAAACGTATTTGTCCTGTCCAATTGAGACGAACCGGGATTTCGCTCACCGTGTACTGTCTCTGTTATGGAGTCCCCACCAGAGGAAGCAGGGTTGGTGAAAGTTTGCAGAGCTCTGAAATACACTTTGTCCTCAGCCACAAGAAGAGAGGCGCTCAGTTTAGTTTCCTGGGGTGAGTAGAAGCGCATTCCTTTAGTTTGCATGAAAGGCTGGTATCCTGCTGGTAAAATACATGTGAGATTTCCTGGCCAGAAGGAGGATGGTTGAGAAGCAACGACCTCAGGGCAGAGGGACTTTCTGCTTGGGTCAAGAAAGGAGAGCTTTAGCTATAGGGCTTTGGTCGCTGCTGGTTTTTACCGCTCAAGCTGAGCACCGTCCTCCCTGGGGTAGTTAACTGAGAGTGATAGGAGAAAGCATTCAAGCTGCCAAGGAGAAGTCCCTTTCTTCCTGAGGCAGAAACACTTTGTGCAATGCCATGGGAAGGGCCTTGCTTCCTGGCGGGTGAGCAAAAGGTAATGTTACAATAGGAGAAATTCCCACACTGTGTGGAGCCCTGGCGTTGCTCAGAGGAGTTTTGCCGAGGGCAGCTCTCACTGCGAACGTTGACCCCTGGTGGGATCATTTGAAAGGCCGAGTCTTTAGTGTTACCTGGGGAGATCTGTCTGTCTCTCTTATGCAGAGAGTAGGGCTTGCTTTCTGGCTACTGCAGGGAATTCTACGTGCAGAGCCCTCTCCTTAGGTGGCTGATCAAATGGAAGTCAAGTGCACGGGGTGCCCTGAAGGGGACAACCAGGCATATTAACAAGAGGTACTTGAAACCTGCACTCATCTCAGTGTGCACGGTAGAATCGTCTACGGTGAAGCACGTGTAAAATGGGTGTCCTACGCACTGCTCTCCGAAGGCCATGGGTGAGTCTGCTGCCTGCTAGACCTCAGCATCCTCACACGTTGGGTTCAATCGGCTTTTGAGACTCTTCGCTCACTTTGGAATAAGGCTACAGTTCCACTGGCAACGCTACTTTACAACGGTCTCCTCACGTTACTTTATATCTGCCTTCAGCAAGGAGAGGCGAGGGCGAGTGGGCTGGAAAGTGTTTCCACCGACTTAAACGATCTGTAAGCCGACCAGGAAACATTTTTGTCGTTTCAAATTGAGAGGAGAGGAAATTCGGCCATGCTGTACTGTCTCTGCCAAACAGTCCTTCCCAAAGGAAGCAGGGTGGGAGAATGGTGGCAAAGGTGTGCCGTACTCTACGTCGACAGCCGCATGACGGGCAGGGCTCAGCTTAGTTTCCTCGGTGCCTAGAGGCGAATGCTTTCAAGTTTGTATGAAAGGCTGGTGTCCTAGGGCCAAGACATATGCGAGCTTTCCCTAGCTGCAAGGGCGAGGAGGACGCTTGAGAAGACATCGACACCCCCCCCATCCCGGAGACAGTATTTCGCATTTGGAGAACGAGAGGAGAGCTTTAGGCATAGGACTTTGTCCCTCGTGCTTCTAGGGGCTAAAGTGAAGCACCTCCTCCCTGTGGTTGTACACTGAGAATGATGGGAAGAGCGCTCAACCTGGCCAAGGGAAGTAGCTTCCTCTCTGAAGCAGAAAGCCTTCCTGCAATGCCATGGGAAGGGCCTTGGGTTCCTGGGCTGTGTGAAAATAGTAATGTCGCAGAAGGAAACATTTGCACTTTGCGTTGAGGCCTTGCAGTGCTCAGTGGAGTTGGACCGAGGGCAGCTTTCGGGGCAAACGTTGACCGTTGAGTGGAAGCATTTGGAAGGCCGAATGTTGAGGGTTACCTGGTTAGACCGGTTTCCCTTCCATGAGGAGCAGCGCCTGCTTACTGGGTATGTACCGCAGGGAAGGTCTAGTGGCAGAGCCCCTTCCTTAGGTGGATGGCCTAATGGCAGTCAAGTGCATGGGGAACCCTGTCAAAGGGACAGCCATGCACATTAAGAAGAGGCACTTGAAACATGCCCTTGTGTCAGCGTACACGGTAGATTCATTTCCAGTCAAGGCTGTGTGAACTGTGTATCTTAGCAGCTTCTCTCTGTAGACCATGGGTGAGTCTCAGGCATGCCAGAACTCAGAAATATCACCCATTGTATGGATTCGGCTCTTGAAACTTCGGTCGCTTTGCAGTAAGGCTACAGTGCCTCTGCAAGGCCTGCACTACAACGGTTTCCGCACGTTAGTTTACAGCTGCCTTCAGGTAAGAGAGGCAACGGTGAGTGGCCCAGAACTCTTCTCCACTGCCTAAAGTGATCCGTATTCCAAGCAGAAATAGGTTCGACTTGTCAAATGGAGGCAAAAGGAATTTCGCTCACAACGTACTCTCTGTCCAAGAGTAAACAGCAGAGGGCGCAGTGTGTTAGAATGGATGCAGAGCTCGGCAAACCTCTTCCTCTTCAGCCGAATGAGAAGAAGCGCTCAGCTTGGTCTCCTAGTGTGACTAGAGTCGAGTGCCTTCAAGTTGGTTTGACAGGCTGCTGTACTACTGCTGAAACATACGTGAGTTTTCCTAGCCACACGCAAGATGGTTCAGAGGAAGTCGACCCCTGTGGCGATGGACTTTCGCCCTTGGATCACTCGAGGAGCGTTTTAGGCATACGGCTTTGCTCCCGGCTGCTTCTAGGGCCGAAACCGAACACCCTCCTCCTTGTGGCATTTAATTGAGAAAGGGAGGAAATAGCCGTCCACCTGCCCAAAGAGACGTAGCTTCCTTTCTGCAGCAGAAAGCCTTTCTTCAGTGCCATGGGAAGGGCCTTCTTTACCTGCCAGCTGAGAAAAGGATATGATTACAGAAGGAGAAATTCGCACTGTTCGTGGATCCCTGGGGGGTGGCTCAGAGTAGTTTTGCCAGGGGCAGCTTTGATTGCGAACGTGGCCTGCTTACTGGAGGAGTATGGAAGAAAGAGGCTTGAGTGTTACCTGCTTATACCCGTCTGTCCTACACGACAGTAGCGCTTGCATACACTCTACTGCAGGGCAAGAGCCCTGCAGGAGCAGCACTCTATCTTTTGGGGGAGGATCATGTGGAAGTCAGGTACCTGTGGAGCTGTGTTCAATTGACAGTCAAAGCAAGATCAGAAGAGCCATTTGAAAAGTGCACTCATCTCAGCCTACCTGGTAGAAGCAAGTACTGTGTGAAACTTGTATCCTGCCAGCTGCTCCCCTTAGGTCGTGGGGAATCAGAGGCACTCTCGATTTTGGAAGTGTCACACACGGCATTGATTCGGCATGTGAAACTCCTCGGTCACAACGGAATCAGGCTACAATTCGCCCGGCAAGCCGGCACTACAACGGGTTCCTCACGGTACTCTCTAGCTGCCTTCAGGTAGGAGGTGCAGGCCTGCGCTGGCCAGAAAGTGTTTCCCCTACCGAAGAAGGCCCGTTTCCCGAGCAGTAAACGTATTTCTCCTGTCCAATTGAGACGAACCGGGATTTCGCTCACGGTGTACTGTCTCTGTTATGGAGTCCCCACCAGAGGAAGCAGGGTTGGTGAAAGTTTGCACAGCTCTGAAATACACTTTGTCCTCAGCCACAAGAAGAGAGGCGCTCAGTTTAGTTTCCTGGGGTGAGTAGAAGCGCATTCCTTTAGTTTGCATGAAAGGCTGGTATCCTGCTGGTAAAATACATGTGAGATTTCCTGGCCAGAAGGAGGATGGTTGAGAAGCAACGACCTCAGGGCAGAGGGACTTTGTGCTTGGGTCAAGAAAGGAGAGCTTTAGCTATAGGGCTTTGGTCGCTGCTGGTTTTTACCGCTCAAGCTGAGCACCGTCCTCCCTGGGGTAGTTAACTGAGAGTGATAGGAGAAAGCATTCAAGCTGCCAACGAGAAGTCCCTTTCTTCCTGAGGCAGAAACCCTTTGTGCAATGCCATGGGAAGGGCCTTGCTTCCTGGTGGGTGAGCAAAAGGTAATGTTACAGAAGGAGAAATTCCCACACTGTGTGGAGCCCTGGCGTTGCTCAGAGGAGTTTTGCCGAGGGCAGCTCTCACTGCGAACGTTGACCCCTGGTGGGATCATTTGAAAGGCCGAGTCTTTAGTGTTACCTGGGGAGATCTGTCTGTCTCTCTTACGCAGAGAGTAGGGCTTGCTTTCTGGCTACTGCAGGGAATTCTACGTGCAGAGCCCTCTCCTTAGGTGGCTGATCAAATGGAAGTCAAGTGCACGGGGTGCCCTTAAGGGGACAACCAGGCATATTAACAAGAGGTACTTGAAACCTGCACTCATCTCAGTGTGCACGGTAGAATCGTCTACGGTGAAGCACGTGTAAAATGGGTGTCCTACGCACTGCTCTCCGAAGGCCATGGGTGAGTCTGCTGCCTGCTAGACCTCAGCATCCTCACACGTTGGGTTCTATCGGCTTTTGAGACTCTTCGCTCACTTTGGAATAAGGCTACAGTTCCACTGGCAACGCTACTTTACAACGGTCTCCTCACGTTACTTTATATCTGCCTTCAGCAAGGAGAGGCGAGGGCGAGTGGGCTGGAAAGTGTTTCCACCGACTTAAACGATCTGTAAGCCGACCAGGAAACATTTTTGTCGTTTCAAATTGAGAGGAGAGGAAATTCGGCCATGCTGTACTGTCTCTGCCAAACAGTCCTTCCCAAAGGAAGCAGGGTGGGAGAATGGTGGCAAAGGTGTGCCGTACTCTACGTCGACAGCCGCATGACGGGCAGGGCTCAGCTTAGTTTCCTCGGTGCCTAGAGGCGAATGCTTTCAAGTTTGTATGAAAGGCTGGTGTCCTAGGGCCAAGACATATGCGAGCTTTCCCTAGCCGCAAGGGCGAGGAGGACGCTTGAGAAGACATCGACACCCCCCCCCCTTCCCGGAGACAGTATTTCGCATTTGGAGAACGAGAGGAGAGCTTTAGGCATAGGACTTTGTCCCTCGTGCTTCTAGGGGCTAAAGTGAAGCACCTCCTCCCTGGGGTTGTACACTGAGAATGATGGGAAGAGCGCTCAACCTGGCCAAGGGAAGTAGCTTCCTCTCTGAAGCAGAAAGCCTTCCTGCAATGCCATGGGAAGGGCCTTGGGTTCCTGGGCTGTGTGAAAATAGTAATGTCGCAGAAGGAAACATTTGCACTTTGCGTTGAGGCCTTGCAGTGCTCAGTGGAGTTGGACCGAGGGCAGCTTTCGGGGCAAACGTTGACCGTTGAGTGGAAGCATTTGGAAGGCCGAATGTTGAGGGTTACCTGGTTAGACCGGTTTCCCTTCCATGAGGAGCAGCGCCTGCTTACTGGGTATGTACCGCAGGGAAGGTCTAGTGGCAGAGCCCCTTCCTTAGGTGGATGGCCTAATGGCAGTCAAGTGCATGGGGAGCCCTGTCAAAGGGACAGCCATGCACATTAAGAAGAGGCACTTGAAACATGCCCTTGTGTCAGCGTACACGGTAGATTCATTTCCAGTCAAGGCTGTGTGAACTGTGTATCTTAGCAGCTTCTCTCTGTAGGCCATGGGTGAGTCTCAGGCATGCCAGAACTCAGAAATATCACCCATTGTATGGATTCGGCTCTTGAAACTTCGGTCGCTTTGCAGTAAGGCTACAGTGCCTCTGCAAGGCCTGCACTACAACGGCTTCTGCACGTTAGTTTACAGCTGCCTTCAGGTAAGAGAGGCAACGGTGAGTGGCCCAGAACTCTTCTCCACTGCCTAAAGTGATCCGTATTCCAAGCAGAAATAGGTTCGACTTGTCAAATGGAGGCAAAAAGAATTTCGCTCATGTCGTACTCTCTGTCCAAGAGTAAACAGCAGAGGGCGCAGTGTGTTAGAATGGATGCAGAGCTCTGCAAACCTCTTCCTCTTCAGCCAAATGAGAAGAAGCGCTCAGCTTGGTCTCCTAGTGTGACTAGAGTCGAGTGCCTTCAAGTTGGTTTGACAGGCTGCTGTACTACTGCTGAAACATACGTGAGTTTTCCTAGCCACACGCAAGATGGTTCAGAGGAAGTCGACCCCTGTGGCGATGGACTTTCGCCCTTGGATCACTCGAGGAGCGTTTTAGGCATACGGCTTTGCTCCCGGCTGCTTCTAGGGCCGAAACCGAACACCCTCCTCCTTGTGGCATTTAATTGAGAAAGGGAGGAAATAGCCGTCCACCTGCCCAAAGAGACGTAGCTTCCTTTCTGCAGCAGAAAGCCTTTCTTCAGTGCCATGGGAAGGGCCTTCTTTACCTGCCAGCTGAGAAAAGGATATGATTACAGAAGGAGAAATTCGCACTGTTCGTGGATCCCTGGGGGGTGGCTCAGAGTAGTTTTGCCAGGGGCAGCTTTGATTGCGAACGTGGCCTGCTTACTGGAGGAGTATGGAAGAAAGAGGCTTGAGTGTTACCTGCTTATACCCGTCTGTCCTACACGACAGTAGCGCTTGCATACACTCTACTGCAGGGCAAGAGCCCTGCAGGAGCAGCACTCTATCTTTTGGGGGAGGATCATGTGGAAGTCAGGTACCTGTGGAGCTGTGTTCAATTGACAGTCAAAGCAAGATCAGAAGAGCCATTTGAAAAGTGCACTCATCTCAGCCTACCTGGTAGAAGCAAGTACTGTGTGTAACTTGTATCCTGCCAGCTGCTCCCCTTAGGTCGTGGGGAATCAGAGGCACTCTCGATTTTGGAAGTGTCACACACGGCATTGATTCGGCATGTGAAACTCCTCGGTCACAACGGAATCAGGCTACAATTCGCCCGGCAAGCCGGCACTACAACGGGTTCCTCACGGTACTCTCTAGCTGCCTTCAGGTAGGAGGTGCAGGCCTGCACTGGCCAGAAAGTGTTTCCCCTACCGAAGAAGGCCCGTTTCCCGAGCAGTAAACGTATTTGTCCTGTCCAATTGAGACGAACCGGGATTTCGCTCATGGTGTACTGTCTCTGTTATGGAGTCCCCACCAGAGGAAGCAGGGTTGGTGAAAGTTTGCAGAGCTCTGAAATACACTTTGTCCTCAGCCACAAGAAGAGAGGCGCTCAGTTTAGTTTCCTGGGGTGAGTAGAAGCGCATTCCTTTAGTTTGCATGAAAGGCTGGTATCCTGCTGGTAAAATACATGTGAGATTTCCTGGCCAGAAGGAGGATGGTTGAGAAGCAACGACCTCAGGGCAGAGGGACTTTGTGCTTGGGTCAAGAAAGGAGAGCTTTAGCTATAGGGCTTTGGTCGCTGCTGGTTTTTACCGCTCAAGCTGAGCACCGTCCTCCCTGGGGTCGTTAACTGAGAGTGATAGGAGAAAGCATTCAAGCTGCCAAGGAGAAGTCCCTTTCTTCCTGAGGCAGAAACCCTTTGTGCAATGCCATGGGAAGGGCCTTGCTTCCTGGCGGGTGAGCAAAAGGTAATGTTACAGAAGGAGAAATTCCCACACTGTGTGGAGCCCTGGCGTTGCTCAGAGGAGTTTTGCCGAGGGCAGCTCTCACTGCGAACGTTGACCCCTGGTGGGATCATTTGAAAGGCCGAGTCTTTAGTGTTACCTGGGGAGATCTGTCTGTCTCTCTTACGCAGAGAGTAGGACTTGCTTTCTGGCTACTGCAGGGAATTCTACGTGCAGAGCCCTCTCCTTAGGTGGCTGATCAAATGGAAGTCAAGTGCACGGGGTGCCCTTAAGGGGACAACCAGGCATATTAACAAGAGGTACTTGAAACCTGCACTCATCTCAGTGTGCACGGTAGAATCGTCTACGGTGAAGCACGTGTAAAATGGGTGTCCTACGCACTGCTCTCCGAAGGCCATGGGTGAGTCTGCTGCCTGCTAGACCTCAGCATCCTCACACGTTGGGTTCAATCGGCTTTTGAGACTCTTCGCTCACTTTGGAATAAGGCTACAGTTCCACTGGCAACGCTACTTTACAACGGTCTCCTCACGTTACTTTATATCTGCCTTCAGCAAGGAGAGGCGAGGGCGAGTGGGCTGGAAAGTGTTTCCACCGACTTAAACGATCTGTAAGCCGACCAGGAAACATTTTTGTCGTTTCAAATTGAGAGGAGAGGAAATTCGGCCATGCTGTACTGTCTCTGCCAAACAGTCCTTCCCAAAGGAAGCAGGGTGGGAGAATGGTGGCAAAGGTGTGCCGTACTCTACGTCGACAGCCGCATTATGGGCAGGGCTCAGCTTAGTTTCCTCGGTGCCTAGAGGCGAATGCTTTCAAGTTTGTATGAAAGGCTGGTGTCCTAGGGCCAAGACATATGCGAGCTTTCCCTAGCCGCAAGGGCGAGGAGGACGCTTGAGAAGACATCGACACCCCCCCATCCCGGAGACAGTATTTCGCATTTGGAGAACGAGAGGAGAGCTTTAGGCATAGGACTTTGTCCCTCGTGCTTCTAGGGGCTAAAGTGAAGCACCTCCTCCCTGGGGTTGTACACTGAGAATGATGGGAAGAGCGCTCAACCTGGCCAAGGGAAGTAGCTTCCTCTCTGAAGCAGAAAGCCTTCCTGCAATGCCATGGGAAGGGCCTTGGGTTCCTGGGCTGTGTGAAAATAGTAATGTCGCAGAAGGAAACATTTGCACTTTGCGTTGAGGCCTTGCAGTGCTCAGTGGAGTTGGACCGAGGGCAGCTTTCGGGGCAAACATTGACCGTTGAGTGGAAGCATTTGGAAGGCCGAATGTTGAGGGTTACCTGGTTAGACCGGTTTCCCTTCCATGAGGAGCAGCGCCTGCTTACTGGGTATGTACCGCAGGGAAGGTCTAGTGGCAGAGCCCCTTCCTTAGGTGGATGGCCTAATGGCAGTCAAGTGCATGGGGAACCCTGTCAAAGGGACAGCCATGCACATTAAGAAGAGGCACTTGAAACATGCCCTTGTGTCAGCGTACACGGTAGATTCATTTCCAGTCAAGGCTGTGTGAACTGTGTATCTTAGCAGCTTCTCTCTGTAGACCATGGGTGAGTCTCAGGCATGCCAGAACTCAGAAATATCACCCATTGTATGGATTCGGCTCTTGAAACTTCGGTCGCTTTGCAGTAAGGCTACAGTGCCTCTGCAAGGCCTGCACTACAACGGTTTCCGCACGTTAGTTTACAGCTGCCTTCAGGTAAGAGAGGCAACGGTGAGTGGCCCAGAACTCTTCTCCACTGCCTAAAGTGATCCGTATTCCAAGCAGAAATAGGTTCGACTTGTCAAATGGAGGCAAAAGGAATTTCGCTCACATCGTACTCTCTGTCCAAGAGTAAACAGCAGAGGGCGCAGTGTGTTAGAATGGATGCAGAGCTCGGCAAACCTCTTCCTCTTCAGCCGAATGAGAAGAAGCGCTCAGCTTGGTCTCCTAGTGTGACTAGAGTCGAGTGCCTTCAAGTTGGTTTGACAGGCTGCTGTACTACTGCTGAAACATACGTGAGTTTTCCTAGCCACACGCAAGATGGTTCAGAGGAAGTTGACCCCTGTGGCGATGGACTTTCTCCCTTGGATCACTCGAGGAGCGTTTTAGGCATACGGCTTTGCTCCCGGCTGCTTCTAGGGCCGAAACCGAACACCCTCCTCCTTGTGGCATTTAATTGAGAAAGGGAGGAAATAGCCGTCCACCTGCCCAAAGAGACGTAGCTTCCTTTCTGCAGCAGAAAGCCTTTCTTCAGTGCCATGGGAAGGGCCTTCTTTACCTGGCAGCTGAGAAAAGGAAATGATTACAGAAGGAGAAATTCGCACTGTTCGTGGATCCCTGGGGGGTGGCTCAGAGTAGTTTTGCCAGGGGCAGCTTTGATTGCGAACGTGGCCTGCTTACTGGAGGAGTATGGAAGAAAGAGGCTTGAGTGGTACCTGCTTATACCCGTCTGTCCTACACGACAGTAGCGCTTGCATACACTCTACTGCAGGGCAAGAGCCCTGCAGGAGCAGCACTCTATCTTTTGGGGGAGGATTATGTGGAAGTCAGGTACCTGTGGAGCTGTGTTCAATTGACAGTCAAAGCAAGACCAGAAGAGCCATTTGAAAAGTGCACTCATCTCAGCCTACCTGGTAGAAGCAAGTACTGTGTGAATCTTGTATCCTGCCAGCTGCTCCCCTTAGGTCGTGGGGAATCAGAGGCACTCTCGATTTTGGAAGTGTCACACACTGCATTGATTCGGCATGTGAAACTCCTCGGTCACAACGGAATCAGGCTACAAATCGCCCGGCAAGCCGGCACTACAACGGGTTCCTCACGGTACTCTGTAGCTGCCTTCCAGTAGGAGGTGCAGGCCTGCGCTGGCCACAAAGTGTTTCCCCTACCAAAGAAGGCCCGTTTCCCGAGCAGTAAACGTGTTTGTCCTGTCCAATTGAGACGAACCGGGATTTCGCTCACAGTGTACTGTCTCTGTTATGGAGTCCCCACCAGAGGAAGCAGGGTTGGTGAAAGTTTGCACAGCTCTGAAATACACTTTGTCCTCAGCTGCAAGAAGAGAAGCGCTCAGTTTAGTTTCCTGGGGTGAGTAGAAGCGCATTCCTTTAGTTTGCATGAAAGGCTGGTATCCTGCTGGTAAAATACATGTGAGATTTCCTGGCCAGAAGGAGGATGGTTGAGAAGCAACGACCTCAGGGCAGAGGGTCTTTGTGCTTGGATCAAGAAAGGAGAGCTTTAGCTTTAGGGCTTTGGTCGCTGCTGGTTTTTACCGCTCAAGCTGAGCACCGTCCTCCCTGGGGTAGTTAACTGAGAGTGATAGGAGAAAGCATTCAAGCTGCCAAGGAGAAGTCCCTTTCTTCCTGAGGCAGAAACCCTTTGTGCAATGCCATGGGAAGGGCCTTGCTTCCTGGCGGGTGAGCAAAAGGTAATGTTATAGAAGGAGAAATTCCCACACTGTGTGGAGCCCTGGCGTTGCTCAGAGGAGTTTTGCCGAGGGCAGCTCTCACTGCGAACGTTGACCCCTGGTGGGATCATTTGAAAGGCCGAGTCTTTAGTGTTACCTGGGGAGATCTGTCTGTCTCTCTTACGCAGAGAGTAGGGCTTGCTTTCTGGCTACTGCAGGGAATTCTACGTGCAGAGCCCTCTCCTTAGGTGGCTGATCAAATGGAAGTCAAGTGCACGGGGTGCCCTTAAGGGGACAACCAGGCATATTAACAAGAGGTACTTGAAACCTGCACTCATCTCAGTGTGCATGGTAGAATCGTCTACGGTGAAGCACGTGTAAAATGGGTGTCCTACGCACTGCTCTCCGAAGGCCATGGGTGAGTCTGCTGCCTGCTAGACCTCAGCATCCTCACACGTTGGGTTCTATCGGCTTTTGAGACTCTTCGCTCACTTTGGAATAAGGCTACAGTTCCACTGGCAACGCTACTTTACAACGGTCTCCTCACGTTACTTTATATGTGCCTTCAGCAAGGAGAGGCGAGGGCGAGTGGGCTGGAAAGTGTTTCCACCGACTTAAACGATCTGTAAGCCGACCAGGAAACATTTTTGTCGTTTCAAATTGAGAGGAGAGGAAATTCGGCCATGCTGTACTGTCTCTGCCAAACAGTCCTTCCCAAAGGAAGCAGGGTGGGAGAATGGTGGCAAAGGTGTGCCGTACTCTACGTCGACAGCCGCATGACGGGCAGGGCTCAGCTTAGTTTCCTCGGTGCCTAGAGGCGAATGCTTTCAAGTTTGTATGAAAGGCTGGTGTCCTAGGGCCAAGACATATGCGAGCTTTCCCTAGCTGCAAGGGCGAGGAGGAGGCTTGAGAAGACATCGACACCCCCCCATCCCGGAGACAGTATTTCGCATTTGGAGAACGAGAGGAGAGCTTTAGGCATAGGACTTTGTCCCTCGTGCTTCTAGGGGCTAAAGTGAAGCACCTCCTCCCTGGGGTTGTACACTGAGAATGATGGGAAGAGCGCTCAACCTGGCCAAGGGAAGTAGCTTCCTCTCTGAAGCAGAAAGCCTTCCTGCAATGCCATGGGAAGGGCCTTGGGTTCCTGGGCTGTGTGAAAATAGTAATGTCGCAGAAGGAAACATTTGCACTTTGCGTTGAGGCCTTGCAGTGCTCAGTGGAGTTGGACCGAGGGCAGCTTTCGGGGCAAACGTTGACCGTTGAGTGGAAGCATTTGGAAGGCCGAATGTTGAGGGTTACCTGGTTAGACCGGTTTCCCTTCCATGAGGAGCAGCGCCTGCTTACTGGGTATGTACCGCAGGGAAGGTCTAGTGGCAGAGCCCCTTCCTTAGGTGGATGGCCTAATGGCAGTCAAGTGCATGGGGAGCCCTGTCAAAGGGACAGCCATGCACATTAAGAAGAGGCACTTGAAACATGCCCTTGTGTCAGCGTACACAGTAGATTCATTTCCAGTCAAGGCTGTGTGAACTGTGTATCTTAGCAGCTTCTCTCTGTAGGCCATGGGTGAGTCTCAGGCATGCCAGAACTCAGAAATATCACCCATTGTATGGATTCGGCTCTTGAAACTTCGGTCGCTTTGCAGTAAGGCTACAGTGCCTCTGCAAGGCCTGCACTACAATGGCTTCTGCACGTTAGTTTACAGCTGCCTTCAGGTAAGAGAGGCAACGGTGAGTGGCCCAGAACTCTTCTCCACTGCCTAAAGTGATCCGTATTCCAAGCAGAAATAGGTTCGACTTGTCAAATGGAGGCAAAAAGAATTTCGCTCACGTCGTACTCTCTGTCCAAGAGTAAACAGCAGAGGGTGCAGTGTGTTAGAATGGATGCAGAGCTCTGCAAACCTCTTCCTCTTCAGCCGAATGAGAAGAAGCGCTCAGCTTGGTCTCCTAGTGTGACTAGAGTCGAGTGCCTTCAAGTTGGTTTGACAGGCTGCTGTACTACTGCTGAAACATACGTGAGTTTTCCTAGCCACACGCAAGATGGTTCAGAGGAAGTCGACCCCTGTGGCGATGGACTTTCGCCCTTGGATCACTCGAGGAGCGTTTTAGGCATACGGCTTTGCTCCCGGCTGCTTCTAGGGCCGAAACCGAACACCCTCCTCCTTGTGGCATTTAATTGAGAAAGGGAGGAAATAGCCGTCCACCTGCCCAAAGAGACGTAGCTTCCTTTCTGCAGCAGAAAGCCTTTCTTCAGTGCCATGGGAAGGGCCTTCTTTACCTGCCAGCTGAGAAAAGGATATGATTACAGAAGGAGAAATTCGCACTGTTCGTGGATCCCTGGGGGGTGGCTCAGAGTAGTTTTGCCAGGGGCAGCTTTGATTGCGAACGTGGCCTGCTTACTGGAGGAGTATGGAAGAAAGAGGCTTGAGTGTTACCTGCTTATACCCGTCTGTCCTACACGACAGTAGCGCTTGCATACACTCTACTGCAGGGCAAGAGCCCTGCAGGAGCAGCACTCTATCTTTTGGGGGAGGATCATGTGGAAGTCAGGTACCTGTGGAGCTGTGTTCAATTGACAGTCAAAGCAAGATCAGAAGAGCCATTTGAAAAGTGCACTCATCTCAGCCTACCTGGTAGAAGCAAGTACTGTGTGAAACTTGTATCCTGCCAGCTGCTCCCCTTAGGTCGTGGGGAATCAGAGGCACTCTCGATTTTGGAAGTGTCACACACGGCATTGATTCGGCATGTGAAACTCCTCGGTCACAACGGAATCAGGCTACAATTCGCCCGGCAAGCCGGCACTACAACGGGTTCCTCACGGTACTCTCTAGCTGCCTTCAGGTAGGAGGTGCAGGCCTGCGCTGGCCAGAAAGTGTTTCCCCTACCGAAGAACGCCCGTTTCCCGAGCAGTAAACGTATTTGTCCTGTCCAATTGAGACGAACCGGGATTTCGCTCACGGTGTACTGTCTCTGTTATGGAGTCCCCACCAGAGGAAGCAGGGTTGGTGAAAGTTTGCAGAGCTCTGAAATACACTTTGTCCTCAGCCGCAAGAAGAGAGGTGCTCAGTTTAGTTTCCTGGGGTGAGTAGAAGCGCATTCCTTTAGTTTGCATGAAAGGCTGGTATCCTGCTGGTAAAATACATGTGAGATTTCCTGGCCAGAAGGAGGATGTTTGAGAAGCAACGACCTCAGGGCAGAGGGACTTTGTGCTTGGGTCAAGAAAGGAGAGCTTTAGCTATAGGGCTTTGGTCGCTGCTGGTTTTTACCGCTCAAGCTGAGCACCGTCCTCCCTCGGGTCGTTAACTGAGAGTGATAGGAGAAAGCATTCAAGCTGCCAAGGAGAAGTCCCTTTCTTCCTGAGGCAGAAACCCTTTGTGCAATGCCATGGGAAGGGCCTTGCTTCCTGGCGGGTGAGCAAAAGGTAATGTTACAGAAGGAGAAATTCCCACACTGTGTGGAGCCCTGGCGTTGCTCAGAGGAGTTTTGCCGAGGGCAGCTCTCACTGCGAACGTTGACCCCTGGTGGGATCATTTGAAAGGCCGAGTCTTTAGTGTTACCTGGGGAGATCTGTCTGTCTCTCTTACGCAGAGAGTAGGGCTTGCTTTCTGGCTACTGCAGGGAATTCTACGTGCAGAGCCCTCTCCTTAGGTGGCTGATCAAATGGAAGTCAAGTGCACGGGGTGCCCTGAAGGGGACAACCAGGCATATTAACAAGAGGTACTTGAAACCTGCACTCATCTCAGTGTGCACGGTAGAATCGTCTACGGTGAAGCACTTGTAAAATGGGTGTCCTACGCACTGCTCTCCGAAGGCCATGGGTGAGTCTGCTGCCTGCTAGACCTCAGCATCCTCACACGTTGGGTTCTATCGGCTTTTGAGACTCTTCGCTCACTTTGGAATAAGGCTACAGTTCCACTGGCAACGCTACTTTACAACGGTCTCCTCACGTTACTTTATATCTGCCTTCAGCAAGGAGAGGCGAGGGCGAGTGGGCTGGAAAGTGTTTCCACCGACTTAAACGATCTGTAAGCCGACCAGGAAACATTTTTGTCGTTTCAAATTGAGAGGAGAGGAAATTCGGCCATGCTGTACTGTCTCTGCCAAACAGTCCTTCCCAAAGGAAGCAGGGTGGGAGAATGGTGGCAAAGGTGTGCCGTACTCTACGTCGACAGCCGCATGACGGGCAGGGCTCAGCTTAGTTTCCTCGGTGCCTAGAGGCGAATGCTTTCAAGTTTGTATGAAAGGCTGGTGTCCTAGGGCCAAGACATATGCGAGCTTTCCCTAGCCGCAAGGGCGAGGAGGACGCTTGAGAAGACATCGACACCCCCCCCATCCCGGAGACAGTATTTCGCATTTGGAGAACGAGAGGAGAGCTTTAGGCATAGGACTTTGTCCCTCGTGCTTCTAGGGGCTAAAGTGAAGCACCTCCTCCCTGTGGTTGTACACTGAGAATGATGGGAAGAGCGCTCAACCTGGCCAAGGGAAGTAGCTTCCTCTCTGAAGCAGAAAGCCTTCCTGCAATGCCATGGGAAGGGCCTTGGGTTCCTGGGCTGTGTGAAAATAGTAATGTCGCAGAAGGAAACATTTGCACTTTGCGTTGAGGCCTTGCAGTGCTCAGTGGAGTTGGACCGAGGGCAGCTTTCGGGGCAAACATTGACCGTTGAGTGGAAGCATTTGGAAGGCTGAATGTTGAGGGTTACCTGGTTAGACCGGTTTCCCTTCCATGAGGAGCAGCGCCTGCTTACTGGGTATGTACCGCAGGGAAGGTCTAGTGGCAGAGCCCCTTCCTTAGGTGGATGGCCTAATGGCAGTCAAGTGCATGGGGAGCCCTGTCAAAGGGACAGCCATGCACATTAAGAAGAGGCACTTGAAACATGCCCTTGTGTCAGCATACACGGTAGATTCATTTCCAGTCAAGGCTGTGTGAACTGTGTATCTTAGCAGCTTCTCTCTGTAGACCATGGGTGAGTCTCAGGCATGCCAGAACTCAGAAATATCACCCATTGTATGGATTCGGCTCTTGAAACTTCGGTCGCTTTGCAGTAAGGCTACAGTGCCTCTGCAAGGCCTGCACTACAACGGCTTCTGCATGTTAGTTTACCGCTGCCTTCAGGTAAGAGAGGCAACGGTGAGTGGCCCAGAACTCTTCTCCACTGCCTAAAGTGATCCGTATTCCAAGCAGAAATAGGTTCGACTTGTCAAATGGAGGCAAATAGAATTACGCTCACGTCGTACTCTCTGTCCAAGAGTAAACAGCAGAGGGCGCAGTGTGTTAGAATGGATGCAGAGCTCTGCAAACCTCTTCCTCTTCAGCCGAATGAGAAGAAGCGCTCAGCTTGGTCTCCTAGTGTGACTAGAGTCGAGTGCCTTCAAGTTGGTTTGACAGGCTGCTGTACTACTGCTGAAACATACGTGAGTTTTCCTAGCCACACACAAGATGGTTCAGAGGAAGTCGACCCCTGTGGCGATGGACTTTCGCCCTTGGATCACTCGAGGAGCGTTTTAGGCATACGGCTTTGCTCCCGGCTGCTTCTAGGGCCGAAACCGAACACCCTCCTCCTTGTGGCATTTAATTGAGAAAGGGAGGAAATAGCCGTCCACCTGCCCAAAGAGACGTAGCTTCCTTTCTGCAGCAGAAAGCCTTTCTTCAGTGCCATGGGAAGGGCCTTCTTTACCTGCCAGCTGAGAAAAGGATATGATTACAGAAGGAGAAATTCGCACTGTTCGTGGATCCCTGGGGGGTGGCTCAGAGTAGCTTTGCCAGGGGCAGCTTTGATTGCGAACGTGGCCTGCTTACTGGAGGAGTATGGAAGAAAGAGGCTTGAGTGTTACCTGCTTATACCCGTCTGTCCTACACGACAGTAGCGCTTGCATACACTCTACTGCAGGGCAAGAGCCCTGCAGGAGCAGCACTCTATCTTTTGGGGGAGGATCATGTGGAAGTCAGGTACCTGTGGAGCTGTGTTCAATTGACAGTCAAAGCAAGATCAGAAGAGCCATTTGAAAAGTGCACTCATCTCAGCCTACCTGGTAGAAGCAAGTACTGTGTGAAACTTGTATCCTGCCAGCTGCTCCCCTGAGGTCGTGGGGAATCAGAGGCACTCTCGATTTTGGAAGTGTCACACACGGCATTCATTCGGCATGTGAAACTCCTCGGTCACAACGGAATCAGGCTACAATTCGCCCGGCAAGCCGGCACTACAACGGGTTCCTCACGGTACTCTCTAGCTGCCTTCAGGTAGGAGGTGCAGGCCTGCGCTGGCCAGAAAGTGTTTCCCCTACCGAAGAAGGCCCGTTTCCCGAGCAGTAAACGTATTTGTCCTGTCCAATTGAGACGAACCGGGATTTCGCTCACGGTGTACTGTCTCTGTTATGGAGTCCCCACCAGAGGAAGCAAAGTTGGTGAAAGTTTGCAGAGCTCTGAAATACACTTTGTCCTCAGCCACAAGAAGAGAGGCGCTCAGTTTAGTTTCCTGGGGTGAGTAGAAGCGCATTCCTTTAGTTTGCATGAAAGGCTGGTATCCTGCTGGTAAAATACATGTGAGATTTCCTGGCCAGAAGGAGGATGGTTGAGAAGCAACGACCTCAGGGCAGAGGGACTTTGTGCTTGGGTCAAGAAAGGAGAGCTTTAGCTATAGGGCTTTGGTCGCTGCTGGTTTTTACCGCTCAAGCTGAGCACCGTCCTCCCTGGGGTAGTTAACTGAGAGTGATAGGAGAAAGCATTCAAGCTGCCAACGAGAAGTCCCTTTCTTCCTGAGGCAGAAACACTTTGTGCAATGCCATGGGAAGGGCCTTGCTTCCTGGCGGGTGAGCAAAAGGTAATGTTATAGAAGGAGAAATTCCCACACTGTGTGGAGCCCTGGCGTTGCTCAGAGGAGTTTTGCCGAGGGCAGCTCTCACTGCGAACGTTGACCCCTGGTGGGATCATTTGAAAGGCCGAGTCTTTAGTGTTACCTGGGGAGATCTGTCTGTCTCTCTTACGCAGAGAGTAGGGCTTGCTTTCTGGCTACTGCAGGGAATTCTACGTGCAGAGCCCTCTCCTTAGGTGGCTGATCAAATGGAAGTCAAGTGCACGGGGTGCCCTTAAGGGGACAACCAGGCATATTAACAAGAGGTACTTGAAACCTGCACTCATCTCAGTGTGCACGGTAGAATCATCTACGGTGAAGCACGTGTAAAATGGGTGTCCTACGCACTGCTCTCCGAAGGCCATGGGTGAGTCTGCTGCCTGCTAGACCTCAGCATCCTCACACGTTGGGTTCAATCGGCTTTTGAGACTCTTCGCTCACTTTGGAATAAGGCTACAGTTCCACTGGCAACGCTACTTTACAACCGTCTCCTCACGTTACTTTATATCTGCCTTCAGCAAGGAGAGGCGAGGGCGAGTGGGCTGGAAAGTGTTTCCACCGACTTAAACGATCTGTAAGCCGACCAGGAAACATTTTTGTCGTTTCAAATTGAGAGGAGAGGAAATTCGGCCATGCTGTACTGTCTCTGCCAAACAGTCCTTCCCAAAGGAAGCAGGGTGGGAGAATGGTGGCAAAGGTGTGCCGTACTCTACGTCGACAGCCGCATGACGGGCAGGGCTCAGCTTAGTTTCCTCGGTGCCTAGAGGCGAATGCTTTCAAGTTTGTATGAAAGGCTGGTGTCCTAGGGCCAAGACATATGCGAGCTTTCCCTAGCTGCAAGGGCGAGGAGGACGCTTGAGAAGACATCGACACCCCCCCATCCCGGAGACAGTATTTCGCATTTGGAGAACGAGAGGAGAGCTTTAGGCATAGGACTTTGTCCCTCGTGCTTCTAGGGGCTAAAGTGAAGCACCTCCTCCCTGGGGTTGTACACTGAGAATGATGGGAAGAGCGCTCAACCTGGCCAAGGGAAGTAGCTTCCTCTCTGAAGCAGAAAGCCTTCCTGCAATGCCATGGGAAGGGCCTTGGGTTCCTGGGCTGTGTGAAAAGAGTAATGTCGCAGAAGGAAACATTTGCACTTTGCGTTGAGGCCTTGCAGTGCTCAGTGGAGTTGGACCGAGGGCAGCTTTCGGGGCAAACGTTGACCGTTGAGTGGAAGCATTTGGAAGGCCGAATGTTGAGGGTTACCTGGTTAGACCGGTTTCCCTTCCATGAGGAGCAGCGCCTGCTTACTGGGTATGTACCGCAGGGAAGGTCTAGTGGCAGAGCCCCTTCCTTAGGTGGATGGCCTAATGGCAGTCAAGTGCATGGGGAGCCCTGTCAAAGGGACAGCCATGCACATTAAGAAGAGGCACTTGAAACATGCCCTTGTGTCAGCGTACACGGTAGATTCATTTCCAGTCAAGGCTGTGTGAACTGTGTATCTTAGCAGCTTCTCTCTGTAGACCATGGGTGAGTCTCAGGCATGCCAGAACTCAGAAATATCACCCATTGTATGGATTCGGCTCTTGAAACTTCGGTCGCTTTGCAGTAAGGCTACAGTGCCTCTGCAAGGCCTGCACTACAACGGCTTCTGCACGTTAGTTTACAGCTGCCTTCAGGTAAGAGAGGCAACGGTGAGTGGCCCAGAACTCTTCTCCACTGCCTAAAGTGATCCGTATTCCAAGCAGAAATAGGTTCGACTTGTCAAATGGAGGCAAAAAGAATTTCGCTCACGTCGTACTCTCTGTCCAAGAGTAAACAGCAGAGGGTGCAGTGTGTTAGAATGGATGCAGAGCTCTGCAAACCTCTTGCTCTTCAGCCGAATGAGAAGAAGCGCTCAGCTTGGTCTCCTAGTGTGACTAGAGTCGAGTGCCTTCAAGTTGGTTTGACAGGCTGCTGTACTACTGCTGAAACATACGTGAGTTTTCCTAGCCACACGCAAGATGGTTCAGAGGAAGTCGACCCCTGTGGCGATGGACTTTCGCCCTTGGATCACTCGAGGAGCGTTTTAGGCATACGGCTTTGCTCCCGGCTGCTTCTAGGGCCGAAACCGAACACCCTCCTCCTTGTGGCATTTAATTGAGAAAGGGAGGAAATAGCCGTCCACCTGCCCAAAGAGACGTAGCTTCCTTTCTGCAGCAGAAAGCCTTTCTTCAGTGCCATGGGAAGGGCCTTCTTTACCTGCCAGCTGAGAAAAGGATATGATTACAGAAGGAGAAATTCGCACTGTTCGTGGATCCCTGGGGGGTGGCTCAGAGTAGTTTTGCCAGGGGCAGCTTTGATTGCGAACGTGGCCTGCTTACTGGAGGAGTATGGAAGAAAGAGGCTTGAGTGTTACCTGCTTATACCCGTCTGTCCTACACGACAGTAGCGCTTGCATACACTCTACTGCAGGGCAAGAGCCCTGCAGGAGCAGCACTCTATCGTTTGGGGGAGGATCATGGGCAAGTCAGGTACCTGTGGAGCTGTGTTCAATTGACAGTCAAAGCAAGATCAGAAGAGCCATTTGAAAAGTGCACTCATCTCAGCCTACCTGGTAGAAGCAAGTACTGTGTGAAACTTGTATCCTGCCAGCTGCTCCCCTTAGGTCGTGGGGAATCAGAGGCACTCTCGATTTTGGAAGTGTCACACACGGCATTGATTCGGCATGTGAAACTCCTCGGTCACAACGGAATCAGGCTACAATTCGCCCGGCAAGCCGGCACTACAACGGGTTCCTCACGGTACTCTCTAGCTGCCTTCAGGTAGGAGGTGCAGGCCTGCGCTGGCCAGAAAGTGTTTCCCCTACCGAAGAAGGCCCGTTTCCCGAGCAGTAAACGTATTTGTCCTGTCCAATTGAGACGAACCGGGATTTCGCTCACGGTGTACTGTCTCTGTTATGGAGTCCCCACCAGAGGAAGCAGGGTTGGTGAAAGTTTGCAGAGCTCTGAAATACACTTTGTCCTCAGCCGCAAGAAGAGAGGCGCTCAGTTTAGTTTCCTGGGGTGAGTAGAAGCGCATTCCTTTAGTTTGCATGAAAGGCTGGTATCCTGCTGGTAAAATACATGTGAGATTTCCTGGCCAGAAGGAGGATGTTTGAGAAGCAACGACCTCAGGGCAGAGGGACTTTGTGCTTGGGTCAAGAAAGGAGAGCTTTAGCTATAGGGCTTTGGTCGCTGCTGGTTTTTACCGCTCAAGCTGAGCACCGTCCTCCCTGGGGTCGTTAACTGAGAGTGATAGGAGAAAGCATTCAAGCTGCCAAGGAGAAGTCCCTTTCTTCCTGAGGCAGAAACCCTTTGTGCAATGCCATGGGAAGGGCCTTGCTTCCTGGCGGGTGAGCAAAAGGTAATGTTACAGAAGGAGAAATTCCCACACTGTGTGGAGCCCTGGCGTTGCTCAGAGGAGTTTTGCCGAGGGCAGCTCTCACTGCGAACGTTGACCCCTGGTGGGATCATTTGAAAGGCCGAGTCTTTAGTGTTACCTGGGGAGATCTGTCTGTCTCTCATACGCAGAGAGTAGGGCTTGCTTTCTGGCTACTGCAGGGAATTCTACGTGCAGAGCCCTCTCCTTAGGTGGCTGATCAAATGGAAGTCAAGTGCACGGGGTGCCCTTAAGGGGACAACCAGGCATATTAACAAGAGGTACTTGAAACCTGCACTCATCTCAGTGTGCACGGTAGAATCGTCTACGGTGAAGCACGTGTAAAATGGGTGTCCTACGCACTGCTCTCCGAAGGCCATGGGTGAGTCTGCTGCCTGCTAGACCTCAGCATCCTCACACGTTGGGTTCAATCGGCTTTTGAGACTCTTCGCTCACTTTGGAATAAGGCTACAGTTCCACTGGCAACGCTACTTTACAACGGTCTCCTCACGTTACTTTATATCTGCCTTCAGCAAGGAGAGGCGAGGGCGAGTGGGCTGGAAAGTGTTTCCACCGACTTAAACGATCTGTAAGCCGACCAGGAAACATTTTTGTCGTTTCAAATTGAGAGGAGAGGAAATTCGGCCATGCTGTACTGTCTCTGCCAAACAGTCCTTCCCAAAGGAAGCAGGGTGGGAGAATGGTGGCAAAGGTGTGCTGTACTCTACGTCGACAGCCGCATGACGGGCAGGGCTCAGCTTAGTTTCCTCGGTGCCTAGAGGCGAATGCTTTCAAGTTTGTATGAAAGGCTGGTGTCCTAGGGCCAAGACATATGCGAGCTTTCCCTAGCCGCAAGGGCGAGGAGGACGCTTGAGAAGACATCGACACCCCCCCCATCCCGGAGACAGTATTTCGCATTTGGAGAATGAGAGGAGAGCTTTAGGCATAGGACTTTGTCCCTCGTGCTTCTAGGGGCTAAAGTGAAGCACCTCCTCCCTGTGGTTGTACACTGAGAATGATGGGAAGAGCGCTCAACCTGGCCAAGGGAAGTAGCTTCCTCTCTGAAGCAGAAAGCCTTCCTGCAATGCCATGGGAAGGGCCTTGGGTTCCTGGGCTGTGTGAAAATAGTAATGTCGCAGAAGGAAACATTTGCACTTTGCGTTGAGGCCTTGCAGTGCTCAGTGGAGTTGGACCGAGGGCAGCTTTCGGGGCAAACATTGACCGTTGAGTGGAAGCATTTGGAAGGCCGAATGTTGAGGGTTACCTGGTTAGACCGGTTTCCCTTCCATGAGGAGCAGCGCCTGCTTACTGGGTATGTACCGCAGGGAAGGTCTAGTGGCAGAGCCCCTTCCTTAGGTGGATGGCCTAATGGCAGTCAAGTGCATGGGGAACCCTGTCAAAGGGACAGCCATGCACATTAAGAAGAGGCACTTGAAACATGCCCTTGTGTCAGCGTACACGGTAGATTCATTTCCAGTCAAGGCTGTGTGAACTGTGTATCTTAGCAGCTTCTCTCTGTAGACCATGGGTGAGTCTCAGGCATGCCAGAACTCAGAAATATCACCCATTGTATGGATTCGGCTCTTGAAACTTCGGTCGCTTTGCAGTAAGGCTACAGTGCCTCTGCAAGGCCTGCACTACAACGGTTTCCGCACGTTAGTTTACAGCTGCCTTCAGGTAAGAGAGGCAACGGTGAGTGGCCCAGAACTCTTCTCCACTGCCTAAAGTGATCCGTATTCCAAGCAGAAATAGGTTCGACTTGTCAAATGGAGGCAAAAGGAATTTCGCTCACATCGTACTCTCTGTCCAAGAGTAAACAGCAGAGGGCGCAGTGTGTTAGAATGGATGCAGAGCTCTGCAAACCTCTTCCTCTTCAGCCGAATGAGAAGAAGCGCTCAGCTTGGTCTCCTAGTGTGACTAGAGTCGAGTGCCTTCAAGTTCTTTTGACAGGCTGCTGTACTACTGCTGAAACATACGTGAGTTTTCCTAGCCACACGCAAGATGGTTCAGAGGAAGTCGACCCCTGTGGCGATGGACTTTCGCCCTTGGATCACTCGAGGAGCGTTTTAGGCATACGGCTTTGCTCCCGGCTGCTTCTAGGGCCGAAACCGAACACCCTCCTCCTTGTGGCATTTAATTGAGAAAGGGAGGAAATAGCCGTCCACCTGCCCAAAGAGACGTAGCTTCCTTTCTGCAGCAGAAAGCCTTTCTTCAGTGCCATGGGAAGGGCCTTCTTTACCTGCCAGCTGAGAAAAGGATATGATTACAGAAGGAGAAATTCGCACTGTTCGTGGATCCCTGGGGGGTGGCTCAGAGTAGCTTTGCCAGGGGCAGCTTTGATTGCGAACGTGGCCTGCTTACTGGAGGAGTATGGAAGAAAGAGGCTTGAGTGGTACCTGCTTATACCCGTCTGTCCTACACGACAGTAGTGCTTGCATACACTCTACTGCAGGGCAAGAGCCCTGCAGGAGCAGCACTCTATCTTTTGGGGGAGGATTATGTGGAAGTCAGGTACCTGTGGAGCTGTGTTCAATTGACAGTCAAAGCAAGACCAGAAGAGCCATTTGAAAAGTGCACTCATCTCAGCCTACCTGGTAGAAGCAAGTACTGTGTGAATCTTGTATCCTGCCAGCTGCTCCCCTTAGGTCGTGGGGAATCAGAGGCACTCTCGATTTTGGAAGTGTCACACACTGCATTGATTCGGCATGTGAAACTCCTCGGTCACAACGGAATCAGGCTACAAATCACCCGGCAAGCCGGCACTACAACGGGTTCCTCACGGTACTCTGTAGCTGCCTTCCAGTAGGAGGTGCAAGCCTGCGCTGGCCACAAAGTGTTTCCCCTACCAAAGAAGGCCCGTTTCCCGAGCAGGAAACGTGTTTGTCCTGTCCAATTGAGACGAACCGGGATTTCGCTCACAGTGTACTGTCTCTGTTATGGAGTCCCCACCAGAGGAAGCAGGGTTGGTGAAAGTTTGCACAGCTCTGAAATACACTTTGTCCTCAGCCACAAGAAGAGAAGCGCTCAGTTTAGTTTCCTGGGGTGAGTAGAAGCGCATTCCTTTAGTTTGCATGAAAGGCTGGTATCCTGCTGGTAAAATACATGTGAGATTTCCTGGCCAGAAGGAGGATGGTTGAGAAGCAACGACCTCAGGGCAGAGGGTCTTTGTGCTTGCATCAAGAAAGGAGAGCTTTAGCTTTAGGGCTTTGGTCGCTGCTGGTTTTTACCGCTCAAGCTGAGCACCGTCCTCCCTGGGGTAGTTAACTGAGAGTGATAGGAGAAAGTATTCAAGCTGCCAAGGAGAAGTCCCTTTCTTCCTGAGGCAGAAACCCTTTGTGCAGTGCCATGGGAAGGGCCTTGCTTCCTGGCGGGTGAGCAAAAGGTAATGTTACAGAAGGAGAAATCCCCACACTGTGTGGAGCCCTGGCGTTGCTCAGAGGAGTTTTGCCGAGGGCAGCTCTCACTGCGAATGTTGACCCCTGGTGGGATCATTTGAAAGGCCGAGTCTTTAGTGTTACCTGGGGAGATCTGTCTGTCTCTCTTACGCAGAGAATAGGGCTTGCTTTCTGGCTACTGCAGGGAATTCTACGTGCAGAGCCCTCTCCTTAGGTGGCTGATCAAATGGAAGTCAAGTGCATGGGGTGCACTTAAGGGGACAACCAGGCATATTAACAAGAGGCACTTGAAACCTGCACTCATCTCAGTGTGCATGGTAGAATCGTCTACGGTGAAGCACGTGTAAAATGGGTGTCCTACGCACTGCTCTCCGAAGGCCATGGGTGAGTCTGCTGCCTGCTAGACCTCAGCATCCTCACACGTTGGGTTCAATCGGCTTTTGAGACTCTTCGCTCACTTTGGTATAATCTACAGTTCCACTGGTAATGCTACTTTACAACGGTCTCCTCACGTTACTTTA
Organism: Balaenoptera acutorostrata; assembly: GCF_949987535.1. Lineage (NCBI taxonomy): Eukaryota > Metazoa > Chordata > Mammalia > Artiodactyla > Balaenopteridae > Balaenoptera > Balaenoptera acutorostrata. The sequence goes on from NC_080068.1 coordinate 38,145,488, forward strand.
TATCTGCCTTCAGCAAGGAGAGGCGAGGGCGAGTGGGCTGGAAAGTGTTTCCACCGACTTAAATGATCTGTAAGCCGACCAGGAAACATTTTTGTCGTTTCAAATTGAGAGGAGAGGAAATTCGGCCATGCTGTACTGTCTCTGCCAAACAGTCCTTCCCAAAGGAAGCAGGGTGGGAGAATGGTGGCAAAGGTGTGCCGTACTCTACGTCGACAGCCGCATGACGGGCAGGGCTCAGCTTAGTTTCCTCGGTGCCTAGAGGCGAATGCTTTCAAGTTTGTATGAAAGGCTGGTGTCCTAGGGCCAAGACATATGCGAGCTTTCCCTAGCCGCAAGGGCGAGGAGGACGCTTGAGAAGACATCGACACCCCCCCCATCCCGGAGACAGTATTTCGCATTTGGAGAATGAGAGGAGAGCTTTAGGCATAGGACTTTGTCCCTCGTGCTTCTAGGGGCTAAAGTGAAGCACCTCCTCCCTGTGGTTGTACACTGAGAATGATGGGAAGAGCGCTCAACCTGGCCAAGGGAAGTAGCTTCCTCTCTGAAGCAGAAAGCCTTCCTGCAATGCCATGGGAAGGGCCTTGGGTTCCTGGGCTGTGTGAAAATAGTAATGTCGCAGAAGGAAACATTTGCACTTTGCGTTGAGGCCTTGCAGTGCTCAGTGGAGTTGGACCGAGGGCAGCTTTCGGGGCAAACATTGACCGTTGAGTGGAAGCATTTGGAAGGCCGAATGTTGAGGGTTACCTGGTTAGACCGGTTTCCCTTCCATGAGGAGCAGCGCCTGCTTACTGGGTATGTACCGCAGGGAAGGTCTAGTGGCAGAGCCCCTTCCTTAGGTGGATGGCCTAATGGCAGTCAAGTGCATGGGGAACCCTGTCAAAGGGACAGCCATGCACATTAAGAAGAGGCACTTGAAACATGCCCTTGTGTCAGCGTACACGGTAGATTCATTTCCAGTCAAGGCTGTGTGAACTGTGTATCTTAGCAGCTTCTCTCTGTAGACCATGGGTGAGTCTCAGGCATGCCAGAACTCAGAAATATCACCCATTGTATAGATTCGGCTCTTGAAACTTCGGTCGCTTTGCAGTAAGGCTACAGTGCCTCTGCAAGGCCTGCACTACAACGGTTTCCGCACGTTAGTTTACAGCTGCCTTCAGGTAAGAGAGGCAACGGTGAGTGGCCCAGAACTCTTCTCCACTGCCTAAAGTGATCCGTATTCCAAGCAGAAATAGGTTCGACTTGTCAAATGGAGGCAAAAGGAATTTCGCTCACATCGTACTCTCTGTCCAAGAGTAAACAGCAGAGGGCGCAGTGTGTTAGAATGGATGCAGAGCTCTGCAAACCTCTTCCTCTTCAGCCGAATGAGAAGAAGCGCTCAGCTTGGTCTCCTAGTGTGACTAGAGTCGAGTGCCTTCAAGTTCTTTTGACAGGCTGCTGTACTACTGCTGAAACATACGTGAGTTTTCCTAGCCACACGCAAGATGGTTCAGAGGAAGTTGACCCCTGTGGCGATGGACTTTCTCCCTTGGATCACTCGAGGAGCGTTTTAGGCATACGGCTTTGCTCCTGGCTGCTTCTAGGGCCGAAACCGAACACCCTCCTCCTTGTGGCATTTAATTGAGAAAGGGAGGAAATAGCCGTCCACCTGCCCAAAGAGACGTAGCTTCCTTTCTGCAGCAGAAAGCCTTTCTTCAGTGCCATGGGAAGGGCCTTCTTTACCTGCCAGCTGAGAAAAGGATATGATTACAGAAGGAGAAATTCGCACTGTTCGTGGATCCCTGGGGGGTGGCTCAGAGTAGTTTTGCCAGGGGCAGCTTTGATTGCGAACGTGGCCTGCTTACTGGAGGAGTATGGAAGAAAGAGGCTTGAGTGGTACCTGCTTATACCCGTCTGTCCTACACGACAGTAGTGCTTGCATACACTCTACTGCAGGGCAAGAGCCCTGCAGGAGCAGCACTCTATCTTTTGGGGGAGGATTATGTGGAAGTCAGGTACCTGTGGAGCTGTGTTCAATTGACAGTCAAAGCAAGACCAGAAGAGCCATTTGAAAAGTGCACTCATCTCAGCCTACCTGGTAGAAGCAAGTACTGTGTGAATCTTGTATCCTGCCAGCTGCTCCCCTTAGGTCGTGGGGAATCAGAGGCACTCTCGATTTTGGAAGTGTCACACACTGCATTGATTCGGCATGTGAAACTCCTCGGTCACAACGGAATCAGGCTACAAATCACCCGGCAAGCCGGCACTACAACGGGTTCCTCACGGTACTCTGTAGCTGCCTTCCAGTAGGAGGTGCAAGCCTGCGCTGGCCACAAAGTGTTTCCCCTACCAAAGAAGGCCCGTTTCCCGAGCAGGAAACGTGTTTGTCCTGTCCAATTGAGACGAACCGGGATTTCGCTCACAGTGTACTGTCTCTGTTATGGAGTCCCCACCAGAGGAAGCAGGGTTGGTGAAAGTTTGCACAGCTCTGAAATACACTTTGTCCTCAGCCACAAGAAGAGAAGCGCTCAGTTTAGTTTCCTGGGGTGAGTAGAAGCGCATTCCTTTAGTTTGCATGAAAGGCTGGTATCCTGCTGGTAAAATACATGTGAGATTTCCTGGCCAGAAGGAGGATGGTTGAGAAGCAACGACCTCAGGGCAGAGGGTCTTTGTGCTTGCATCAAGAAAGGAGAGCTTTAGCTTTAGGGCTTTGGTCGCTGCTGGTTTTTACCGCTCAAGCTGAGCACCGTCCTCCCTGGGGTAGTTAACTGAGAGTGATAGGAGAAAGCATTCAAGCTGCCAAGGAGAAGTCCCTTTCTTCCTGAGGCAGAAACCCTTTGTGCAGTGCCATGGGAAGGGCCTTGCTTCCTGGCGGGTGAGCAAAAGGTAATGTTACAGAAGGAGAAATCCCCACACTGTGTGGAGCCCTGGCGTTGCTCAGAGGAGTTTTGCCGAGGGCAGCTCTCACTGCGAATGTTGACCCCTGGTGGGATCATTTGAAAGGCCGAGTCTTTAGTGTTACCTGGGGAGATCTGTCTGTCTCTCTTACGCAGAGAATAGGGCTTGCTTTCTGGCTACTGCAGGGAATTCTACGTGCAGAGCCCTCTCCTTAGGTGGCTGATCAAATGGAAGTCAAGTGCATGGGGTGCACTTAAGGGGACAACCAGGCATATTAACAAGAGGCACTTGAAACCTGCACTCATCTCAGTGTGCACGGTAGAATCGTCTACGGTGAAGCACGTGTAAAATGGGTGTCCTACGCACTGCTCTCCGAAGGCCATGGGTGAGTCTGCTGCCTGCTAGACCTCAGCATCCTCACACGTTGGGTTCAATCGGCTTTTGAGACTCTTCGCTCACTTTGGAATAAGGCTACAGTTCCACTGGCAACGCTACTTTACAACGGTCTCCTCACGTTACTTTATATCTGCCTTCAGCAAGGAGAGGCGAGGGCGAGTGGGCTGGAAAGTGTTTCCACCGACTTAAACGATCTGTAAGCCGACCAGGAAACATTTTTGTCGTTTCAAATTGAGAGGAGAGGAAATTCGGCCATGCTGTACTGTCTCTGCCAAACAGTCCTTCCCAAAGGAAGCAGGGTGGGAGAATGGTGGCAAAGGTGTGCCGTACTCTACGTCGACAGCCGCATGACGGGCAGGGCTCAGCTTAGTTTCCTCGGTGCCTAGAGGCGAATGCTTTCAAGTTTGTATGAAAGGCTGGTGTCCTAGGGCCAAGACATATGCGAGCTTTCCCTAGCCGCAAGGGCGAGGAGGACGCTTGAGAAGACATCGACACCCCCCCCATCCCGGAGACAGTATTTCGCATTTGGAGAACGAGAGGAGAGCTTTAGGCATAGGACTTTGTCCCTCGTGCTTCTAGGGGCTAAAGTGAAGCACCTCCTCCCTGTGGTTGTACACTGAGAATGATGGGAAGAGCGCTCAACCTGGCCAAGGGAAGTAGCTTCCTCTCTGAAGCAGAAAGCCTTCCTGCAATGCCATGGGAAGGGCCTTGGGTTCCTGGGCTGTGTGAAAATAGTAATGTCGCAGAAGGAAACATTTGCACTTTGCGTTGAGGCCTTGCAGTGCTCAGTGGAGTTGGACCGAGGGCAGCTTTCGGGGCAAACGTTGACCGTTGAGTGGAAGCATTTGGAAGGCCGAATGTTGAGGGTTACCTGGTTAGACCGGTTTCCCTTCCATGAGGAGCAGCGCCTGCTTACTGGGTATGTACCACAGGGAAGGTCTAGTGGCAGAGCCCCTTCCTTAGGTGGATGGCCTAATGGCAGTCAAGTGCATGGGGAGCCCTGTCAAAGGGACAGCCATGCACATTAAGAAGAGGCACTTGAAACATGCCCTTGTGTCAGCGTACACGGTAGATTCATTTCCAGTCAAGGCTGTGTGAACTGTGTATCTTAGCAGCTTCTCTCTGTAGACCATGGGTGAGTCTCAGGCATGCCAGAACTCAGAAATATCACCCATTGTATGGATTCGGCTCTTGAAACTTCAGTCGCTTTGCAGTAAGGCTACAGTGCCTCTGCAAGGCCTGCACTACAACGGTTTCCGCACGTTAGTTTACAGCTGCCTCCAGGTAAGAGAGGCAACGGTGAGTGGCCCAGAACTCTTCTCCACTGCCTAAAGTGATCCGTATTCCAAGCAGAAATAGGTTCGACTTGTCAAATGGAGGCAAAAAGAATTTCGCTCACGTCGTACTCTCTGTCCAAGAGTAAACAGCAGAGGGCGCAGTGTGTTAGAATGGATGCAGAGCTCTGCAAACCTCTTCCTCTTCAGCCGAATGATAAGAAGCGCTCAGCTTGGTCTCCTAGTGTGACTAGAGTCGAGTGCCTTCAAGTTCTTTTGACAGGCTGCTGTACTACTGCTGAAACATTCGTGAGTTTTCCTAGCCACACGCAAGATGGTTCAGAGGAAATCGACCCCTGTGGCGATGGACTTTCTCCCTTGGATCACTCGAGGAGCGTTTTAGGCATACGGCTTTGCTCCCGGCTGCTTCTAGGGCCGAAACCGAACACCCTCCTCCTTGTGGCATTTAATTGAGAAAGGGAGGAAATAGCCGTCCACCTGCCGAAAGAGACGTAGCTTCCTTTCTGCAGCAGAAAGCCTTTCTTCAGTGCCATGGGAAGGGCCTTCTTTACCTGCCAGCTGAGAAAAGGATATGATTACAGAAGGAGAAATTCGCACTGTTCGTGGATCCCTGGGGGGTGGCTCAGAGTAGTTTTGCCAGGGGCAGCTTTGATTGCGAACGTGGCCTGCTTACTGGAGGCGTATGGAAGAAAGAGGCTTGAGTGTTACCTGCTTATACCCGTCTGTCCTACACGACAGTAGCGCTTGCATACACTCTACTGCAGGGCAAGAGCCCTGCAGGAGCAGCACTCTATCTTTTGGGGGAGGATCATGTGGAAGTCAGGTACCTGTGGAGCTGTGTTCAATTGACAGTCCAAGCAAGATCAGAAGAGCCATTTGAAAAGTGCACTCATCTCAGCCTACCTGGTAGAAGCAAGTACTGTGTGAAACTTGTATCCTGCCAGCTGCTCCCCTGAGGTCGTGGGGAATCAGAGGCACTCTCGATTTTGGAAGTGTCACACACGGCATTGATTCGGCATGTGAAACTCCTCGGTCACAACGGAATCAGGCTACAATTCGCCCGGCAAGCCGGCACTACAACGGGTTCCTCACGGTACTCTCTAGCTGCCTTCAGGTAGGAGGTGCAGGCCTGCGCTGGCCAGAAAGTGTTTCCCCTACCGAAGAACGCCCGTTTCCCGAGCAGTAAACGTATTTGTCCTGTCCAATTGAGACGAACCGGGATTTCGCTCACGGTGTACTGTCTCTGTTATGGAGTCCCCACCAGAGGAAGCAAAGTTGGTGAAAGTTTGCAGAGCTCTGAAATACACTTTGTCCTCAGCCACAAGAAGAGAGGCGCTCAGTTTAGTTTCCTGGGGTGAGTAGAAGCGCATTCCTTTAGTTTGCATGAAAGGCTGGTATCCTGCTGGTAAAATACATGTGAGATTTCCTGGCCAGAAGGAGGATGGTTGAGAAGCAACGACCTCAGGGCAGAGGGCCTTTGTGCTTGGGTCAAGAAAGGAGAGCTTTAGCTATAGGGCTTTGGTCGCTGCTGGTTTTTACCGCTCAAGCTGAGCACCGTCCTCCCTGGGGTAGTTAACTGAGAGTGATAGGAGAAAGCATTCAAGCTGCCAAGGAGAAGTCCCTTTCTTCCTGAGGCAGAAACCCTTTGTGCAATGCCATGGGAAGGGCCTTGCTTCCTGGCGGGTGAGCAAAAGGTAATGTTATAGAAGGAGAAATTCCCACACTGTGTGGAGCCCTGGCGTTGCTCAGAGGAGTTTTGCCGAGGGCAGCTCTCACTGCGAACGTTGACCCCTGGTGGGATCATTTGAAAGGCCGAGTCTTTAGTGTTACCTGGGGAGATCTGTCTGTCTCTCTTACGCAGAGAGTAGGGCTTGCTTTCTGGCTACTGCAGGGAATTCTACGTGCAGAGCCCTCTCCTTAGGTGGCTGATCAAATGGAAGTCAAGTGCACGGGGTGCCCTTAAGGGGACAACCAGGCATATTAACAAGAGGTACTTGAAACCTGCACTCATCTCAGTGTGCACGGTAGAATCGTCTACGGTGAAGCACGTGTAAAATGGGTGTCCTACGCACTGCTCTCCGAAGGCCATGGGTGAGTCTGCTGCCTGCTAGACCTCAGCATCCTCACACGTTGGGTTCTATCGGCTTTTGAGACTCTTCGCTCACTTTGGAATAAGGCTACAGTTCCACTGGCAACGCTACTTTACAACGGTCTCCTCACGTTACTTTATATCTGCCTTCAGCAAGGAGAGGCGAGGGCGAGTGGGCTGGAAAGTGTTTCCACCGACTTAAACGATCTGTAAGCCGACCAGGAAACATTTTTGTCGTTTCAAATTGAGAGGAGAGGAAATTCGGCCATGCTGTACTGTCTCTGCCAAACAGTCCTTCCCAAAGGAAGCAGGGTGGGAGAATGGTGGCAAAGGTGTGCCGTACTCTACGTCGACAGCCGCATGACGGGCAGGGCTCAGCTTAGTTTCCTCGGTGCCTAGAGGCGAATGCTTTCAAGTTTGTATGAAAGGCTGGTGTCCTAGGGCCAAGACATATGCGAGCTTTCCCTAGCCGCAAGGGCGAGGAGGACGCTTGAGAAGACATCGACACCCCCCCATCCCGGAGACAGTATTTCGCATTTGGAGAACGAGAGGAGAGCTTTAGGCATAGGACTTTGTCCCTCATGCTTCTAGGGGCTAAAGTGAAGCACCTCCTCCCTGTGGTTGTACACTGAGAATGATGGGAAGAGTGCTCAACCTGGCCAAGGGAAGTAGCTTCCTCTCTGAAGCAGAAAGCCTTCCTGCAATGCCATGGGAAGGGCCTTGGGTTCCTGGGCTGTGTGAAAATAGTAATGTCGCAGAAGGAAACATTTGCACTTTGCGTTGAGGCCTTGCAGTGCTCAGTGGAGTTGGACCGAGGGCAGCTTTCGGGGCAAACGTTGACCGTTGAGTGGAAGCATTTGGAAGGCCGAATGTTGAGGGTTACCTGGTTAGACCGGTTTCCCTTCCATGAGGAGCAGCGCCTGCTTACTGGGTATGTACCGCAGGGAAGGTCTAGTGGCAGAGCCCCTTCCTTAGGTGGATGGCCTAATGGCAGTCAAGTGCATGGGGAACCCTGTCAAAGGGACAGCCATGCACATTAAGAAGAGGCACTTGAAACATGCCCTTGTGTCAGCGTACACGGTAGATTCATTTCCAGTCAAGGCTGTGTGAACTGTGTATCTTAGCAGCTTCTCTCTGTAGACCATGGGTGAGTCTCAGGCATGCCAGAACTCAGAAATATCACCCATTGTATGGATTCGGCTCTTGAAACTTCGGTCGCTTTGCAGTAAGGCTACAGTGCCTCTGCAAGGCCTGCACTACAACGGTTTCCGCACGTTAGTTTACAGCTGCCTCCAGGTAAGAGAGGCAACGGTGAGTGGCCCAGAACTCTTCTCCACTGCCTAAAGTGATCCGTATTCCAAGCAGAAATAGGTTCGACTTGTCAAATGGAGGCAAAAGGAATTTCGCTCACATCGTACTCTCTGTCCAAGAGTAAACAGCAGAGGGCGCAGTGTGTTAGAATGGATGCAGAGCTCTGCAAACCTCTTCCTCTTCAGCCGAATGAGAAGAAGCGCTCAGCTTGGTCTCCTAGTGTGACTAGAGTCGAGTGCCTTCAAGTTGGTTTGACAGGCTGCTGTACTACTGCTGAAACATACGTGAGTTTTCCTAGCCACACGCAAGATGGTTCAGAGGAAGTCGACCCCTGTGGCGATGGACTTTCGCCCTTGGATCACTCGAGGAGCGTTTTAGGCATACGGCTTTGCTCCCGGCTGCTTCTAGGGCCGAAACCGAACACCCTCCTCCTTGTGGCATTTAATTGAGAAAGGGAGGAAATAGCCGTCCACCTGCCCAAAGAGACGTAGCTTCCTTTCTGCAGCAGAAAGCCTTTCTTCAGTGCCATGGGAAGGGCCTTCTTTACCTGGCAGCTGAGAAAAGGAAATGATTACAGAAGGAGAAATTCGCACTGTTCGTGGATCCCTGGGGGGTGGCTCAGAGTAGTTTTGCCAGGGGCAGCTTTGATTGCGAACGTGGCCTGCTTACTGGAGGAGTATGGAAGAAAGAGGCTTGAGTGGTACCTGCTTATACCCGTCTGTCCTACACGACAGTAGCGCTTGCATACACTCTACTGCAGGGCAAGAGCCCTGCAGGAGCAGCACTCTATCTTTTGGGGGAGGATTATGTGGAAGTCAGGTACCTGTGGAGCTGTGTTCAATTGACAGTCAAAGCAAGACCAGAAGAGCCATTTGAAAAGTGCACTCATCTCAGCCTACCTGGTAGAAGCAAGTACTGTGTGAATCTTGTATCCTGCCAGCTGCTCCCCTTAGGTCGTGGGGAATCAGAGGCACTCTCGATTTTGGAAGTGTCACACACTGCATTGATTCGGCATGTGAAACTCCTCGGTCACAACGGAATCAGGCTACAATTCGCCCGGCAAGCCGGCACTACAACGGGTTCCTCATGGTACTCTGTAGCTGCCTTCCAGTAGGAGGTGGAGGCCTGCGCTGGCCACAAAGTGTTTCCCCTACCAAAGAAGGCCCGTTTCCCGAGCAGTAAACGTGTTTGTCCTGTCCAATTGAGACGAACCGGGATTTCGCTCACAGTGTACTGTCTCTGTTATGGAGTCCAGACCAGAGGAAGCAGGGTTGGTGAAAGTTTGCAGAGCTCTGAAATACACTTTGTCCTCAGCCGCAAGAAGAGAAGCGCTCAGTTTAGTTTCCTGGGGTGAGTAGAAGCGCATTCCTTTAGTTTGCATGAAAGGCTGGTATCCTGCTGGTAAAATACATGTGAGATTTCCTGGCCAGAAGGAGGATGGTTGAGAAGCAACGACCTCAGGGCAGAGGGTCTTTGTGCTTGGGTCAAGAAAGGAGAGCTTTAGCTTTACGGCTTTGGTCGCTGCTGGTTTTTACCGCTCAAGCTGAGCACCGTCCTCCCTGGGGTAGTTAACTGAGAGTGATAGGAGAAAGCATTCAAGCTGCCAAGGAGAAGTCCCTTTCTTCCTGAGGCAGAAACCCTTTGTGCAATGCCATGGGAAGGGCCTTGCTTCCTGGCGGGTGAGCAAAAGGTAATGTTACAGAAGGAGAAATCCCCACACTGTGTAGAGCCCTGGCATTGCTCAGAGGAGTTTTGCCGAGGGCAGCTCTCACTGCGAATGTTGACCCCTGGTGGGATCATTTGAAAGGCCGAGTCTTTAGTGTTACCTGGGGAGATCTGTCTGTCTCTCTTACGCAGAGAATAGGGCTTGCTTTCTGGCTACTGCAGGGAATTCTACGTGCAGAGCCCTCTCCTTAGGTGGCTGATCAAATGGAAGTCAAGTGCATGGGGTGCACTTAAGGGGACAACCAGGCATATTAACAAGAGGCACTTGAAACCTGCATCATCTCAGTGTGCACGGTAGAATCGTCTACGGTGAAGCACGTGTAAAATGGGTGTCCTACGCACTGCTCTCCGAAGGCCATGGGTGAGTCTGCTGCCTGCTAGACCTCAGCATCCTCACACGTTGGGTTCAATCGGCTTTTGAGACTCTTCGCTCACTTTGGTATAAGGCTACTGTTCCACTGGTAACGCTACTTTACAACGGTCTCCTCACGTTACTTTATATCTGCCTTCAGCAAGGAGAGGCGAGGGCGAGTTGGCTGGAAAGTGTTTCCACCGTCTTAAACGATCTGTAAGCCGACCAGGAAACATTTTTGTCGTTTCAAATTGAGAGGAGAGGAAATTCGGCCATGCTGTACTGTCTCTGCCAAACAGTCCTTCCCAAAGGAAGCAGGGTGGGAGAATGGTGGCAAAGGTGTGCCGTACTCTACGTCGACAGCCGCATGACGGGCAGGGCTCAGCTTAGTTTCCTCGGTGCCTAGAGGCGAATGCTTTCAAGTTTGTATGAAAGGCTGGTGTCCTAGGGCCAAGACATATGCGAGCTTTCCCTAGCCGCAAGGGCGAGGAGGACGCTTGAGAAGACATCGACACCCCCCCATCCCGGAGACAGTATTTCGCATTTGGAGAACGAGAGGAGAGCTTTAGGCATAGGACTTTGTCCCTCGTGCTTCTAGGGGCTAAAATGAAGCACCTCTTCCCTGGGATTGTACACTGAGAATGATGGGAAGAGCGCTCAACCTGGCCAAGGGAAGTAGCTTCCTCTCTGAAGCAGAAAGCCTTCCTGCAATGCCATGGGAAGGGCCTTGGGTTCCTGGGCTGTGTGAAAATAGTAATGTCGCAGAAGGAAACATTTGCACTTTGCGTTGAGGCCTTGCAGTGCTCAGTGGAGTTGGACCGAGGGCAGCTTTCGGGGCAAACGTTGACCGTTGAGTGGAAGCATTTGGAAGGCCGAATGTTGAGGGTTACCTGGTTAGACCGGTTTCCCTTCCATGAGGAGCAGCGCCTGCTTACTGGGTATGTACCGCAGGGAAGGTCTAGTGGCAGAGCCCCTTCCTTAGGTGGATGGCCTAATGGCAGTCAAGTGCATGGGGAACCCTGTCAAAGGGACAGCCATGCACATTAAGAAGAGGCACTTGAAACATGCCCTTGTGTCAGCGTACACGGTAGATTCATTTCCAGTCAAGGCTGTGTGAACTGTGTATCTTAGCAGCTTCTCTCTGTAGACCATGGGTGAGTCTCAGGCATGCCAGAACTCAGAAATATCACCCATTGTATGGATTCGGCTCTTGAAACTTCGGTCGCTTTGCAGTAAGGCTACAGTGCCTCTGCAAGGCCTGCACTACAACGGTTTCCGCACGTTAGTTTACAGCTGCCTCCAGGTAAGAGAGGCAACGGTGAGTGGCCCAGAACTCTTCTCCACTGCCTAAAGTGATCCGTATTCCAAGCAGAAATAGGTTCGACTTGTCAAATGGAGGCAAAAGGAATTTCGCTCACATCGTACTCTCTGTCCAAGAGTAAACAGCAGAGGGCGCAGTGTGTTAGAATGGATGCAGAGCTCTGCAAACCTCTTCCTCTTCAGCCGAATGAGAAGAAGCGCTCAGCTTGGTCTCCTAGTGTGACTAGAGTCGAGTGCCTTCAAGTTGGTTTGACAGGCTGCTGTACTACTGCTGAAACATACGTGAGTTTTCCTAGCCACACGCAAGATGGTTCAGAGGAAGTCGACCCCTGTGGCGATGGACTTTCGCCCTTGGATCACTCGAGGAGCGTTTTAGGCATACGGCTTTGCTCCCGGCTGCTTCTAGGGCCGAAACCGAACACCCTCCTCCTTGTGGCATTTAATTGAGAAAGGGAGGAAATAGCCGTTCACCTGCCCAAAGAGACGTAGCTTCCTTTCTGCAGCAGAAAGCCTTTCTTCAGTGCCATGGGAAGGGCCTTCTTTACCTGGCAGCTGAGAAAAGGAAATGATTACAGAAGGAGAAATTCGCACTGTTCGTGGATCCCTGGGGGGTGGCTCAGAGTAGTTTTGCCAGGGGCAGCTTTGATTGCGAACGTGGCCTGCTTACTGGAGGAGTATGGAAGAAAGAGGCTTGAGTGGTACCTGCTTATACCCGTCTGTCCTACACGACAGTAGCGCTTGCATACACTCTACTGCAGGGCAAGAGCCCTGCAGGAGCAGCACTCTATCTTTTGGGGGAGGATTATGTGGAAGTCAGGTACCTGTGGAGCTGTGTTCAATTGACAGTCAAAGCAAGACCAGAAGAGCCATTTGAAAAGTGCACTCATCTCAGCCTACCTGGTAGAAGCAAGTACTGTGTGAATCTTGTATCCTGCCAGCTGCTCCCCTTAGGTCGTGGGGAATCAGAGGCACTCTCGATTTTGGAAGTGTCACACACTGCATTGATTCGGCATGTGAAACTCCTCGGTCACAACGGAATCAGGCTACAATTCGCCCGGCAAGCCGGCACTACAACGGGTTCCTCATGGTACTCTGTAGCTGCCTTCCAGTAGGAGGTGGAGGCCTGCGCTGGCCACAAAGTGTTTCCCCTACCAAAGAAGGCCCGTTTCCCGAGCAGTAAACGTGTTTGTCCTGTCCAATTGAGACGAACCGGGATTTCGCTCACAGTGTACTGTCTCTGTTATGGAGTCCAGACCAGAGGAAGCAGGGTTGGTGAAAGTTTGCAGAGCTCTGAAATACACTTTGTCCTCAGCCGCAAGAAGAGAAGCGCTCAGTTTAGATTCCTGGGGTGAGTAGAAGCGCATTCCTTTAGTTTGCATGAAAGGCTGGTATCCTGCTGGTAAAATACATGTGAGATTTCCTGGCCAGAAGGAGGATGGTTGAGAAGCAACGACCTCAGGGCAGAGGGTCTTTGTGCTTGGGTCAAGAAAGGAGAGCTTTAGCTTTACGGCTTTGGTCGCTGCTGGTTTTTACCGCTCAAGCTGAGCACCGTCCTCCCTGGGGTAGTTAACTGAGAGTGATAGGAGAAAGCATTCAAGCTGCCAAGGAGAAGTCCCTTTCTTCCTGAGGCAGAAACCCTTTGTGCAATGCCATGGGAAGGGCCTTGCTTCCTGGCGGGTGAGCAAAAGGTAATGTTACAGAAGGAGAAATCCCCACACTGTGTAGAGCCCTGGCATTGCTCAGAGGAGTTTTGCCGAGGGCAGCTCTCACTGCGAATGTTGAACCCTGGTGGGATCATTTGAAAGGCCGAGTCTTTAGTGTTACCTGGGGAGATCTGTCTGTCTCTCTTACGCAGAGAATAGGGCTTGCTTTCTGGCTACTGCAGGGAATTCTACGTGCAGAGCCCTCTCCTTAGGTGGCTGATCAAATGGAAGTCAAGTGCATGGGGTGCACTTAAGGGGACAACCAGGCATATTAACAAGAGGCACTTGAAACCTGCATCATCTCAGTGTGCACGGTAGAATCGTCTACGGTGAAGCACGTGTAAAATGGGTGTCCTAAGCACTGCTCTCCGAAGGCCATGGGTGAGTCTGCTGCCTGCTAGACCTCAGCATCCTCACACGTTGGGTTCAATCGGCTTTTGAGACTCTTCGCTCACTTTGGTATAAGGCTACTGTTCCACTGGTAACGCTACTTTACAACGGTCTCCTCACGTTACTTTATATCTGCCTTCAGCAAGGAGAGGCGAGGGCGAGTTGGCTGGAAAGTGTTTCCACCGTCTTAAACGATCTGTAAGCCGACCAGGAAACATTTTTGTCGTTTCAAATTGAGAGGAGAGGAAATTCGGCCATGCTGTACTGTCTCTGCCAAACAGTCCTTCCCAAAGGAAGCAGGGTGGGAGAATGGTGGCAAAGGTGTGCCGTACTCTACGTCGACAGCCGCATGACGGGCAGGGCTCAGCTTAGTTTCCTCGGTGCCTAGAGGCGAATGCTTTCAAGTTTGTATGAAAGGCTGGTGTCCTAGGGCCAAGACATATGCGAGCTTTCCCTAGCCGCAAGGGCGAGGAGGACGCTTGAGAAGACATCGACACCCCCCCATCCCGGAGACAGTATTTCGCATTTGGAGAACGAGAGGAGAGCTTTAGGCATAGGACTTTGTCCCTCGTGCTTCTAGGGGCTAAAGTGAAGCACCTCCTCCCTGGGATTGTACACTGAGAATGATGGGAAGAGCGCTCAACCTGGCCAAGGGAAGTAGCTTCCTCTCTGAAGCAGAAAGCCTTCCTGCAATGCCATGGGAAGGGCCTTGGGTTCCTGGGCTGTGTGAAAATAGTAATGTCGCAGAAGGAAACATTTGCACTTTGCGTTGAGGCCTTGCAGTGCTCAGTGGAGTTGGACCGAGGGCAGCTTTCGGGGCAAACGTTGACCGTTGAGTGGAAGCATTTGGAAGGCCGAATGTTGAGGGTTACCTGGTTAGACCGGTTTCCCTTCCATGAGGAGCAGCGCCTGCTTACTGGGTATGTACCGCAGGGAAGGTCTAGTGGCAGAGCCCCTTCCTTAGGTGGATGGCATAATGGCAGTCAAGTGCATGGGGAGCCCTGTCAAAGGGACAGCCATGCACATTAAGAAGAGGCACTTGAAACATGCCCTTGTGTCAGCGTACACGGTAGATTCATTTCCAGTCAAGGCTGTGTGAACTGTGTATCTTAGCAGCTTCTCTCTGTAGACCATGGGTGAGTCTCAGGCATGCCAGAACTCAGAAATATCACCCATTGTATGGATTCGGCTCTTGAAACTTCAGTCGCTTTGCAGTAAGGCTACAGTGCCTCTGCAAGGCCTGCACTACAACGGCTTCTGCACGTTAGTTTACAGCTGCCTTCAGGTAAGAGAGGCAACGGTGAGTGGCCCAGAACTCTTCTCCACTGCCTAAAGTGATCCGTATTCCAAGCAGAAATAGGTTCGACTTGTCAAATGGAGGCAAAAAGAATTTCGCTCACGTCGTACTCTCTGTCCAAGAGTAAACAGCAGAGGGCGCAGTGTGTTAGAATGGATGCAGAGCTCTGCAAACCTCTTCCTCTTCAGCCGAATGAGAAGAAGCGCTCAGCTTGGTCTCCTAGTGTGACTAGAGTCGAGTGCCTTCAAGTTGGTTTGACAGGCTGCTGTACTACTGCTGAAACATACGTGAGTTTTCCTAGCCACACGCAAGATGGTTCAGAGGAAGTCGACCCCTGTGGCGATGGACTTTCGCCCTTGGATCACTCGAGGAGCGTTTTAGGCATACGGCTTTGCTCCCGGCTGCTTCTAGGGCCGAAACCGAACACCCTCCTCCTTGTGGCATTTAATTGAGAAAGGGAGGAAATAGCCGTCCACCTGCCCAAAGAGACGTAGCTTCCTTTCTGCAGCAGAAAGCCTTTCTTCAGTGCCATGGGAAGGGCCTTCTTTACCTGCCAGCTGAGAAAAGGATATGATTACAGAAGGAGAAATTCGCACTGTTCGTGGATCCCTGGGGGGTGGCTCAGAGTAGTTTTGCCAGGGGCAGCTTTGATTGCGAACGTGGCCTGCTTACTGGAGGAGTATGGAAGAAAGAGGCTTGAGTGTTACCTGCTTATACCCGTCTGTCCTACACGACAGTAGCGCTTGCATACACTCTACTGCAGGGCAAGAGCCCTGCAGGAGCAGCACTCTATCGTTTGGGGGAGGATCATGTGCAAGTCAGGTACCTGTGGAGCTGTGTTCAATTGACAGTCAAAGCAAGATCAGAAGAGCCATTTGAAAAGTGCACTCATCTCAGCCTACCTGGTAGAAGCAAGTACTGTGTGAAACTTGTATCCTGCCAGCTGCTCCCCTGAGGTCGTGGGGAATCAGAGGCACTCTCGATTTTGGAAGTGTCACACACGGCATTGATTCGGCATGTGAAACTCCTCGGTCACAACGGAATCAGGCTACAATTCGCCCGGCAAGCCGGCACTACAACGGGTTCCTCACGGTACTCTCTAGCTGCCTTCAGGTAGGAGGTGCAGGCCTGCGCTGGCCAGAAAGTGTTTCCCCTACCGAAGAAGGCCCGTTTCCCGAGCAGTAAACGTATTTGTCCTGTCCAATTGAGACGAACCGGGATTTCGCTCACGGTGTACTGTCTCTGTTATGGAGTCCCCACCAGAGGAAGCAGGGTTGGTGAAAGTTTGCAGAGCTCTGAAATACACTTTGTCCTCAGCCACAAGAAGAGAGGCGCTCAGTTTAGTTTCCTGGGGTGAGTAGAAGCGCATTCCTTTACTTTGCATGAAAGGCTGGTATCCTGCTGGTAAAATACATGTGAGATTTCCTGGCCAGAAGGAAGATGGTTGAGAAGCAATGACCTCAGGGCAGAGGGACTTTGTGCTTGGGTCAAGAAAGGAGAGCTTTAGCTATAGGGCTTTGGTCGCTGCTGGTTTTTACCGCTCAAGCTGAGCACCGTCCTCCCTGGGGTAGTTAACTGAGAGTGATAGGAGAAAGCATTCAAGCTGCCAACGAGAAGTCCCTTTCTTCCTGAGGCAGAAACACTTTGTGCAATGCCATGGGAAGGGCCTTGCTTCCTGGCGGGTGAGCAAAAGGTAATGTTACAATAGGAGAAATTCCCACACTGTGTGGAGCCCTGGTGTTGCTCAGAGGAGTTTTGCCGAGGGCAGCTCTCACTGCGAACGTTGACCCCTGGTGGGATCATTTGAAAGGCCGAGTCTTTAGTGTTACCTGGGGAGATCTGTCTGTCTCTCTTACGCAGAGAGTAGGGCTTGCTTTCTGGCTACTGCAGGGAATTCTACGTGCAGAGCCCTCTCCTTAGGTGGCTGATCAAATGGAAGTCAAGTGCACGGGGTGCACTTAAGGGGACAACCAGGTATATTAACAAGAGGCACTTGAAACCTGCACTCATCTCAGTGTGCACGGTAGAATCGTCTACGGTGAAGCACGTGTAAAATGGGTGTCCTACGCACTGCTCTCCGAAGGCCATGGGTGAGTGTGCTGCCTGCTAGACCTCAGCATCCTCACACGTTGGGTTCAATCGGCTTTTGAGACTCTTCGCTCACTTTGGAATAAGGCTACAGTTCCACTGGCAACGCTACTTTACAACGGTCTCCTCACGTTACTTTATATCTGCCTTCAGCAAGGAGAGGCGAGGGCGAGTGGGCTGGAAAGTGTTTCCACCGACTTAAACGATCTGTAAGCCGACCAGGAAACATTTTTGTCGTTTCAAATTGAGAGGAGAGGAAATTCGGCCATGCTGTACTGTCTCTGCCAAACAGTCCTTCCCAAAGGAAGCAGGGTGGGAGAATGGTGGCAAAGGTGTGCCGTACTCTACGTCGACAGCCGCATGACGGGCAGGGCTCAGCTTAGTTTCCTCGGTGCCTAGAGGCGAATGCTTTCAAGTTTGTATGAAAGGCTGGTGTCCTAGGGCCAAGACATATGCGAGCTTTCCCTAGCCGCAAGGGCGAGGAGGACGCTTGAGAAGACATCGACACCCCCCCATCCCGGAGACAGTATTTCGCATTTGGAGAACGAGAGGAGAGCTTTAGGCATAGGACTTTGTCCCTCGTGCTTCTAGGGGCTAAAGTGAAGCACCTCCTCCCTGTGGTTGTACACTGAGAATGATGGGAAGAGCGCTCAACCTGGCCAAGGGAAGTAGCTTCCTCTCTGAAGCAGAAAGCCTTCCTGCAATGCCATGGGAAGGGCCTTGGGTTCCTGGGCTGTGTGAAAATAGTAATGTCGCAGAAGGAAACATTTGCACTTTGCGTTGAGGCCTTGCAGTGCTCAGTGGAGTTGGACCGAGGGCAGCTTTCGGGGCAAACGTTGACCGTTGAGTGGAAGCATTTGGAAGGCCGAATGTTGAGGGTTACCTGGTTAGACCGGTTTCCCTTCCATGAGGAGCAGCGCCTGCTTACTGGGTATGTACCGCAGGGAAGGTCTAGTGGCAGAGCCCCTTCCTTAGGTGGATGGCCTAATGGCAGTCAAGTGCATGGGGAGCCCTGTCAAAGGGACAGCCATGCACATTAAGAAGAGGTACTTGAAACATGCCCTTGTGTCAGCGTACACGGTAGATTCATTTCCAGTCAAGGCTGTGTGAACTGTGTATCTTAGCAGCTTCTCTCTGTAGACCATGGGTGAGTCTCAGGCATGCCAGAACTCAGAAATATCACCCATTGTATGGATTCGGCTCTTGAAACTTCGGTCGCTTTGCAGTAAGGCTACAGTGCCTCTGCAAGGCCTGCACTACAACGGCTTCTGCACGTTAGTTTACAGCTGCCTTCAGGTAAGAGAGGCAACGGTGAGTGGCCCAGAACTCTTCTCCACTGCCTAAAGTGATCCGTATTCCAAGCAGAAATAGGTTCGACTTGTCAAATGGAGGCAAAAAGAATTTCGCTCACGTCGTACTCTCTGTCCAAGAGTAAACAGCAGAGGGCGCAGTGTGTTAGAATGGATGCAGAGCTCTGCAAACCTCTTCCTCTTCAGCCGAATGAGAAGAAGCGCTCAGCTTGGTCTCCTAGTGTGACTAGAGTCGAGTGCCTTCAAGTTGGTTTGACAGGCTGCTGTACTACTGCTGAAACATACGTGAGTTTTCCTAGCCACACGCAAGATGGTTCAGAGGAAGTCGACCCCTGTGGCGATGGACTTTCGCCCTTGGATCACTCGAGGAGCGTTTTAGGCATACGGCTTTGCTCCCGGCTGCTTCTAGGGCCGAAACCGAACACCCTCCTCCTTGTGGCATTTAATTGAGAAAGGGAGGAAATAGCCGTCCACCTGCCCAAAGAGACGTAGCTTCCTTTCTGCAGCAGAAAGCCTTTCTTCAGTGCCATGGGAAGGGCCTTCTTTACCTGCCAGCTGAGAAAAGGATATGATTACAGAAGGAGAAATTCGCACTGTTCGTGGATCCCTGGGGGGTGGCTCAGAGTAGTTTTGCCAGGGGCAGCTTTGATTGCGAACGTGGCCTGCTTACTGGAGGAGTATGGAAGAAAGAGGCTTGAGTGTTACCTGCTTATACCCGTCTGTCCTACACGACAGTAGCGCTTGCATACACTCTACTGCAGGGCAAGAGCCCTGCAGGAGCAGCACTCTATCGTTTGGGGGAGGATCATGTGCAAGTCAGGTACCTGTGGAGCTGTGTTCAATTGACAGTCAAAGCAAGATCAGAAGAGCCATTTGAAAAGTGCACTCATCTCAGCCTACCTGGTAGAAGCAAGTACTGTGTGAAACTTGTATCCTGCCAGCTGCTCCCCTGAGGTCGTGGGGAATCAGAGGCACTCTCGATTTTGGAAGTGTCACACACGGCATTGATTCGGCATGTGAAACTCCTCGGTCACAACGGAATCAGGCTACAATTCGCCCGGCAAGCCGGCACTACAACGGGTTCCTCACGGTACTCTCTAGCTGCCTTCAGGTAGGAGGTGCAGGCCTGCGCTGGCCAGAAAGTGTTTCCCCTACCGAAGAAGGCCCGTTTCCCGAGCAGTAAACGTATTTGTCCTGTCCAATTGAGACGAACCGGGATTTCGCTCACGGTGTACTGTCTCTGTTATGGAGTCCCCACCAGAGGAAGCAGGGTTGGTGAAAGTTTGCAGAGCTCTGAAATACACTTTGTCCTCAGCCACAAGAAGAGAGGCGCTCAGTTTAGTTTCCTGGGGTGAGTAGAAGCGCATTCCTTTACTTTGCATGAAAGGCTGGTATCCTGCTGGTAAAATACATGTGAGATTTCCTGGCCAGAAGGAAGATGGTTGAGAAGCAATGACCTCAGGGCAGAGGGACTTTGTGCTTGGGTCAAGAAAGGAGAGCTTTAGCTATAGGGCTTTGGTCGCTGCTGGTTTTTACCGCTCAAGCTGAGCACCGTCCTCCCTGGGGTAGTTAACTGAGAGTGATAGGAGAAAGCATTCAAGCTGCCAACGAGAAGTCCCTTTCTTCCTGAGGCAGAAACACTTTGTGCAATGCCATGGGAAGGGCCTTGCTTCCTGGCGGGTGAGCAAAAGGTAATGTTACAATAGGAGAAATTCCCACACTGTGTGGAGCCCTGGTGTTGCTCAGAGGAGTTTTGCCGAGGGCAGCTCTCACTGCGAACGTTGACCCCTGGTGGGATCATTTGAAAGGCCGAGTCTTTAGTGTTACCTGGGGAGATCTGTCTGTCTCTCTTACGCAGAGAGTAGGGCTTGCTTTCTGGCTACTGCAGGGAATTCTACGTGCAGAGCCCTCTCCTTAGGTGGCTGATCAAATGGAAGTCAAGTGCACGGGGTGCACTTAAGGGGACAACCAGGTATATTAACAAGAGGTACTTGAAACCTGCACTCATCTCAGTGTGCACGGTAGAATCGTCTACGGTGAAGCACGTGTAAAATGGGTGTCCTACGCACTGCTCTCCGAAGGCCATGGGTGAGTGTGCTGCCTGCTAGACCTCAGCATCCTCACACGTTGGGTTCAATCGGCTTTTGAGACTCTTCGCTCACTTTGGAATAAGGCTACAGTTCCACTGGCAACGCTACTTTACAACGGTCTCCTCACGTTACTTTATATCTGCCTTCAGCAAGGAGAGGCGAGGGCGAGTGGGCTGGAAAGTGTTTCCACCGACTTAAACGATCTGTAAGCCGACCAGGAAACATTTTTGTCGTTTCAAATTGAGAGGAGAGGAAATTCGGCCATGCTGTACTGTCTCTGCCAAACAGTCCTTCCCAAAGGAAGCAGGGTGGGAGAATGGTGGCAAAGGTGTGCCGTACTCTACGTCGACAGCCGCATGACGGGCAGGGCTCAGCTTAGTTTCCTCGGTGCCTAGAGGCGAATGCTTTCAAGTTTGTATGAAAGGCTGGTGTCCTAGGGCCAAGACATATGCGAGCTTTCCCTAGCCGCAAGGGCGAGGAGGACGCTTGAGAAGACATCGACACCCCCCCATCCCGGAGACAGTATTTCGCATTTGGAGAACGAGAGGAGAGCTTTAGGCATAGGACTTTGTCCCTCGTGCTTCTAGGGGCTAAAGTGAAGCACCTCCTCCCTGTGGTTGTACACTGAGAATGATGGGAAGAGCGCTCAACCTGGCCAAGGGAAGTAGCTTCCTCTCTGAAGCAGAAAGCCTTCCTGCAATGCCATGGGAAGGGCCTTGGGTTCCTGGGCTGTGTGAAAATAGTAATGTCGCAGAAGGAAACATTTGCACTTTGCGTTGAGGCCTTGCAGTGCTCAGTGGAGTTGGACCGAGGGCAGCTTTCGGGGCAAACGTTGACCGTTGAGTGGAAGCATTTGGAAGGCCGAATGTTGAGGGTTACCTGGTTAGACCGGTTTCCCTTCCATGAGGAGCAGCGCCTGCTTACTGGGTATGTACCGCAGGGAAGGTCTAGTGGCAGAGCCCCTTCCTTAGGTGGATGGCCTAATGGCAGTCAAGTGCATGGGGAGCCCTGTCAAAGGGACAGCCATGCACATTAAGAAGAGGTACTTGAAACATGCCCTTGTGTCAGCATACACGGTAGATTCATTTCCAGTCAAGGCTGTGTGAACTGTGTATCTTAGCAGCTTCTCTCTGTAGACCATGGGTGAGTCTCAGGCATGCCAGAACTCAGAAATATCACCCATTGTATGGATTCGGCTCTTGAAACTTCGGTCGCTTTGCAGTAAGGCTACAGTGCCTCTGCAAGGCCTGCACTACAACGGCTTCTGCACGTTAGTTTACAGCTGCCTTCAGGTAAGAGAGGCAACGGTGAGTGGCCCAGAACTCTTCTCCACTGCCTAAAGTGATCCGTATTCCAAGCAGAAATAGGTTCGACTTGTCAAATGGAGGCAAAAAGAATTTCGCTCACGTCGTACTCTCTGTCCAAGAGTAAACAGCAGAGGGCGCAGTGTGTTAGAATGGATGCAGAGCTCTGCAAACCTCTTCCTCTTCAGCCGAATGAGAAGAAGCGCTCAGCTTGGTCTCCTAGTGTGACTAGAGTCGAGTGCCTTCAAGTTGGTTTGACAGGCTGCTGTACTACTGCTGAAACATACGTGAGTTTTCCTAGCCACACGCAAGATGGTTCAGAGGAAGTCGACCCCTGTGGCGATGGACTTTCGCCCTTGGATCACTCGAGGAGCGTTTTAGGCATACGGCTTTGCTCCCGGCTGCTTCTAGGGCCGAAACCGAACACCCTCCTCCTTGTGGCATTTAATTGAGAAAGGGAGGAAATAGCCGTCCACCTGCCCAAAGAGACGTAGCTTCCTTTCTGCAGCAGAAAGCCTTTCTTCAGTGCCATGGGAAGGGCCTTCTTTACCTGCCAGCTGAGAAAAGGATATGATTACAGAAGGAGAAATTCGCACTGTTCGTGGATCCCTGGGGGGTGGCTCAGAGTAGTTTTGCCAGGGGCAGCTTTGATTGCGAACGTGGCCTGCTTACTGGAGGAGTATGGAAGAAAGAGGCTTGAGTGTTACCTGCTTATACCCGTCTGTCCTACACGACAGTAGCGCTTGCATACACTCTACTGCAGGGCAAGAGCCCTGCAGGAGCAGCACTCTATCGTTTGGGGGAGGATCATGTGCAAGTCAGGTACCTGTGGAGCTGTGTTCAATTGACAGTCAAAGCAAGATCAGAAGAGCCATTTGAAAAGTGCACTCATCTCAGCCTACCTGGTAGAAGCAAGTACTGTGTGAAACTTGTATCCTGCCAGCTGCTCCCCTGAGGTCGTGGGGAATCAGAGGCACTCTCGATTTTGGAAGTGTCACACACGGCATTGATTCGGCATGTGAAACTCCTCGGTCACAACGGAATCAGGCTACAATTCGCCCGGCAAGCCGGCACTACAACGGGTTCCTCACGGTACTCTCTAGCTGCCTTCAGGTAGGAGGTGCAGGCCTGCGCTGGCCAGAAAGTGTTTCCCCTACCGAAGAAGGCCCGTTTCCCGAGCAGTAAACGTATTTGTCCTGTCCAATTGAGACGAACCGGGATTTCGCTCACGGTGTACTGTCTCTGTTATGGAGTCCCCACCAGAGGAAGCAGGGTTGGTGAAAGTTTGCAGAGCTCTGAAATACACTTTGTCCTCAGCCACAAGAAGAGAGGCGCTCAGTTTAGTTTCCTGGGGTGAGTAGAAGCGCATTCCTTTACTTTGCATGAAAGGCTGGTATCCTGCTGGTAAAATACATGTGAGATTTCCTGGCCAGAAGGAAGATGGTTGAGAAGCAATGACCTCAGGGCAGAGGGACTTTGTGCTTGGGTCAAGAAAGGAGAGCTTTAGCTATAGGGCTTTGGTCGCTGCTGGTTTTTACCGCTCAAGCTGAGCACCGTCCTCCCTGGGGTAGTTAACTGAGAGTGATAGGAGAAAGCATTCAAGCTGCCAACGAGAAGTCCCTTTCTTCCTGAGGCAGAAACACTTTGTGCAATGCCATGGGAAGGGCCTTGCTTCCTGGCGGGTGAGCAAAAGGTAATGTTACAATAGGAGAAATTCCCACACTGTGTGGAGCCCTGGTGTTGCTCAGAGGAGTTTTGCCGAGGGCAGCTCTCACTGCGAACGTTGACCCCTGGTGGGATCATTTGAAAGGCCGAGTCTTTAGTGTTACCTGGGGAGATCTGTCTGTCTCTCTTACGCAGAGAGTAGGGCTTGCTTTCTGGCTACTGCAGGGAATTCTACGTGCAGAGCCCTCTCCTTAGGTGGCTGATCAAATGGAAGTCAAGTGCACGGGGTGCACTTAAGGGGACAACCAGGTATATTAACAAGAGGTACTTGAAACCTGCACTCATCTCAGTGTGCACGGTAGAATCGTCTACGGTGAAGCACGTGTAAAATGGGTGTCCTACGCACTGCTCTCCGAAGGCCATGGGTGAGTGTGCTGCCTGCTAGACCTCAGCATCCTCACACGTTGGGTTCAATCGGCTTTTGAGACTCTTCGCTCACTTTGGAATAAGGCTACAGTTCCACTGGCAACGCTACTTTACAACGGTCTCCTCACGTTACTTTATATCTGCCTTCAGCAAGGAGAGGCGAGGGCGAGTGGGCTGGAAAGTGTTTCCACCGACTTAAACGATCTGTAAGCCGACCAGGAAACATTTTTGTCGTTTCAAATTGAGAGGAGAGGAAATTCGGCCATGCTGTACTGTCTCTGCCAAACAGTCCTTCCCAAAGGAAGCAGGGTGGGAGAATGGTGGCAAAGGTGTGCCGTACTCTACGTCGACAGCCGCATGACGGGCAGGGCTCAGCTTAGTTTCCTCGGTGCCTAGAGGCGAATGCTTTCAAGTTTGTATGAAAGGCTGGTGTCCTAGGGCCAAGACATATGCGAGCTTTCCCTAGCCGCAAGGGCGAGGAGGACGCTTGAGAAGACATCGACACCCCCCCATCCCGGAGACAGTATTTCGCATTTGGAGAACGAGAGGAGAGCTTTAGGCATAGGACTTTGTCCCTCGTGCTTCTAGGGGCTAAAGTGAAGCACCTCCTCCCTGTGGTTGTACACTGAGAATGATGGGAAGAGCGCTCAACCTGGCCAAGGGAAGTAGCTTCCTCTCTGAAGCAGAAAGCCTTCCTGCAATGCCATGGGAAGGGCCTTGGGTTCCTGGGCTGTGTGAAAATAGTAATGTCGCAGAAGGAAACATTTGCACTTTGCGTTGAGGCCTTGCAGTGCTCAGTGGAGTTGGACCGAGGGCAGCTTTCGGGGCAAACGTTGACCGTTGAGTGGAAGCATTTGGAAGGCCGAATGTTGAGGGTTACCTGGTTAGACCGGTTTCCCTTCCATGAGGAGCAGCGCCTGCTTACTGGGTATGTACCGCAGGGAAGGTCTAGTGGCAGAGCCCCTTCCTTAGGTGGATGGCCTAATGGCAGTCAAGTGCATGGGGAGCCCTGTCAAAGGGACAGCCATGCACATTAAGAAGAGGTACTTGAAACATGCCCTTGTGTCAGCGTACACGGTAGATTCATTTCCAGTCAAGGCTGTGTGAACTGTGTATCTTAGCAGCTTCTCTCTGTAGACCATGGGTGAGTCTCAGGCATGCCAGAACTCAGAAATATCACCCATTGTATGGATTCGGCTCTTGAAACTTCGGTCGCTTTGCAGTAAGGCTACAGTGCCTCTGCAAGGCCTGCACTACAACGGCTTCTGCACGTTAGTTTACAGCTGCCTTCAGGTAAGAGAGGCAACGGTGAGTGGCCCAGAACTCTTCTCCACTGCCTAAAGTGATCCGTATTCCAAGCAGAAATAGGTTCGACTTGTCAAATGGAGGCAAAAAGAATTTCGCTCACGTCGTACTCTCTGTCCAAGAGTAAACAGCAGAGGGCGCAGTGTGTTAGAATGGATGCAGAGCTCTGCAAACCTCTTCCTCTTCAGCCGAATGAGAAGAAGCGCTCAGCTTGGTCTCCTAGTGTGACTAGAGTCGAGTGCCTTCAAGTTGGTTTGACAGGCTGCTGTACTACTGCTGAAACATACGTGAGTTTTCCTAGCCACACGCAAGATGGTTCAGAGGAAGTCGACCCCTGTGGCGATGGACTTTCGCCCTTGGATCACTCGAGGAGCGTTTTAGGCATACGGCTTTGCTCCCGGCTGCTTCTAGGGCCGAAACCGAACACCCTCCTCCTTGTGGCATTTAATTGAGAAAGGGAGGAAATAGCCGTCCACCTGCCCAAAGAGACGTAGCTTCCTTTCTGCAGCAGAAAGCCTTTCTTCAGTGCCATGGGAAGGGCCTTCTTTACCTGCCAGCTGAGAAAAGGATATGATTACAGAAGGAGAAATTCGCACTGTTCGTGGATCCCTGGGGGGTGGCTCAGAGTAGTTTTGCCAGGGGCAGCTTTGATTGCGAACGTGGCCTGCTTACTGGAGGAGTATGGAAGAAAGAGGCTTGAGTGTTACCTGCTTATACCCGTCTGTCCTACACGACAGTAGCGCTTGCATACACTCTACTGCAGGGCAAGAGCCCTGCAGGAGCAGCACTCTATCGTTTGGGGGAGGATCATGTGCAAGTCAGGTACCTGTGGAGCTGTGTTCAATTGACAGTCAAAGCAAGATCAGAAGAGCCATTTGAAAAGTGCACTCATCTCAGCCTACCTGGTAGAAGCAAGTACTGTGTGAAACTTGTATCCTGCCAGCTGCTCCCCTGAGGTCGTGGGGAATCAGAGGCACTCTCGATTTTGGAAGTGTCACACACGGCATTGATTCGGCATGTGAAACTCCTCGGTCACAACGGAATCAGGCTACAATTCGCCCGGCAAGCCGGCACTACAACGGGTTCCTCACGGTACTCTCTAGCTGCCTTCAGGTAGGAGGTGCAGGCCTGCGCTGGCCAGAAAGTGTTTCCCCTACCGAAGAAGGCCCGTTTCCCGAGCAGTAAACGTATTTGTCCTGTCCAATTGAGACGAACCGGGATTTCGCTCACGGTGTACTGTCTCTGTTATGGAGTCCCCACCAGAGGAAGCAGGGTTGGTGAAAGTTTGCAGAGCTCTGAAATACACTTTGTCCTCAGCCACAAGAAGAGAGGCGCTCAGTTTAGTTTCCTGGGGTGAGTAGAAGCGCATTCCTTTAGTTTGCATGAAAGGCTGGTATCCTGCTGGTAAAATACATGTGAGATTTCCTGGCCAGAAGGAGGATGGTTGAGAAGCAACGACCTCAGGGCAGAGGGCCTTTGTGCTTGGGTCAAGAAAGGAGAGCTTTAGCTATAGGGCTTTGGTCGCTGCTGGTTTTTACCGCTCAAGCTGAGCACCGTCCTCCCTGGGGTAGTTAACTGAGAGTGATAGGAGAAAGCATTCAAGCTGCCAACGAGAAGTCCCTTTCTTCCTGAGGCAGAAACACTTTGTGCAATGCCATGGGAAGGGCCTTGCTTCCTGGCGGGTGAGCAAAAGGTAATGTTACAATAGGGGAAATTCCCACACTGTGTGGAGCCCTGGTGTTGCTCAGAGGAGTTTTGCCGAGGGCAGCTCTCACTGCGAACGTTGACCCCTGGTGGGATCATTTGAAAGGCCGAGTCTTTAGTGTTACCTGGGGAGATCTGTCTGTCTCTCTTACGCAGAGAGTAGGGCTTGCTTTCTGGCTACTGCAGGGAATTCTATGTGCAGAGCCCTCTCCTTAGGTGGCTGATCAAATGGAAGTCAAGTGCACGGGGTGCACTTAAGGGGACAACCAGGCATATTAACAAGAGGTACTTGAAACCTGCACTCATCTCAGTGTGCACGGTAGAATCGTCTACGGTGAAGCACGTGTAAAATGGGTGTCCTACGCACTGCTCTCCGAAGGCCATGGGTGAGTGTGCTGCCTGCTAGACCTCAGCATCCTCACACGTTGGGTTCAATCGGCTTTTGAGACTCTTCGCTCACTTTGGAATAAGGCTACAGTTCCACTGGCAACGCTACTTTACAACGGTCTCCTCACGTTACTTTATATCTGCCTTCAGCAAGGAGAGGCGAGGGCGAGTGGGCTGGAAAGTGTTTCCACCGACTTAAACGATCTGTAAGCCGACCAGGAAACATTTTTGTCGTTTCAAATTGAGAGGAGAGGAAATTCGGCCATGCTGTACTGTCTCTGCCAAACAGTCCTTCCCAAAGGAAGCAGGGTGGGAGAATGGTGGCAAAGGTGTGCCGTACTCTACGTCGACAGCCGCATGACGGGCAGGGCTCAGCTTAGTTTCCTCGGTGCCTAGAGGCGAATGCTTTCAAGTTTGTATGAAAGGCTGGTGTCCTAGGGCCAAGACATATGCGAGCTTTCCCTAGCCGCAAGGGCGAGGAGGACGCTTGAGAAGACATCGACACCCCCCCATCCCGGAGACAGTATTTCGCATTTGGAGAACGAGAGGAGAGCTTTAGGCATAGGACTTTGTCCCTCGTGCTTCTAGGGGCTAAAGTGAAGCACCTCCTCCCTGTGGTTGTACACTGAGAATGATGGGAAGAGCGCTCAACCTGGCCAAGGGAAGTAGCTTCCTCTCTGAAGCAGAAAGCCTTCCTGCAATGCCATGGGAAGGGCCTTGGGTTCCTGGGCTGTGTGAAAATAGTAATGTCGCAGAAGGAAACATTTGCACTTTGCGTTGAGGCCTTGCAGTGCTCAGTGGAGTTGGACCGAGGGCAGCTTTCGGGGCAAACGTTGACCGTTGAGTGGAAGCATTTGGAAGGCCGAATGTTGAGGGTTACCTGGTTAGACCGGTTTCCCTTCCATGAGGAGCAGCGCCTGCTTACTGGGTATGTACCGCAGGGAAGGTCTAGTGGCAGAGCCCCTTCCTTAGGTGGATGGCCTAATGGCAGTCAAGTGCATGGGGAGCCCTGTCAAAGGGACAGCCATGCACATTAAGAAGAGGTACTTGAAACATGCCCTTGTGTCAGCATACACGGTAGATTCATTTCCAGTCAAGGCTGTGTGAACTGTGTATCTTAGCAGCTTCTCTCTGTAGACCATGGGTGAGTCTCAGGCATGCCAGAACTCAGAAATATCACCCATTGTATGGATTCGGCTCTTGAAACTTCGGTCGCTTTGCAGTAAGGCTACAGTGCCTCTGCAAGGCCTGCACTACAACGGCTTCTGCACGTTAGTTTACAGCTGCCTTCAGGTAAGAGAGGCAACGGTGAGTGGCCCAGAACTCTTCTCCACTGCCTAAAGTGATCCGTATTCCAAGCAGAAATAGGTTCGACTTGTCAAATGGAGGCAAAAAGAATTTCGCTCACGTCGTACTCTCTGTCCAAGAGTAAACAGCAGAGGGCGCAGTGTGTTAGAATGGATGCAGAGCTCTGCAAACCTCTTCCTCTTCAGCCGAATGAGAAGAAGCGCTCAGCTTGGTCTCCTAGTGTGACTAGAGTCGAGTGCCTTCAAGTTGGTTTGACAGGCTGCTGTACTACTGCTGAAACATACGTGAGTTTTCCTAGCCACACGCAAGATGGTTCAGAGGAAGTCGACCCCTGTGGCGATGGACTTTCGCCCTTGGATCACTCGAGGAGCGTTTTAGGCATACGGCTTTGCTCCCGGCTGCTTCTAGGGCCGAAACCGAACACCCTCCTCCTTGTGGCATTTAATTGAGAAAGGGAGGAAATAGCCGTCCACCTGCCCAAAGAGACGTAGCTTCCTTTCTGCAGCAGAAAGCCTTTCTTCAGTGCCATGGGAAGGGCCTTCTTTACCTGCCAGCTGAGAAAAGGATATGATTACAGAAGGAGAAATTCGCACTGTTCGTGGATCCCTGGGGGGTGGCTCAGAGTAGTTTTGCCAGGGGCAGCTTTGATTGCGAACGTGGCCTGCTTACTGGAGGAGTATGGAAGAAAGAGGCTTGAGTGTTACCTGCTTATACCCGTCTGTCCTACACGACAGTAGCGCTTGCATACACTCTACTGCAGGGCAAGAGCCCTGCAGGAGCAGCACTCTATCGTTTGGGGGAGGATCATGTGCAAGTCAGGTACCTGTGGAGCTGTGTTCAATTGACAGTCCAAGCAAGATCAGAAGAGCCATTTGAAAAGTGCACTCATCTCAGCCTACCTGGTAGAAGCAAGTACTGTGTGAAACTTGTATCCTGCCAGCTGCTCCCCTGAGGTCGTGGGGAATCAGAGGCACTCTCGATTTTGGAAGTGTCACACACGGCATTGATTCGGCATGTGAAACTCCTCGGTCACAACGGAATCAGGCTACAATTCGCCCGGCAAGCCGGCACTACAACGGGTTCCTCACGGTACTCTCTAGCTGCCTTCAGGTAGGAGGTGCAGGCCTGCGCTGGCCAGAAAGTGTTTCCCCTACCGAAGAAGGCCCGTTTCCCGAGCAGTAAACGTATTTGTCCTGTCCAATTGAGACGAACCGGGATTTCGCTCACGGTGTACTGTCTCTGTTATGGAGTCCCCACCAGAGGAAGCAGGGTTGGTGAAAGTTTGCAGAGCTCTGAAATACACTTTGTCCTCAGCCACAAGAAGAGAGGCGCTCAGTTTAGTTTCCTGGGGTGAGTAGAAGCGCATTCCTTTAGTTTGCATGAAAGGCTGGTATCCTGCTGGTAAAATACATGTGCGATTTCCTGGCCAGAAGGAGGATGGTTGAGAAGCAACGACCTCAGGGCAGAGGGACTTTGTGCTTGGGTCAAGAAAGGAGAGCTTTAGCTATAGGGCTTTGGTCGCTGCTGGTTTTTACCGCTCAAGCTGAGCACCGTCCTCCCTGGGGTAGTTAACTGAGAGTGATAGGAGAAAGCATTCAAGCTGCCAACGAGAAGTCCCTTTCTTCCTGAGGCAGAAACACTTTGTGCAATGCCATGGGAAGGGCCTTGCTTCCTGGCGGGTGAGCAAAAGGTAATGTTACAATAGGAGAAATTCCCACACTGTGTGGAGCCCTGGTGTTGCTCAGAGGAGTTTTGCCGAGGGCAGCTCTCACTGCGAACGTTGACCCCTGGTGGGATCATTTGAAAGGCCGAGTCTTTAGTGTTACCTGGGGAGATCTGTCTGTCTCTCTTACGCAGAGAGTAGGGCTTGCTTTCTGGCTACTGCAGGGAATTCTACATGCAGAGCCCTCTCCTTAGGTGGCTGATCAAATGGAAGTCAAGTGCACGGGGTGCACTTAAGGGGACAACCAGGCATATTAACAAGAGGTACTTGAAACCTGCACTCATCTCAGTGTGCACGGTAGAATCGTCTACGGTGAAGCACGTGTAAAATGGGTGTCCTACGCACTGCTCTCCGAAGGCCATGGGTGAGTGTGCTGCCTGCTAGACCTCAGCATCCTCACACGTTGGGTTCAATCGGCTTTTGAGACTCTTCGCTCACTTTGGAATAAGGCTACAGTTCCACTGGCAACGCTACTTTACAACGGTCTCCTCACGTTACTTTATATCTGCCTTCAGCAAGGAGAGGCGAGGGCGAGTGGGCTGGAAAGTGTTTCCACCGACTTAAACGATCTGTAAGCCGACCAGGAAACATTTTTGTCGTTTCAAATTGAGAGGAGAGGAAATTCGGCCATGCTGTACTGTCTCTGCCAAACAGTCCTTCCCAAAGGAAGCAGGGTGGGAGAATGGTGGCAAAGGTGTGCCGTACTCTACGTCGACAGCCGCATGACGGGCAGGGCTCAGCTTAGTTTCCTCGGTGCCTAGAGGCGAATGCTTTCAAGTTTGTATGAAAGGCTGGTGTCCTAGGGCCAAGACATATGCGAGCTTTCCCTAGCCGCAAGGGCGAGGAGGACGCTTGAGAAGACATCGACACCCCCCCATCCCGGAGACAGTATTTCGCATTTGGAGAACGAGAGGAGAGCTTTAGGCATAGGACTTTGTCCCTCGTGCTTCTAGGGGCTAAAGTGAAGCACCTCCTCCCTGTGGTTGTACACTGAGAATGATGGGAAGAGCGCTCAACCTGGCCAAGGGAAGTAGCTTCCTCTCTGAAGCAGAAAGCCTTCCTGCAATGCCATGGGAAGGGCCTTGGGTTCCTGGGCTGTGTGAAAATAGTAATGTCG
Source organism: Balaenoptera acutorostrata (assembly GCF_949987535.1). Classification (NCBI taxonomy): domain Eukaryota; kingdom Metazoa; phylum Chordata; class Mammalia; order Artiodactyla; family Balaenopteridae; genus Balaenoptera; species Balaenoptera acutorostrata. The sequence continues at coordinate 38,176,667 of NC_080068.1, forward strand.
CAGAAGGAAACATTTGCACTTTGCGTTGAGGCCTTGCAGTGCTCAGTGGAGTTGGACCGAGGGCAGCTTTCGGGGCAAACGTTGACCGTTGAGTGGAAGCATTTGGAAGGCCGAATGTTGAGGGTTACCTGGTTAGACCGGTTTCCCTTCCATGAGGAGCAGCGCCTGCTTACTGGGTATGTACCGCAGGGAAGGTCTAGTGGCAGAGCCCCTTCCTTAGGTGGATGGCCTAATGGCAGTCAAGTGCATGGGGAGCCCTGTCAAAGGGACAGCCATGCACATTAAGAAGAGGTACTTGAAACATGCCCTTGTGTCAGCGTACACGGTAGATTCATTTCCAGTCAAGGCTGTGTGAACTGTGTATCTTAGCAGCTTCTCTCTGTAGACCATGGGTGAGTCTCAGGCATGCCAGAACTCAGAAATATCACCCATTGTATGGATTCGGCTCTTGAAACTTCGGTCGCTTTGCAGTAAGGCTACAGTGCCTCTGCAAGGCCTGCACTACAACGGCTTCTGCACGTTAGTTTACAGCTGCCTTCAGGTAAGAGAGGCAACGGTGAGTGGCCCAGAACTCTTCTCCACTGCCTAAAGTGATCCGTATTCCAAGCAGAAATAGGTTCGACTTGTCAAATGCAGGCAAAAAGAATTTCGCTCACGTCGTACTCTCTGTCCAAGAGTAAACAGCAGAGGGCGCAGTGTGTTAGAATGGATGCAGAGCTCTGCAAACCTCTTCCTCTTCAGCCGAATGAGAAGAAGCGCTCAGCTTGGTCTCCTAGTGTGACTAGAGTCGAGTGCCTTCAAGTTGGTTTGACAGGCTGCTGTACTACTGCTGAAACATACGTGAGTTTTCCTAGCCACACGCAAGATGGTTCAGAGGAAGTCGACCCCTGTGGCGATGGACTTTCTCCCTTGGATCACTCGAGGAGCGTTTTAGGCATACGGCTTTGCTCCCGGCTGCTTCTAGGCCCGAAACCGAACACCCTCCTCCTTGTGGCATTTAATTGAGAAAGGGAGGAAATAGCCGTCCACCTGCCCAAAGAGACGTAGCTTCCTTTCTGCAGCAGAAAGCCTTTCTTCAGTGCCATGGGAAGGGCCTTCTTTACCTGCCAGCTGAGAAAAGGATATGATTACAGAAGGAGAAATTCGCACTGTTCGTGGATCCCTGGGGGGTGGCTCAGAGTAGTTTTGCCAGGGGCAGCTTTGATTGCGAACGTGGCCTGCTTACTGGAGGAGTATGGAAGAAAGAGGCTTGAGTGTTACCTGCTTATACCCGTCTGTCCTACACGACAGTAGCGCTTGCATACACTCTACTGCAGGGCAAGAGCCCTGCAGGAGCAGCACTCTATCGTTTGGGGGAGGATCATGTGCAAGTCAGGTACCTGTGGAGCTGTGTTCAATTGACAGTCAAAGCAAGATCAGAAGAGCCATTTGAAAAGTGCACTCATCTCAGCCTACCTGGTAGAAGCAAGTACTGTGTGAAACTTGTATCCTGCCAGCTGCTCCCCTGAGGTCGTGGGGAATCAGAGGCACTCTCGATTTTGGAAGTGTCACACACGGCATTGATTCGGCATGTGAAACTCCTCGGTCACAACGGAATCAGGCTACAATTCGCCCGGCAAGCCGGCACTACAACGGGTTCCTCACGGTACTCTCTAGCTGCCTTCAGGTAGGAGGTGCAGGCCTGCGCTGGCCAGAAAGTGTTTCCCCTACCGAAGAAGGCCCGTTTCCCGAGCAGTAAACGTATTTGTCCTGTCCAATTGAGACGAACCGGGATTTCGCTCACGGTGTACTGTCTCTGTTATGGAGTCCCCACCAGAGGAAGCAGGGTTGGTGAAAGTTTGCAGAGCTCTGAAATACACTTTGTCCTCAGCCACAAGAAGAGAGGCGCTCAGTTTAGTTTCCTGGGGTGAGTAGAAGCGCATTCCTTTAGTTTGCATGAAAGGCTGGTATCCTGCTGGTAAAATACATGTGAGATTTCCTGGCCAGAAGGAGGATGGTTGAGAAGCAACGACCTCAGGGCAGAGGGACTTTGTGCTTGGGTCAAGAAAGGAGAGCTTTAGCTATAGGGCTTTGGTCGCTGCTGGTTTTTACCGCTCAAGCTGAGCACCGTCCTCCCTGGGGTAGTTAACTGAGAGTGATAGGAGAAAGCATTCAAGCTGCCAACGAGAAGTCCCTTTCTTCCTGAGGCAGAAACACTTTGTGCAATGCCATGGGAAGGGCCTTGCTTCCTGGCGGGTGAGCAAAAGGTAATGTTACAATAGGAGAAATTCCCACACTGTGTGGAGCCCTGGTGTTGCTCAGAGGAGTTTTGCCGAGGGCAGCTCTCACTGCGAACGTTGACCCCTGGTGGGATCATTTGAAAGGCCGAGTCTTTAGTGTTACCTGGGGAGATCTGTCTGTCTCTCTTACGCAGAGAGTAGGGCTTGCTTTCTGGCTACTGCAGGGAATTCTACGTGCAGAGCCCTCTCCTTAGGTGGCTGATCAAATGGAAGTCAAGTGCACGGGGTGCACTTAAGGGGACAACCAGGCATATTAACAAGAGGTACTTGAAACCTGCACTCATCTCAGTGTGCACGGTAGAATCGTCTACGGTGAAGCACGTGTAAAATGGGTGTCCTACGCACTGCTCTCCGAAGGCCATGGGTGAGTGTGCTGCCTGCTAGACCTCAGCATCCTCACACGTTGGGTTCAATCGGCTTTTGAGACTCTTCGCTCACTTTGGAATAAGGCTACAGTTCCACTGGCAACGCTACTTTACAACGGTCTCCTCACGTTACTTTATATCTGCCTTCAGCAAGGAGAGGCGAGGGCGAGTGGGCTGGAAAGTGTTTCCACCGACTTAAACGATCTGTAAGCCGACCAGGAAACATTTTTGTCGTTTCAAATTGAGAGGAGAGGAAATTCGGCCATGCTGTACTGTCTCTGCCAAACAGTCCTTCCCAAAGGAAGCAGGGTGGGAGAATGGTGGCAAAGGTGTGCCGTACTCTACGTCGACAGCCGCATGACGGGCAGGGCTCAGCTTAGTTTCCTCGGTGCCTAGAGGCGAATGCTTTCAAGTTTGTATGAAAGGCTGGTGTCCTAGGGCCAAGACATATGCGAGCTTTCCCTAGCCGCAAGGGCGAGGAGGACGCTTGAGAAGACATCGACACCCCCCCATCCCGGAGACAGTATTTCGCATTTGGAGAACGAGAGGAGAGCTTTAGGCATAGGACTTTGTCCCTCGTGATTCTAGGGGCTAAAGTGAAGCACCTCCTCCCTGTGGTTGTACACTGAGAATGATGGGAAGAGCGCTCAACCTGGCCAAGGGAAGTAGCTTCCTCTCTGAAGCAGAAAGCCTTCCTGCAATGCCATGGGAAGGGCCTTGGGTTCCTGGGCTGTGTGAAAATAGTAATGTCGCAGAAGGAAACATTTGCACTTTGCGTTGAGGCCTTGCAGTGCTCAGTGGAGTTGGACCGAGGGCAGCTTTCGGGGCAAACGTTGACCGTTGAGTGGAAGCATTTGGAAGGCCGAATGTTGAGGGTTACCTGGTTAGACCGGTTTCCCTTCCATGAGGAGCAGCGCCTGCTTACTGGGTATGTACCGCAGGGAAGGTCTAGTGGCAGAGCCCCTTCCTTAGGTGGATGGCCTAATGGCAGTCAAGTGCATGGGGAGCCCTGTCAAAGGGACAGCCATGCACATTAAGAAGAGGTACTTGAAACATGCCCTTGTGTCAGCGTACACGGTAGATTCATTTCCAGTCAAGGCTGTGTGAACTGTGTATCTTAGCAGCTTCTCTCTGTAGACCATGGGTGAGTCTCAGGCATGCCAGAACTCAGAAATATCACCCATTGTATGGATTCGGCTCTTGAAACTTCGGTCGCTTTGCAGTAAGGCTACAGTGCCTCTGCAAGGCCTGCACTACAACGGCTTCTGCACGTTAGTTTACAGCTGCCTTCAGGTAAGAGAGGCAACGGTGAGTGGCCCAGAACTCTTCTCCACTGCCTAAAGTGATCCGTATTCCAAGCAGAAATAGGTTCGACTTGTCAAATGGAGGCAAAAAGAATTTCGCTCACGTCGTACTCTCTGTCCAAGAGTAAACAGCAGAGGGCGCAGTGTGTTAGAATGGATGCAGAGCCCTGCAAACCTCTTCCTCTTCAGCCGAATGAGAAGAAGCGCTCAGCTTGGTCTCCTAGTGTGACTAGAGTCGAGTGCCTTCAAGTTGGTTTGACAGGCTGCTGTACTACTGCTGAAACATACGTGAGTTTTCCTAGCCACACGCAAGATGGTTCAGAGGAAGTCGACCCCTGTGGCGATGGACTTTCTCCCTTGGATCACTCGAGGAGCGTTTTAGGCATACGGCTTTGCTCCCGGCTGCTTCTAGGCCCGAAACCGAACACCCTCCTCCTTGTGGCATTTAATTGAGAAAGGGAGGAAATAGCCGTCCACCTGCCCAAAGAGACGTAGCTTCCTTTCTGCAGCAGAAAGCCTTTCTTCAGTGCCATGGGAAGGGCCTTCTTTACCTGCCAGCTGAGAAAAGGATATGATTACAGAAGGAGAAATTCGCACTGTTCGTGGATCCCTGGGGGGTGGCTCAGAGTAGTTTTGCCAGGGGCAGCTTTGATTGCGAACGTGGCCTGCTTACTGGAGGAGTATGGAAGAAAGAGGCTTGAGTGTTACCTGCTTATACCCGTCTGTCCTACACGACAGTAGCGCTTGCATACACTCTACTGCAGGGCAAGAGCCCTGCAGGAGCAGCACTCTATCGTTTGGGGGAGGATCATGTGCAAGTCAGGTACCTGTGGAGCTGTGTTCAATTGACAGTCAAAGCAAGATCAGAAGAGCCATTTGAAAAGTGCACTCATCTCAGCCTACCTGGTAGAAGCAAGTACTGTGTGAAACTTGTATCCTGCCAGCTGCTCCCCTGAGGTCGTGGGGAATCAGAGGCACTCTCGATTTTGGAAGTGTCACACACGGCATTGATTCGGCATGTGAAACTCCTCGGTCACAACGGAATCAGGCTACAATTCGCCCGGCAAGCCGGCACTACAACGGGTTCCTCACGGTACTCTCTAGCTGCCTTCAGGTAGGAGGTGCAGGCCTGCGCTGGCCAGAAAGTGTTTCCCCTACCGAAGAAGGCCCGTTTCCCGAGCAGTAAACGTATTTGTCCTGTCCAATTGAGACGAACCGGGATTTCGCTCACGGTGTACTGTCTCTGTTATGGAGTCCCCACCAGAGGAAGCAGGGTTGGTGAAAGTTTGCAGAGCTCTGAAATACACTTTGTCCTCAGCCACAAGAAGAGAGGCGCTCAGTTTAGTTTCCTGGGGTGAGTAGAAGCGCATTCCTTTAGTTTGCATGAAAGGCTGGTATCCTGCTGGTAAAATACATGTGAGATTTCCTGGCCAGAAGGAGGATGGTTGAGAAGCAACGACCTCAGGGCAGAGGGACTTTGTGCTTGGGTCAAGAAAGGAGAGCTTTAGCTATAGGGCTTTGGTCGCTGCTGGTTTTTACCGCTCAAGCTGAGCACCGTCCTCCCTGGGGTAGTTAACTGAGAGTGATAGGAGAAAGCATTCAAGCTGCCAACGAGAAGTCCCTTTCTTCCTGAGGCAGAAACACTTTGTGCAATGCCATGGGAAGGGCCTTGCTTCCTGGCGGGTGAGCAAAAGGTAATGTTACAATAGGAGAAATTCCCACACTGTGTGGAGCCCTGGTGTTGCTCAGAGGAGTTTTGCCGAGGGCAGCTCTCACTGCGAACGTTGACCCCTGGTGGGATCATTTGAAAGGCCGAGTCTTTAGTGTTACCTGGGGAGATCTGTCTGTCTCTCTTACGCAGAGAGTAGGGCTTGCTTTCTGGCTACTGCAGGGAATTCTACGTGCAGAGCCCTCTCCTTAGGTGGCTGATCAAATGGAAGTCAAGTGCACGGGGTGCACTTAAGGGGACAACCAGGCATATTAACAAGAGGTACTTGAAACCTGCACTCATCTCAGTGTGCACGGTAGAATCGTCTACGGTGAAGCACGTGTAAAATGGGTGTCCTACGCACTGCTCTCCGAAGGCCATGGGTGAGTGTGCTGCCTGCTAGACCTCAGCATCCTCACACGTTGGGTTCAATCGGCTTTTGAGACTCTTCGCTCACTTTGGAATAAGGCTACAGTTCCACTGGCAACGCTACTTTACAACGGTCTCCTCACGTTACTTTATATCTGCCTTCAGCAAGGAGAGGCGAGGGCGAGTGGGCTGGAAAGTGTTTCCACCGACTTAAACGATCTGTAAGCCGACCAGGAAACATTTTTGTCGTTTCAAATTGAGAGGAGAGGAAATTCGGCCATGCTGTACTGTCTCTGCCAAACAGTCCTTCCCAAAGGAAGCAGGGTGGGAGAATGGTGGCAAAGGTGTGCCGTACTCTACGTCGACAGCCGCATGACGGGCAGGGCTCAGCTTAGTTTCCTCGGTGCCTAGAGGCGAATGCTTTCAAGTTTGTATGAAAGGCTGGTGTCCTAGGGCCAAGACATATGCGAGCTTTCCCTAGCCGCAAGGGCGAGGAGGACGCTTGAGAAGACATCGACACCCCCCCATCCCGGAGACAGTATTTCGCATTTGGAGAACGAGAGGAGAGCTTTAGGCATAGGACTTTGTCCCTCGTGATTCTAGGGGCTAAAGTGAAGCACCTCCTCCCTGTGGTTGTACACTGAGAATGATGGGAAGAGCGCTCAACCTGGCCAAGGGAAGTAGCTTCCTCTCTGAAGCAGAAAGCCTTCCTGCAATGCCATGGGAAGGGCCTTGGGTTCCTGGGCTGTGTGAAAATAGTAATGTCGCAGAAGGAAACATTTGCACTTTGCGTTGAGGCCTTGCAGTGCTCAGTGGAGTTGGACCGAGGGCAGCTTTCGGGGCAAACGTTGACCGTTGAGTGGAAGCATTTGGAAGGCCGAATGTTGAGGGTTACCTGGTTAGACCGGTTTCCCTTCCATGAGGAGCAGCGCCTGCTTACTGGGTATGTACCGCAGGGAAGGTCTAGTGGCAGAGCCCCTTCCTTAGGTGGATGGCCTAATGGCAGTCAAGTGCATGGGGAGCCCTGTCAAAGGGACAGCCATGCACATTAAGAAGAGGTACTTGAAACATGCCCTTGTGTCAGCGTACACGGTAGATTCATTTCCAGTCAAGGCTGTGTGAACTGTGTATCTTAGCAGCTTCTCTCTGTAGACCATGGGTGAGTCTCAGGCATGCCAGAACTCAGAAATATCACCCATTGTATGGATTCGGCTCTTGAAACTTCGGTCGCTTTGCAGTAAGGCTACAGTGCCTCTGCAAGGCCTGCACTACAACGGCTTCTGCACGTTAGTTTACAGCTGCCTTCAGGTAAGAGAGGCAACGGTGAGTGGCCCAGAACTCTTCTCCACTGCCTAAAGTGATCCGTATTCCAAGCAGAAATAGGTTCGACTTGTCAAATGGAGGCAAAAAGAATTTCGCTCACGTCGTACTCTCTGTCCAAGAGTAAACAGCAGAGGGCGCAGTGTGTTAGAATGGATGCAGAGCCCTGCAAACCTCTTCCTCTTCAGCCGAATGAGAAGAAGCGCTCAGCTTGGTCTCCTAGTGTGACTAGAGTCGAGTGCCTTCAAGTTGGTTTGACAGGCTGCTGTACTACTGCTGAAACATACGTGAGTTTTCCTAGCCACACGCAAGATGGTTCAGAGGAAGTCGACCCCTGTGGCGATGGACTTTCTCCCTTGGATCACTCGAGGAGCGTTTTAGGCATACGGCTTTGCTCCCGGCTGCTTCTAGGCCCGAAACCGAACACCCTCCTCCTTGTGGCATTTAATTGAGAAAGGGAGGAAATAGCCGTCCACCTGCCCAAAGAGACGTAGCTTCCTTTCTGCAGCAGAAAGCCTTTCTTCAGTGCCATGGGAAGGGCCTTCTTTACCTGCCAGCTGAGAAAAGGATATGATTACAGAAGGAGAAATTCGCACTGTTCGTGGATCCCTGGGGGGTGGCTCAGAGTAGTTTTGCCAGGGGCAGCTTTGATTGCGAACGTGGCCTGCTTACTGGAGGAGTATGGAAGAAAGAGGCTTGAGTGTTACCTGCTTATACCCGTCTGTCCTACACGACAGTAGCGCTTGCATACACTCTACTGCAGGGCAAGAGCCCTGCAGGAGCAGCACTCTATCGTTTGGGGGAGGATCATGTGCAAGTCAGGTACCTGTGGAGCTGTGTTCAATTGACAGTCAAAGCAAGATCAGAAGAGCCATTTGAAAAGTGCACTCATCTCAGCCTACCTGGTAGAAGCAAGTACTGTGTGAAACTTGTATCCTGCCAGCTGCTCCCCTGAGGTCGTGGGGAATCAGAGGCACTCTCGATTTTGGAAGTGTCACACACGGCATTGATTCGGCATGTGAAACTCCTCGGTCACAACGGAATCAGGCTACAATTCGCCCGGCAAGCCGGCACTACAACGGGTTCCTCACGGTACTCTCTAGCTGCCTTCAGGTAGGAGGTGCAGGCCTGCGCTGGCCAGAAAGTGTTTCCCCTACCGAAGAAGGCCCGTTTCCCGAGCAGTAAACGTATTTGTCCTGTCCAATTGAGACGAACCGGGATTTCGCTCACGGTGTACTGTCTCTGTTATGGAGTCCCCACCAGAGGAAGCAGGGTTGGTGAAAGTTTGCAGAGCTCTGAAATACACTTTGTCCTCAGCCACAAGAAGAGAGGCGCTCAGTTTAGTTTCCTGGGGTGAGTAGAAGCGCATTCCTTTAGTTTGCATGAAAGGCTGGTATCCTGCTGGTAAAATACATGTGAGATTTCCTGGCCAGAAGGAGGATGGTTGAGAAGCAACGACCTCAGGGCAGAGGGACTTTGTGCTTGGGTCAAGAAAGGAGAGCTTTAGCTATAGGGCTTTGGTCGCTGCTGGTTTTTACCGCTCAAGCTGAGCACCGTCCTCCCTGGGGTAGTTAACTGAGAGTGATAGGAGAAAGCATTCAAGCTGCCAACGAGAAGTCCCTTTCTTCCTGAGGCAGAAACACTTTGTGCAATGCCATGGGAAGGGCCTTGCTTCCTGGCGGGTGAGCAAAAGGTAATGTTACAATAGGAGAAATTCCCACACTGTGTGGAGCCCTGGTGTTGCTCAGAGGAGTTTTGCCGAGGGCAGCTCTCACTGCGAACGTTGACCCCTGGTGGGATCATTTGAAAGGCCGAGTCTTTAGTGTTACCTGGGGAGATCTGTCTGTCTCTCTTACGCAGAGAGTAGGGCTTGCTTTCTGGCTACTGCAGGGAATTCTACGTGCAGAGCCCTCTCCTTAGGTGGCTGATCAAATGGAAGTCAAGTGCACGGGGTGCACTTAAGGGGACAACCAGGCATATTAACAAGAGGTACTTGAAACCTGCACTCATCTCAGTGTGCACGGTAGAATCGTCTACGGTGAAGCACGTGTAAAATGGGTGTCCTACGCACTGCTCTCCGAAGGCCATGGGTGAGTGTGCTGCCTGCTAGACCTCAGCATCCTCACACGTTGGGTTCAATCGGCTTTTGAGACTCTTCGCTCACTTTGGAATAAGGCTACAGTTCCACTGGCAACGCTACTTTACAACGGTCTCCTCACGTTACTTTATATCTGCCTTCAGCAAGGAGAGGCGAGGGCGAGTGGGCTGGAAAGTGTTTCCACCGACTTAAACGATCTGTAAGCCGACCAGGAAACATTTTTGTCGTTTCAAATTGAGAGGAGAGGAAATTCGGCCATGCTGTACTGTCTCTGCCAAACAGTCCTTCCCAAAGGAAGCAGGGTGGGAGAATGGTGGCAAAGGTGTGCCGTACTCTACGTCGACAGCCGCATGACGGGCAGGGCTCAGCTTAGTTTCCTCGGTGCCTAGAGGCGAATGCTTTCAAGTTTGTATGAAAGGCTGGTGTCCTAGGGCCAAGACATATGCGAGCTTTCCCTAGCCGCAAGGGCGAGGAGGACGCTTGAGAAGACATCGACACCCCCCCATCCCGGAGACAGTATTTCGCATTTGGAGAACGAGAGGAGAGCTTTAGGCATAGGACTTTGTCCCTCGTGATTCTAGGGGCTAAAGTGAAGCACCTCCTCCCTGTGGTTGTACACTGAGAATGATGGGAAGAGCGCTCAACCTGGCCAAGGGAAGTAGCTTCCTCTCTGAAGCAGAAAGCCTTCCTGCAATGCCATGGGAAGGGCCTTGGGTTCCTGGGCTGTGTGAAAATAGTAATGTCGCAGAAGGAAACATTTGCACTTTGCGTTGAGGCCTTGCAGTGCTCAGTGGAGTTGGACCGAGGGCAGCTTTCGGGGCAAACGTTGACCGTTGAGTGGAAGCATTTGGAAGGCCGAATGTTGAGGGTTACCTGGTTAGACCGGTTTCCCTTCCATGAGGAGCAGCGCCTGCTTACTGGGTATGTACCGCAGGGAAGGTCTAGTGGCAGAGCCCCTTCCTTAGGTGGATGGCCTAATGGCAGTCAAGTGCATGGGGAGCCCTGTCAAAGGGACAGCCATGCACATTAAGAAGAGGTACTTGAAACATGCCCTTGTGTCAGCGTACACGGTAGATTCATTTCCAGTCAAGGCTGTGTGAACTGTGTATCTTAGCAGCTTCTCTCTGTAGACCATGGGTGAGTCTCAGGCATGCCAGAACTCAGAAATATCACCCATTGTATGGATTCGGCTCTTGAAACTTCGGTCGCTTTGCAGTAAGGCTACAGTGCCTCTGCAAGGCCTGCACTACAACGGCTTCTGCACGTTAGTTTACAGCTGCCTTCAGGTAAGAGAGGCAACGGTGAGTGGCCCAGAACTCTTCTCCACTGCCTAAAGTGATCCGTATTCCAAGCAGAAATAGGTTCGACTTGTCAAATGCAGGCAAAAAGAATTTCGCTCACGTCGTACTCTCTGTCCAAGAGTAAACAGCAGAGGGCGCAGTGTGTTAGAATGGATGCAGAGCTCTGCAAACCTCTTCCTCTTCAGCCGAATGAGAAGAAGCGCTCAGCTTGGTCTCCTAGTGTGACTAGAGTCGAGTGCCTTCAAGTTGGTTTGACAGGCTGCTGTACTACTGCTGAAACATACGTGAGTTTTCCTAGCCACACGCAAGATGGTTCAGAGGAAGTCGACCCCTGTGGCGATGGACTTTCTCCCTTGGATCACTCGAGGAGCGTTTTAGGCATACGGCTTTGCTCCCGGCTGCTTCTAGGCCCGAAACCGAACACCCTCCTCCTTGTGGCATTTAATTGAGAAAGGGAGGAAATAGCCGTCCACCTGCCCAAAGAGACGTAGCTTCCTTTCTGCAGCAGAAAGCCTTTCTTCAGTGCCATGGGAAGGGCCTTCTTTACCTGCCAGCTGAGAAAAGGATATGATTACAGAAGGAGAAATTCGCACTGTTCGTGGATCCCTGGGGGGTGGCTCAGAGTAGTTTTGCCAGGGGCAGCTTTGATTGCGAACGTGGCCTGCTTACTGGAGGAGTATGGAAGAAAGAGGCTTGAGTGTTACCTGCTTATACCCGTCTGTCCTACACGACAGTAGCGCTTGCATACACTCTACTGCAGGGCAAGAGCCCTGCAGGAGCAGCACTCTATCGTTTGGGGGAGGATCATGTGCAAGTCAGGTACCTGTGGAGCTGTGTTCAATTGACAGTCAAAGCAAGATCAGAAGAGCCATTTGAAAAGTGCACTCATCTCAGCCTACCTGGTAGAAGCAAGTACTGTGTGAAACTTGTATCCTGCCAGCTGCTCCCCTGAGGTCGTGGGGAATCAGAGGCACTCTCGATTTTGGAAGTGTCACACACGGCATTGATTCGGCATGTGAAACTCCTCGGTCACAACGGAATCAGGCTACAATTCGCCCGGCAAGCCGGCACTACAACGGGTTCCTCACGGTACTCTCTAGCTGCCTTCAGGTAGGAGGTGCAGGCCTGCGCTGGCCAGAAAGTGTTTCCCCTACCGAAGAAGGCCCGTTTCCCGAGCAGTAAACGTATTTGTCCTGTCCAATTGAGACGAACCGGGATTTCGCTCACGGTGTACTGTCTCTGTTATGGAGTCCCCACCAGAGGAAGCAGGGTTGGTGAAAGTTTGCAGAGCTCTGAAATACACTTTGTCCTCAGCCACAAGAAGAGAGGCGCTCAGTTTAGTTTCCTGGGGTGAGTAGAAGCGCATTCCTTTAGTTTGCATGAAAGGCTGGTATCCTGCTGGTAAAATACATGTGAGATTTCCTGGCCAGAAGGAGGATGGTTGAGAAGCAACGACCTCAGGGCAGAGGGACTTTGTGCTTGGGTCAAGAAAGGAGAGCTTTAGCTATAGGGCTTTGGTCGCTGCTGGTTTTTACCGCTCAAGCTGAGCACCGTCCTCCCTGGGGTAGTTAACTGAGAGTGATAGGAGAAAGCATTCAAGCTGCCAACGAGAAGTCCCTTTCTTCCTGAGGCAGAAACACTTTGTGCAATGCCATGGGAAGGGCCTTGCTTCCTGGCGGGTGAGCAAAAGGTAATGTTACAATAGGAGAAATTCCCACACTGTGTGGAGCCCTGGTGTTGCTCAGAGGAGTTTTGCCGAGGGCAGCTCTCACTGCGAACGTTGACCCCTGGTGGGATCATTTGAAAGGCCGAGTCTTTAGTGTTACCTGGGGAGATCTGTCTGTCTCTCTTACGCAGAGAGTAGGGCTTGCTTTCTGGCTACTGCAGGGAATTCTACGTGCAGAGCCCTCTCCTTAGGTGGCTGATCAAATGGAAGTCAAGTGCACGGGGTGCACTTAAGGGGACAACCAGGCATATTAACAAGAGGTACTTGAAACCTGCACTCATCTCAGTGTGCACGGTAGAATCGTCTACGGTGAAGCACGTGTAAAATGGGTGTCCTACGCACTGCTCTCCGAAGGCCATGGGTGAGTGTGCTGCCTGCTAGACCTCAGCATCCTCACACGTTGGGTTCAATCGGCTTTTGAGACTCTTCGCTCACTTTGGAATAAGGCTACAGTTCCACTGGCAACGCTACTTTACAACGGTCTCCTCACGTTACTTTATATCTGCCTTCAGCAAGGAGAGGCGAGGGCGAGTGGGCTGGAAAGTGTTTCCACCGACTTAAACGATCTGTAAGCCGACCAGGAAACATTTTTGTCGTTTCAAATTGAGAGGAGAGGAAATTCGGCCATGCTGTACTGTCTCTGCCAAACAGTCCTTCCCAAAGGAAGCAGGGTGGGAGAATGGTGGCAAAGGTGTGCCGTACTCTACGTCGACAGCCGCATGACGGGCAGGGCTCAGCTTAGTTTCCTCGGTGCCTAGAGGCGAATGCTTTCAAGTTTGTATGAAAGGCTGGTGTCCTAGGGCCAAGACATATGCGAGCTTTCCCTAGCCGCAAGGGCGAGGAGGACGCTTGAGAAGACATCGACACCCCCCCATCCCGGAGACAGTATTTCGCATTTGGAGAACGAGAGGAGAGCTTTAGGCATAGGACTTTGTCCCTCGTGATTCTAGGGGCTAAAGTGAAGCACCTCCTCCCTGTGGTTGTACACTGAGAATGATGGGAAGAGCGCTCAACCTGGCCAAGGGAAGTAGCTTCCTCTCTGAAGCAGAAAGCCTTCCTGCAATGCCATGGGAAGGGCCTTGGGTTCCTGGGCTGTGTGAAAATAGTAATGTCGCAGAAGGAAACATTTGCACTTTGCGTTGAGGCCTTGCAGTGCTCAGTGGAGTTGGACCGAGGGCAGCTTTCGGGGCAAACGTTGACCGTTGAGTGGAAGCATTTGGAAGGCCGAATGTTGAGGGTTACCTGGTTAGACCGGTTTCCCTTCCATGAGGAGCAGCGCCTGCTTACTGGGTATGTACCGCAGGGAAGGTCTAGTGGCAGAGCCCCTTCCTTAGGTGGATGGCCTAATGGCAGTCAAGTGCATGGGGAGCCCTGTCAAAGGGACAGCCATGCACATTAAGAAGAGGTACTTGAAACATGCCCTTGTGTCAGCGTACACGGTAGATTCATTTCCAGTCAAGGCTGTGTGAACTGTGTATCTTAGCAGCTTCTCTCTGTAGACCATGGGTGAGTCTCAGGCATGCCAGAACTCAGAAATATCACCCATTGTATGGATTCGGCTCTTGAAACTTCGGTCGCTTTGCAGTAAGGCTACAGTGCCTCTGCAAGGCCTGCACTACAACGGCTTCTGCACGTTAGTTTACAGCTGCCTTCAGGTAAGAGAGGCAACGGTGAGTGGCCCAGAACTCTTCTCCACTGCCTAAAGTGATCCGTATTCCAAGCAGAAATAGGTTCGACTTGTCAAATGCAGGCAAAAAGAATTTCGCTCACGTCGTACTCTCTGTCCAAGAGTAAACAGCAGAGGGCGCAGTGTGTTAGAATGGATGCAGAGCTCTGCAAACCTCTTCCTCTTCAGCCGAATGAGAAGAAGCGCTCAGCTTGGTCTCCTAGTGTGACTAGAGTCGAGTGCCTTCAAGTTGGTTTGACAGGCTGCTGTACTACTGCTGAAACATACGTGAGTTTTCCTAGCCACACGCAAGATGGTTCAGAGGAAGTCGACCCCTGTGGCGATGGACTTTCTCCCTTGGATCACTCGAGGAGCGTTTTAGGCATACGGCTTTGCTCCCGGCTGCTTCTAGGGCCGAAACCGAATACCCTCCTCCTTGTGGCATTTAATTGAGAAAGGGAGGAAATAGCCGTCCACCTGCCCAAAGAGACGTAGCTTCCTTTCTGCAGCAGAAAGCCTTTCTTCAGTGCCATGGGAAGGGCCTTCTTTACCTGCCAGCTGAGAAAAGGATATGATTACAGAAGGAGAAATTCGCACTGTTCGTGGATCCCTGGGGGGTGGCTCAGAGTAGTTTTGCCAGGGGCAGCTTTGATTGCGAACGTGGCCTGCTTACTGGAGGAGTATGGAAGAAAGAGGCTTGAGTGTTACCTGCTTATACCCGTCTGTCCTACACGACAGTAGCGCTTGCATACAATCTACTGCAGGGCAAGAGCCCTGCAGGAGCAGCACTCTATCGTTTGGGGGAGGATCATGTGCAAGTCAGGTACCTGTGGAGCTGTGTTCAATTGACAGTCAAAGCAAGATCAGAAGAGCCATTTGAAAAGTGCACTCATCTCAGCCTACCTGGTAGAAGCAAGTACTGTGTGAAACTTGTATCCTGCCAGCTGCTCCCCTGAGGTCGTGGGGAATCAGAGGCACTCTCGATTTTGGAAGTGTCACACACGGCATTGATTCGGCATGTGAAACTCCTCGGTCACAACGGAATCAGGCTACAATTCGCCCGGCAAGCCGGCACTACAACGGGTTCCTCACGGTACTCTCTAGCTGCCTTCAGGTAGGAGGTGCAGGCCTGCGCTGGCCAGAAAGTGTTTCCCCTACCGAAGAAGGCCCGTTTCCCGAGCAGTAAACGTATTTGTCCTGTCCAATTGAGACGAACCGGGATTTCGCTCACGGTGTACTGTCTCTGTTATGGAGTCCCCACCAGAGGAAGCAGGGTTGGTGAAAGTTTGCAGAGCTCTGAAATACACTTTGTCCTCAGCCACAAGAAGAGAGGCGCTCAGTTTAGTTTCCTGGGGTGAGTAGAAGCGCATTCCTTTAGTTTGCATGAAAGGCTGGTATCCTGCTGGTAAAATACATGTGAGATTTCCTGGCCAGAAGGAGGATGGTTGAGAAGCAACGACCTCAGGGCAGAGGGACTTTGTGCTTGGGTCAAGAAAGGAGAGCTTTAGCTATAGGGCTTTGGTCGCTGCTGGTTTTTACCGCTCAAGCTGAGCACCGTCCTCCCTGGGGTAGTTAACTGAGAGTGATAGGAGAAAGCATTCAAGCTGCCAACGAGAAGTCCCTTTCTTCCTGAGGCAGAAACACTTTGTGCAATGCCATGGGAAGGGCCTTGCTTCCTGGCGGGTGAGCAAAAGGTAATGTTACAATAGGAGAAATTCCCACACTGTGTGGAGCCCTGGTGTTGCTCAGAGGAGTTTTGCCGAGGGCAGCTCTCACTGCGAACGTTGACCCCTGGTGGGATCATTTGAAAGGCCGAGTCTTTAGTGTTACCTGGGGAGATCTGTCTGTCTCTCTTACGCAGAGAGTAGGGCTTGCTTTCTGGCTACTGCAGGGAATTCTACGTGCAGAGCCCTCTCCTTAGGTGGCTGATCAAATGGAAGTCAAGTGCACGGGGTGCACTTAAGGGGACAACCAGGCATATTAACAAGAGGTACTTGAAACCTGCACTCATCTCAGTGTGCACGGTAGAATCGTCTACGGTGAAGCACGTGTAAAATGGGTGTCCTACGCACTGCTCTCCGAAGGCCATGGGTGAGTGTGCTGCCTGCTAGACCTCAGCATCCTCACACGTTGGGTTCAATCGGCTTTTGAGACTCTTCGCTCACTTTGGAATAAGGCTACAGTTCCACTGGCAACGCTACTTTACAACGGTCTCCTCACGTTACTTTATATCTGCCTTCAGCAAGGAGAGGCGAGGGCGAGTGGGCTGGAAAGTGTTTCCACCGACTTAAACGATCTGTAAGCCGACCAGGAAACATTTTTGTCGTTTCAAATTGAGAGGAGAGGAAATTCGGCCATGCTGTACTGTCTCTGCCAAACAGTCCTTCCCAAAGGAAGCAGGGTGGGAGAATGGTGGCAAAGGTGTGCCGTACTCTACGTCGACAGCCGCATGACGGGCAGGGCTCAGCTTAGTTTCCTCGGTGCCTAGAGGCGAATGCTTTCAAGTTTGTATGAAAGGCTGGTGTCCTAGGGCCAAGACATATGCGAGCTTTCCCTAGCCGCAAGGGCGAGGAGGACGCTTGAGAAGACATCGACACCCCCCCATCCCGGAGACAGTATTTCGCATTTGGAGAACGAGAGGAGAGCTTTAGGCATAGGACTTTGTCCCTCGTGATTCTAGGGGCTAAAGTGAAGCACCTCCTCCCTGTGGTTGTACACTGAGAATGATGGGAAGAGCGCTCAACCTGGCCAAGGGAAGTAGCTTCCTCTCTGAAGCAGAAAGCCTTCCTGCAATGCCATGGGAAGGGCCTTGGGTTCCTGGGCTGTGTGAAAAGAGTAATGTCGCAGAAGGAAACATTTGCACTTTGCGTTGAGGCCTTGCAGTGCTCAGTGGAGTTGGACCGAGGGCAGCTTTCGGGGCAAACGTTGACCGTTGAGTGGAAGCATTTGGAAGGCCGAATGTTGAGGGTTACCTGGTTAGACCGGTTTCCCTTCCATGAGGAGCAGCGCCTGCTTACTGGGTATGTACCGCAGGGAAGGTCTAGTGGCAGAGCCCCTTCCTTAGGTGGATGGCCTAATGGCAGTCAAGTGCATGGGGAGCCCTGTCAAAGGGACAGCCATGCACATTAAGAAGAGGCACTTGAAACATGCCCTTGTGTCAGCGTACACGGTAGATTCATTTCCAGTCAAGGCTGTGTGAACTGTGTATCTTAGCAGCTTCTCTCTGTAGGCCATGGGTGAGTCTCAGGCATGCCAGAACTCAGAAATATCACCCATTGTATGGATTCGGCTCTTGAAACTTCGGTCGCTTTGCAGTAAGGCTACAGTGCCTCTGCAAGGCCTGCACTACAACGGCTTCTGCACGTTAGTTTACAGCTGCCTTCAGGTAAGAGAGGCAACGGTGAGTGGCCCAGAACTCTTCTCCACTGCCTAAAGTGATCCGTATTCCAAGCAGAAATAGGTTCGACTTGTCAAATGGAGGCAAAAAGAATTTCGCTCACGTCGTACTCTCTGTCCAAGAGTAAACAGCAGAGGGCGCAGTGTGTTAGAATGGATGCAGAGCTCTGCAAACCTCTTCCTCTTCAGCCGAATGAGAAGAAGCGCTCAGCTTGGTCTCCTAGTGTGACTAGAGTCGAGTGCCTTCAAGTTGGTTTGACAGGCTGCTGTACTACTGCTGAAACATACGTGAGTTTTCCTAGCCACACGCAAGATGGTTCAGAGGAAGTCGACCCCTGTGGCGATGGACTTTCGCCCTTGGATCACTCGAGGAGCGTTTTAGGCATACGGCTTTGCTCCCGGCTGCTTCTAGGGCCGAAACCGAACACCCTCCTCCTTGTGGCATTTAATTGAGAAAGGGAGGAAATAGCCGTCCACCTGCCCAAAGAGACGTAGCTTCCTTTCTGCAGCAGAAAGCCTTTCTTCAGTGCCATGGGAAGGGCCTTCTTTACCTGCCAGCTGAGAAAAGGATATGATTACAGAAGGAGAAATTCGCACTGTTCGTGGATCCCTGGGGGGTGGCTCAGAGTAGTTTTGCCAGGGGCAGCTTTGATTGCGAACGTGGCCTGCTTACTGGAGGAGTATGGAAGAAAGAGGCTTGAGTGTTACCTGCTTATACCCGTCTGTCCTACACGACAGTAGCGCTTGCATACACTCTACTGCAGGGCAAGAGCCCTGCAGGAGCAGCACTCTATCGTTTGGGGGAGGATCATGTGCAAGTCAGGTACCTGTGGAGCTGTGTTCAATTGACAGTCAAAGCAAGATCAGAAGAGCCATTTGAAAAGTGCACTCATCTCAGCCTACCTGGTAGAAGCAAGTACTGTGTGAAACTTGTATCCTGCCAGCTGCTCCCCTGAGGTCGTGGGGAATCAGAGGCACTCTCGATTTTGGAAGTGTCACACACGGCATTGATTCGGCATGTGAAACTCCTCGGTCACAACGGAATCAGGCTACAATTCGCCCGGCAAGCCGGCACTACAACGGGTTCCTCACGGTACTCTCTAGCTGCCTTCAGGTAGGAGGTGCAGGCCTGCGCTGGCCAGAAAGTGTTTCCCCTACCGAAGAAGGCCCGTTTCCCGAGCAGTAAACGTATTTGTCCTGTCCAATTGAGACGAACCGGGATTTCGCTCACGGTGTACTGTCTCTGTTATGGAGTCCCCACCAGAGGAAGCAGGGTTGGTGAAAGTTTGCAGAGCTCTGAAATACACTTTGTCCTCAGCCACAAGAACAGAGGCGCTCAGTTTAGTTTCCTGGGGTGAGTAGAAGCGCATTCCTTTAGTTTGCATGAAAGGCTGGTATCCTGCTGGTAAAGTACATGTGAGATTTCCTGGCCAGAAGGCGGATGGTTGAGAAGCAACGACCTCAGGGCAGAGGGACTTTGTGCTTGGGTCAAGAAAGGAGAGCTTTAGCTATAGGGCTTTGGTCGCTGCTGGTTTTTACCGCTCAAGCTGAGCACCGTCCTCCCTGGGGTAGTTAACTGAGAGTGATAGGAGAAAGCATTCAAGCTGCCAACGAGAAGTCCCTTTCTTCCTGAGGCAGAAACACTTTGTGCAATGCCATGGGAAGGGCCTTGCTTCCTGGCGGGTGAGCAAAAGGTAATGTTACAATAGGAGAAATTCCCACACTGTGTGGAGCCCTGGTGTTGCTCAGAGGAGTTTTGCCGAGGGCAGCTCTCACTGCGAACGTTGACCCCTGGTGGGATCATTTGAAAGGCCGAGTCTTTAGTGTTACCTGGGGAGATCTGTCTGTCTCTCTTACGCAGAGAGTAGGGCTTGCTTTCTGGCTACTGCAGGGAATTCTACGTGCAGAGCCCTCTCCTTAGGTGGCTGATCAAATGGAAGTCAAGTGCACGGGGTGCACTTAAGGGGACAACCAGGCATATTAACAAGAGGTACTTGAAACCTGCACTCATCTCAGTGTGCACGGTAGAATCGTCTACGGTGAAGCACGTGTAAAATGGGTGTCCTACGCACTGCTCTCCGAAGGCCATGGGTGAGTGTGCTGCCTGCTAGACCTCAGCATCCTCACACGTTGGGTTCAATCGGCTTTTGAGACTCTTCGCTCACTTTGGAATAAGGCTACAGTTCCACTGGCAACGCTACTTTACAACGGTCTCCTCACGTTACTTTATATCTGCCTTCAGCAAGGAGAGGCGAGGGCGAGTGGGCTGGAAAGTGTTTCCACCGACTTAAACGATCTGTAAGCCGACCAGGAAACATTTTTGTCGTTTCAAATTGAGAGGAGAGGAAATTCGGCCATGCTGTACTGTCTCTGCCAAACAGTCCTTCCCAAAGGAAGCAGGGTGGGAGAATGGTGGCAAAGGTGTGCCGTACTCTACGTCGACAGCCGCATGACGGGCAGGGCTCAGCTTAGTTTCCTCGGTGCCTAGAGGCGAATGCTTTCAAGTTTGTATGAAAGGCTGGTGTCCTAGGGCCAAGACATATGCGAGCTTTCCCTAGCCGCAAGGGCGAGGAGGACGCTTGAGAAGACATCGACACCCCCCCATCCCGGAGACAGTATTTCGCATTTGGAGAACGAGAGGAGAGCTTTAGGCATAGGACTTTGTCCCTCGTGCTTCTAGGGGCTAAAGTGAAGCACCTCCTCCCTGTGGTTGTACACTGAGAATGATGGGAAGAGCGCTCAACCTGGCCAAGGGAAGTAGCTTCCTCTCTGAAGCAGAAAGCCTTCCTGCAATGCCATGGGAAGGGCCTTGGGTTCCTGGGCTGTGTGAAAAGAGTAATGTCGCAGAAGGAAACATTTGCACTTTGCGTTGAGGCCTTGCAGTGCTCAGTGGAGTTGGACCGAGGGCAGCTTTCGGGGCAAACGTTGACCGTTGAGTGGAAGCATTTGGAAGGCCGAATGTTGAGGGTTACCTGGTTAGACCGGTTTCCCTTCCATGAGGAGCAGCGCCTGCTTACTGGGTATGTACCGCAGGGAAGGTCTAGTGGCAGAGCCCCTTCCTTAGGTGGATGGCCTAATGGCAGTCAAGTGCATGGGGAGCCCTGTCAAAGGGACAGCCATGCACATTAAGAAGAGGCACTTGAAACATGCCCTTGTGTCAGCGTACACGGTAGATTCATTTCCAGTCAAGGCTGTGTGAACTGTGTATCTTAGCAGCTTCTCTCTGTAGGCCATGGGTGAGTCTCAGGCATGCCAGAACTCAGAAATATCACCCATTGTATGGATTCGGCTCTTGAAACTTCGGTCGCTTTGCAGTAAGGCTACAGTGCCTCTGCAAGGCCTGCACTACAACGGCTTCTGCACGTTAGTTTACAGCTGCCTTCAGGTAAGAGAGGCAACGGTGAGTGGCCCAGAACTCTTCTCCACTGCCTAAAGTGATCCGTATTCCAAGCAGAAATAGGTTCGACTTGTCAAATGGAGGCAAAAAGAATTTCGCTCACGTCGTACTCTCTGTCCAAGAGTAAACAGCAGAGGGCGCAGTGTGTTAGAATGGATGCAGAGCTCTGCAAACCTCTTCCTCTTCAGCCGAATGAGAAGAAGCGCTCAGCTTGGTCTCCTAGTGTGACTAGAGTCGAGTGCCTTCAAGTTGGTTTGACAGGCTGCTGTACTACTGCTGAAACATACGTGAGTTTTCCTAGCCACACGCAAGATGGTTCAGAGGAAGTCGACCCCTGTGGCGATGGACTTTCGCCCTTGGATCACTCGAGGAGCGTTTTAGGCATACGGCTTTGCTCCCGGCTGCTTCTAGGGCCGAAACCGAACACCCTCCTCCTTGTGGCATTTAATTGAGAAAGGGAGGAAATAGCCGTCCACCTGCCCAAAGAGACGTAGCTTCCTTTCTGCAGCAGAAAGCCTTTCTTCAGTGCCATGGGAAGGGCCTTCTTTACCTGCCAGCTGAGAAAAGGATATGATTACAGAAGGAGAAATTCGCACTGTTCGTGGATCCCTGGGGGGTGGCTCAGAGTAGTTTTGCCAGGGGCAGCTTTGATTGCGAACGTGGCCTGCTTACTGGAGGAGTATGGAAGAAAGAGGCTTGAGTGTTACCTGCTTATACCCGTCTGTCCTACACGACAGTAGCGCTTGCATACACTCTACTGCAGGGCAAGAGCCCTGCAGGAGCAGCACTCTATCGTTTGGGGGAGGATCATGTGCAAGTCAGGTACCTGTGGAGCTGTGTTCAATTGACAGTCAAAGCAAGATCAGAAGAGCCATTTGAAAAGTGCACTCATCTCAGCCTACCTGGTAGAAGCAAGTACTGTGTGAAACTTGTATCCTGCCAGCTGCTCCCCTGAGGTCGTGGGGAATCAGAGGCACTCTCGATTTTGGAAGTGTCACACACGGCATTGATTCGGCATGTGAAACTCCTCGGTCACAACGGAATCAGGCTACAATTCGCCCGGCAAGCCGGCACTACAACGGGTTCCTCACGGTACTCTCTAGCTGCCTTCAGGTAGGAGGTGCAGGCCTGCGCTGGCCAGAAAGTGTTTCCCCTACCGAAGAAGGCCCGTTTCCCGAGCAGTAAACGTATTTGTCCTGTCCAATTGAGACGAACCGGGATTTCGCTCACGGTGTACTGTCTCTGTTATGGAGTCCCCACCAGAGGAAGCAGGGTTGGTGAAAGTTTGCAGAGCTCTGAAATACACTTTGTCCTCAGCCACAAGAACAGAGGCGCTCAGTTTAGTTTCCTGGGGTGAGTAGAAGCGCATTCCTTTAGTTTGCATGAAAGGCTGGTATCCTGCTGGTAAAGTACATGTGAGATTTCCTGGCCAGAAGGAGGATGGTTGAGAAGCAACGACCTCAGGGCAGAGGGACTTTGTGCTTGGGTCAAGAAAGGAGAGCTTTAGCTATAGGGCTTTGGTCGCTGCTGGTTTTTACCGCTCAAGCTGAGCACCGTCCTCCCTGGGGTAGTTAACTGAGAGTGATAGGAGAAAGCATTCAAGCTGCCAACGAGAAGTCCCTTTCTTCCTGAGGCAGAAACACTTTGTGCAATGCCATGGGAAGGGCCTTGCTTCCTGGCGGGTGAGCAAAAGGTAATGTTACAATAGGAGAAATTCCCACACTGTGTGGAGCCCTGGTGTTGCTCAGAGGAGTTTTGCCGAGGGCAGCTCTCACTGCGAACGTTGACCCCTGGTGGGATCATTTGAAAGGCCGAGTCTTTAGTGTTACCTGGGGAGATCTGTCTGTCTCTCTTACGCAGAGAGTAGGGCTTGCTTTCTGGCTACTGCAGGGAATTCTACGTGCAGAGCCCTCTCCTTAGGTGGCTGATCAAATGGAAGTCAAGTGCACGGGGTGCACTTAAGGGGACAACCAGGCATATTAACAAGAGGTACTTGAAACCTGCACTCATCTCAGTGTGCACGGTAGAATCGTCTACGGTGAAGCACGTGTAAAATGGGTGTCCTACGCACTGCTCTCCGAAGGCCATGGGTGAGTGTGCTGCCTGCTAGACCTCAGCATCCTCACACGTTGGGTTCAATCGGCTTTTGAGACTCTTCGCTCACTTTGGAATAAGGCTACAGTTCCACTGGCAACGCTACTTTACAACGGTCTCCTCACGTTACTTTATATCTGCCTTCAGCAAGGAGAGGCGAGGGCGAGTGGGCTGGAAAGTGTTTCCACCGACTTAAACGATCTGTAAGCCGACCAGGAAACATTTTTGTCGTTTCAAATTGAGAGGAGAGGAAATTCGGCCATGCTGTACTGTCTCTGCCAAACAGTCCTTCCCAAAGGAAGCAGGGTGGGAGAATGGTGGCAAAGGTGTGCCGTACTCTACGTCGACAGCCGCATGACGGGCAGGGCTCAGCTTAGTTTCCTCGGTGCCTAGAGGCGAATGCTTTCAAGTTTGTATGAAAGGCTGGTGTCCTAGGGCCAAGACATATGCGAGCTTTCCCTAGCCGCAAGGGCGAGGAGGACGCTTGAGAAGACATCGACACCCCCCCATCCCGGAGACAGTATTTCGCATTTGGAGAACGAGAGGAGAGCTTTAGGCATAGGACTTTGTCCCTCGTGCTTCTAGGGGCTAAAGTGAAGCACCTCCTCCCTGTGGTTGTACACTGAGAATGATGGGAAGAGCGCTCAACCTGGCCAAGGGAAGTAGCTTCCTCTCTGAAGCAGAAAGCCTTCCTGCAATGCCATGGGAAGGGCCTTGGGTTCCTGGGCTGTGTGAAAATAGTAATGTCGCAGAAGGAAACATTTGCACTTTGCGTTGAGGCCTTGCAGTGCTCAGTGGAGTTGGACCGAGGGCAGCTTTCGGGGCAAACGTTGACCGTTGAGTGGAAGCATTTGGAAGGCCGAATGTTGAGGGTTACCTGGTTAGACCGGTTTCCCTTCCATGAGGAGCAGCGCCTGCTTACTGGGTATGTACCGCAGGGAAGGTCTAGTGGCAGAGCCCCTTCCTTAGGTGGATGGCCTAATGGCAGTCAAGTGCATGGGGAGCCCTGTCAAAGGGACAGCCATGCACATTAAGAAGAGGTACTTGAAACATGCCCTTGTGTCAGCGTACACGGTAGATTCATTTCCAGTCAAGGCTGTGTGAACTGTGTATCCTAGCAGCTTCTCTCTGTAGACCATGGGTGAGTCTCAGGCATGCCAGAACTCAGAAATATCACCCATTGTATGGATTCGGCTCTTGAAACTTCGGTCGCTTTGCAGTAAGGCTACAGTGCCTCTGCAAGGCCTGCACTACAACGGCTTCTGCACGTTAGTTTACAGCTGCCTTCAGGTAAGAGAGGCAACGGTGAGTGGCCCAGAACTCTTCTCCACTGCCTAAAGTGATCCGTATTCCAAGCAGAAATAGGTTCGACTTGTCAAATGGAGGCAAAAAGAATTTCGCTCACGTCGTACTCTCTGTCCAAGAGTAAACAGCAGAGGGCGCAGTGTGTTAGAATGGATGCAGAGCTCTGCAAACCTCTTCCTCTTCAGCCAAATGAGAAGAAGCGCTCAGCTTGGTCTCCTAGTGTGACTAGAGTCGAGTGCCTTCAAGTTGGTTTGACAGGCTGCTGTACTACTGCTGAAACATACGTGAGTTTTCCTAGCCACACGCAAGATGGTTCAGAGGAAGTCGACCCCTGTGGCGATGGACTTTCGCCCTTGGATCACTCGAGGAGCGTTTTAGGCATACGGCTTTGCTCCCGGCTGCTTCTAGGGCCGAAACCGAACACCCTCCTCCTTGTGGCATTTAATTGAGAAAGGGAGGAAATAGCCGTCCACCTGCCCAAAGAGACGTAGCTTCCTTTCTGCAGCAGAAAGCCTTTCTTCAGTGCCATGGGAAGGGCCTTCTTTACCTGCCAGCTGAGAAAAGGATATGATTACAGAAGGAGAAATTCGCACTGTTCGTGGATCCCTGGGGGGTGGCTCAGAGTAGTTTTGCCAGGGGCAGCTTTGATTGCGAACGTGGCCTGCTTACTGGAGGAGTATGGAAGAAAGAGGCTTGAGTGTTACCTGCTTATACCCGTCTGTCCTACACGACAGTAGCGCTTGCATACACTCTACTGCAGGGCAAGAGCCCTGCAGGAGCAGCACTCTATCGTTTGGGGGAGGATCATGTGCAAGTCAGGTACCTGTGGAGCTGTGTTCAATTGACAGTCAAAGCAAGATCAGAAGAGCCATTTGAAAAGTGCACTCATCTCAGCCTACCTGGTAGAAGCAAGTACTGTGTGAAACTTGTATCCTGCCAGCTGCTCCCCTGAGGTCGTGGGGAATCAGAGGCACTCTCGATTTTGGAAGTGTCACACACGGCATTGATTCGGCATGTGAAACTCCTCGGTCACAACGGAATCAGGCTACAATTCGCCCGGCAAGCCGGCACTACAACGGGTTCCTCACGGTACTCTCTAGCTGCCTTCAGGTAGGAGGTGCAGGCCTGCGCTGGCCAGAAAGTGTTTCCCCTACCGAAGAAGGCCCGTTTCCCGAGCAGTAAACGTATTTGTCCTGTCCAATTGAGACGAACCGGGATTTCGCTCACGGTGTACTGTCTCTGTTATGGAGTCCCCACCAGAGGAAGCAGGGTTGGTGAAAGTTTGCAGAGCTCTGAAATACACTTTGTCCTCAGCCACAAGAAGAGAGGCGCTCAGTTTAGTTTCCTGGGGTGAGTAGAAGCGCATTCCTTTAGTTTGCATGAAAGGCTGGTATCCTGCTGGTAAAATACATGTGAGATTTCCTGGCCAGAAGGAGGATGGTTGAGAAGCAACGACCTCAGGGCAGAGGGCCTTTGTGCTTGGGTCAAGAAAGGAGAGCTTTAGCTATAGGGCTTTGGTCGCTGCTGGTTTTTACCGCTCAAGCTGAGCACCGTCCTCCCTGGGGTAGTTAACTGAGAGTGATAGGAGAAAGCATTCAAGCTGCCAACGAGAAGTCCCTTTCTTCCTGAGGCAGAAACACTTTGTGCAATGCCATGGGAAGGGCCTTGCTTCCTGGCGGGTGAGCAAAAGGTAATGTTACAATAGGAGAAATTCCCACACTGTGTGGAGCCCTGGTGTTGCTCAGAGGAGTTTTGCCGAGGGCAGCTCTCACTGCGAACGTTGACCCCTGGTGGGATCATTTGAAAGGCCGAGTCTTTAGTGTTACCTGGGGAGATCTGTCTGTCTCTCTTACGCAGAGAGTAGGGCTTGCTTTCTGGCTACTGCAGGGAATTCTACGTGCAGAGCCCTCTCCTTAGGTGGCTGATCAAATGGAAGTCAAGTGCACGGGGTGCACTTAAGGGGACAACCAGGCATATTAACAAGAGGTACTTGAAACCTGCACTCATCTCAGTGTGCACGGTAGAATCGTCTACGGTGAAGCACGTGTAAAATGGGTGTCCTACGCACTGCTCTCCGAAGGCCATGGGTGAGTGTGCTGCCTGCTAGACCTCAGCATCCTCACACGTTGGGTTCAATCGGCTTTTGAGACTCTTCGCTCACTTTGGAATAAGGCTACAGTTCCACTGGCAACGCTACTTTACAACGGTCTCCTCACGTTACTTTATATCTGCCTTCAGCAAGGAGAGGCGAGGGCGAGTGGGCTGGAAAGTGTTTCCACCGACTTAAACGATCTGTAAGCCGACCAGGAAACATTTTTGTCGTTTCAAATTGAGAGGAGAGGAAATTCGGCCATGCTGTACTGTCTCTGCCAAACAGTCCTTCCCAAAGGAAGCAGGGTGGGAGAATGGTGGCAAAGGTGTGCCGTACTCTACGTCGACAGCCGCATGACGGGCAGGGCTCAGCTTAGTTTCCTCGGTGCCTAGAGGCGAATGCTTTCAAGTTTGTATGAAAGGCTGGTGTCCTAGGGCCAAGACATATGCGAGCTTTCCCTAGCCGCAAGGGCGAGGAGGACGCTTGAGAAGACATCGACACCCCCCCATCCCGGAGACAGTATTTCGCATTTGGAGAACGAGAGGAGAGCTTTAGGCATAGGACTTTGTCCCTCGTGATTCTAGGGGCTAAAGTGAAGCACCTCCTCCCTGTGGTTGTACACTGAGAATGATGGGAAGAGCGCTCAACCTGGCCAAGGGAAGTAGCTTCCTCTCTGAAGCAGAAAGCCTTCCTGCAATGCCATGGGAAGGGCCTTGGGTTCCTGGGCTGTGTGAAAATAGTAATGTCGCAGAAGGAAACATTTGCACTTTGCGTTGAGGCCTTGCAGTGCTCAGTGGAGTTGGACCGAGGGCAGCTTTCGGGGCAAACGTTGACCGTTGAGTGGAAGCATTTGGAAGGCCGAATGTTGAGGGTTACCTGGTTAGACCGGTTTCCCTTCCATGAGGAGCAGCGCCTGCTTACTGGGTATGTACCGCAGGGAAGGTCTAGTGGCAGAGCCCCTTCCTTAGGTGGATGGCCTAATGGCAGTCAAGTGCATGGGGAGCCCTGTCAAAGGGACAGCCATGCACATTAAGAAGAGGTACTTGAAACATGCCCTTGTGTCAGCGTACACGGTAGATTCATTTCCAGTCAAGGCTGTGTGAACTGTGTATCTTAGCAGCTTCTCTCTGTAGACCATGGGTGAGTCTCAGGCATGCCAGAACTCAGAAATATCACCCATTGTATGGATTCGGCTCTTGAAACTTCGGTCGCTTTGCAGTAAGGCTACAGTGCCTCTGCAAGGCCTGCACTACAACGGCTTCTGCACGTTAGTTTACAGCTGCCTTCAGGTAAGAGAGGCAACGGTGAGTGGCCCAGAACTCTTCTCCACTGCCTAAAGTGATCCGTATTCCAAGCAGAAATAGGTTCGACTTGTCAAATGCAGGCAAAAAGAATTTCGCTCACGTCGTACTCTCTGTCCAAGAGTAAACAGCAGAGGGCGCAGTGTGTTAGAATGGATGCAGAGCTCTGCAAACCTCTTCCTCTTCAGCCGAATGAGAAGAAGCGCTCAGCTTGGTCTCCTAGTGTGACTAGAGTCGAGTGCCTTCAAGTTGGTTTGACAGGCTGCTGTACTACTGCTGAAACATACGTGAGTTTTCCTAGCCACACGCAAGATGGTTCAGAGGAAGTCGACCCCTGTGGCGATGGACTTTCTCCCTTGGATCACTCGAGGAGCGTTTTAGGCATACGGCTTTGCTCCCGGCTGCTTCTAGGGCCGAAACCGAATACCCTCCTCCTTGTGGCATTTAATTGAGAAAGGGAGGAAATAGCCGTCCACCTGCCCAAAGAGACGTAGCTTCCTTTCTGCAGCAGAAAGCCTTTCTTCAGTGCCATGGGAAGGGCCTTCTTTACCTGCCAGCTGAGAAAAGGATATGATTACAGAAGGAGAAATTCGCACTGTTCGTGGATCCCTGGGGGGTGGCTCAGAGTAGTTTTGCCAGGGGCAGCTTTGATTGCGAACGTGGCCTGCTTACTGGAGGAGTATGGAAGAAAGAGGCTTGAGTGTTACCTGCTTATACCCGTCTGTCCTACACGACAGTAGCGCTTGCATACAATCTACTGCAGGGCAAGAGCCCTGCAGGAGCAGCACTCTATCGTTTGGGGGAGGATCATGTGCAAGTCAGGTACCTGTGGAGCTGTGTTCAATTGACAGTCAAAGCAAGATCAGAAGAGCCATTTGAAAAGTGCACTCATCTCAGCCTACCTGGTAGAAGCA
The DNA here is from genome assembly GCF_949987535.1 of Balaenoptera acutorostrata. Classification (NCBI taxonomy): domain Eukaryota; kingdom Metazoa; phylum Chordata; class Mammalia; order Artiodactyla; family Balaenopteridae; genus Balaenoptera; species Balaenoptera acutorostrata. The sequence continues at coordinate 38,205,302 of NC_080068.1, forward strand.
AGTACTGTGTGAAACTTGTATCCTGCCAGCTGCTCCCCTGAGGTCGTGGGGAATCAGAGGCACTCTCGATTTTGGAAGTGTCACACACGGCATTGATTCGGCATGTGAAACTCCTCGGTCACAACGGAATCAGGCTACAATTCGCCCGGCAAGCCGGCACTACAACGGGTTCCTCACGGTACTCTCTAGCTGCCTTCAGGTAGGAGGTGCAGGCCTGCGCTGGCCAGAAAGTGTTTCCCCTACCGAAGAAGGCCCGTTTCCCGAGCAGTAAACGTATTTGTCCTGTCCAATTGAGACGAACCGGGATTTCGCTCACGGTGTACTGTCTCTGTTATGGAGTCCCCACCAGAGGAAGCAGGGTTGGTGAAAGTTTGCAGAGCTCTGAAATACACTTTGTCCTCAGCCACAAGAAGAGAGGCGCTCAGTTTAGTTTCCTGGGGTGAGTAGAAGCGCATTCCTTTAGTTTGCATGAAAGGCTGGTATCCTGCTGGTAAAATACATGTGAGATTTCCTGGCCAGAAGGAGGATGGTTGAGAAGCAACGACCTCAGGGCAGAGGGACTTTGTGCTTGGGTCAAGAAAGGAGAGCTTTAGCTATAGGGCTTTGGTCGCTGCTGGTTTTTACCGCTCAAGCTGAGCACCGTCCTCCCTGGGGTAGTTAACTGAGAGTGATAGGAGAAAGCATTCAAGCTGCCAACGAGAAGTCCCTTTCTTCCTGAGGCAGAAACACTTTGTGCAATGCCATGGGAAGGGCCTTGCTTCCTGGCGGGTGAGCAAAAGGTAATGTTACAATAGGAGAAATTCCCACACTGTGTGGAGCCCTGGTGTTGCTCAGAGGAGTTTTGCCGAGGGCAGCTCTCACTGCGAACGTTGACCCCTGGTGGGATCATTTGAAAGGCCGAGTCTTTAGTGTTACCTGGGGAGATCTGTCTGTCTCTCTTACGCAGAGAGTAGGGCTTGCTTTCTGGCTACTGCAGGGAATTCTACGTGCAGAGCCCTCTCCTTAGGTGGCTGATCAAATGGAAGTCAAGTGCACGGGGTGCACTTAAGGGGACAACCAGGCATATTAACAAGAGGTACTTGAAACCTGCACTCATCTCAGTGTGCACGGTAGAATCGTCTACGGTGAAGCACGTGTAAAATGGGTGTCCTACGCACTGCTCTCCGAAGGCCATGGGTGAGTGTGCTGCCTGCTAGACCTCAGCATCCTCACACGTTGGGTTCAATCGGCTTTTGAGACTCTTCGCTCACTTTGGAATAAGGCTACAGTTCCACTGGCAACGCTACTTTACAACGGTCTCCTCACGTTACTTTATATCTGCCTTCAGCAAGGAGAGGCGAGGGCGAGTGGGCTGGAAAGTGTTTCCACCGACTTAAACGATCTGTAAGCCGACCAGGAAACATTTTTGTCGTTTCAAATTGAGAGGAGAGGAAATTCGGCCATGCTGTACTGTCTCTGCCAAACAGTCCTTCCCAAAGGAAGCAGGGTGGGAGAATGGTGGCAAAGGTGTGCCGTACTCTACGTCGACAGCCGCATGACGGGCAGGGCTCAGCTTAGTTTCCTCGGTGCCTAGAGGCGAATGCTTTCAAGTTTGTATGAAAGGCTGGTGTCCTAGGGCCAAGACATATGCGAGCTTTCCCTAGCCGCAAGGGCGAGGAGGACGCTTGAGAAGACATCGACACCCCCCCATCCCGGAGACAGTATTTCGCATTTGGAGAACGAGAGGAGAGCTTTAGGCATAGGACTTTGTCCCTCGTGCTTCTAGGGGCTAAAGTGAAGCACCTCCTCCCTGTGGTTGTACACTGAGAATGATGGGAAGAGCGCTCAACCTGGCCAAGGGAAGTAGCTTCCTCTCTGAAGCAGAAAGCCTTCCTGCAATGCCATGGGAAGGGCCTTGGGTTCCTGGGCTGTGTGAAAAGAGTAATGTCGCAGAAGGAAACATTTGCACTTTGCGTTGAGGCCTTGCAGTGCTCAGTGGAGTTGGACCGAGGGCAGCTTTCGGGGCAAACGTTGACCGTTGAGTGGAAGCATTTGGAAGGCCGAATGTTGAGGGTTACCTGGTTAGACCGGTTTCCCTTCCATGAGGAGCAGCGCCTGCTTACTGGGTATGTACCGCAGGGAAGGTCTAGTGGCAGAGCCCCTTCCTTAGGTGGATGGCCTAATGGCAGTCAAGTGCATGGGGAGCCCTGTCAAAGGGACAGCCATGCACATTAAGAAGAGGCACTTGAAACATGCCCTTGTGTCAGCGTACACGGTAGATTCATTTCCAGTCAAGGCTGTGTGAACTGTGTATCTTAGCAGCTTCTCTCTGTAGGCCATGGGTGAGTCTCAGGCATGCCAGAACTCAGAAATATCACCCATTGTATGGATTCGGCTCTTGAAACTTCGGTCGCTTTGCAGTAAGGCTACAGTGCCTCTGCAAGGCCTGCACTACAACGGCTTCTGCACGTTAGTTTACAGCTGCCTTCAGGTAAGAGAGGCAACGGTGAGTGGCCCAGAACTCTTCTCCACTGCCTAAAGTGATCCGTATTCCAAGCAGAAATAGGTTCGACTTGTCAAATGGAGGCAAAAAGAATTTCGCTCACGTCGTACTCTCTGTCCAAGAGTAAACAGCAGAGGGCGCAGTGTGTTAGAATGGATGCAGAGCTCTGCAAACCTCTTCCTCTTCAGCCGAATGAGAAGAAGCGCTCAGCTTGGTCTCCTAGTGTGACTAGAGTCGAGTGCCTTCAAGTTGGTTTGACAGGCTGCTGTACTACTGCTGAAACATACGTGAGTTTTCCTAGCCACACGCAAGATGGTTCAGAGGAAGTCGACCCCTGTGGCGATGGACTTTCGCCCTTGGATCACTCGAGGAGCGTTTTAGGCATACGGCTTTGCTCCCGGCTGCTTCTAGGGCCGAAACCGAACACCCTCCTCCTTGTGGCATTTAATTGAGAAAGGGAGGAAATAGCCGTCCACCTGCCCAAAGAGACGTAGCTTCCTTTCTGCAGCAGAAAGCCTTTCTTCAGTGCCATGGGAAGGGCCTTCTTTACCTGCCAGCTGAGAAAAGGATATGATTACAGAAGGAGAAATTCGCACTGTTCGTGGATCCCTGGGGGGTGGCTCAGAGTAGTTTTGCCAGGGGCAGCTTTGATTGCGAACGTGGCCTGCTTACTGGAGGAGTATGGAAGAAAGAGGCTTGAGTGTTACCTGCTTATACCCGTCTGTCCTACACGACAGTAGCGCTTGCATACACTCTACTGCAGGGCAAGAGCCCTGCAGGAGCAGCACTCTATCGTTTGGGGGAGGATCATGTGCAAGTCAGGTACCTGTGGAGCTGTGTTCAATTGACAGTCAAAGCAAGATCAGAAGAGCCATTTGAAAAGTGCACTCATCTCAGCCTACCTGGTAGAAGCAAGTACTGTGTGAAACTTGTATCCTGCCAGCTGCTCCCCTGAGGTCGTGGGGAATCAGAGGCACTCTCGATTTTGGAAGTGTCACACACGGCATTGATTCGGCATGTGAAACTCCTCGGTCACAACGGAATCAGGCTACAATTCGCCCGGCAAGCCGGCACTACAACGGGTTCCTCACGGTACTCTCTAGCTGCCTTCAGGTAGGAGGTGCAGGCCTGCGCTGGCCAGAAAGTGTTTCCCCTACCGAAGAAGGCCCGTTTCCCGAGCAGTAAACGTATTTGTCCTGTCCAATTGAGACGAACCGGGATTTCGCTCACGGTGTACTGTCTCTGTTATGGAGTCCCCACCAGAGGAAGCAGGGTTGGTGAAAGTTTGCAGAGCTCTGAAATACACTTTGTCCTCAGCCACAAGAACAGAGGCGCTCAGTTTAGTTTCCTGGGGTGAGTAGAAGCGCATTCCTTTAGTTTGCATGAAAGGCTGGTATCCTGCTGGTAAAGTACATGTGAGATTTCCTGGCCAGAAGGAGGATGGTTGAGAAGCAACGACCTCAGGGCAGAGGGACTTTGTGCTTGGGTCAAGAAAGGAGAGCTTTAGCTATAGGGCTTTGGTCGCTGCTGGTTTTTACCGCTCAAGCTGAGCACCGTCCTCCCTGGGGTAGTTAACTGAGAGTGATAGGAGAAAGCATTCAAGCTGCCAACGAGAAGTCCCTTTCTTCCTGAGGCAGAAACACTTTGTGCAATGCCATGGGAAGGGCCTTGCTTCCTGGCGGGTGAGCAAAAGGTAATGTTACAATAGGAGAAATTCCCACACTGTGTGGAGCCCTGGTGTTGCTCAGAGGAGTTTTGCCGAGGGCAGCTCTCACTGCGAACGTTGACCCCTGGTGGGATCATTTGAAAGGCCGAGTCTTTAGTGTTACCTGGGGAGATCTGTCTGTCTCTCTTACGCAGAGAGTAGGGCTTGCTTTCTGGCTACTGCAGGGAATTCTACGTGCAGAGCCCTCTCCTTAGGTGGCTGATCAAATGGAAGTCAAGTGCACGGGGTGCACTTAAGGGGACAACCAGGCATATTAACAAGAGGTACTTGAAACCTGCACTCATCTCAGTGTGCACGGTAGAATCGTCTACGGTGAAGCACGTGTAAAATGGGTGTCCTACGCACTGCTCTCCGAAGGCCATGGGTGAGTGTGCTGCCTGCTAGACCTCAGCATCCTCACACGTTGGGTTCAATCGGCTTTTGAGACTCTTCGCTCACTTTGGAATAAGGCTACAGTTCCACTGGCAACGCTACTTTACAACGGTCTCCTCACGTTACTTTATATCTGCCTTCAGCAAGGAGAGGCGAGGGCGAGTGGGCTGGAAAGTGTTTCCACCGACTTAAACGATCTGTAAGCCGACCAGGAAACATTTTTGTCGTTTCAAATTGAGAGGAGAGGAAATTCGGCCATGCTGTACTGTCTCTGCCAAACAGTCCTTCCCAAAGGAAGCAGGGTGGGAGAATGGTGGCAAAGGTGTGCCGTACTCTACGTCGACAGCCGCATGACGGGCAGGGCTCAGCTTAGTTTCCTCGGTGCCTAGAGGCGAATGCTTTCAAGTTTGTATGAAAGGCTGGTGTCCTAGGGCCAAGACATATGCGAGCTTTCCCTAGCCGCAAGGGCGAGGAGGACGCTTGAGAAGACATCGACACCCCCCCATCCCGGAGACAGTATTTCGCATTTGGAGAACGAGAGGAGAGCTTTAGGCATAGGACTTTGTCCCTCGTGCTTCTAGGGGCTAAAGTGAAGCACCTCCTCCCTGTGGTTGTACACTGAGAATGATGGGAAGAGCGCTCAACCTGGCCAAGGGAAGTAGCTTCCTCTCTGAAGCAGAAAGCCTTCCTGCAATGCCATGGGAAGGGCCTTGGGTTCCTGGGCTGTGTGAAAATAGTAATGTCGCAGAAGGAAACATTTGCACTTTGCGTTGAGGCCTTGCAGTGCTCAGTGGAGTTGGACCGAGGGCAGCTTTCGGGGCAAACGTTGACCGTTGAGTGGAAGCATTTGGAAGGCCGAATGTTGAGGGTTACCTGGTTAGACCGGTTTCCCTTCCATGAGGAGCAGCGCCTGCTTACTGGGTATGTACCGCAGGGAAGGTCTAGTGGCAGAGCCCCTTCCTTAGGTGGATGGCCTAATGGCAGTCAAGTGCATGGGGAGCCCTGTCAAAGGGACAGCCATGCACATTAAGAAGAGGTACTTGAAACATGCCCTTGTGTCAGCGTACACGGTAGATTCATTTCCAGTCAAGGCTGTGTGAACTGTGTATCCTAGCAGCTTCTCTCTGTAGACCATGGGTGAGTCTCAGGCATGCCAGAACTCAGAAATATCACCCATTGTATGGATTCGGCTCTTGAAACTTCGGTCGCTTTGCAGTAAGGCTACAGTGCCTCTGCAAGGCCTGCACTACAACGGCTTCTGCACGTTAGTTTACAGCTGCCTTCAGGTAAGAGAGGCAACGGTGAGTGGCCCAGAACTCTTCTCCACTGCCTAAAGTGATCCGTATTCCAAGCAGAAATAGGTTCGACTTGTCAAATGGAGGCAAAAAGAATTTCGCTCACGTCGTACTCTCTGTCCAAGAGTAAACAGCAGAGGGCGCAGTGTGTTAGAATGGATGCAGAGCTCTGCAAACCTCTTCCTCTTCAGCCGAATGAGAAGAAGCGCTCAGCTTGGTCTCCTAGTGTGACTAGAGTCGAGTGCCTTCAAGTTGGTTTGACAGGCTGCTGTACTACTGCTGAAACATACGTGAGTTTTCCTAGCCACACGCAAGATGGTTCAGAGGAAGTCGACCCCTGTGGCGATGGACTTTCGCCCTTGGATCACTCGAGGAGCGTTTTAGGCATACGGCTTTGCTCCCGGCTGCTTCTAGGGCCGAAACCGAACACCCTCCTCCTTGTGGCATTTAATTGAGAAAGGGAGGAAATAGCCGTCCACCTGCCCAAAGAGACGTAGCTTCCTTTCTGCAGCAGAAAGCCTTTCTTCAGTGCCATGGGAAGGGCCTTCTTTACCTGCCAGCTGAGAAAAGGATATGATTACAGAAGGAGAAATTCGCACTGTTCGTGGATCCCTGGGGGGTGGCTCAGAGTAGTTTTGCCAGGGGCAGCTTTGATTGCGAACGTGGCCTGCTTACTGGAGGAGTATGGAAGAAAGAGGCTTGAGTGTTACCTGCTTATACCCGTCTGTCCTACACGACAGTAGCGCTTGCATACACTCTACTGCAGGGCAAGAGCCCTGCAGGAGCAGCACTCTATCGTTTGGGGGAGGATCATGTGCAAGTCAGGTACCTGTGGAGCTGTGTTCAATTGACAGTCAAAGCAAGATCAGAAGAGCCATTTGAAAAGTGCACTCATCTCAGCCTACCTGGTAGAAGCAAGTACTGTGTGAAACTTGTATCCTGCCAGCTGCTCCCCTGAGGTCGTGGGGAATCAGAGGCACTCTCGATTTTGGAAGTGTCACACACGGCATTGATTCGGCATGTGAAACTCCTCGGTCACAACGGAATCAGGCTACAATTCGCCCGGCAAGCCGGCACTACAACGGGTTCCTCACGGTACTCTCTAGCTGCCTTCAGGTAGGAGGTGCAGGCCTGCGCTGGCCAGAAAGTGTTTCCCCTACCGAAGAAGGCCCGTTTCCCGAGCAGTAAACGTATTTGTCCTGTCCAATTGAGACGAACCGGGATTTCGCTCACGGTGTACTGTCTCTGTTATGGAGTCCCCACCAGAGGAAGCAGGGTTGGTGAAAGTTTGCAGAGCTCTGAAATACACTTTGTCCTCAGCCACAAGAAGAGAGGCGCTCAGTTTAGTTTCCTGGGGTGAGTAGAAGCGCATTCCTTTAGTTTGCATGAAAGGCTGGTATCCTGCTGGTAAAATACATGTGAGATTTCCTGGCCAGAAGGAGGATGGTTGAGAAGCAACGACCTCAGGGCAGAGGGCCTTTGTGCTTGGGTCAAGAAAGGAGAGCTTTAGCTATAGGGCTTTGGTCGCTGCTGGTTTTTACCGCTCAAGCTGAGCACCGTCCTCCCTGGGGTAGTTAACTGAGAGTGATAGGAGAAAGCATTCAAGCTGCCAACGAGAAGTCCCTTTCTTCCTGAGGCAGAAACACTTTGTGCAATGCCATGGGAAGGGCCTTGCTTCCTGGCGGGTGAGCAAAAGGTAATGTTACAATAGGAGAAATTCCCACACTGTGTGGAGCCCTGGTGTTGCTCAGAGGAGTTTTGCCGAGGGCAGCTCTCACTGCGAACGTTGACCCCTGGTGGGATCATTTGAAAGGCCGAGTCTTTAGTGTTACCTGGGGAGATCTGTCTGTCTCTCTTACGCAGAGAGTAGGGCTTGCTTTCTGGCTACTGCAGGGAATTCTACGTGCAGAGCCCTCTCCTTAGGTGGCTGATCAAATGGAAGTCAAGTGCACGGGGTGCCCTTAAGGGGACAACCAGGCATATTAACAAGAGGTACTTGAAACCTGCACTCATCTCAGTGTGCACGGTAGAATCGTCTACGGTGAAGCACGTGTAAAATGGGTGTCCTACGCACTGCTCTCCGAAGGCCATGGGTGAGTCTGCTGCCTGCTAGACCTCAGCATCCTCACACGTTGGGTTCAATCGGCTTTTGAGACTCTTCGCTCACTTTGGAATAAGGCTACAGTTCCACTGGCAACGCTACTTTACAACGGTCTCCTCACGTTACTTTATATCTGCCTTCAGCAAGGAGAGGCGAGGGCGAGTGGGCTGGAAAGTGTTTCCACCGACTTAAACGATCTGTAAGCCGACCAGGAAACATTTTTGTCGTTTCAAATTGAGAGGAGAGGAAATTCGGCCATGCTGTACTGTCTCTGCCAAACAGTCCTTCCCAAAGGAAGCAGGGTGGGAGAATGGTGGCAAAGGTGTGCCGTACTCTACGTCGACAGCCGCATGACGGGCAGGGCTCAGCTTAGTTTCCTCGGTGCCTAGAGGCGAATGCTTTCAAGTTTGTATGAAAGGCTGGTGTCCTAGGGCCAAGACATATGCGAGCTTTCCCTAGCCGCAAGGGCGAGGAGGACGCTTGAGAAGACATCGACACCCCCCCATCCCGGAGACAGTATTTCGCATTTGGAGAACGAGAGGAGAGCTTTAGGCATAGGACTTTGTCCCTCGTGCTTCTAGGGGCTAAAGTGAAGCACCTCCTCCCTGTGGTTGTACACTGAGAATGATGGGAAGAGCGCTCAACCTGGCCAAGGGAAGTAGCTTCCTCTCTGAAGCAGAAAGCCTTCCTGCAATGCCATGGGAAGGGCCTTGGGTTCCTGGGCTGTGTGAAAAGAGTAATGTCGCAGAAGGAAACATTTGCACTTTGCGTTGAGGCCTTGCAGTGCTCAGTGGAGTTGTACCGAGGGCAGCTTTCGGGGCAAACGTTGACCGTTGAGTGGAAGCATTTGGAAGGCCGAATGTTGAGGGTTACCTGGTTAGACCGGTTTCCCTTCCATGAGGAGCAGCGCCTGCTTACTGGGTATGTACCGCAGGGAAGGTCTAGTGGCAGAGCCCCTTCCTTAGGTGGATGGCCTAATGGCAGTCAAGTGCATGGGGAGCCCTGTCAAAGGGACAGCCATGCACATTAAGAAGAGGTACTTGAAACATGCCCTTGTGTCAGCGTACACGGTAGATTCATTTCCAGTCAAGGCTGTGTGAACTGTGTATCTTAGCAGCTTCTCTCTGTAGACCATGGGTGAGTCTCAGGCATGCCAGAACTCAGAAATATCACCCATTGTATGGATTCGGCTCTTGAAACTTCGGTCGCTTTGCAGTAAGGCTACAGTGCCTCTGCAAGGCCTGCACTACAACGGCTTCTGCACGTTAGTTTACAGCTGCCTTCAGGTAAGAGAGGCAACGGTGAGTGGCCCAGAACTCTTCTCCACTGCCTAAAGTGATCCGTATTCCAAGCAGAAATAGGTTCGACTTGTCAAATGGAGGCAAAAAGAATTTCGCTCACGTCGTACTCTCTGTCCAAGAGTAAACAGCAGAGGGCGCAGTGTGTTAGAATGGATGCAGAGCTCTGCAAACCTCTTCCTCTTCAGCCGAATGAGAAGAAGCGCTCAGCTTGGTCTCCTAGTGTGACTAGAGTCGAGTGCCTTCAAGTTGGTTTGACAGGCTGCTGTACTACTGCTGAAACATACGTGAGTTTTCCTAGCCACACGCAAGATGGTTCAGAGGAAGTCGACCCCTGTGGCGATGGACTTTCGCCCTTGGATCACTCGAGGAGCGTTTTAGGCATACGGCTTTGCTCCCGGCTGCTTCTAGGGCCGAAACCGAACACCCTCCTCCTTGTGGCATTTAATTGAGAAAGGGAGGAAATAGCCGTCCACCTGCCCAAAGAGACGTAGCTTCCTTTCTGCAGCAGAAAGCCTTTCTTCAGTGCCATGGGAAGGGCCTTCTTTACCTGCCAGCTGAGAAAAGGATATGATTACAGAAGGAGAAATTCGCACTGTTCGTGGATCCCTGGGGGGTGGCTCAGAGTAGTTTTGCCAGGGGCAGCTTTGATTGCGAACGTGGCCTGCTTACTGGAGGAGTATGGAAGAAAGAGGCTTGAGTGTTACCTGCTTATACCCGTCTGTCCTACACGACAGTAGCGCTTGCATACACTCTACTGCAGGGCAAGAGCCCTGCAGGAGCAGCACTCTATCGTTTGGGGGAGGATCATGTGCAAGTCAGGTACCTGTGGAGCTGTGTTCAATTGACAGTCAAAGCAAGATCAGAAGAGCCATTTGAAAAGTGCACTCATCTCAGCCTACCTGGTAGAAGCAAGTACTGTGTGAAACTTGTATCCTGCCAGCTGCTCCCCTGAGGTCGTGGGGAATCAGAGGCACTCTCGATTTTGGAAGTGTCACACACGGCATTGATTCGGCATGTGAAACTCCTCGGTCACAACGGAATCAGGCTACAATTCGCCCGGCAAGCCGGCACTACAACGGGTTCCTCACGGTACTCTCTAGCTGCCTTCAGGTAGGAGGTGCAGGCCTGCGCTGGCCAGAAAGTGTTTCCCCTACCGAAGAAGGCCCATTTCCCGAGCAGTAAACGTATTTGTCCTGTCCAATTGAGACGAACCGGGATTTCGCTCACGGTGTACTGTCTCTGTTATGGAGTCCCCACCAGAGGAAGCAGGGTTGGTGAAAGTTTGCAGAGCTCTGAAATACACTTTGTCCTCAGCCACAAGAAGAGAGGCGCTCAGTTTAGTTTCCTGGGGTGAGTAGAAGCGCATTCCTTTAGTTTGCATGAAAGGCTGGTATCCTGCTGGTAAAATACATGTGAGATTTCCTGGCCAGAAGGAGGATGGTTGAGAAGCAACGACCTCAGGGCAGAGGGCCTTTGTGCTTGGGTCAAGAAAGGAGAGCTTTAGCTATAGGGCTTTGGTCGCTGCTGGTTTTTACCGCTCAAGCTGAGCACCGTCCTCCCTGGGGTAGTTAACTGAGAGTGATAGGAGAAAGCATTCAAGCTGCCAACGAGAAGTCCCTTTCTTCCTGAGGCAGAAACACTTTGTGCAATGCCATGGGAAGGGCCTTGCTTCCTGGTGGGTGAGCAAATGTAATGTTACAATAGGAGAAATTCCCACACTGTGTGGAGCCCTGGTGTTGCTCAGAGGAGTTTTGCCGAGGGCAGCTCTCACTGCGAACGTTGACCCCTGGTGGGATCATTTGAAAGGCCGAGTCTTTAGTGTTACCTGGGGAGATCTGTCTGTCTCTCTTACGCAGAGAGTAGGGCTTGCTTTCTGGCTACTGCAGGGAATTCTACGTGCAGAGCCCTCTCCTTAGGTGGCTGATCAAATGGAAGTCAAGTGCACGGGGTGCCCTTAAGGGGACAACCAGGCATATTAACAAGAGGTACTTGAAACCTGCACTCATCTCAGTGTGCACGGTAGAATCGTCTACGGTGAAGCACGTGTAAAATGGGTGTCCTACGCACTGCTCTCCGAAGGCCATGGGTGAGTCTGCTGCCTGCTAGACCTCAGCATCCTCACACGTTGGGTTCAATCGGCTTTTGAGACTCTTCGCTCACTTTGGAATAAGGCTACAGTTCCACTGGCAACGCTACTTTACAACGGTCTCCTCACGTTACTTTATATCTGCCTTCAGCAAGGAGAGGCGAGGGCGAGTGGGCTGGAAAGTGTTTCCACCGACTTAAACGATCTGTAAGCCGACCAGGAAACATTTTTGTCGTTTCAAATTGAGAGGAGAGGAAATTCGGCCATGCTGTACTGTCTCTGCCAAACAGTCCTTCCCAAAGGAAGCAGGGTGGGAGAATGGTGGCAAAGGTGTGCCGTACTCTACGTCGACAGCCGCATGACGGGCAGGGCTCAGCTTAGTTTCCTCGGTGCCTAGAGGCGAATGCTTTCAAGTTTGTATGAAAGGCTGGTGTCCTAGGGCCAAGACATATGCGAGCTTTCCCTAGCCGCAAGGGCGAGGAGGACGCTTGAGAAGACATCGACACCCCCCCATCCCGGAGACAGTATTTCGCATTTGGAGAACGAGAGGAGAGCTTTAGGCATAGGACTTTGTCCCTCGTGCTTCTAGGGGCTAAAGTGAAGCACCTCCTCCCTGTGGTTGTACACTGAGAATGATGGGAAGAGCGCTCAACCTGGCCAAGGGAAGTAGCTTCCTCTCTGAAGCAGAAAGCCTTCCTGCAATGCCATGGGAAGGGCCTTGGGTTCCTGGGCTGTGTGAAAAGAGTAATGTCGCAGAAGGAAACATTTGCACTTTGCGTTGAGGCCTTGCAGTGCTCAGTGGAGTTGGACCGAGGGCAGCTTTCGGGGCAAACGTTGACCGTTGAGTGGAAGCATTTGGAAGGCCGAATGTTGAGGGTTACCTGGTTAGACCGGTTTCCCTTCCATGAGGAGCAGCGCCTGCTTACTGGGTATGTACCGCAGGGAAGGTCTAGTGGCAGAGCCCCTTCCTTAGGTGGATGGCCTAATGGCAGTCAAGTGCATGGGGAGCCCTGTCAAAGGGACAGCCATGCACATTAAGAAGAGGTACTTGAAACATGCCCTTGTGTCAGCGTACACGGTAGATTCATTTCCAGTCAAGGCTGTGTGAACTGTGTATCTTAGCAGCTTCTCTCTGTAGACCATGGGTGAGTCTCAGGCATGCCAGAACTCAGAAATATCACCCATTGTATGGATTCGGCTCTTGAAACTTCGGTCGCTTTGCAGTAAGGCTACAGTGCCTCTGCAAGGCCTGCACTACAACGGCTTCTGCACGTTAGTTTACAGCTGCCTTCAGGTAAGAGAGGCAACGGTGAGTGGCCCAGAACTCTTCTCCACTGCCTAAAGTGATCCGTATTCCAAGCAGAAATAGGTTCGACTTGTCAAATGGAGGCAAAAAGAATTTCGCTCACGTCGTACTCTCTGTCCAAGAGTAAACAGCAGAGGGCGCAGTGTGTTAGAATGGATGCAGAGCTCTGCAAACCTCTTCCTCTTCAGCCGAATGAGAAGAAGCGCTCAGCTTGGTCTCCTAGTGTGACTAGAGTCGAGTGCCTTCAAGTTGGTTTGACAGGCTGCTGTACTACTGCTGAAACATACGTGAGTTTTCCTAGCCACATGCAAGATGGTTCAGAGGAAGTCGACCCCTGTGGCGATGGACTTTCGCCCTTGGATCACTCGAGGAGCGTTTTAGGCATACGGCTTTGCTCCCGGCTGCTTCTAGGGCCGAAACCGAACACCCTCCTCCTTGTGGCATTTAATTGAGAAAGGGAGGAAATAGCCGTCCACCTGCCCAAAGAGACGTAGCTTCCTTTCTGCAGCAGAAAGCCTTTCTTCAGTGCCGTGGGAAGGGCCTTCTTTACCTGCCAGCTGAGAAAAGGATATGATTACAGGAGAAATTCGCACTGTTCGTGGATCCCTGGGGGGTGGCTCAGAGTAGTTTTGCCAGGGGCAGCTTTGATTGCGAACGTGGCCTGCTTACTGGAGGAGTATGGAAGAAAGAGGCTTGAGTGTTACCTGCTTATACCCGTCTGTCCTACACGACAGTAGCGCTTGCATACACTCTACTGCAGGGCAAGAGCCCTGCAGGAGCAGCACTCTATCGTTTGGGGGAGGATCATGTGCAAGTCAGGTACCTGTGGAGCTGTGTTCAATTGACAGTCAAAGCAAGATCAGAAGAGCCATTTGAAAAGTGCACTCATCTCAGCCTACCTGGTAGAAGCAAGTACTGTGTGAAACTTGTATCCTGCCAGCTGCTCCCCTGAGGTCGTGGGGAATCAGAGGCACTCTCGATTTTGGAAGTGTCACACACGGCATTGATTCGGCATGTGAAACTCCTCGGTCACAACGGAATCAGGCTACAATTCGCCCGGCAAGCCGGCACTACAACGGGTTCCTCACGGTACTCTCTAGCTGCCTTCAGGTAGGAGGTGCAGGCCTGCGCTGGCCAGAAAGTGTTTCCCCTACCGAAGAAGGCCCGTTTCCCGAGCAGTAAACGTATTTGTCCTGTCCAATTGAGACGAACCGGGATTTCGCTCACGGTGTACTGTCTCTGTTATGGAGTCCCCACCAGAGGAAGCAGGGTTGGTGAAAGTTTGCAGAGCTCTGAAATACACTTTGTCCTCAGCCACAAGAAGAGAGGCGCTCAGTTTAGTTTCCTGGGGTGAGTAGAAGCGCATTCCTTTAGTTTGCATGAAAGGCTGGTATCCTGCTGGTAAAATACATGTGAGATTTCCTGGCCAGAAGGAGGATGGTTGAGAAGCAACGACCTCAGGGCAGAGGGATTTTGTGCTTGGGTCAAGAAAGGAGAGCTTTAGCTATAGGGCTTTGGTCGCTGCTGGTTTTTACCGCTCAAGCTGAGCACCGTCCTCCCTGGGGTAGTTAACTGAGAGTGATAGGAGAAAGCATTCAAGCTGCCAACGAGAAGTCCCTTTCTTCCTGAGGCAGAAACACTTTGTGCAATGCCATGGGAAGGGCATTGCTTCCTGGCGGGTGAGCAAAAGGTAATGTTACAATAGGAGAAATTCCCACACTGTGTGGAGCCCTGGTGTTGCTCAGAGGAGTTTTGCCGAGGGCAGCTCTCACTGCGAACGTTGACCCCTGGTGGGATCATTTGAAAGGCCGAGTCTTTAGTGTTACCTGGGGAGATCTGTCTGTCTCTCTTACACAGAGAGTAGGGCTTGCTTTCTGGCTACTGCAGGGAATTCTACGTGCAGAGCCCTCTCCTTAGGTGGCTGATCAAATGGAAGTCAAGTGCACGGGGTGCCCTTAAGGGGACAACCAGGCATATTAACAAGAGGTACTTGAAACCTGCACTCATCTCAGTGTGCACGGTAGAATCGTCTACGGTGAAGCACGTGTAAAATGGGTGTCCTACGCACTGCTCTCCGAAGGCCATGGGTGAGTCTGCTGCCTGCTAGACCTCAGCATCCTCACACGTTGGGTTCAATCGGCTTTTGAGACTCTTCGCTCACTTTGGAATAAGGCTACAGTTCCACTGGCAACGCTACTTTACAACGGTCTCCTCACGTTACTTTATATCTGCCTTCAGCAAGGAGAGGCGAGGGCGAGTGGGCTGGAAAGTGTTTCCACCGACTTAAACGATCTGTAAGCCGACCAGGAAACATTTTTGTCGTTTCAAATTGAGAGGAGAGGAAATTCGGCCATGCTGTACTGTCTCTGCCAAACAGTCCTTCCCAAAGGAAGCAGGGTGGGAGAATGGTGGCAAAGGTGTGCCGTACTCTACGTCGACAGCCGCATGACGGGCAGGGCTCAGCTTAGTTTCCTCGGTGCCTAGAGGCGAATGCTTTCAAGTTTGTATGAAAGGCTGGTGTCCTAGGGCCAAGACATATGCGAGCTTTCCCTAGCCGCAAGGGCGAGGAGGACGCTTGAGAAGACATCGACACCCCCCCCCCCATCCCGGAGACAGTATTTCGCATTTGGAGAACGAGAGGAGAGCTTTAGGCATAGGACTTTGTCCCTCGTGATTCTAGGGGCTAAAGTGAAGCACCTCCTCCCTGTGGTTGTACACTGAGAATGATGGGAAGAGCGCTCAACCTGGCCAAGGGAAGTAGCTTCCTCTCTGAAGCAGAAAGCCTTCCTGCAATGCCATGGGAAGGGCCTTGGGTTCCTGGGCTGTGTGAAAAGAGTAATGTCGCAGAAGGAAACATTTGCACTTTGCGTTGAGGCCTTGCAGTGCTCAGTGGAGTTGGACCGAGGGCAGCTTTCGGGGCAAACGTTGACCGTTGAGTGGAAGCATTTGGAAGGCCGAATGTTGAGGGTTACCTGGTTAGACCGGTTTCCCTTCCATGAGGAGAAGCGCCTGCTTACTGGGTATGTACCGCAGGGAAGGTCTAGTGGCAGAGCCCCTTCCTTAGGTGGATGGCCTAATGGCAGTCAAGTGCATGGGGAACCCTGTCAAAGGGACAGCCATGCACATTAAGAAGAGGTACTTGAAACATGCCCTTGTGTCAGCGTACACGGTAGATTCATTTCCAGTCAAGGCTGTGTGAACTGTGTATCTTAGCAGCTTCTCTCTGTAGACCATGGGTGAGTCTCAGGCATGCCAGAACTCAGAAATATCACCCATTGTATGGATTCGGCTCTTGAAACTTCGGTCGCTTTGCAGTAAGGCTACAGTGCCTCTGCAAGGCCTGCACTACAATGGCTTCTGCACGTTAGTTTACAGCTGCCTTCAGGTAAGAGAGGCAACGGTGAGTGGCCCAGAACTCTTCTCCACTGCCTAAAGTGATCCGTATTCCAAGCAGAAATAGGTTCGACTTGTCAAATGGAGGTAAAAAGAATTTCGCTCACGTCGTACTCTCTGTCCAAGAGTAAACAGCAGAGTGCGCAGTGTGTTAGAATGGATGCAGAGCTCTGCAAACCTCTTCCTCTTCAGCCAAATGAGAAGAAGCGCTCAGCTTGGTCTCCTAGTGTGACTAGAGTCGAGTGCCTTCAAGTTGGTTTGACAGGCTGCTGTACTACTGCTGAAACATACGTGAGTTTTCCTAGCCACACGCAAGATGGTTCAGAGGAAGTCGACCCCTGTGGCGATGGACTTTCGCCCTTGGATCACTCGAGGAGCGTTTTAGGCATACGGCTTTGCTCCCGGCTGCTTCTAGGGCCGAAACCGAACACCCTCCTCCTTGTGGCATTTAATTGAGAAAGGGAGGAAATAGCCGTCCACCTGCCCAAAGAGACGTAGCTTCCTTTCTGCAGCAGAAAGCCTTTCTTCAGTGCCATGGGAAGGGCCTTCTTTACCTGCCAGCTGAGAAAAGGATATGATTACAGAAGGAGAAATTCGCACTGTTCGTGGATCCCTGGGGGGTGGCTCAGAGTAGTTTTGCCAGGGGTAGCTTTGATTGCGAACGTGGCCTGCTTACTGGAGGAGTATGGAAGAAAGAGGCTTGAGTGTTACCTGCTTATACCCGTCTGTCCTACACGACAGTAGCGCTTGCATACACTCTACTGCAGGGCAAGAGCCCTGCAGGAGCAGCACTCTATCGTTTGGGGGAGGATCATGTGCAAGTCAGGTACCTGTGGAGCTGTGTTCAATTGACAGTCAAAGCAAGATCAGAAGAGCCATTTGAAAAGTGCACTCATCTCAGCCTACCTGGTAGAAGCAAGTACTGTGTGAAACTTGTATCCTGCCAGCTGCTCCCCTGAGGTCGTGGGGAATCAGAGGCACTCTCGATTTTGGAAGTGTCACACACGGCATTGATTCGGCATGTGAAACTCCTCGGTCACAACGGAATCAGGCTACAATTCGCCCGGCAAGCCGGCACTACAACGGGTTCCTCACGGTACTCTCTAGCTGCCTTCAGGTAGGAGGTGCAGGCCTGCGCTGGCCAGAAAGTGTTTCCCCTACCGAAGAAGGCCCGTTTCCTGAGCAGTAAACGTATTTGTCCTGTCCAATTGAGACGAACCGGGATTTCGCTCACGGTGTACTGTCTCTGTTATGGAGTCCCCACCAGAGGAAGCAGGGTTGGTGAAAGTTTGCAGAGCTCTGAAATACACTTTGTCCTCAGCCACAAGAACAGAGGCGCTCAGTTTAGTTTCCTGGGGTGAGTAGAAGCGCATTCCTTTAGTTTGCATGAAAGGCTGGTATCCTGCTGGTAAAATACATGTGAGATTTCCTGGCCAGAAGGAGGATGGTTGAGAAGCAACGACCTCAGGGCAGAGGGACTTTGTGCTTGGGTCAAGAAAGGAGAGCTTTAGCTATAGGGCTTTGGTCGCTGCTGGTTTTTACCGCTCAAGCTGAGCACCGTCCTCCCTGGGGTAGTTAACTGAGAGTGATAGGAGAAAGCATTCAAGCTGCCAACGAGAAGTCCCTTTCTTCCTGAGGCAGAAACACTTTGTGCAATGCCATGGGAAGGGCCTTGCTTCCTGGCGGGTGAGCAAAAGGTAATGTTACAATAGGAGAAATTCCCACACTGTGTGGAGCCCTGGTGTTGCTCAGAGGAGTTTTGCCGAGGGCAGCTCTCACTGCGAACGTTGACCCCTGGTGGGATCATTTGAAAGGCCGAGTCTTTAGTGTTACCTGGGGAGATCTGTCTGTCTCTCTTACGCAGAGAGTAGGGCTTGCTTTCTGGCTACTGCAGGGAATTCTACGTGCAGAGCCCTCTCCTTAGGTGGCTGATCAAATGGAAGTCAAGTGCACGGGGTGCACTTAAGGGGACAACCAGGCATATTAACAAGAGGTACTTGAAACCTGCACTCATCTCAGTGTGCACGGTAGAATCGTCTACGGTGAAGCACGTGTAAAATGGGTGTCCTACGCACTGCTCTCCGAAGGCCATGGGTGAGTGTGCTGCCTGCTAGACCTCAGCATCCTCACACGTTGGGTTCAATCGGCTTTTGAGACTCTTCGCTCACTTTGGAATAAGGCTACAGTTCCACTGGCAACGCTACTTTACAACGGTCTCCTCACGTTACTTTATATCTGCCTTCAGCAAGGAGAGGCGAGGGCGAGTGGGCTGGAAAGTGTTTCCACCGACTTAAACGATCTGTAAGCCGACCAGGAAACATTTTTGTCGTTTCAAATTGAGAGGAGAGGAAATTCGGCCATGCTGTACTGTCTCTGCCAAACAGTCCTTCCCAAAGGAAGCAGGGTGGGAGAATGGTGGCAAAGGTGTGCCGTACTCTACGTCGACAGCCGCATGACGGGCAGGGCTCAGCTTAGTTTCCTCGGTGCCTAGAGGCGAATGCTTTCAAGTTTGTATGAAAGGCTGGTGTCCTAGGGCCAAGACATATGCGAGCTTTTCCTAGCCGCAAGGGCGAGGAGGACGCTTGAGAAGACATCGACACCCCCCCATCCCGGAGACAGTATTTCGCATTTGGAGAACGAGAGGAGAGCTTTAGGCATAGGACTTTGTCCCTCGTGATTCTAGGGGCTAAAGTGAAGCACCTCCTCCCTGTGGTTGTACACTGAGAATGATGGGAAGAGCGCTCAACCTGGCCAAGGGAAGTAGCTTCCTCTCTGAAGCAGAAAGCCTTCCTGCAATGCCATGGGAAGGGCCTTGGGTTCCTGGGCTGTGTGAAAATAGTAATGTCGCAGAAGGAAACATTTGCACTTTGCGTTGAGGCCTTGCAGTGCTCAGTGGAGTTGGACCGAGGGCAGCTTTCGGGGCAAACGTTGACCGTTGAGTGGAAGCATTTGGAAGGCCGAATGTTGAGGGTTACCTGGTTAGACCGGTTTCCCTTCCATGAGGAGCAGCGCCTGCTTACTGGGTATGTACCGCAGGGAAGGTCTAGTGGCAGAGCCCCTTCCTTAGGTGGATGGCCTAATGGCAGTCAAGTGCATGGGGAGCCCTGTCAAAGGGACAGCCATGCACATTAAGAAGAGGTACTTGAAACATGCCCTTGTGTCAGCGTACACGGTAGATTCATTTCCAGTCAAGGCTGTGTGAACTGTGTATCTTAGCAGCTTCTCTCTGTAGACCATGGGTGAGTCTCAGGCATGCCAGAACTCAGAAATATCACCCATTGTATGGATTCGGCTCTTGAAACTTCGGTCGCTTTGCAGTAAGGCTACAGTGCCTCTGCAAGGCCTGCACTACAACGGCTTCTGCACGTTAGTTTACAGCTGCCTTCAGGTAAGAGAGGCAACGGTGAGTGGCCCAGAACTCTTCTCCACTGCCTAAAGTGATCCGTATTCCAAGCAGAAATAGGTTCGACTTGTCAAATGGAGGCAAAAAGAATTTCGCTCACGTCGTACTCTCTGTCCAAGAGTAAACAGCAGAGGGCGCAGTGTGTTAGAATGGATGCAGAGCTCTGCAAACCTCTTCCTCTTCAGCCGAATGAGAAGAAGCGCTCAGCTTGGTCTCCTAGTGTGACTAGAGTCGAGTGCCTTCAAGTTGGTTTGACAGGCTGCTGTACTACTGCTGAAACATACGTGAGTTTTCCTAGCCACACGCAAGATGGTTCAGAGGAAGTCGACCCCTGTGGCGATGGACTTTCGCCCTTGGATCACTCGAGGAGCGTTTTAGGCATACGGCTTTGCTCCCGGCTGCTTCTAGGGCCGAAACCGAACACCCTCCTCCTTGTGGCATTTAATTGAGAAAGGGAGGAAATAGCCGTCCACCTGCCCAAAGAGACGTAGCTTCCTTTCTGCAGCAGAAAGCCTTTCTTCAGTGCCATGGGAAGGGCCTTCTTTACCTGCCAGCTGAGAAAAGGATATGATTACAGAAGGAGAAATTCGCACTGTTCGTGGATCCCTGGGGGGTGGCTCAGAGTAGTTTTGCCAGGGGCAGCTTTGATTGCGAACGTGGCCTGCTTACTGGAGGAGTATGGAAGAAAGAGGCTTGAGTGTTACCTGCTTATACCCGTCTGTCCTACACGACAGTAGCGCTTGCATACACTCTACTGCAGGGCAAGAGCCCTGCAGGAGCAGCACTCTATCGTTTGGGGGAGGATCATGTGCAAGTCAGGTACCTGTGGAGCTGTGTTCAATTGACAGTCAAAGCAAGATCAGAAGAGCCATTTGAAAAGTGCACTCATCTCAGCCTACCTGGTAGAAGCAAGTACTGTGTGAAACTTGTATCCTGCCAGCTGCTCCCCTGAGGTCGTGGGGAATCAGAGGCACTCTCGATTTTGGAAGTGTCACACACGGCATTGATTCGGCATGTGAAACTCCTCGGTCACAACGGAATCAGGCTACAATTCGCCCGGCAAGCCGGCACTACAACGGGTTCCTCACGGTACTCTCTAGCTGCCTTCAGGTAGGAGGTGCAGGCCTGCGCTGGCCAGAAAGTGTTTCCCCTACCGAAGAAGGCCCGTTTCCTGAGCAGTAAACGTATTTGTCCTGTCCAATTGAGACGAACCGGGATTTCGCTCACGGTGTACTGTCTCTGTTATGGAGTCCCCACCAGAGGAAGCAGGGTTGGTGAAAGTTTGCAGAGCTCTGAAATACACTTTGTCCTCAGCCACAAGAACAGAGGCGCTCAGTTTAGTTTCCTGGGGTGAGTAGAAGCGCATTCCTTTAGTTTGCATGAAAGGCTGGTATCCTGCTGGTAAAATACATGTGAGATTTCCTGGCCAGAAGGAGGATGGTTGAGAAGCAACGACCTCAGGGCAGAGGGACTTTGTGCTTGGGTCAAGAAAGGAGAGCTTTAGCTATAGGGCTTTGGTCGCTGCTGGTTTTTACCGCTCAAGCTGAGCACCGTCCTCCCTGGGGTAGTTAACTGAGAGTGATAGGAGAAAGCATTCAAGCTGCCAACGAGAAGTCCCTTTCTTCCTGAGGCAGAAACACTTTGTGCAATGCCATGGGAAGGGCCTTGCTTCCTGGCGGGTGAGCAAAAGGTAATGTTACAATAGGAGAAATTCCCACACTGTGTGGAGCCCTGGTGTTGCTCAGAGGAGTTTTGCCGAGGGCAGCTCTCACTGCGAACGTTGACCCCTGGTGGGATCATTTGAAAGGCCGAGTCTTTAGTGTTACCTGGGGAGATCTGTCTGTCTCTCTTACGCAGAGAGTAGGGCTTGCTTTCTGGCTACTGCAGGGAATTCTACGTGCAGAGCCCTCTCCTTAGGTGGCTGATCAAATGGAAGTCAAGTGCACGGGGTGCACTTAAGGGGACAACCAGGCATATTAACAAGAGGTACTTGAAACCTGCACTCATCTCAGTGTGCACGGTAGAATCGTCTACGGTGAAGCACGTGTAAAATGGGTGTCCTACGCACTGCTCTCCGAAGGCCATGGGTGAGTGTGCTGCCTGCTAGACCTCAGCATCCTCACACGTTGGGTTCAATCGGCTTTTGAGACTCTTCGCTCACTTTGGAATAAGGCTACAGTTCCACTGGCAACGCTACTTTACAACGGTCTCCTCACGTTACTTTATATCTGCCTTCAGCAAGGAGAGGCGAGGGCGAGTGGGCTGGAAAGTGTTTCCACCGACTTAAACGATCTGTAAGCCGACCAGGAAACATTTTTGTCGTTTCAAATTGAGAGGAGAGGAAATTCGGCCATGCTGTACTGTCTCTGCCAAACAGTCCTTCCCAAAGGAAGCAGGGTGGGAGAATGGTGGCAAAGGTGTGCCGTACTCTACGTCGACAGCCGCATGACGGGCAGGGCTCAGCTTAGTTTCCTCGGTGCCTAGAGGCGAATGCTTTCAAGTTTGTATGAAAGGCTGGTGTCCTAGGGCCAAGACATATGCGAGCTTTCCCTAGCCGCAAGGGCGAGGAGGACGCTTGAGAAGACATCGACACCCCCCCATCCCGGAGACAGTATTTCGCATTTGGAGAACGAGAGGAGAGCTTTAGGCATAGGACTTTGTCCCTCGTGCTTCTAGGGGCTAAAGTGAAGCACCTCCTCCCTGTGGTTGTACACTGAGAATGATGGGAAGAGCGCTCAACCTGGCCAAGGGAAGTAGCTTCCTCTCTGAAGCAGAAAGCCTTCCTGCAATGCCATGGGAAGGGCCTTGGGTTCCTGGGCTGTGTGAAAATAGTAATGTCACAGAAGGAAACATTTGCACTTTGCGTTGAGGCCTTGCAGTGCTCAGTGGAGTTGGACCGAGGGCAGCTTTCGGGGCAAACGTTGACCGTTGAGTGGAAGCATTTGGAAGGCCGAATGTTGAGGGTTACCTGGTTAGACCGGTTTCCCTTCCATGAGGAGCAGCGCCTGCTTACTGGGTATGTACCGCAGGGAAGGTCTAGTGGCAGAGCCCCTTCCTTAGGTGGATGGCCTAATGGCAGTCAAGTGCATGGGGAGCCCTGTCAAAGGGACAGCCATGCACATTAAGAAGAGGTACTTGAAACATGCCCTTGTGTCAGCGTACACGGTAGATTCATTTCCAGTCAAGGCTGTGTGAACTGTGTATCCTAGCAGCTTCTCTCTGTAGACCATGGGTGAGTCTCAGGCATGCCAGAACTCAGAAATATCACCCATTGTATGGATTCGGCTCTTGAAACTTCGGTCGCTTTGCAGTAAGGCTACAGTGCCTCTGCAAGGCCTGCACTACAACGGCTTCTGCACGTTAGTTTACAGCTGCCTTCAGGTAAGAGAGGCAACGGTGAGTGGCCCAGAACTCTTCTCCACTGCCTAAAGTGATCCGTATTCCAAGCAGAAATAGGTTCGACTTGTCAAATGGAGGCAAAAAGAATTTCGCTCACGTCGTACTCTCTGTCCAAGAGTAAACAGCAGAGGGCGCAGTGTGTTAGAATGGATGCAGAGCTCTGCAAACCTCTTCCTCTTCAGCCAAATGAGAAGAAGCGCTCAGCTTGGTCTCCTAGTGTGACTAGAGTCGAGTGCCTTCAAGTTGGTTTGACAGGCTGCTGTACTACTGCTGAAACATACGTGAGTTTTCCTAGCCACACGCAAGATGGTTCAGAGGAAGTCGACCCCTGTGGCGATGGACTTTCGCCCTTGGATCACTCGAGGAGCGTTTTAGGCATACGGCTTTGCTCCCGGCTGCTTCTAGGGCCGAAACCGAACACCCTCCTCCTTGTGGCATTTAATTGAGAAAGGGAGGAAATAGCCGTCCACCTGCCCAAAGAGACGTAGCTTCCTTTCTGCAGCAGAAAGCCTTTCTTCAGTGCCATGGGAAGGGCCTTCTTTACCTGCCAGCTGAGAAAAGGATATGATTACAGAAGGAGAAATTCGCACTGTTCGTGGATCCCTGGGGGGTGGCTCAGAGTAGTTTTGCCAGGGGCAGCTTTGATTGCGAACGTGGCCTGCTTACTGGAGGAGTATGGAAGAAAGAGGCTTGAGTGTTACCTGCTTATACCCGTCTGTCCTACACGACAGTAGCGCTTGCATACACTCTACTGCAGGGCAAGAGCCCTGCAGGAGCAGCACTCTATCGTTTGGGGGAGGATCATGTGCAAGTCAGGTACCTGTGGAGCTGTGTTCAATTGACAGTCAAAGCAAGATCAGAAGAGCCATTTGAAAAGTGCACTCATCTCAGCCTACCTGGTAGAAGCAAGTACTGTGTGAAACTTGTATCCTGCCAGCTGCTCCCCTGAGGTCGTGGGGAATCAGAGGCACTCTCGATTTTGGAAGTGTCACACACGGCATTGATTCGGCATGTGAAACTCCTCGGTCACAACGGAATCAGGCTACAATTCGCCCGGCAAGCCGGCACTACAACGGGTTCCTCACGGTACTCTCTAGCTGCCTTCAGGTAGGAGGTGCAGGCCTGCGCTGGCCAGAAAGTGTTTCCCCTACCGAAGAAGGCCCGTTTCCCGAGCAGTAAACGTATTTGTCCTGTCCAATTGAGACGAACCGGGATTTCGCTCACGGTGTACTGTCTCTGTTATGGAGTCCCCACCAGAGGAAGCAGGGTTGGTGAAAGTTTGCAGAGCTCTGAAATACACTTTGTCCTCAGCCACAAGAAGAGAGGCGCTCAGTTTAGTTTCCTGGGGTGAGTAGAAGCGCATTCCTTTAGTTTGCATGAAAGGCTGGTATCCTGCTGGTAAAATACATGTGAGATTTCCTGGCCAGAAGGAGGATGGTTGAGAAGCAACGACCTCAGGGCAGAGGGCCTTTGTGCTTGGGTCAAGAAAGGAGAGCTTTAGCTATAGGGCTTTGGTCGCTGCTGGTTTTTACCGCTCAAGCTGAGCACCGTCCTCCCTGGGGTAGTTAACTGAGAGTGATAGGAGAAAGCATTCAAGCTGCCAACGAGAAGTCCCTTTCTTCCTGAGGCAGAAACACTTTGTGCAATGCCATGGGAAGGGCCTTGCTTCCTGGCGGGTGAGCAAAAGGTAATGTTACAATAGGAGAAATTCCCACACTGTGTGGAGCCCTGGTGTTGCTCAGAGGAGTTTTGCCGAGGGCAGCTCTCACTGCGAACGTTGACCCCTGGTGGGATCATTTGAAAGGCCGAGTCTTTAGTGTTACCTGGGGAGATCTGTCTGTCTCTCTTACGCAGAGAGTAGGGCTTGCTTTCTGGCTACTGCAGGGAATTCTACGTGCAGAGCCCTCTCCTTAGGTGGCTGATCAAATGGAAGTCAAGTGCACGGGGTGCCCTTAAGGGGACAACCAGGCATATTAACAAGAGGTACTTGAAACCTGCACTCATCTCAGTGTGCACGGTAGAATCGTCTACGGTGAAGCACGTGTAAAATGGGTGTCCTACGCACTGCTCTCCGAAGGCCATGGGTGAGTCTGCTGCCTGCTAGACCTCAGCATCCTCACACGTTGGGTTCAATCGGCTTTTGAGACTCTTCGCTCACTTTGGAATAAGGCTACAGTTCCACTGGCAACGCTACTTTACAACGGTCTCCTCACGTTACTTTATATCTGCCTTCAGCAAGGAGAGGCGAGGGCGAGTGGGCTGGAAAGTGTTTCCACCGACTTAAACGATCTGTAAGCCGACCAGGAAACATTTTTGTCGTTTCAAATTGAGAGGAGAGGAAATTCGGCCATGCTGTACTGTCTCTGCCAAACAGTCCTTCCCAAAGGAAGCAGGGTGGGAGAATGGTGGCAAAGGTGTGCCGTACTCTACGTCGACAGCCGCATGACGGGCAGGGCTCAGCTTAGTTTCCTCGGTGCCTAGAGGCGAATGCTTTCAAGTTTGTATGAAAGGCTGGTGTCCTAGGGCCAAGACATATGCGAGCTTTCCCTAGCCGCAAGGGCGAGGAGGACGCTTGAGAAGACATCGACACCCCCCCATCCCGGAGACAGTATTTCGCATTTGGAGAACGAGAGGAGAGCTTTAGGCATAGGACTTTGTCCCTCGTGCTTCTAGGGGCTAAAGTGAAGCACCTCCTCCCTGTGGTTGTACACTGAGAATGATGGGAAGAGCGCTCAACCTGGCCAAGGGAAGTAGCTTCCTCTCTGAAGCAGAAAGCCTTCCTGCAATGCCATGGGAAGGGCCTTGGGTTCCTGGGCTGTGTGAAAAGAGTAATGTCGCAGAAGGAAACATTTGCACTTTGCGTTGAGGCCTTGCAGTGCTCAGTGGAGTTGGACCGAGGGCAGCTTTCGGGGCAAACGTTGACCGTTGAGTGGAAGCATTTGGAAGGCCGAATGTTGAGGGTTACCTGGTTAGACCGGTTTCCCTTCCATGAGGAGCAGCGCCTGCTTACTGGGTATGTACCGCAGGGAAGGTCTAGTGGCAGAGCCCCTTCCTTAGGTGGATGGCCTAATGGCAGTCAAGTGCATGGGGAGCCCTGTCAAAGGGACAGCCATGCACATTAAGAAGAGGTACTTGAAACATGCCCTTGTGTCAGCGTACACGGTAGATTCATTTCCAGTCAAGGCTGTGTGAACTGTGTATCCTAGCAGCTTCTCTCTGTAGACCATGGGTGAGTCTCAGGCATGCCAGAACTCAGAAATATCACCCATTGTATGGATTCGGCTCTTGAAACTTCGGTCGCTTTGCAGTAAGGCTACAGTGCCTCTGCAAGGCCTGCACTACAACGGCTTCTGCACGTTAGTTTACAGCTGCCTTCAGGTAAGAGAGGCAACGGTGAGTGGCCCAGAACTCTTCTCCACTGCCTAAAGTGATCCGTATTCCAAGCAGAAATAGGTTCGACTTGTCAAATGGAGGCAAAAAGAATTTCGCTCACGTCGTACTCTCTGTCCAAGAGTAAACAGCAGAGGGCGCAGTGTGTTAGAATGGATGCAGAGCTCTGCAAACCTCTTCCTCTTCAGCCGAATGAGAAGAAGCGCTCAGCTTGGTCTCCTAGTGTGACTAGAGTCGAGTGCCTTCAAGTTGGTTTGACAGGCTGCTGTACTACTGCTGAAACATACGTGAGTTTTCCTAGCCACACGCAAGATGGTTCAGAGGAAGTCGACCCCTGTGGCGATGGACTTTCGCCCTTGGATCACTCGAGGAGCGTTTTAGGCATACGGCTTTGCTCCCGGCTGCTTCTAGGGCCGAAACCGAACACCCTCCTCCTTGTGGCATTTAATTGAGAAAGGGAGGAAATAGCCGTCCACCTGCCCAAAGAGACGTAGCTTCCTTTCTGCAGCAGAAAGCCTTTCTTCAGTGCCATGGGAAGGGCCTTCTTTACCTGCCAGCTGAGAAAAGGATATGATTACAGAAGGAGAAATTCGCACTGTTCGTGGATCCCTGGGGGGTGGCTCAGAGTAGTTTTGCCAGGGGCAGCTTTGATTGCGAACGTGGCCTGCTTACTGGAGGAGTATGGAAGAAAGAGGCTTGAGTGTTACCTGCTTATACCCGTCTGTCCTACACGACAGTAGCGCTTGCATACACTCTACTGCAGGGCAAGAGCCCTGCAGGAGCAGCACTCTATCGTTTGGGGGAGGATCATGTGGAAGTCAGGTACCTGTGGAGCTGTGTTCAATTGACAGTCAAAGCAAGATCAGAAGAGCCATTTGAAAAGTGCACTCATCTCAGCCTACCTGGTAGAAGCAAGTACTGTGTGAAACTTGTATCCTGCCAGCTGCTCCCCTGAGGTCGTGGGGAATCAGAGGCACTCTCGATTTTGGAAGTGTCACACACGGCATTGATTCGGCATGTGAAACTCCTCGGTCACAACGGAATCAGGCTACAATTCGCCCGGCAAGCCGGCACTACAACGGGTTCCTCACGGTACTCTCTAGCTGCCTTCAGGTAGGAGGTGCAGGCCTGCGCTGGCCAGAAAGTGTTTCCCCTACTGAAGAAGGCCCATTTCCCGAGCAGTAAACGTATTTGTCCTGTCCAATTGAGACGAACCGGGATTTCGCTCACGGTGTACTGTCTCTGTTATGGAGTCCCCACCAGAGGAAGCAGGGTTGGTGAAAGTTTGCAGAGCTCTGAAATACACTTTGTCCTCAGCCACAAGAAGAGAGGCGCTCAGTTTAGTTTCCTGGGGTGAGTAGAAGCGCATTCCTTTAGTTTGCATGAAAGGCTGGTATCCTGCTGGTAAAATACATGTGAGATTTCCTGGCCAGAAGGAGGATGGTTGAGAAGCAACGACCTCAGGGCAGAGGGCCTTTGTGCTTGGGTCAAGAAAGGAGAGCTTTAGCTATAGGGCTTTGGTCGCTGCTGGTTTTTACCGCTCAAGCTGAGCACCGTCCTCCCTGGGGTAGTTAACTGAGAGTGATAGGAGAAAGCATTCAAGCTGCCAACGAGAAGTCCCTTTCTTCCTGAGGCAGAAACACTTTGTGCAATGCCATGGGAAGGGCCTTGCTTCCTGGCGGGTGAGCAAAAGGTAATGTTACAATAGGAGAAATTCCCACACTGTGTGGAGCCCTGGTGTTGCTCAGAGGAGTTTTGCCGAGGGCAGCTCTCACTGCGAACGTTGACCCCTGGTGGGATCATTTGAAAGGCCGAGTCTTTAGTGTTACCTGGGGAGATCTGTCTGTCTCTCTTACGCAGAGAGTAGGGCTTGCTTTCTGGCTACTGCAGGGAATTCTACGTGCAGAGCCCTCTCCTTAGGTGGCTGATCAAATGGAAGTCAAGTGCACGGGGTGCCCTTAAGGGGACAACCAGGCATATTAACAAGAGGTACTTGAAACCTGCACTCATCTCAGTGTGCACGGTAGAATCGTCTACGGTGAAGCACGTGTAAAATGGGTGTCCTACGCACTGCTCTCCGAAGGCCATGGGTGAGTGTGCTGCCTGCTAGACCTCAGCATCCTCACACGTTGGGTTCAATCGGCTTTTGAGACTCTTCGCTCACTTTGGAATAAGGCTACAGTTCCACTGGCAACGCTACTTTACAACGGTCTCCTCACGTTACTTTATATCTGCCTTCAGCAAGGAGAGGCGAGGGCGAGTGGGCTGGAAAGTGTTTCCACCGACTTAAACGATCTGTAAGCCGACCAGGAAACATTTTTGTCGTTTCAAATTGAGAGGAGAGGAAATTCGGCCATGCTGTACTGTCTCTGCCAAACAGTCCTTCCCAAAGGAAGCAGGGTGGGAGAATGGTGGCAAAGGTGTGCCGTACTCTACGTCGACAGCCGCATGACGGGCAGGGCTCAGCTTAGTTTCCTCGGTGCCTAGAGGCGAATGCTTTCAAGTTTGTATGAAAGGCTGGTGTCCTAGGGCCAAGACATATGCGAGCTTTCCCTAGCCGCAAGGGCGAGGAGGACGCTTGAGAAGACATCGACACCCCCCCATCCCGGAGACAGTATTTCGCATTTGGAGAACGAGAGGAGAGCTTTAGGCATAGGACTTTGTCCCTCGTGCTTCTAGGGGCTAAAGTGAAGCACCTCCTCCCTGTGGTTGTACACTGAGAATGATGGGAAGAGCGCTCAACCTGGCCAAGGGAAGTAGCTTCCTCTCTGAAGCAGAAAGCCTTCCTGCAATGCCATGGGAAGGGCCTTGGGTTCCTGGGCTGTGTGAAAAGAGTAATGTCGCAGAAGGAAACATTTGCACTTTGCGTTGAGGCCTTGCAGTGCTCAGTGGAGTTGGACCGAGGGCAGCTTTCGGGGCAAACGTTGACCGTTGAGTGGAAGCATTTGGAAGGCCGAATGTTGAGGGTTACCTGGTTAGACCGGTTTCCCTTCCATGAGGAGCAGCGCCTGCTTACTGGGTATGTACCGCAGGGAAGGTCTAGTGGCAGAGCCCCTTCCTTAGGTGGATGGCCTAATGGCAGTCAAGTGCATGGGGAGCCCTGTCAAAGGGACAGCCATGCACATTAAGAAGAGGTACTTGAAACATGCCCTTGTGTCAGCGTACACGGTAGATTCATTTCCAGTCAAGGCTGTGTGAACTGTGTATCCTAGCAGCTTCTCTCTGTAGACCATGGGTGAGTCTCAGGCATGCCAGAACTCAGAAATATCACCCATTGTATGGATTCGGCTCTTGAAACTTCGGTCGCTTTGCAGTAAGGCTACAGTGCCTCTGCAAGGCCTGCACTACAACGGCTTCTGCACGTTAGTTTACAGCTGCCTTCAGGTAAGAGAGGCAACGGTGAGTGGCCCAGAACTCTTCTCCACTGCCTAAAGTGATCCGTATTCCAAGCAGAAATAGGTTCGACTTGTCAAATGGAGGCAAAAAGAATTTCGCTCACGTCGTACTCTCTGTCCAAGAGTAAACAGCAGAGGGCGCAGTGTGTTAGAATGGATGCAGAGCTCTGCAAACCTCTTCCTCTTCAGCCGAATGAGAAGAAGCGCTCAGCTTGGTCTCCTAGTGTGACTAGAGTCGAGTGCCTTCAAGTTGGTTTGACAGGCTGCTGTACTACTGCTGAAACATACGTGAGTTTTCCTAGCCACACGCAAGATGGTTCAGAGGAAGTCGACCCCTGTGGCGATGGACTTTCGCCCTTGGATCACTCGAGGAGCGTTTTAGGCATACGGCTTTGCTCCCGGCTGCTTCTAGGGCCGAAACCGAACACCCTCCTCCTTGTGGCATTTAATTGAGAAAGGGAGGAAATAGCCGTCCACCTGCCCAAAGAGACGTAGCTTCCTTTCTGCAGCAGAAAGCCTTTCTTCAGTGCCATGGGAAGGGCCTTCTTTACCTGCCAGCTGAGAAAAGGATATGATTACAGAAGGAGAAATTCGCACTGTTCGTGGATCCCTGGGGGGTGGCTCAGAGTAGTTTTGCCAGGGGCAGCTTTGATTGCGAACGTGGCCTGCTTACTGGAGGAGTATGGAAGAAAGAGGCTTGAGTGTTACCTGCTTATACCCGTCTGTCCTACACGACAGTAGCGCTTGCATACACTCTACTGCAGGGCAAGAGCCCTGCAGGAGCAGCACTCTATCGTTTGGGGGAGGATCATGTGCAAGTCAGGTACCTGTGGAGCTGTGTTCAATTGACAGTCAAAGCAAGATCAGAAGAGCCATTTGAAAAGTGCACTCATCTCAGCCTACCTGGTAGAAGCAAGTACTGTGTGAAACTTGTATCCTGCCAGCTGCTCCCCTGAGGTCGTGGGGAATCAGAGGCACTCTCGATTTTGGAAGTGTCACACACGGCATTGATTCGGCATGTGAAACTCCTCGGTCACAACGGAATCAGGCTACAATTCGCCCGGCAAGCCGGCACTACAACGGGTTCCTCACGGTACTCTCTAGCTGCCTTCAGGTAGGAGGTGCAGGCCTGCGCTGGCCAGAAAGTGTTTCCCCTACTGAAGAAGGCCCATTTCCCGAGCAGTAAACGTATTTGTCCTGTCCAATTGAGACGAACCGGGATTTCGCTCACGGTGTACTGTCTCTGTTATGGAGTCCCCACCAGAGGAAGCAGGGTTGGTGAAAGTTTGCAGAGCTCTGAAATACACTTTGTCCTCAGCCACAAGAAGAGAGGCGCTCAGTTTAGTTTCCTGGGGTGAGTAGAAGCGCATTCCTTTAGTTTGCATGAAAGGCTGGTATCCTGCTGGTAAAATACATGTGAGATTTCCTGGCCAGAAGGAGGATGGTTGAGAAGCAACGACCTCAGGGCAGAGGGCCTTTGTGCTTGGGTCAAGAAAGGAGAGCTTTAGCTATAGGGCTTTGGTCGCTGCTGGTTTTTACCGCTCAAGCTGAGCACCGTCCTCCCTGGGGTAGTTAACTGAGAGTGATAGGAGAAAGCATTCAAGCTGCCAACGAGAAGTCCCTTTCTTCCTGAGGCAGAAACACTTTGTGCAATGCCATGGGAAGGGCCTTGCTTCCTGGCGGGTGAGCAAAAGGTAATGTTACAATAGGAGAAATTCCCACACTGTGTGGAGCCCTGGTGTTGCTCAGAGGAGTTTTGCCGAGGGCAGCTCTCACTGCGAACGTTGACCCCTGGTGGGATCATTTGAAAGGCCGAGTCTTTAGTGTTACCTGGGGAGATCTGTCTGTCTCTCTTACGCAGAGAGTAGGGCTTGCTTTCTGGCTACTGCAGGGAATTCTACGTGCAGAGCCCTCTCCTTAGGTGGCTGATCAAATGGAAGTCAAGTGCACGGGGTGCCCTTAAGGGGACAACCAGGCATATTAACAAGAGGTACTTGAAACCTGCACTCATCTCAGTGTGCACGGTAGAATCGTCTACGGTGAAGCACGTGTAAAATGGGTGTCCTACGCACTGCTCTCCGAAGGCCATGGGTGAGTGTGCTGCCTGCTAGACCTCAGCATCCTCACACGTTGGGTTCAATCGGCTTTTGAGACTCTTCGCTCACTTTGGAATAAGGCTACAGTTCCACTGGCAACGCTACTTTACAACGGTCTCCTCACGTTACTTTATATCTGCCTTCAGCAAGGAGAGGCGAGGGCGAGTGGGCTGGAAAGTGTTTCCACCGACTTAAACGATCTGTAAGCCGACCAGGAAACATTTTTGTCGTTTCAAATTGAGAGGAGAGGAAATTCGGCCATGCTGTACTGTCTCTGCCAAACAGTCCTTCCCAAAGGAAGCAGGGTGGGAGAATGGTGGCAAAGGTGTGCCGTACTCTACGTCGACAGCCGCATGACGGGCAGGGCTCAGCTTAGTTTCCTCGGTGCCTAGAGGCGAATGCTTTCAAGTTTGTATGAAAGGCTGGTGTCCTAGGGCCAAGACATATGCGAGCTTTCCCTAGCCGCAAGGGCGAGGAGGACGCTTGAGAAGACATCGACACCCCCCCATCCCGGAGACAGTATTTCGCATTTGGAGAACGAGAGGAGAGCTTTAGGCATAGGACTTTGTCCCTCGTGCTTCTAGGGGCTAAAGTGAAGCACCTCCTCCCTGTGGTTGTACACTGAGAATGATGGGAAGAGCGCTCAACCTGGCCAAGGGAAGTAGCTTCCTCTCTGAAGCAGAAAGCCTTCCTGCAATGCCATGGGAAGGGCCTTGGGTTCCTGGGCTGTGTGAAAAGAGTAATGTCGCAGAAGGAAACATTTGCACTTTGCGTTGAGGCCTTGCAGTGCTCAGTGGAGTTGGACCGAGGGCAGCTTTCGGGGCAAACGTTGACCGTTGAGTGGAAGCATTTGGAAGGCCGAATGTTGAGGGTTACCTGGTTAGACCGGTTTCCCTTCCATGAGGAGCAGCGCCTGCTTACTGGGTATGTACCGCAGGGAAGGTCTAGTGGCAGAGCCCCTTCCTTAGGTGGATGGCCTAATGGCAGTCAAGTGCATGGGGAGCCCTGTCAAAGGGACAGCCATGCACATTAAGAAGAGGTACTTGAAACATGCCCTTGTGTCAGCGTACACGGTAGATTCATTTCCAGTCAAGGCTGTGTGAACTGTGTATCCTAGCAGCTTCTCTCTGTAGACCATGGGTGAGTCTCAGGCATGCCAGAACTCAGAAATATCACCCATTGTATGGATTCGGCTCTTGAAACTTCGGTCGCTTTGCAGTAAGGCTACAGTGCCTCTGCAAGGCCTGCACTACAACGGCTTCTGCACGTTAGTTTACAGCTGCCTTCAGGTAAGAGAGGCAACGGTGAGTGGCCCAGAACTCTTCTCCACTGCCTAAAGTGATCCGTATTCCAAGCAGAAATAGGTTCGACTTGTCAAATGGAGGCAAAAAGAATTTCGCTCACGTCGTACTCTCTGTCCAAGAGTAAACAGCAGAGGGCGCAGTGTGTTAGAATGGATGCAGAGCTCTGCAAACCTCTTCCTCTTCAGCCGAATGAGAAGAAGCGCTCAGCTTGGTCTCCTAGTGTGACTAGAGTCGAGTGCCTTCAAGTTGGTTTGACAGGCTGCTGTACTACTGCTGAAACATACGTGAGTTTTCCTAGCCACACGCAAGATGGTTCAGAGGAAGTCGACCCCTGTGGCGATGGACTTTCGCCCTTGGATCACTCGAGGAGCGTTTTAGGCATACGGCTTTGCTCCCGGCTGCTTCTAGGGCCGAAACCGAACACCCTCCTCCTTGTGGCATTTAATTGAGAAAGGGAGGAAATAGCCGTCCACCTGCCCAAAGAGACGTAGCTTCCTTTCTGCAGCAGAAAGCCTTTCTTCAGTGCCATGGGAAGGGCCTTCTTTACCTGCCAGCTGAGAAAAGGATATGATTACAGAAGGAGAAATTCGCACTGTTCGTGGATCCCTGGGGGGTGGCTCAGAGTAGTTTTGCCAGGGGCAGCTTTGATTGCGAACGTGGCCTGCTTACTGGAGGAGTATGGAAGAAAGAGGCTTGAGTGTTACCTGCTTATACCCGTCTGTCCTACACGACAGTAGCGCTTGCATACACTCTACTGCAGGGCAAGAGCCCTGCAGGAGCAGCACTCTATCGTTTGGGGGAGGATCATGTGCAAGTCAGGTACCTGTGGAGCTGTGTTCAATTGACAGTCAAAGCAAGATCAGAAGAGCCATTTGAAAAGTGCACTCATCTCAGCCTACCTGGTAGAAGCAAGTACTGTGTGAAACTTGTATCCTGCCAGCTGCTCCCCTGAGGTCGTGGGGAATCAGAGGCACTCTCGATTTTGGAAGTGTCACACACGGCATTGATTCGGCATGTGAAACTCCTCGGTCACAACGGAATCAGGCTACAATTCGCCCGGCAAGCCGGCACTACAACGGGTTCCTCACGGTACTCTCTAGCTGCCTTCAGGTAGGAGGTGCAGGCCTGCGCTGGCCAGAAAGTGTTTCCCCTACTGAAGAAGGCCCATTTCCCGAGCAGTAAACGTATTTGTCCTGTCCAATTGAGACGAACCGGGATTTCGCTCACGGTGTACTGTCTCTGTTATGGAGTCCCCACCAGAGGAAGCAGGGTTGGTGAAAGTTTGCAGAGCTCTGAAATACACTTTGTCCTCAGCCACAAGAAGAGAGGCGCTCAGTTTAGTTTCCTGGGGTGAGTAGAAGCGCATTCCTTTAGTTTGCATGAAAGGCTGGTATCCTGCTGGTAAAATACATGTGAGATTTCCTGGCCAGAAGGAGGATGGTTGAGAAGCAACGACCTCAGGGCAGAGGGCCTTTGTGCTTGGGTCAAGAAAGGAGAGCTTTAGCTATAGGGCTTTGGTCGCTGCTGGTTTTTACCGCTCAAGCTGAGCACCGTCCTCCCTGGGGTAGTTAACTGAGAGTGATAGGAGAAAGCATTCAAGCTGCCAACGAGAAGTCCCTTTCTTCCTGAGGCAGAAACACTTTGTGCAATGCCATGGGAAGGGCCTTGCTTCCTGGCGGGTGAGCAAAAGGTAATGTTACAATAGGAGAAATTCCCACACTGTGTGGAGCCCTGGTGTTGCTCAGAGGAGTTTTGCCGAGGGCAGCTCTCACTGCGAACGTTGACCCCTGGTGGGATCATTTGAAAGGCCGAGTCTTTAGTGTTACCTGGGGAGATCTGTCTGTCTCTCTTACGCAGAGAGTAGGGCTTGCTTTCTGGCTACTGCAGGGAATTCTACGTGCAGAGCCCTCTCCTTAGGTGGCTGATCAAATGGAAGTCAAGTGCACGGGGTGCCCTTAAGGGGACAACCAGGCATATTAACAAGAGGTACTTGAAACCTGCACTCATCTCAGTGTGCACGGTAGAATCGTCTACGGTGAAGCACGTGTAAAATGGGTGTCCTACGCACTGCTCTCCGAAGGCCATGGGTGAGTGTGCTGCCTGCTAGACCTCAGCATCCTCACACGTTGGGTTCAATCGGCTTTTGAGACTCTTCGCTCACTTTGGAATAAGGCTACAGTTCCACTGGCAACGCTACTTTACAACGGTCTCCTCACGTTACTTTATATCTGCCTTCAGCAAGGAGAGGCGAGGGCGAGTGGGCTGGAAAGTGTTTCCACCGACTTAAACGATCTGTAAGCCGACCAGGAAACATTTTTGTCGTTTCAAATTGAGAGGAGAGGAAATTCGGCCATGCTGTACTGTCTCTGCCAAACAGTCCTTCCCAAAGGAAGCAGGGTGGGAGAATGGTGGCAAAGGTGTGCCGTACTCTACGTCGACAGCCGCATGACGGGCAGGGCTCAGCTTAGTTTCCTCGGTGCCTAGAGGCGAATGCTTTCAAGTTTGTATGAAAGGCTGGTGTCCTAGGGCCAAGACATATGCGAGCTTTCCCTAGCCGCAAGGGCGAGGAGGACGCTTGAGAAGACATCGACACCCCCCCATCCCGGAGACAGTATTTCGCATTTGGAGAACGAGAGGAGAGCTTTAGGCATAGGACTTTGTCCCTCGTGCTTCTAGGGGCTAAAGTGAAGCACCTCCTCCCTGTGGTTGTACACTGAGAATGATGGGAAGAGCGCTCAACCTGGCCAAGGGAAGTAGCTTCCTCTCTGAAGCAGAAAGCCTTCCTGCAATGCCATGGGAAGGGCCTTGGGTTCCTGGGCTGTGTGAAAAGAGTAATGTCGCAGAAGGAAACATTTGCACTTTGCGTTGAGGCCTTGCAGTGCTCAGTGGAGTTGGACCGAGGGCAGCTTTCGGGGCAAACGTTGACCGTTGAGTGGAAGCATTTGGAAGGCCGAATGTTGAGGGTTACCTGGTTAGACCGGTTTCCCTTCCATGAGGAGCAGCGCCTGCTTACTGGGTATGTACCGCAGGGAAGGTCTAGTGGCAGAGCCCCTTCCTTAGGTGGATGGCCTAATGGCAGTCAAGTGCATGGGGAGCCCTGTCAAAGGGACAGCCATGCACATTAAGAAGAGGTACTTGAAACATGCCCTTGTGTCAGCGTACACGGTAGATTCATTTCCAGTCAAGGCTGTGTGAACTGTGTATCCTAGCAGCTTCTCTCTGTAGACCATGGGTGAGTCTCAGGCATGCCAGAACTCAGAAATATCACCCATTGTATGGATTCGGCTCTTGAAACTTCGGTCGCTTTGCAGTAAGGCTACAGTGCCTCTGCAAGGCCTGCACTACAACGGCTTCTGCACGTTAGTTTACAGCTGCCTTCAGGTAAGAGAGGCAACGGTGAGTGGCCCAGAACTCTTCTCCACTGCCTAAAGTGATCCGTATTCCAAGCAGAAATAGGTTCGACTTGTCAAATGGAGGCAAAAAGAATTTCGCTCACGTCGTACTCTCTGTCCAAGAGTAAACAGCAGAGGGCGCAGTGTGTTAGAATGGATGCAGAGCTCTGCAAACCTCTTCCTCTTCAGCCGAATGAGAAGAAGCGCTCAGCTTGGTCTCCTAGTGTGACTAGAGTCGAGTGCCTTCAAGTTGGTTTGACAGGCTGCTGTACTACTGCTGAAACATACGTGAGTTTTCCTAGCCACACGCAAGATGGTTCAGAGGAAGTCGACCCCTGTGGCGATGGACTTTCGCCCTTGGATCACTCGAGGAGCGTTTTAGGCATACGGCTTTGCTCCCGGCTGCTTCTAGGGCCGAAACCGAACACCCTCCTCCTTGTGGCATTTAATTGAGAAAGGGAGGAAATAGCCGTCCACCTGCCCAAAGAGACGTAGCTTCCTTTCTGCAGCAGAAAGCCTTTCTTCAGTGCCATGGGAAGGGCCTTCTTTACCTGCCAGCTGAGAAAAGGATATGATTACAGAAGGAGAAATTCGCACTGTTCGTGGATCCCTGGGGGGTGGCTCAGAGTAGTTTTGCCAGGGGCAGCTTTGATTGCGAACGTGGCCTGCTTACTGGAGGAGTATGGAAGAAAGAGGCTTGAGTGTTACCTGCTTATACCCGTCTGTCCTACACGACAGTAGCGCTTGCATACACTCTACTGCAGGGCAAGAGCCCTGCAGGAGCAGCACTCTATCGTTTGGGGGAGGATCATGTGCAAGTCAGGTACCTGTGGAGCTGTGTTCAATTGACAGTCAAAGCAAGATCAGAAGAGCCATTTGAAAAGTGCACTCATCTCAGCCTACCTGGTAGAAGCAAGTACTGTGTGAAACTTGTATCCTGCCAGCTGCTCCCCTGAGGTCGTGGGGAATCAGAGGCACTCTCGATTTTGGAAGTGTCACACACGGCATTGATTCGGCATGTGAAACTCCTCGGTCACAACGGAATCAGGCTACAATTCGCCCGGCAAGCCGGCACTACAACGGGTTCCTCACGGTACTCTCTAGCTGCCTTCAGGTAGGAGGTGCAGGCCTGCGCTGGCCAGAAAGTGTTTCCCCTACCGAAGAAGGCCCATTTCCCGAGCAGTAAACGTATTTGTCCTGTCCAATTGAGACGAACCGGGATTTCGCTCACGGTGTACTGTCTCTGTTATGGAGTCCCCACCAGAGGAAGCAGGGTTGGTGAAAGTTTGCAGAGCTCTGAAATACACTTTGTCCTCAGCCACAAGAAGAGAGGCGCTCAGTTTAGTTTCCTGGGGTGAGTAGAAGCGCATTCCTTTAGTTTGCATGAAAGGCTGGTATCCTGCTGGTAAAATACATGTGAGATTTCCTGGCCAGAAGGAGGATGGTTGAGAAGCAACGACCTCAGGGCAGAGGGCCTTTGTGCTTGGGTCAAGAAAGGAGAGCTTTAGCTATAGGGCTTTGGTCGCTGCTGGTTTTTACCGCTCAAGCTGAGCACCGTCCTCCCTGGGGTAGTTAACTGAGAGTGATAGGAGAAAGCATTCAAGCTGCCAACGAGAAGTCCCTTTCTTCCTGAGGCAGAAACACTTTGTGCAATGCCATGGGAAGGGCCTTGCTTCCTGGCGGGTGAGCAAAAGGTAATGTTACAATAGGAGAAATTCCCACACTGTGTGGAGCCCTGGTGTTGCTCAGAGGAGTTTTGCCGAGGGCAGCTCTCACTGCGAACGTTGACCCCTGGTGGGATCATTTGAAAGGCCGAGTCTTTAGTGTTACCTGGGGAGATCTGTCTGTCTCTCTTACGCAGAGAGTAGGGCTTGCTTTCTGGCTACTGCAGGGAATTCTACGTGCAGAGCCCTCTCCTTAGGTGGCTGATCAAATGGAAGTCAAGTGCACGGGGTGCCCTTAAGGGGACAACCAGGCATATTAACAAGAGGTACTTGAAACCTGCACTCATCTCAGTGTGCACGGTAGAATCGTCTACGGTGAAGCACGTGTAAAATGGGTGTCCTACGCACTGCTCTCCGAAGGCCATGGGTGAGTGTGCTGCCTGCTAGACCTCAGCATCCTCACACGTTGGGTTCAATCGGCTTTTGAGACTCTTCGCTCACTTTGGAATAAGGCTACAGTTCCACTGGCAACGCTACTTTACAACGGTCTCCTCACGTTACTTTATATCTGCCTTCAGCAAGGAGAGGCGAGGGCGAGTGGGCTGGAAAGTGTTTCCACCGACTTAAACGATCTGTAAGCCGACCAGGAAACATTTTTGTCGTTTCAAATTGAGAGGAGAGGAAATTCGGCCATGCTGTACTGTCTCTGCCAAACAGTCCTTCCCAAAGGAAGCAGGGTGGGAGAATGGTGGCAAAGGTGTGCCGTACTCTACGTCGACAGCCGCATGACGGGCAGGGCTCAGCTTAGTTTCCTCGGTGCCTAGAGGCGAATGCTTTCAACTTTGTATGAAAGGCTGGTGTCCTAGGGCCAAGACATATGCGAGCTTTCCCTAGCCGCAAGGGCGAGGAGGACGCTTGAGAAGACATCGACACCCCCCCATCCCGGAGACAGTATTTCGCATTTGGAGAACGAGAGGAGAGCTTTAGGCATAGGACTTTGTCCCTCGTGCTTCTAGGGGCTAAAGTGAAGCACCTCCTCCCTGTGGTTGTACACTGAGAATGATGGGAAGAGCGCTCAACCTGGCCAAGGGAAGTAGCTTCCTCTCTGAAGCAGAAAGCCTTCCTGCAATGCCATGGGAAGGGCCTTGGGTTCCTGGGCTGTGTGAAAAGAGTAATGTCGCAGAAGGAAACATTTGCACTTTGCGTTGAGGCCTTGCAGTGCTCAGTGGAGTTGGACCGAGGGCAGCTTTCGGGGCAAACGTTGACCGTTGAGTGGAAGCATTTGGAAGGCCGAATGTTGAGGGTTACCTGGTTAGACCGGTTTCCCTTCCATGAGGAGCAGCGCCTGCTTACTGGGTATGTACCGCAGGGAAGGTCTAGTGGCAGAGCCCCTTCCTTAGGTGGATGGCCTAATGGCAGTCAAGTGCATGGGGAGCCCTGTCAAAGGGACAGCCATGCACATTAAGAAGAGGTACTTGAAACATGCCCTTGTGTCAGCGTACACGGTAGATTCATTTCCAGTCAAGGCTGTGTGAACTGTGTATCTTAGCAGCTTCTCTCTGTAGACCATGGGTGAGTCTCAGGCATGCCAGAACTCAGAAATATCACCCATTGTATGGATTCGGCTCTTGAAACTTCGGTCGCTTTGCAGTAAGGCTACAGTGCCTCTGCAAGGCCTGCACTACAACGGCTTCTGCACGTTAGTTTACAGCTGCCTTCAGGTAAGAGAGGCAACGGTGAGTGGCCCAGAACTCTTCTCCACTGCCTAAAGTGATCCGTATTCCAAGCAGAAATAGGTTCGACTTGTCAAATGGAGGCAAAAAGAATTTCGCTCACGTCGTACTCTCTGTCCAAGAGTAAACAGCAGAGGGCGCAGTGTGTTAGAATGGATGCAGAGCTCTGCAAACCTCTTCCTCTTCAGCCGAATGAGAAGAAGCGCTCAGCTTGGTCTCCTAGTGTGACTAGAGTCGAGTGCCTTCAAGTTGGTTTGACAGGCTGCTGTACTACTGCTGAAACATACGTGAGTTTTCCTAGCCACATGCAAGATGGTTCAGAGGAAGTCGACCCCTGTGGCGATGGACTTTCGCCCTTGGATCACTTGAGGAGCGTTTTAGGCATACGGCTTTGCTCCCGGCTGCTTCTAGGGCCGAAACCGAACACCCTCCTCCTTGTGGCATTTAATTGAGAAAGGGAGGAAATAGCCGTCCACCTGCCCAAAGAGACGTAGCTTCCTTTCTGCAGCAGAAAGCCTTTCTTCAGTGCCGTGGGAAGGGCCTTCTTTACCTGCCAGCTGAGAAA
Organism: Balaenoptera acutorostrata; assembly: GCF_949987535.1. Classification (NCBI taxonomy): domain Eukaryota; kingdom Metazoa; phylum Chordata; class Mammalia; order Artiodactyla; family Balaenopteridae; genus Balaenoptera; species Balaenoptera acutorostrata. The sequence goes on from NC_080068.1 coordinate 38,245,705, forward strand.
AGGATATGATTACAGAAGGAGAAATTCGCACTGTTCGTGGATCCCTGGGGGGTGGCTCAGAGTAGTTTTGCCAGGGGCAGCTTTGATTGCGAACGTGGCCTGCTTACTGGAGGAGTATGGAAGAAAGAGGCTTGAGTGTTACCTGCTTATACCCGTCTGTCCTACACGACAGTAGCGCTTGCATACACTCTACTGCAGGGCAAGAGCCCTGCAGGAGCAGCACTCTATCGTTTGGGGGAGGATCATGTGCAAGTCAGGTACCTGTGGAGCTGTGTTCAATTGACAGTCAAAGCAAGATCAGAAGAGCCATTTGAAAAGTGCACTCATCTCAGCCTACCTGGTAGAAGCAAGTACTGTGTGAAACTTGTATCCTGCCAGCTGCTCCCCTGAGGTCGTGGGGAATCAGAGGCACTCTCGATTTTGGAAGTGTCACACACGGCATTGATTCGGCATGTGAAACTCCTCGGTCACAACGGAATCAGGCTACAATTCGCCCGGCAAGCCGGCACTACAACGGGTTCCTCACGGTACTCTCTAGCTGCCTTCAGGTAGGAGGTGCAGGCCTGCGCTGGCCAGAAAGTGTTTCCCCTACCGAAGAAGGCCCGTTTCCCGAGCAGTAAACGTATTTGTCCTGTCCAATTGAGACGAACCGGGATTTCGCTCACGGTGTACTGTCTCTGTTATGGAGTCCCCACCAGAGGAAGCAGGGTTGGTGAAAGTTTGCAGAGCTCTGAAATACACTTTGTCCTCAGCCACAAGAACAGAGGCGCTCAGTTTAGTTTCCTGGGGTGAGTAGAAGCGCATTCCTTTAGTTTGCATGAAAGGCTGGTATCCTGCTGGTAAAATACATGTGAGATTTCCTGGCCAGAAGGAGGATGGTTGAGAAGCAACGACCTCAGGGCAGAGGGATTTTGTGCTTGGGTCAAGAAAGGAGAGCTTTAGCTATAGGGCTTTGGTCGCTGCTGGTTTTTACCGCTCAAGCTGAGCACCGTCCTCCCTGGGGTAGTTAACTGAGAGTGATAGGAGAAAGCATTCAAGCTTCCAACGAGAAGTCCCTTTCTTCCTGAGGCAGAAACACTTTGTGCAATGCCATGGGAAGGGCATTGCTTCCTGGCGGGTGAGCAAAAGGTAATGTTACAATAGGAGAAATTCCCACACTGTGTGGAGCCCTGGTGTTGCTCAGAGGAGTTTTGCCGAGGGCAGCTCTCACTGCGAACGTTGACCCCTGGTGGGATCATTTGAAAGGCCGAGTCTTTAGTGTTACCTGGGGAGATCTGTCTGTCTCTCTTACACAGAGAGTAGGGCTTGCTTTCTGGCTACTGCAGGGAATTCTACGTGCAGAGCCCTCTCCTTAGGTGGCTGATCAAATGGAAGTCAAGTGCACGGGGTGCCCTTAAGGGGACAACCAGGCATATTAACAAGAGGTACTTGAAACCTGCACTCATCTCAGTGTGCACGGTAGAATCGTCTACGGTGAAGCACGTGTAAAATGGGTGTCCTACGCACTGCTCTCCGAAGGCCATGGGTGAGTCTGCTGCCTGCTAGACCTCAGCATCCTCACACGTTGGGTTCAATCGGCTTTTGAGACTCTTCGCTCACTTTGGAATAAGGCTACAGTTCCACTGGCAACGCTACTTTACAACGGTCTCCTCACGTTACTTTATATCTGCCTTCAGCAAGGAGAGGCGAGGGCGAGTGGGCTGGAAAGTGTTTCCACCGACTTAAACGATCTGTAAGCCGACCAGGAAACATTTTTGTCGTTTCAAATTGAGAGGAGAGGAAATTCGGCCATGCTGTACTGTCTCTGCCAAACAGTCCTTCCCAAAGGAAGCAGGGTGGGAGAATGGTGGCAAAGGTGTGCCGTACTCTACGTCGACAGCCGCATGACGGGCAGGGCTCAGCTTAGTTTCCTCGGTGCCTAGAGGCGAATGCTTTCAAGTTTGTATGAAAGGCTGGTGTCCTAGGGCCAAGACATATGCGAGCTTTCCCTAGCCGCAAGGGCGAGGAGGACGCTTGAGAAGACATCGACACCCCCCCCCATCCCGGAGACAGTATTTCGCATTTGGAGAACGAGAGGAGAGCTTTAGGCATAGGACTTTGTCCCTCGTGATTCTAGGGGCTAAAGTGAAGCACCTCCTCCCTGTGGTTGTACACTGAGAATGATGGGAAGAGCGCTCAACCTGGCCAAGGGAAGTAGCTTCCTCTCTGAAGCAGAAAGCCTTCCTGCAATGCCATGGGAAGGGCCTTGGGTTCCTGGGCTGTGTGAAAAGAGTAATGTCGCAGAAGGAAACATTTGCACTTTGCGTTGAGGCCTTGCAGTGCTCAGTGGAGTTGGACCGAGGGCAGCTTTCGGGGCAAACGTTGACCGTTGAGTGGAAGCATTTGGAAGGCCGAATGTTGAGGGTTACCTGGTTAGACCGGTTTCCCTTCCATGAGGAGAAGCGCCTGCTTACTGGGTATGTACCGCAGGGAAGGTCTAGTGGCAGAGCCCCTTCCTTAGGTGGATGGCCTAATGGCAGTCAAGTGCATGGGGAACCCTGTCAAAGGGACAGCCATGCACATTAAGAAGAGGCACTTGAAACATGCCCTTGTGTCAGCGTACACGGTAGATTCATTTCCAGTCAAGGCTGTGTGAACTGTGTATCTTAGCAGCTTCTCTCTGTAGACCATGGGTGAGTCTCAGGCATGCCAGAACTCAGAAATATCACCCATTGTATGGATTCGGCTCTTGAAACTTCGGTCGCTTTGCAGTAAGGCTACAGTGCCTCTGCAAGGCCTGCACTACAATGGCTTCTGCACGTTAGTTTACAGCTGCCTTCAGGTAAGAGAGGCAACGGTGAGTGGCCCAGAACTCTTCTCCACTGCCTAAAGTGATCCGTATTCCAAGCAGAAATAGGTTCGACTTGTCAAATGGAGGTAAAAAGAATTTCGCTCACGTCGTACTCTCTGTCCAAGAGTAAACAGCAGAGGGCGCAGTGTGTTAGAATGGATGCAGAGCTCTGCAAACCTCTTCCTCTTCAGCCAAATGAGAAGAAGCGCTCAGCTTGGTCTCCTAGTGTGACTAGAGTCGAGTGCCTTCAAGTTGGTTTGACAGGCTGCTGTACTACTGCTGAAACATACGTGAGTTTTCCTAGCCACACGCAAGATGGTTCAGAGGAAGTCGACCCCTGTGGCGATGGACTTTCGCCCTTGGATCACTCGAGGAGCGTTTTAGGCATACGGCTTTGCTCCCGGCTGCTTCTAGGGCCGAAACCGAACACCCTCCTCCTTGTGGCATTTAATTGAGAAAGGGAGGAAATAGCCGTCCACCTGCCCAAAGAGACGTAGCTTCCTTTCTGCAGCAGAAAGCCTTTCTTCAGTGCCATGGGAAGGGCCTTCTTTACCTGCCAGCTGAGAAAAGGATATGATTACAGAAGGAGAAATTCGCACTGTTCGTGGATCCCTGGGGGGTGGCTCAGAGTAGTTTTGCCAGGGGTAGCTTTGATTGCGAACGTGGCCTGCTTACTGGAGGAGTATGGAAGAAAGAGGCTTGAGTGTTACCTGCTTATACCCGTCTGTCCTACACGACAGTAGCGCTTGCATACACTCTACTGCAGGGCAAGAGCCCTGCAGGAGCAGCACTCTATCGTTTGGGGGAGGATCATGTGCAAGTCAGGTACCTGTGGAGCTGTGTTCAATTGACAGTCAAAGCAAGATCAGAAGAGCCATTTGAAAAGTGCACTCATCTCAGCCTACCTGGTAGAAGCAAGTACTGTGTGAAACTTGTATCCTGCCAGCTGCTCCCCTGAGGTCGTGGGGAATCAGAGGCACTCTCGATTTTGGAAGTGTCACACACGGCATTGATTCGGCATGTGAAACTCCTCGGTCACAACGGAATCAGGCTACAATTCGCCCGGCAAGCCGGCACTACAACGGGTTCCTCACGGTACTCTCTAGCTGCCTTCAGGTAGGAGGTGCAGGCCTGCGCTGGCCAGAAAGTGTTTCCCCTACCGAAGAAGGCCCGTTTCCTGAGCAGTAAACGTATTTGTCCTGTCCAATTGAGACGAACCGGGATTTCGCTCACGGTGTACTGTCTCTGTTATGGAGTCCCCACCAGAGGAAGCAGGGTTGGTGAAAGTTTGCAGAGCTCTGAAATACACTTTGTCCTCAGCCACAAGAACAGAGGCGCTCAGTTTAGTTTCCTGGGGTGAGTAGAAGCGCATTCCTTTAGTTTGCATGAAAGGCTGGTATCCTGCTGGTAAAATACATGTGAGATTTCCTGGCCAGAAGGAGGATGGTTGAGAAGCAACGACCTCAGGGCAGAGGGACTTTGTGCTTGGGTCAAGAAAGGAGAGCTTTAGCTATAGGGCTTTGGTCGCTGCTGGTTTTTACCGCTCAAGCTGAGCACCGTCCTCCCTGGGGTAGTTAACTGAGAGTGATAGGAGAAAGCATTCAAGCTGCCAACGAGAAGTCCCTTTCTTCCTGAGGCAGAAACACTTTGTGCAATGCCATGGGAAGGGCCTTGCTTCCTGGCGGGTGAGCAAAAGGTAATGTTACAATAGGAGAAATTCCCACACTGTGTGGAGCCCTGGTGTTGCTCAGAGGAGTTTTGCCGAGGGCAGCTCTCACTGCGAACGTTGACCCCTGGTGGGATCATTTGAAAGGCCGAGTCTTTAGTGTTACCTGGGGAGATCTGTCTGTCTCTCTTACGCAGAGAGTAGGGCTTGCTTTCTGGCTACTGCAGGGAATTCTACGTGCAGAGCCCTCTCCTTAGGTGGCTGATCAAATGGAAGTCAAGTGCACGGGGTGCACTTAAGGGGACAACCAGGCATATTAACAAGAGGTACTTGAAACCTGCACTCATCTCAGTGTGCACGGTAGAATCGTCTACGGTGAAGCACGTGTAAAATGGGTGTCCTACGCACTGCTCTCCGAAGGCCATGGGTGAGTGTGCTGCCTGCTAGACCTCAGCATCCTCACACGTTGGGTTCAATCGGCTTTTGAGACTCTTCGCTCACTTTGGAATAAGGCTACAGTTCCACTGGCAACGCTACTTTACAACGGTCTCCTCACGTTACTTTATATCTGCCTTCAGCAAGGAGAGGCGAGGGCGAGTGGGCTGGAAAGTGTTTCCACCGACTTAAACGATCTGTAAGCCGACCAGGAAACATTTTTGTCGTTTCAAATTGAGAGGAGAGGAAATTCGGCCATGCTGTACTGTCTCTGCCAAACAGTCCTTCCCAAAGGAAGCAGGGTGGGAGAATGGTGGCAAAGGTGTGCCGTACTCTACGTCGACAGCCGCATGACGGGCAGGGCTCAGCTTAGTTTCCTCGGTGCCTAGAGGCGAATGCTTTCAAGTTTGTATGAAAGGCTGGTGTCCTAGGGCCAAGACATATGCGAGCTTTTCCTAGCCGCAAGGGCGAGGAGGACGCTTGAGAAGACATCGACACCCCCCCATCCCGGAGACAGTATTTCGCATTTGGAGAACGAGAGGAGAGCTTTAGGCATAGGACTTTGTCCCTCGTGATTCTAGGGGCTAAAGTGAAGCACCTCCTCCCTGTGGTTGTACACTGAGAATGATGGGAAGAGCGCTCAACCTGGCCAAGGGAAGTAGCTTCCTCTCTGAAGCAGAAAGCCTTCCTGCAATGCCATGGGAAGGGCCTTGGGTTCCTGGGCTGTGTGAAAATAGTAATGTCGCAGAAGGAAACATTTGCACTTTGCGTTGAGGCCTTGCAGTGCTCAGTGGAGTTGGACCGAGGGCAGCTTTCGGGGCAAACGTTGACCGTTGAGTGGAAGCATTTGGAAGGCCGAATGTTGAGGGTTACCTGGTTAGACCGGTTTCCCTTCCATGAGGAGCAGCGCCTGCTTACTGGGTATGTACCGCAGGGAAGGTCTAGTGGCAGAGCCCCTTCCTTAGGTGGATGGCCTAATGGCAGTCAAGTGCATGGGGAGCCCTGTCAAAGGGACAGCCATGCACATTAAGAAGAGGTACTTGAAACATGCCCTTGTGTCAGCGTACACGGTAGATTCATTTCCAGTCAAGGCTGTGTGAACTGTGTATCTTAGCAGCTTCTCTCTGTAGACCATGGGTGAGTCTCAGGCATGCCAGAACTCAGAAATATCACCCATTGTATGGATTCGGCTCTTGAAACTTCGGTCGCTTTGCAGTAAGGCTACAGTGCCTCTGCAAGGCCTGCACTACAACGGCTTCTGCACGTTAGTTTACAGCTGCCTTCAGGTAAGAGAGGCAACGGTGAGTGGCCCAGAACTCTTCTCCACTGCCTAAAGTGATCCGTATTCCAAGCAGAAATAGGTTCGACTTGTCAAATGGAGGCAAAAAGAATTTCGCTCACGTCGTACTCTCTGTCCAAGAGTAAACAGCAGAGGGCGCAGTGTGTTAGAATGGATGCAGAGCTCTGCAAACCTCTTCCTCTTCAGCCGAATGAGAAGAAGCGCTCAGCTTGGTCTCCTAGTGTGACTAGAGTCGAGTGCCTTCAAGTTGGTTTGACAGGCTGCTGTACTACTGCTGAAACATACGTGAGTTTTCCTAGCCACACGCAAGATGGTTCAGAGGAAGTCGACCCCTGTGGCGATGGACTTTCGCCCTTGGATCACTCGAGGAGCGTTTTAGGCATACGGCTTTGCTCCCGGCTGCTTCTAGGGCCGAAACCGAACACCCTCCTCCTTGTGGCATTTAATTGAGAAAGGGAGGAAATAGCCGTCCACCTGCCCAAAGAGACGTAGCTTCCTTTCTGCAGCAGAAAGCCTTTCTTCAGTGCCATGGGAAGGGCCTTCTTTACCTGCCAGCTGAGAAAAGGATATGATTACAGAAGGAGAAATTCGCACTGTTCGTGGATCCCTGGGGGGTGGCTCAGAGTAGTTTTGCCAGGGGCAGCTTTGATTGCGAACGTGGCCTGCTTACTGGAGGAGTATGGAAGAAAGAGGCTTGAGTGTTACCTGCTTATACCCGTCTGTCCTACACGACAGTAGCGCTTGCATACACTGTACTGCAGGGCAAGAGCCCTGCAGGAGCAGCACTCTATCGTTTGGGGGAGGATCATGTGCAAGTCAGGTACCTGTGGAGCTGTGTTCAATTGACAGTCAAAGCAAGATCAGAAGAGCCATTTGAAAAGTGCACTCATCTCAGCCTACCTGGTAGAAGCAAGTACTGTGTGAAACTTGTATCCTGCCAGCTGCTCCCCTGAGGTCGTGGGGAATCAGAGGCACTCTCGATTTTGGAAGTGTCACACACGGCATTGATTCGGCATGTGAAACTCCTCGGTCACAACGGAATCAGGCTACAATTCGCCCGGCAAGCCGGCACTACAACGGGTTCCTCACGGTACTCTCTAGCTGCCTTCAGGTAGGAGGTGCAGGCCTGCGCTGGCCAGAAAGTGTTTCCCCTACCGAAGAAGGCCCGTTTCCCGAGCAGTAAACGTATTTGTCCTGTCCAATTGAGACGAACCGGGATTTCGCTCACGGTGTACTGTCTCTGTTATGGAGTCCCCACCAGAGGAAGCAGGGTTGGTGAAAGTTTGCAGAGCTCTGAAATACACTTTGTCCTCAGCCACAAGAAGAGAGGTGCTCAGTTTAGTTTCCTGGGGTGAGTAGAAGCGCATTCCTTTAGTTTGCATGAAAGGCTGGTATCCTGCTGGTAAAATACATGTGAGATTTCCTGGCCAGAAGGAGGATGGTTGAGAAGCAACGACCTCAGGGCAGAGGGCCTTTGTGCTTGGGTCAAGAAAGGAGAGCTTTAGCTATAGGGCTTTGGTCGCTGCTGGTTTTTACCGCTCAAGCTGAGCACCGTCCTCCCTGGGGTAGTTAACTGAGAGTGATAGGAGAAAGCATTCAAGCTGCCAACGAGAAGTCCCTTTCTTCCTGAGGCAGAAACACTTTGTGCAATGCCATGGGAAGGGCCTTGCTTCCTGGCGGGTGAGCAAAAGGTAATGTTACAATAGGAGAAATTCCCACACTGTGTGGAGCCCTGGTGTTGCTCAGAGGAGTTTTGCCGAGGGCAGCTCTCACTGCGAACGTTGACCCCTGGTGGGATCATTTGAAAGGCCGAGTCTTTAGTGTTACCTGGGGAGATCTGTCTGTCTCTCTTACGCAGAGAGTAGGGCTTGCTTTCTGGCTACTGCAGGGAATTCTACGTGCAGAGCCCTCTCCTTAGGTGGCTGATCAAATGGAAGTCAAGTGCACGGGGTGCCCTTAAGGGGACAACCAGGCATATTAACAAGAGGTACTTGAAACCTGCACTCATCTCAGTGTGCACGGTAGAATCGTCTACGGTGAAGCACGTGTAAAATGGGTGTCCTACGCACTGCTCTCCGAAGGCCATGGGTGAGTCTGCTGCCTGCTAGACCTCAGCATCCTCACACGTTGGGTTCAATCGGCTTTTGAGACTCTTCGCTCACTTTGGAATAAGGCTACAGTTCCACTGGCAACGCTACTTTACAACGGTCTCCTCACGTTACTTTATATCTGCCTTCAGCAAGGAGAGGCGAGGGCGAGTGGGCTGGAAAGTGTTTCCACCGACTTAAACGATCTGTAAGCCGACCAGGAAACATTTTTGTCGTTTCAAATTGAGAGGAGAGGAAATTCGGCCATGCTGTACTGTCTCTGCCAAACAGTCCTTCCCAAAGGAAGCAGGGTGGGAGAATGGTGGCAAAGGTGTGCCGTACTCTACGTCGACAGCCGCATGACGGGCAGGGCTCAGCTTAGTTTCCTCGGTGCCTAGAGGCGAATGCTTTCAAGTTTGTATGAAAGGCTGGTGTCCTAGGGCCAAGACATATGCGAGCTTTCCCTAGCCGCAAGGGCGAGGAGGACGCTTGAGAAGACATCGACACCCCCCCATCCCGGAGACAGTATTTCGCATTTGGAGAACGAGAGGAGAGCTTTAGGCATAGGACTTTGTCCCTCGTGCTTCTAGGGGCTAAAGTGAAGCACCTCCTCCCTGTGGTTGTACACTGAGAATGATGGGAAGAGCGCTCAACCTGGCCAAGGGAAGTAGCTTCCTCTCTGAAGCAGAAAGCCTTCCTGCAATGCCATGGGAAGGGCCTTGGGTTCCTGGGCTGTGTGAAAAGAGTAATGTCGCAGAAGGAAACATTTGCACTTTGCGTTGAGGCCTTGCAGTGCTCAGTGGAGTTGGACCGAGGGCAGCTTTCGGGGCAAACGTTGACCGTTGAGTGGAAGCATTTGGAAGGCCGAATGTTGAGGGTTACCTGGTTAGACCGGTTTCCCTTCCATGAGGAGCAGCGCCTGCTTACTGGGTATGTACCGCAGGGAAGGTCTAGTGGCAGAGCCCCTTCCTTAGGTGGATGGCCTAATGGCAGTCAAGTGCATGGGGAGCCCTGTCAAAGGGACAGCCATGCACATTAAGAAGAGGTACTTGAAACATGCCCTTGTGTCAGCGTACACGGTAGATTCATTTCCAGTCAAGGCTGTGTGAACTGTGTATCTTAGCAGCTTCTCTCTGTAGACCATGGGTGAGTCTCAGGCATGCCAGAACTCAGAAATATCACCCATTGTATGGATTCGGCTCTTGAAACTTCGGTCGCTTTGCAGTAAGGCTACAGTGCCTCTGCAAGGCCTGCACTACAACGGCTTCTGCACGTTAGTTTACAGCTGCCTTCAGGTAAGAGAGGCAACGGTGAGTGGCCCAGAACTCTTCTCCACTGCCTAAAGTGATCCGTATTCCAAGCAGAAATAGGTTCGACTTGTCAAATGGAGGCAAAAAGAATTTCGCTCACGTCGTACTCTCTGTCCAAGAGTAAACAGCAGAGGGTGCAGTGTGTTAGAATGGATGCAGAGCTCTGCAAACCTCTTGCTCTTCAGCCGAATGAGAAGAAGCGCTCAGCTTGGTCTCCTAGTGTGACTAGAGTCGAGTGCCTTCAAGTTGGTTTGACAGGCTGCTGTACTACTGCTGAAACATACGTGAGTTTTCCTAGCCACATGCAAGATGGTTCAGAGGAAGTCGACCCCTGTGGCGATGGACTTTCGCCCTTGGATCACTCGAGGAGCGTTTTAGGCATACGGCTTTGCTCCCGGCTGCTTCTAGGGCCGAAACCGAACACCCTCCTCCTTGTGGCATTTAATTGAGAAAGGGAGGAAATAGCCGTCCACCTGCCCAAAGAGACGTAGCTTCCTTTCTGCAGCAGAAAGCCTTTCTTCAGTGCCATGGGAAGGGCCTTCTTTACCTGCCAGCTGAGAAAAGGATATGATTACAGAAGGAGAAATTCGCACTGTTCGTGGATCCCTGGGGGGTGGCTCAGAGTAGTTTTGCCAGGGGCAGCTTTGATTGCGAACGTGGCCTGCTTACTGGAGGAGTATGGAAGAAAGAGGCTTGAGTGTTACCTGCTTATACCCGTCTGTCCTACACGACAGTAGCGCTTGCATACACTCTACTGCAGGGCAAGAGCCCTGCAGGAGCAGCACTCTATCGTTTGGGGGAGGATCATGTGGAAGTCAGGTACCTGTGGAGCTGTGTTCAATTGACAGTCAAAGCAAGATCAGAAGAGCCATTTGAAAAGTGCACTCATCTCAGCCTACCTGGTAGAAGCAAGTACTGTGTGAAACTTGTATCCTGCCAGCTGCTCCCCTGAGGTCGTGGGGAATCAGAGGCACTCTCGATTTTGGAAGTGTCACACACGGCATTGATTCGGCATGTGAAACTCCTCGGTCACAACGGAATCAGGCTACAATTCGCCCGGCAAGCCGGCACTACAACGGGTTCCTCACGGTACTCTCTAGCTGCCTTCAGGTAGGAGGTGCAGGCCTGCGCTGGCCAGAAAGTGTTTCCCCTACCGAAGAAGGCCCGTTTCCCGAGCAGTAAACGTATTTGTCCTGTCCAATTGAGACGAACCGGGATTTCGCTCACGGTGTACTGTCTCTGTTATGGAGTCCCCACCAGAGGAAGCAGGGTTGGTGAAAGTTTGCAGAGCTCTGAAATACACTTTGTCCTCAGCCACAAGAACAGAGGCGCTCAGTTTAGTTTCCTGGGGTGAGTAGAAGCGCATTCCTTTAGTTTGCATGAAAGGCTGGTATCCTGCTGGTAAAATACATGTGAGATTTCCTGGCCAGAAGGAGGATGGTTGAGAAGCAACGACCTCAGGGCAGAGGGACTTTGTGCTTGGGTCAAGAAAGGAGAGCTTTAGCTATAGGGCTTTGGTCGCTGCTGGTTTTTACCGCTCAAGCTGAGCACCGTCCTCCCTGGGGTAGTTAACTGAGAGTGATAGGAGAAAGCATTCAAGCTGCCAACGAGAAGTCCCTTTCTTCCTGAGGCAGAAACACTTTGTGCAATGCCATGGGAAGGGCATTGCTTCCTGGCGGGTGAGCAAAAGGTAATGTTACAATAGGAGAAATTCCCACACTGTGTGGAGCCCTGGTGTTGCTCAGAGGAGTTTTGCCGAGGGCAGCTCTCACTGCGAACGTTGACCCCTGGTGGGATCATTTGAAAGGCCGAGTCTTTAGTGTTACCTGGGGAGATCTGTCTGTCTCTCTTACGCAGAGAGTAGGGCTTGCTTTCTGGCTACTGCAGGGAATTCTACGTGCAGAGCCCTCTCCTTAGGTGGCTGATCAAATGGAAGTCAAGTGCACGGGGTGCCCTTAAGGGGACAACCAGGCATATTAACAAGAGGTACTTGAAACCTGCACTCATCTCAGTGTGCACGGTAGAATCGTCTACGGTGAAGCACGTGTAAAATGGGTGTCCTACGCACTGCTCTCCGAAGGCCATGGGTGAGTCTGCTGCCTGCTAGACCTCAGCATCCTCACACGTTGGGTTCAATCGGCTTTTGAGACTCTTTGCTCACTTTGGAATAAGGCTACAGTTCCACTGGCAACGCTACTTTACAACGGTCTCCTCACGTTACTTTATATCTGCCTTCAGCAAGGAGAGGCGAGGGCGAGTGGGCTGGAAAGTGTTTCCACCGACTTAAACGATCTGTAAGCCGACCAGGAAACATTTTTGTCGTTTCAAATTGAGAGGAGAGGAAATTCGGCCATGCTGTACTGTCTCTGCCAAACAGTCCTTCCCAAAGGAAGCAGGGTGGGAGAATGGTGGCAAAGGTGTGCCGTACTCTACGTCGACAGCCGCATGACGGGCAGGGCTCAGCTTAGTTTCCTCGGTGCCTAGAGGCGAATGCTTTCAAGTTTGTATGAAAGGCTGGTGTCCTAGGGCCAAGACATATGCGAGCTTTCCCTAGCCGCAAGGGCGAGGAGGACGCTTGAGAAGACATCGACACCCCCCCCCCCCATCCCGGAGACAGTATTTCGCATTTGGAGAACGAGAGGAGAGCTTTAGGCATAGGACTTTGTCCCTCGTGATTCTAGGGGCTAAAGTGAAGCACCTCCTCCCTGTGGTTGTACACTGAGAATGATGGGAAGAGCGCTCAACCTGGCCAAGGGAAGTAGCTTCCTCTCTGAAGCAGAAAGCCTTCCTGCAATGCCATGGGAAGGGCCTTGGGTTCCTGGGCTGTGTGAAAAGAGTAATGTCGCAGAAGGAAACATTTGCACTTTGCGTTGAGACCTTGCAGTGCTCAGTGGAGTTGGACCGAGGGCAGCTTTCGGGGCAAACGTTGACCGTTGAGTGGAAGCATTTGGAAGGCCGAATGTTGAGGGTTACCTGGTTAGACCGGTTTCCCTTCCATGAGGAGCAGCGCCTGCTTACTGGGTATGTACCGCAGGGAAGGTCTAGTGGCAGAGCCCCTTCCTTAGGTGGATGGCCTAATGGCAGTCAAGTGCATGGGGAACCCTGTCAAAGGGACAGCCATGCACATTAAGAAGAGGCACTTGAAACATGCCCTTGTGTCAGCGTACACGGTAGATTCATTTCCAGTCAAGGCTGTGTGAACTGTGTATCTTAGCAGCTTCTCTCTGTAGGCCATGGGTGAGTCTCAGGCATGCCAGAACTCAGAAATATCACCCATTGTATGGATTCGGCTCTTGAAACTTCGGTCGCTTTGCAGTAAGGCTACAGTGCCTCTGCAAGGCCTGCACTACAATGGCTTCTGCACGTTAGTTTACAGCTGCCTTCAGGTAAGAGAGGCAACGGTGAGTGGCCCAGAACTCTTCTCCACTGCCTAAAGTGATCCGTATTCCAAGCAGAAATAGGTTCGACTTGTCAAATGGAGGCAAAAGTAATTTCACTCACGTCGTACTCTCTGTCCAAGAGTAAACAGCAGAGGGCGCAGTGTGTTAGAATGGATGCAGAGCTCTGCAAACCTCTTCCTCTTCAGCCAAATGAGAAGAAGCGCTCAGCTTGGTCTCCTAGTGTGACTAGAGTCGAGTGCCTTCAAGTTGGTTTGACAGGCTGCTGTACTACTGCTGAAACATACGTGAGTTTTCCTAGCCACACGCAAGATGGTTCAGAGGAAGTCGACCCCTGTGGCGATGGACTTTCGCCCTTGGATCACTCGAGGAGCGTTTTAGGCATACGGCTTTGCTCCCGGCTGCTTCTAGGGCCGAAACCGAACACCCTCCTCCTTGTGGCATTTAATTGAGAAAGGGAGGAAATAGCCGTCCACCTGCCCAAAGAGACGTAGCTTCCTTTCTGCAGCAGAAAGCCTTTCTTCAGTGCCATGGGAAGGGCCTTCTTTACCTGCCAGCTGAGAAAAGGATATGATTACAGAAGGAGAAATTCGCACTGTTCGTGGATCCCTGGGGGGTGGCTCAGAGTAGTTTTGCCAGGGGCAGCTTTGATTGCGAACGTGGCCTGCTTACTGGAGGAGTATGGAAGAAAGAGGCTTGAGTGTTACCTGCTTATACCCGTCTGTCCTACACGACAGTAGCGCTTGCATACACTGTACTGCAGGGCAAGAGCCCTGCAGGAGCAGCACTCTATCGTTTGGGGGAGGATCATGTGCAAGTCAGGTACCTGTGGAGCTGTGTTCAATTGACAGTCAAAGCAAGATCAGAAGAGCCATTTGAAAAGTGCACTCATCTCAGCCTACCTGGTAGAAGCAAGTACTGTGTGAAACTTGTATCCTGCCAGCTGCTCCCCTGAGGTCGTGGGGAATCAGAGGCACTCTCGATTTTGGAAGTGTCACACACGGCATTGATTCGGCATGTGAAACTCCTCGGTCACAACGGAATCAGGCTACAATTCGCCCGGCAAGCCGGCACTACAACGGGTTCCTCACGGTACTCTCTAGCTGCCTTCAGGTAGGAGGTGCAGGCCTGCGCTGGCCAGAAAGTGTTTCCCCTACCGAAGAAGGCCCGTTTCCCGAGCAGTAAACGTATTTGTCCTGTCCAATTGAGACGAACCGGGATTTCACTCACGGTGTACTGTCTCTGTTATGGAGTCCCCACCAGAGGAAGCAGGGTTGGTGAAAGTTTGCAGAGCTCTGAAATACACTTTGTCCTCAGCCACAAGAAGAGAGGCGCTCAGTTTAGTTTCCTGGGGTGAGTAGAAGCGCATTCCTTTAGTTTGCATGAAAGGCTGGTATCCTGCTGGTAAAATACATGTGAGATTTCCTGGCCAGAAGGAGGATGGTTGAGAAGCAACGACCTCAGGGCAGAGGGCCTTTGTGCTTGGGTCAAGAAAGGAGAGCTTTAGCTATAGGGCTTTGGTCGCTGCTGGTTTTTACCGCTCAAGCTGAGCACCGTCCTCCCTGGGGTAGTTAACTGAGAGTGATAGGAGAAAGCATTCAAGCTGCCAACGAGAAGTCCCTTTCTTCCTGAGGCAGAAACACTTTGTGCAATGCCATGGGAAGGGCCTTGCTTCCTGGCGGGTGAGCAAAAGGTAATGTTACAATAGGAGAAATTCCCACACTGTGTGGAGCCCTGGTGTTGCTCAGAGGAGTTTTGCCGAGGGCAGCTCTCACTGCGAACGTTGACCCCTGGTGGGATCATTTGAAAGGCCGAGTCTTTAGTGTTACCTGGGGAGATCTGTCTGTCTCTCTTACGCAGAGAGTAGGGCTTGCTTTCTGGCTACTGCAGGGAATTCTACGTGCAGAGCCCTCTCCTTAGGTGGCTGATCAAATGGAAGTCAAGTGCACGGGGTGCCCTTAAGGGGACAACCAGGCATATTAACAAGAGGTACTTGAAACCTGCACTCATCTCAGTGTGCACGGTAGAATCGTCTACGGTGAAGCACGTGTAAAATGGGTGTCCTACGCACTGCTCTCCGAAGGCCATGGGTGAGTCTGCTGCCTGCTAGACCTCAGCATCCTCACACGTTGGGTTCAATCGGCTTTTGAGACTCTTCGCTCACTTTGGAATAAGGCTACAGTTCCACTGGCAACGCTACTTTACAACGGTCTCCTCACGTTACTTTATATCTGCCTTCAGCAAGGAGAGGCGAGGGCGAGTGGGCTGGAAAGTGTTTCCACCGACTTAAACGATCTGTAAGCCGACCAGGAAACATTTTTGTCGTTTCAAATTGAGAGGAGAGGAAATTCGGCCATGCTGTACTGTCTCTGCCAAACAGTCCTTCCCAAAGGAAGCAGGGTGGGAGAATGGTGGCAAAGGTGTGCCGTACTCTACGTCGACAGCCGCATGACGGGCAGGGCTCAGCTTAGTTTCCTCGGTGCCTAGAGGCGAATGCTTTCAAGTTTGTATGAAAGGCTGGTGTCCTAGGGCCAAGACATATGCGAGCTTTCCCTAGCCGCAAGGGCGAGGAGGACGCTTGAGAAGACATCGACACCCCCCCCCCATCCCGGAGACAGTATTTCGCATTTGGAGAACGAGAGGAGAGCTTTAGGCATAGGACTTTGTCCCTCGTGCTTCTAGGGGCTAAAGTGAAGCACCTCCTCCCTGTGGTTGTACACTGAGAATGATGGGAAGAGCGCTCAACCTGGCCAAGGGAAGTAGCTTCCTCTCTGAAGCAGAAAGCCTTCCTGCAATGCCATGGGAAGGGCCTTGGGTTCCTGGGCTGTGTGAAAAAAGTAATGTCGCAGAAAGAAACATTTGCACTTTGCGTTGAGGCCTTGCAGTGCTCAGTGGAGTTGGACCGAGGGCAGCTTTCGGGGCAAACGTTGACCGTTGAGTGGAAGCATTTGGAAGGCCGAATGTTGAGGGTTACCTGGTTAGACCGGTTTCCCTTCCATGAGGAGCAGCGCCTGCTTACTGGGTATGTACCGCAGGGAAGGTCTAGTGGCAGAGCCCCTTCCTTAGGTGGATGGCCTAATGGCAGTCAAGTGCATGGGGAACCCTGTCAAAGGGACAGCCATGCACATTAAGAAGAGGCACTTGAAACATGCCCTTGTGTCAGCGTACACGGTAGATTCATTTCCAGTCAAGGCTGTGTGAACTGTGTATCTTAGCAGCTTCTCTCTGTAGACCATGGGTGAGTCTCAGGCATGCCAGAACTCAGAAATATCACCCATTGTATGGATTCGGCTCTTGAAACTTCGGTCGCTTTGCAGTAAGGCTACAGTGCCTCTGCAAGGCCTGCACTACAACGGCTTCTGCACGTTAGTTTACAGCTGCCTTCAGGTAAGAGAGGCAACGGTGAGTGGCCCAGAACTCTTCTCCACTGCCTAAAGTGATCCGTATTCCAAGCAGAAATAGGTTCGACTTGTCAAATGGAGGCAAAAAGAATTTCGCTCACGTCGTACTCTCTGTCCAAGAGTAAACAGCAGAGGGCGCAGTGTGTTAGAATGGATGCAGAGCTCTGCAAACCTCTTCCTCTTCAGCCAAATGAGAAGAAGCGCTCAGCTTGGTCTCCTAGTGTGACTAGAGTCGAGTGCCTTCAAGTTGGTTTGACAGGCTGCTGTACTACTGCTGAAACATACGTGAGTTTTCCTAGCCACACGCAAGATGGTTCAGAGGAAGTCGACCCCTGTGGCGATGGACTTTCGCCCTTGGATCACTCGAGGAGCGTTTTAGGCATACGGCTTTGCTCCCGGCTGCTTCTAGGGCCGAAACCGAACACCCTCCTCCTTGTGGCATTTAATTGAGAAAGGGAGGAAATAGCCGTCCACCTGCCCAAAGAGACGTAGCTTCCTTTCTGCAGCAGAAAGCCTTTCTTCAGTGCCATGGGAAGGGCCTTCTTTACCTGCCAGCTGAGAAAAGGATATGATTACAGAAGGAGAAATTCGCACTGTTCGTGGATCCCTGGGGGGTGGCTCAGAGTAGTTTTGCCAGGGGCAGCTTTGATTGCGAACGTGGCCTGCTTACTGGAGGAGTATGGAAGAAAGAGGCTTGAGTGTTACCTGCTTATACCCGTCTGTCCTACACGACAGTAGCGCTTGCATACACTCTACTGCAGGGCAAGAGCCCTGCAGGAGCAGCACTCTATCGTTTGGGGGAGGATCATGTGCAAGTCAGGTACCTGTGGAGCTGTGTTCAATTGACAGTCAAAGCAAGATCAGAAGAGCCATTTGAAAAGTGCACTCATCTCAGCCTACCTGGTAGAAGCAAGTACTGTGTGAAACTTGTATCCTGCCAGCTGCTCCCCTGAGGTCGTGGGGAATCAGAGGCACTCTCGATTTTGGAAGTGTCACACACGGCATTGATTCGGCATGTGAAACTCCTCGGTCACAACGGAATCAGGCTACAATTCGCCCGGCAAGCCGGCACTACAACGGGTTCCTCACGGTACTCTCTAGCTGCCTTCAGGTAGGAGGTGCAGGCCTGCGCTGGCCAGAAAGTGTTTCCCCTACCGAAGAAGGCCCGTTTCCCGAGCAGTAAACGTATTTGTCCTGTCCAATTGAGACGAACCGGGATTTCGCTCACGGTGTACTGTCTCTGTTATGGAGTCCCCACCAGAGGAAGCAGGGTTGGTGAAAGTTTGCAGAGCTCTGAAATACACTTTGTCCTCAGCCACAAGAAGAGAGGCGCTCAGTTTAGTTTCCTGGGGTGAGTAGAAGCGCATTCCTTTAGTTTGCATGAAAGGCTGGTATCCTGCTGGTAAAATACATGTGAGATTTCCTGGCCAGAAGGAGGATGGTTGAGAAGCAACGACCTCAGGGCAGAGGGCCTTTGTGCTTGGGTCAAGAAAGGAGAGCTTTAGCTATAGGGCTTTGGTCGCTGCTGGTTTTTACCGCTCAAGCTGAGCACCGTCCTCCCTGGGGTAGTTAACTGAGAGTGATAGGAGAAAGCATTCAAGCTGCCAACGAGAAGTCCCTTTCTTCCTGAGGCAGAAACACTTTGTGCAATGCCATGGGAAGGGCCTTGCTTCCTGGCGGGTGAGCAAAAGGTAATGTTACAATAGGAGAAATTCCCACACTGTGTGGAGCCCTGGCGTTGCTCAGAGGAGTTTTGCCGAGGGCAGCTCTCACTGCGAACGTTGACCCCTGGTGGGATCATTTGAAAGGCCGAGTCTTTAGTGTTACCTGGGAAGATCTGTCTGTCTCTCTTACGCAGAGAGTAGGGCTTGCTTTCTGGCTACTGCAGGGAATTCTACGTGCAGAGCCCTCTCCTTAGGTGGCTGATCAAATGGAAGTCAAGTGCACGGGGTGCCCTTAAGGGGACAACCAGGCATATTAACAAGAGGTACTTGAAACCTGCACTCATCTCAGTGTGCACGGTAGAATCGTCTACGGTGAAGCACGTGTAAAATGGGTGTCCTACGCACTGCTCTCCGAAGGCCATGGGTGAGTGTGCTGCCTGCTAGACCTCAGCATCCTCACACGTTGGGTTCAATCGGCTTTTGAGACTCTTCGCTCACTTTGGAATAAGGCTACAGTTCCACTGGCAACGCTACTTTACAACGGTCTCCTCACGTTACTTTATATCTGCCTTCAGCAAGGAGAGGCGAGGGCGAGTGGGCTGGAAAGTGTTTCCACCGACTTAAACGATCTGTAAGCCGACCAGGAAACATTTTTGTCGTTTCAAATTGAGAGGAGAGGAAATTCGGCCATGCTGTACTGTCTCTGCCAAACAGTCCTTCCCAAAGGAAGCAGGGTGGGAGAATGGTGGCAAAGGTGTGCCGTACTCTACGTCGACAGCCGCATGACGGGCAGGGCTCAGCTTAGTTTCCTCGGTGCCTAGAGGCGAATGCTTTCAAGTTTGTATGAAAGGCTGGTGTCCTAGGGCCAAGACATATGCGAGCTTTCCCTAGCCGCAAGGGCGAGGAGGACGCTTGAGAAGACATCGACACCCCCCCCATCCCGGAGACAGTATTTCACATTTGGAGAACGAGAGGAGAGCTTTAGGCATAGGACTTTGTCCCTCGTGCTTCTAGGGGCTAAAGTGAAGCACCTCCTCCCTGTGGTTGTACACTGAGAATGATGGGAAGAGCGCTCAACCTGGCCAAGGGAAGTAGCTTCCTCTCTGAAGCAGAAAGCCTTCCTGCAATGCCATGGGAAGGGCCTTGGGTTCCTGGGCTGTGTGAAAAGAGTAATGTCGCAGAAGGAAACATTTGCACTTTGCGTTGAGGCCTTGCAGTGCTCAGTGGAGTTGGACCGAGGGCAGCTTTCGGGGCAAACGTTGACCGTTGAGTGGAAGCATTTGGAAGGCCGAATGTTGAGGGTTACCTGGTTAGACCGGTTTCCCTTCCATGAGGAGCAGCGCCTGCTTACTGGGTATGTACCGCAGGGAAGGTCTAGTGGCAGAGCCCCTTCCTTAGGTGGATGGCCTAATGGCAGTCAAGTGCATGGGGAGCCCTGTCAAAGGGACAGCCATGCACATTAAGAAGAGGTACTTGAAACATGCCCTTGTGTCAGCGTACACGGTAGATTCATTTCCAGTCAAGGCTGTGTGAACTGTGTATCTTAGCAGCTTCTCTCTGTAGACCATGGGTGAGTCTCAGGCATGCCAGAACTCAGAAATATCACCCATTGTATGGATTCGGCTCTTGAAACTTCGGTCGCTTTGCAGTAAGGCTACAGTGCCTCTGCAAGGCCTGCACTACAACGGCTTCTGCACGTTAGTTTACAGCTGCCTTCAGGTAAGAGAGGCAACGGTGAGTGGCCCAGAACTCTTCTCCACTGCCTAAAGTGATCCGTATTCCAAGCAGAAATAGGTTCGACTTGTCAAATGCAGGCAAAAAGAATTTCGCTCACGTCGTACTCTCTGTCCAAGAGTAAACAGCAGAGGGCGCAGTGTGTTAGAATGGATGCAGAGCTCTGCAAACCTCTTCCTCTTCAGCCGAATGAGAAGAAGCGCTCAGCTTGGTCTCCTAGTGTGACTAGAGTCGAGTGCCTTCAAGTTGGTTTGACAGGCTGCTGTACTACTGCTGAAACATACGTGAGTTTTCCTAGCCACACGCAAGATGGTTCAGAGGAAGTCGACCCCTGTGGCGATGGACTTTCGCCCTTGGATCACTCGAGGAGCGTTTTAGGCATACGGCTTTGCTCCCGGCTGCTTCTAGGGCCGAAACCGAACACCCTCCTCCTTGTGGCATTTAATTGAGAAAGGGAGGAAATAGCCGTCCACCTGCCCAAAGAGACGTAGCTTCCTTTCTGCAGCAGAAAGCCTTTCTTCAGTGCCATGGGAAGGGCCTTCTTTACCTGCCAGCTGAGAAAAGGATATGATTACAGAAGGAGAAATTCGCACTGTTCGTGGATCCCTGGGGGGTGGCTCAGAGTAGTTTTGCCAGGGGCAGCTTTGATTGCGAACGTGGCCTGCTTACTGGAGGAGTATGGAAGAAAGAGGCTTGAGTGTTACCTGCTTATACCCGTCTGTCCTACACGACAGTAGCGCTTGCATACACTCTACTGCAGGGCAAGAGCCCTGCAGGAGCAGCACTCTATCGTTTGGGGGAGGATCATGTGCAAGTCAGGTACCTGTGGAGCTGTGTTCAATTGACAGTCAAAGCAAGATCAGAAGAGCCATTTGAAAAGTGCACTCATCTCAGCCTACCTGGTAGAAGCAAGTACTGTGTGAAACTTGTATCCTGCCAGCTGCTCCCCTGAGGTCGTGGGGAATCAGAGGCACTCTCGATTTTGGAAGTGTCACACACGGCATTGATTCGGCATGTGAAACTCCTCGGTCACAACGGAATCAGGCTACAATTCGCCCGGCAAGCCGGCACTACAACGGGTTCCTCACGGTACTCTCTAGCTGCCTTCAGGTAGGAGGTGCAGGCCTGCGCTGGCCAGAAAGTGTTTCCCCTACCGAAGAAGGCCCGTTTCCCGAGCAGTAAACGTATTTGTCCTGTCCAATTGAGACGAACCGGGATTTCGCTCACGGTGTACTGTCTCTGTTATGGAGTCCCCACCAGAGGAAGCAGGGTTGGTGAAAGTTTGCAGAGCTCTGAAATACACTTTGTCCTCAGCCACAAGAAGAGAGGCGCTCAGTTTAGTTTCCTGGGGTGAGTAGAAGCGCATTCCTTTAGTTTGCATGAAAGGCTGGTATCCTGCTGGTAAAATACATGTGAGATTTCCTGGCCAGAAGGAGGATGGTTGAGAAGCAACGACCTCAGGGCAGAGGGCCTTTGTGCTTGGGTCAAGAAAGGAGAGCTTTAGCTATAGGGCTTTGGTCGCTGCTGGTTTTTACCGCTCAAGCTGAGCACCGTCCTCCCTGGGGTAGTTAACTGAGAGTGATAGGAGAAAGCATTCAAGCTGCCAACGAGAAGTCCCTTTCTTCCTGAGGCAGAAACACTTTGTGCAATGCCATGGGAAGGGCCTTGCTTCCTGGCGGGTGAGCAAAAGGTAATGTTACAATAGGAGAAATTCCCACACTGTGTGGAGCCCTGGCGTTGCTCAGAGGAGTTTTGCCGAGGGCAGCTCTCACTGCGAACGTTGACCCCTGGTGGGATCATTTGAAAGGCCGAGTCTTTAGTGTTACCTGGGAAGATCTGTCTGTCTCTCTTACGCAGAGAGTAGGGCTTGCTTTCTGGCTACTGCAGGGAATTCTACGTGCAGAGCCCTCTCCTTAGGTGGCTGATCAAATGGAAGTCAAGTGCACGGGGTGCCCTTAAGGGGACAACCAGGCATATTAACAAGAGGTACTTGAAACCTGCACTCATCTCAGTGTGCACGGTAGAATCGTCTACGGTGAAGCACGTGTAAAATGGGTGTCCTACGCACTGCTCTCCGAAGGCCATGGGTGAGTGTGCTGCCTGCTAGACCTCAGCATCCTCACACGTTGGGTTCAATCGGCTTTTGAGACTCTTCGCTCACTTTGGAATAAGGCTACAGTTCCACTGGCAACGCTACTTTACAACGGTCTCCTCACGTTACTTTATATCTGCCTTCAGCAAGGAGAGGCGAGGGCGAGTGGGCTGGAAAGTGTTTCCACCGACTTAAACGATCTGTAAGCCGACCAGGAAACATTTTTGTCGTTTCAAATTGAGAGGAGAGGAAATTCGGCCATGCTGTACTGTCTCTGCCAAACAGTCCTTCCCAAAGGAAGCAGGGTGGGAGAATGGTGGCAAAGGTGTGCCGTACTCTACGTCGACAGCCGCATGACGGGCAGGGCTCAGCTTAGTTTCCTCGGTGCCTAGAGGCGAATGCTTTCAAGTTTGTATGAAAGGCTGGTGTCCTAGGGCCAAGACATATGCGAGCTTTCCCTAGCCGCAAGGGCGAGGAGGACGCTTGAGAAGACATCGACACCCCCCCCATCCCGGAGACAGTATTTCACATTTGGAGAACGAGAGGAGAGCTTTAGGCATAGGACTTTGTCCCTCGTGCTTCTAGGGGCTAAAGTGAAGCACCTCCTCCCTGGGGTTGTACACTGAGAATGATGGGAAGAGCGCTCAACCTGGCCAAGGGAAGTAGCTTCCTCTCTGAAGCAGAAAGCCTTCCTGCAATGCCATGGGAAGGGCCTTGGGTTCCTGGGCTGTGTGAAAAGAGTAATGTCGCAGAAGGAAACATTTGCACTTTGCGTTGAGGCCTTGCAGTGCTCAGTGGAGTTGGACCGAGGGCAGCTTTCGGGGCAAACGTTGACCGTTGAGTGGAAGCATTTGGAAGGCCGAATGTTGAGGGTTACCTGGTTAGACCGGTTTCCCTTCCATGAGGAGCAGCGCCTGCTTACTGGGTATGTACCGCAGGGAAGGTCTAGTGGCAGAGCCCCTTCCTTAGGTGGATGGCCTAATGGCAGTCAAGTGCATGGGGAGCCCTGTCAAAGGGACAGCCATGCACATTAAGAAGAGGTACTTGAAACATGCCCTTGTGTCAGCGTACACGGTAGATTCATTTCCAGTCAAGGCTGTGTGAACTGTGTATCTTAGCAGCTTCTCTCTGTAGACCATGGGTGAGTCTCAGGCATGCCAGAACTCAGAAATATCACCCATTGTATGGATTCGGCTCTTGAAACTTCGGTCGCTTTGCAGTAAGGCTACAGTGCCTCTGCAAGGCCTGCACTACAACGGCTTCTGCACGTTAGTTTACAGCTGCCTTCAGGTAAGAGAGGCAACGGTGAGTGGCCCAGAACTCTTCTCCACTGCCTAAAGTGATCCGTATTCCAAGCAGAAATAGGTTCGACTTGTCAAATGGAGGCAAAAAGAATTTCGCTCACGTCGTACTCTCTGTCCAAGAGTAAACAGCAGAGGGCGCAGTGTGTTAGAATGGATGCAGAGCTCTGCAAACCTCTTCCTCTTCAGCCGAATGAGAAGAAGCGCTCAGCTTGGTCTCCTAGTGTGACTAGAGTCGAGTGCCTTCAAGTTGGTTTGACAGGCTGCTGTACTACTGCTGAAACATACGTGAGTTTTCCTAGCCACACGCAAGATGGTTCAGAGGAAGTCGACCCCTGTGGCGATGGACTTTCGCCCTTGGATCACTCGAGGAGCGTTTTAGGCATACGGCTTTGCTCCCGGCTGCTTCTAGGCCCGAAACCGAACACCCTCCTCCTTGTGGCATTTAATTGAGAAAGGGAGGAAATAGCCGTCCACCTGCCCAAAGAGACGTAGCTTCCTTTCTGCAGCAGAAAGCCTTTCTTCAGTGCCATGGGAAGGGCCTTCTTTACCTGCCAGCTGAGAAAAGGATATGATTACAGAAGGAGAAATTCGCACTGTTCGTGGATCCCTGGGGGGTGGCTCAGAGTAGTTTTGCCAGGGGCAGCTTTGATTGCGAACGTGGCCTGCTTACTGGAGGAGTATGGAAGAAAGAGGCTTGAGTGTTACCTGCTTATACCCGTCTGTCCTACACGACAGTAGCGCTTGCATACACTCTACTGCAGGGCAAGAGCCCTGCAGGAGCAGCACTCTATCGTTTGGGGGAGGATCATGTGGAAGTCAGGTACCTGTGGAGCTGTGTTCAATTGACAGTCAAAGCAAGATCAGAAGAGCCATATGAAAAGTGCACTCATCTCAGCCTACCTGGTAGAAGCAAGTACTGTGTGAAACTTGTATCCTGCCAGCTGCTCCCCTGAGGTCGTGGGGAATCAGAGGCACTCTCGATTTTGGAAGTGTCACACACGGCATTGATTCGGCATGTGAAACTCCTCGGTCACAACGGAATCAGGCTACAATTCGCCCGGCAAGCCGGCACTACAACGGGTTCCTCACGGTACTCTCTAGCTGCCTTCAGGTAGGAGGTGCAGGCCTGCGCTGGCCAGAAAGTGTTTCCCCTACCGAAGAAGGCCCGTTTCCCGAGCAGTAAACGTATTTGTCCTGTCCAATTGAGACGAACCGGGATTTCGCTCACGGTGTACTGTCTCTGTTATGGAGTCCCCACCAGAGGAAGCAGGGTTGGTGAAAGTTTGCAGAGCTCTGAAATACACTTTGTCCTCAGCCACAAGAAGAGAGGCGCTCAGTTTAGTTTCCTGGGGTGAGTAGAAGCGCATTCCTTTAGTTTGCATGAAAGGCTGGTATCCTGCTGGTAAAATACATGTGAGATTTCCTGGCCAGAAGGAGGATGGTTGAGAAGCAACGACCTCAGGGCAGAGGGCCTTTGTGCTTGGGTCAAGAAAGGAGAGCTTTAGCTATAGGGCTTTGGTCGCTGCTGGTTTTTACCGCTCAAGCTGAGCACCGTCCTCCCTGGGGTAGTTAACTGAGAGTGATAGGAGAAAGCATTCAAGCTGCCAACGAGAAGTCCCTTTCTTCCTGAGGCAGAAACACTTTGTGCAATGCCATGGGAAGGGCCTTGCTTCCTGGCGGGTGAGCAAAAGGTAATGTTACAATAGGAGAAATTCCCACACTGTGTGGAGCCCTGGCGTTGCTCAGAGGAGTTTTGCCGAGGGCAGCTCTCACTGCGAACGTTGACCCCTGGTGGGATCATTTGAAAGGCCGAGTCTTTAGTGTTACCTGGGAAGATCTGTCTGTCTCTCTTACGCAGAGAGTAGGGCTTGCTTTCTGGCTACTGCAGGGAATTCTACGTGCAGAGCCCTCTCCTTAGGTGGCTGATCAAATGGAAGTCAAGTGCACGGGGTGCCCTTAAGGGGACAACCAGGCATATTAACAAGAGGTACTTGAAACCTGCACTCATCTCAGTGTGCACGGTAGAATCGTCTACGGTGAAGCACGTGTAAAATGGGTGTCCTACGCACTGCTCTCCGAAGGCCATGGGTGAGTGTGCTGCCTGCTAGACCTCAGCATCCTCACACGTTGGGTTCAATCGGCTTTTGAGACTCTTCGCTCACTTTGGAATAAGGCTACAGTTCCACTGGCAACGCTACTTTACAACGGTCTCCTCACGTTACTTTATATCTGCCTTCAGCAAGGAGAGGCGAGGGCGAGTGGGCTGGAAAGTGTTTCCACCGACTTAAACGATCTGTAAGCCGACCAGGAAACATTTTTGTCGTTTCAAATTGAGAGGAGAGGAAATTCGGCCATGCTGTACTGTCTCTGCCAAACAGTCCTTCCCAAAGGAAGCAGGGTGGGAGAATGGTGGCAAAGGTGTGCCGTACTCTACGTCGACAGCCGCATGACGGGCAGGGCTCAGCTTAGTTTCCTCGGTGCCTAGAGGCGAATGCTTTCAAGTTTGTATGAAAGGCTGGTGTCCTAGGGCCAAGACATATGCGAGCTTTCCCTAGCCGCAAGGGCGAGGAGGACGCTTGAGAAGACATCGACACCCCCCCCATCCCGGAGACAGTATTTCACATTTGGAGAACGAGAGGAGAGCTTTAGGCATAGGACTTTGTCCCTCGTGCTTCTAGGGGCTAAAGTGAAGCACCTCCTCCCTGGGGTTGTACACTGAGAATGATGGGAAGAGCGCTCAACCTGGCCAAGGGAAGTAGCTTCCTCTCTGAAGCAGAAAGCCTTCCTGCAATGCCATGGGAAGGGCCTTGGGTTCCTGGGCTGTGTGAAAAGAGTAATGTCGCAGAAGGAAACATTTGCACTTTGCGTTGAGGCCTTGCAGTGCTCAGTGGAGTTGGACCGAGGGCAGCTTTCGGGGCAAACGTTGACCGTTGAGTGGAAGCATTTGGAAGGCCGAATGTTGAGGGTTACCTGGTTAGACCGGTTTCCCTTCCATGAGGAGCAGCGCCTGCTTACTGGGTATGTACCGCAGGGAAGGTCTAGTGGCAGAGCCCCTTCCTTAGGTGGATGGCCTAATGGCAGTCAAGTGCATGGGGAGCCCTGTCAAAGGGACAGCCATGCACATTAAGAAGAGGTACTTGAAACATGCCCTTGTGTCAGCGTACACGGTAGATTCATTTCCAGTCAAGGCTGTGTGAACTGTGTATCTTAGCAGCTTCTCTCTGTAGACCATGGGTGAGTCTCAGGCATGCCAGAACTCAGAAATATCACCCATTGTATGGATTCGGCTCTTGAAACTTCGGTCGCTTTGCAGTAAGGCTACAGTGCCTCTGCAAGGCCTGCACTACAACGGCTTCTGCACGTTAGTTTACAGCTGCCTTCAGGTAAGAGAGGCAACGGTGAGTGGCCCAGAACTCTTCTCCACTGCCTAAAGTGATCCGTATTCCAAGCAGAAATAGGTTCGACTTGTCAAATGGAGGCAAAAAGAATTTCGCTCACGTCGTACTCTCTGTCCAAGAGTAAACAGCAGAGGGCGCAGTGTGTTAGAATGGATGCAGAGCTCTGCAAACCTCTTCCTCTTCAGCCGAATGAGAAGAAGCGCTCAGCTTGGTCTCCTAGTGTGACTAGAGTCGAGTGCCTTCAAGTTGGTTTGACAGGCTGCTGTACTACTGCTGAAACATACGTGAGTTTTCCTAGCCACACGCAAGATGGTTCAGAGGAAGTCGACCCCTGTGGCGATGGACTTTCGCCCTTGGATCACTCGAGGAGCGTTTTAGGCATACGGCTTTGCTCCCGGCTGCTTCTAGGCCCGAAACCGAACACCCTCCTCCTTGTGGCATTTAATTGAGAAAGGGAGGAAATAGCCGTCCACCTGCCCAAAGAGACGTAGCTTCCTTTCTGCAGCAGAAAGCCTTTCTTCAGTGCCATGGGAAGGGCCTTCTTTACCTGCCAGCTGAGAAAAGGATATGATTACAGAAGGAGAAATTCGCACTGTTCGTGGATCCCTGGGGGGTGGCTCAGAGTAGTTTTGCCAGGGGCAGCTTTGATTGCGAACGTGGCCTGCTTACTGGAGGAGTATGGAAGAAAGAGGCTTGAGTGTTACCTGCTTATACCCGTCTGTCCTACACGACAGTAGCGCTTGCATACACTCTACTGCAGGGCAAGAGCCCTGCAGGAGCAGCACTCTATCGTTTGGGGGAGGATCATGTGGAAGTCAGGTACCTGTGGAGCTGTGTTCAATTGACAGTCAAAGCAAGATCAGAAGAGCCATATGAAAAGTGCACTCATCTCAGCCTACCTGGTAGAAGCAAGTACTGTGTGAAACTTGTATCCTGCCAGCTGCTCCCCTTAGGTCGTGGGGAATCAGAGGCACTCTCGATTTTGGAAGTGTCACACATGGCATTGATTCGGCATGTGAAACTCCTCGGTCACAACGGAATCAGGCTACAATTCGCCCGGCAAGCCGGCACTACAACGGGTTCCTCACGGTACTCTCTAGCTGCCTTCAGGTAGGAGGTGCAGGCCTGCGCTGGCCAGAAAGTGTTTCCCCTACCGAAGAAAGCCCGTTTCCCGAGCAGTAAACGTATTTGTCCTGTCCAATTGAGACGAACCGGGATTTCGCTCACGGTGTACTGTCTCTGTTATGGAGTCCCCACCAGAGGAAGCAGGGTTGGTGAAAGTTTGCAGAGCTCTGAAATACACTTTGTCCTCAGCCACAAGAAGAGAGGCGCTCAGTTTAGTTTCCTGGGGTGAGTAGAAGCGCATTCCTTTAGTTTGCATGAAAGGCTGGTATCCTGTTGGAAAAATACATGTGAGATTTCCTGGCCAGAAGGAGGATGGTTGAGAAGCAACGACCTCAGGGCAGAGGGACTTTGTGCTTGGGTCAAGAAAGGAGAGCTTTAGCTATAGGGCTTTGGTCGCTGCTGGTTTTTACCGCTCAAGCTGAGCACCGTCCTCCCTGGGGTAGTTAACTGAGAGTGATAGGAGAAAGCATTCAAGCTGCCAAGGAGAAGTCCCTTTCTTCCTGAGGCAGAAACACTTTGTGCAATGCCATGGGAAGGGCCTTGCTTCCTGGCGGGTGAGCAAAAGGTAATGTTACAATAGGAGAAATTCCCACACTGTGTGGAGCCCTGGCGTTGCTCAGAGGAGTTTTGCCGAGGGCAGCTCTCACTGCGAACGTTGACCCCTGGTGGGATCATTTGAAAGGCCGAGTCTTTAGTGTTACCTGGTGAGATCTGTCTGTCTCTCTTATGCAGAGAGTAGGGTTGCTTTCTGGCTACTGCAGGGAATTCTACGTGCAGAGCCCTCTCCTTAGGTGGCTGATCAAATGGAAGTCAAGTGCACGGGGTGCCCTTAAGGGGACAACCAGGCATATTAACAAGAGGTACTTGAAACCTGCACTCATCTCAGTGTGCACGGTAGAATCGTCTACGGTGAAGCACGTGTAAAATGGGTGTCCTACGCACTGCTCTCCGAAGGCCATGGGTGAGTCTGCTGCCTGCTAGACCTCAGCATCCTCACACGTTGGGTTCAATCGGCTTTTGAGACTCTTCGCTCACTTTGGAATAAGGCTACAGTTCCACTGGCAACGCTACTTTACAACGGTCTCCTCATGTTACTTTATATCTGCCTTCAGCAAGGAGAGGCGAGGGCGAGTGGGCTGGAAAGTGTTTCCACCGACTTAAACGATCTGTAAGCCGACCAGGAAACATTTTTGTCGTTTCAAATTGAGAGGAGAGGAAATTCGGCCATGCTGTACTGTCTCTGCCAAACAGTCCTTCCCAAAGGAAGCAGGGTGGGAGAATGGTGGCAAAGGTGTGCCGTACTCTACGTCGACAGCCGCATGACGGGCAGGGCTCAGCTTAGTTTCCTCGGTGCCTAGAGGCGAATGCTTTCAAGTTTGTATGAAAGGCTGGTGTCCTAGGGCCAAGACATATGCGAGCTTTCCCTAGCCGCAAGGGCGAGGAGGACGCTTGAGAAGACATCGACACCCCCCCCCATCCCGGAGACAGTATTTTGCATTCGGAGAACGAGAGGAGAGCTTTAGGCATAGGACTTTGTCCCTCGTGCTTCTAGGGGCTAAAGTGAAGCACCTCCTCCCTGGGGTTGTACACTGAGAATGATGGGAAGAGCGCTCAACCTGGCCAAGGGAAGTAGCTTCCTCTCTGAAGCAGAAAGCCTTCCTGCAATGCCATGGGAAGGGCCTTGGGTTCCTGGGCTGTGTGAAAAGAGTAATGTCGCAGAAGGAAACATTTGCACTTTGCGTTGAGGCCTTGCAGTGCTCAGTGGAGTTGGACCGAGGGCAGCTTTCGGGGCAAACGTTGACCGTTGAGTGGAAGCATTTGGAAGGCCGAATGTTGAGGGTTACCTGGTTAGACCGGTTTCCCTTCCATGAGGAGCAGCGCCTGCTTACTGGGTATGTACCGCAGGGAAGGTCTAGTGGCAGAGCCCCTTCCTTAGGTGGATGGCCTAATGGCAGTCAAGTGCATGGGGAGCCCTGTCAAAGGGACAGCCATGCACATTAAGAAGAGGTACTTGAAACATGCCCTTGTGTCAGCGTACACGGTAGATTCATTTCCAGTCAAGGCTGTGTGAACTGTGTATCTTAGCAGCTTCTCTCTGTAGACCATGGGTGAGTCTCAGGCATGCCAGAACTCAGAAATATCACCCATTGTATGGATTCGGCTCTTGAAACTTCGGTCGCTTTGCAGTAAGGCTACAGTGCCTCTGCAAGGCCTGCACTACAACGGCTTCTGCACGTTAGTTTACAGCTGCCTTCAGGTAAGAGAGGCAACGGTGAGTGGCCCAGAACTCTTCTCCACTGCCTAAAGTGATCCGTATTCCAAGCAGAAATAGGTTCGACTTGTCAAATGGAGGCAAAAAGAATTTCGCTCACGTCGTACTCTCTGTCCAAGAGTAAACAGCAGAGGGCGCAGTGTGTTAGAATGGATGCAGAGCTCTGCAAACCTCTTCCTCTTCAGCCGAATGAGAAGAAGCGCTCAGCTTGGTCTCCTAGTGTGACTAGAGTCGAGTGCCTTCAAGTTGGTTTGACAGGCTGCTGTACTACTGCTGAAACATACGTGAGTTTTCCTAGCCACACGCAAGATGGTTCAGAGGAAGTCGACCCCTGTGGCGATGGACTTTCGCCCTTGGATCACTCGAGGAGCGTTTTAGGCATACGGCTTTGCTCCCGGCTGCTTCTAGGGCCGAAACCGAACACCCTCCTCCTTGTGGCATTTAATTGAGAAAGGGAGGAAATAGCCGTCCACCTGCCCAAAGAGACGTAGCTTCCTTTCTGCAGCAGAAAGCCTTTCTTCAGTGCCATGGGAAGGGCCTTCTTTACCTGCCAGCTGAGAAAAGGATATGATTACAGAAGGAGAAATTCGCACTGTTCGTGGATCCCTGGGGGGTGGCTCAGAGTAGTTTTGCCAGGGGCAGCTTTGATTGCGAACGTGGCCTGCTTACTGGAGGAGTATGGAAGAAAGAGGCTTGAGTGTTACCTGCTTATACCCGTCTGTCCTACACGACAGTAGCGCTTGCATACACTCTACTGCAGGGCAAGAGCCCTGCAGGAGCAGCACTCTATCGTTTGGGGTAGGATCATGTGGAAGTCAGGTACCTGTGGAGCTGTGTTCAATTGACAGTCAAAGCAAGATCAGAAGAGCCATATGAAAAGTGCACTCATCTCAGCCTACCTGGTAGAAGCAAGTACTGTGTGAAACTTGTATCCTGCCAGCTGCTCCCCTTAGGTCGTGGGGAATCAGAGGCACTCTCGATTTTGGAAGTGTCACACATGGCATTGATTCGGCATGTGAAACTCCTCGGTCACAACGGAATCAGGCTACAATTCGCCCGGCAAGCCGGCACTACAACGGGTTCCTCACGGTACTCTCTAGCTGCCTTCAGGTAGGAGGTGCAGGCCTGCGCTGGCCAGAAAGTGTTTCCCCTACCGAAGAAAGCCCGTTTCCCGAGCAGTAAACGTATTTGTCCTGTCCAATTGAGACGAACCGGGATTTCGCTCACGGTGTACTGTCTCTGTTATGGAGTCCCCACCAGAGGAAGCAGGGTTGGTGAAAGTTTGCAGAGCTCTGAAATACACTTTGTCCTCAGCCACAAGAAGAGAGGCGCTCAGTTTAGTTTCCTGGGGTGAGTAGAAGCGCATTCCTTTAGTTTGCATGAAAGGCTGGTATCCTGTTGGAAAAATACATGTGAGATTTCCTGGCCAGAAGGAGGATGGTTGAGAAGCAACGACCTCAGGGCAGAGGGACTTTGTGCTTGGGTCAAGAAAGGAGAGCTTTAGCTATAGGGCTTTGGTCGCTGCTGGTTTTTACCGCTCAAGCTGAGCACCGTCCTCCCTGGGGTAGTTAACTGAGAGTGATAGGAGAAAGCATTCAAGCTGCCAAGGAGAAGTCCCTTTCTTCCTGAGGCAGAAACACTTTGTGCAATGCCATGGGAAGGGCCTTGCTTCCTGGCGGGTGAGCAAAAGGTAATGTTACAATAGGAGAAATTCCCACACTGTGTGGAGCCCTGGCGTTGCTCAGAGGAGTTTTGCCGAGGGCAGCTCTCACTGCGAACGTTGACCCCTGGTGGGATCATTTGAAAGGCCGAGTCTTTAGTGTTACCTGGTGAGATCTGTCTGTCTCTCTTATGCAGAGAGTAGGGTTGCTTTCTGGCTACTGCAGGGAATTCTACGTGCAGAGCCCTCTCCTTAGGTGGCTGATCAAATGGAAGTCAAGTGCACGGGGTGCCCTTAAGGGGACAACCAGGCATATTAACAAGAGGTACTTGAAACCTGCACTCATCTCAGTGTGCACGGTAGAATCGTCTACGGTGAAGCACGTGTAAAATGGGTGTCCTACGCACTGCTCTCCGAAGGCCATGGGTGAGTCTGCTGCCTGCTAGACCTCAGCATCCTCACACGTTGGGTTCAATCGGCTTTTGAGACTCTTCGCTCACTTTGGAATAAGGCTACAGTTCCACTGGCAACGCTACTTTACAACGGTCTCCTCATGTTACTTTATATCTGCCTTCAGCAAGGAGAGGCGAGGGCGAGTGGGCTGGAAAGTGTTTCCACCGACTTAAACGATCTGTAAGCCGACCAGGAAACATTTTTGTCGTTTCAAATTGAGAGGAGAGGAAATTCGGCCATGCTGTACTGTCTCTGCCAAACAGTCCTTCCCAAAGGAAGCAGGGTGGGAGAATGGTGGCAAAGGTGTGCCGTACTCTACGTCGACAGCCGCATGACGGGCAGGGCTCAGCTTAGTTTCCTCGGTGCCTAGAGGCGAATGCTTTCAAGTTTGTATGAAAGGCTGGTGTCCTAGGGCCAAGACATATGCGAGCTTTCCCTAGCCGCAAGGGCGAGGAGGACGCTTGAGAAGACATCGACACCCCCCCCCATCCCGGAGACAGTATTTTGCATTCGGAGAACGAGAGGAGAGCTTTAGGCATAGGACTTTGTCCCTCGTGCTTCTAGGGGCTAAAGTGAAGCACCTCCTCCCTGGGGTTGTACACTGAGAATGATGGGAAGAGCGCTCAACCTGGCCAAGGGAAGTAGCTTCCTCTCTGAAGCAGAAAGCCTTCCTGCAATGCCATGGGAAGGGCCTTGGGTTCCTGGGCTGTGTGAAAAGAGTAATGTCGCAGAAGGAAACATTTGCACTTTGCGTTGAGGCCTTGCAGTGCTCAGTGGAGTTGGACCGAGGGCAGCTTTCGGGGCAAACGTTGACCGTTGAGTGGAAGCATTTGGAAGGCCGAATGTTGAGGGTTACCTGGTTAGACCGGTTTCCCTTCCATGAGGAGCAGCGCCTGCTTACTGGGTATGTACCGCAGGGAAGGTCTAGTGGCAGAGCCCCTTCCTTAGGTGGATGGCCTAATGGCAGTCAAGTGCATGGGGAGCCCTGTCAAAGGGACAGCCATGCACATTAAGAAGAGGCACTTGAAACATGCCCTTGTGTCAGCGTACATGGTAGATTCATTTCCAGTCAAGGCTGTGTGAACTGTGTATCTTAGCAGCTTCTCTCTGTAGACCATGGGTGAGTCTCAGGCATGCCAGAACTCAGAAATATCACCCATTGTATGGATTCGGCTCTTGAAACTTCGGTCGCTTTGCAGTAAGGCTACAGTGCCTCTGCAAGGCCTGCACTACAACGGCTTCTGCACGTTAGTTTACAGCTGCCTTCAGGTAAGAGAGGCAACGGTGAGTGGCCCAGAACTCTTCTCCACTGCCTAAAGTGATCCGTATTCCAAGCAGAAATAGGTTCGACTTGTCAAATGGAGGCAAAAAGAATTACGCTCACGTCGTACTCTCTGTCCAAGAGTAAACAGCAGAGGGCGCAGTGTGTTAGAATGGATGCAGAGCTCTGCAAACCTCTTCCTCTTCAGCCGAATGAGAAGAAGCGCTCAGCTTGGTCTCCTAGTGTGACTAGAGTCGAGTGCCTTCAAGTTGGTTTGACAGGCTGCTGTACTACTGCTGAAACATACGTGAGTTTTCCTAGCCACACGCAAGATGGTTCAGAGGAAGTCGACCCCTGTGGCGATGGACTTTCGCCCTTGGATCACTCGAGGAGCGTTTTAGGCATACGGCTTTGCTCCCGGCTGCTTCTAGGGCCGAAACCGAACACCCTCCTCCTTGTGGCATTTAATTGAGAAAGGGAGGAAATAGCCGTCCACCTGCCCAAAGAGACGTAGCTTCCTTTCTGCAGCAGAAAGCCTTTCTTCAGTGCCATGGGAAGGGCCTTCTTTACCTGCCAGCTGAGAAAAGGATATGACTACAGAAGGAGAAATTCGCACTGTTCGTGGATCCCTGGGGGGTGGCTCAGAGTAGTTTTGCCAGGGGCAGCTTTGATTGCGAACGTGGCCTGCTTACTGGAGGAGTATGGAAGAAAGAGGCTTGAGTGTTACCTGCTTATACCCGTCTGTCCTACACGACAGTAGCGCTTGCATACACTCTACTGCAGGGCAAGAGCCCTGCAGGAGCAGCACTCTATCGTTTGGGGGAGGATCATGTGGAAGTCAGGTACCTGTGGAGCTGTGTTCAATTGACAGTCAAAGCAAGATCAGAAGAGCCATTTGAAAAGTGCACTCATCTCAGCCTACCTGGTAGAAGCAAGTACTGTGTGAAACTTGTATCCTGCCAGCTGCTCCCCTTAGGTCGTGGGGAATCAGAGGCACTCTCGATTTTGGAAGTGTCACACACGGCATTGATTCGGCATGTGAAACTCCTCGGTCACAACGGAATCAGGCTACAATTCGCCCGGCAAGCCGGCACTACAACGGGTTCCTCACGGTACTCTCTAGCTGCCTTCAGGTAGGAGGTGCAGGCCTGCGCTGGCCAGAAAGTGTTTCCCCTACCGAAGAAAGCCCGTTTCCCGAGCAGTAAACGTATTTGTCCTGTCCAATTGAGACGAACCGGGATTTCGCTCACGGTGTACTGTCTCTGTTATGGAGTCCCCACCAGAGGAAGCAGGGTTGGTGAAAGTTTGCAGAGCTCTGAAATACACTTTGTCCTCAGCCACAAGAAGAGAGGCGCTCAGTTTAGTTTCCTGGGGTGAGTAGAAGCGCATTCCTTTAGTTTGCATGAAAGGCTGGTATCCTGCTGGAAAAATACATGTGAGATTTCCTGGCCAGAAGGAGGATGGTTGAGAAGCAACGACCTCAGGGCAGAGGGACTTTGTGCTTGGGTCAAGAAAGGAGAGCTTTAGCTATAGGGCTTTGGTCGCTGCTGGTTTTTACCGCTCAAGCTGAGCACCGTCCTCCCTGGGGTAGTTAACTGAGAGTGATAGGAGAAAGCATTCAAGCTGCCAACGAGAAGTCCCTTTCTTCCTGAGGCAGAAACACTTTGTGCAATGCCATGGGAAGGGCCTTGCTTCCTGGCGGGTGAGCAAAAGGTAATGTTACAATAGGAGAAATTCCCACACTGTGTGGAGCCCTGGCGTTGCTCAGAGGAGTTTTGCCGAGGGCAGCTCTCACTGCGAACGTTGACCCCTGGTGGGATCATTTGAAAGGCCGAGTCTTTAGTGTTACCTGGTGAGATCTGTCTGTCTCTCTTATGCAGAGAGTAGGGCTTGCTTTCTGGCTACTGCAGGGAATTCTACGTGCAGAGCCCTCTCCTTAGGTGGCTGATCAAATGGAAGTCAAGTGCACGGGGTGCCCTTAAGGGGACAACCAGGCATATTAACAAGAGGTACTTGAAACCTGCACTCATCTCAGTGTGCACGGTAGAATCGTCTACGGTGAAGCACGTGTAAAATGGGTGTCCTACGCACTGCTCTCCGAAGGCCATGGGTGAGTCTGCTGCCTGCTAGACCTCAGCATCCTCACACGTTGGGTTCTATCGGCTTTTGAGACTCTTCGCTCACTTTGGAATAAGGCTACAGTTCCACTGGCAATGCTACTTTACAACGGTCTCCTCATGTTACTTTATATCTGCCTTCAGCAAGGAGAGGCGAGGGCGAGTGGGCTGGAAAGTGTTTCCACCGACTTAAACGATCTGTAAGCCGACCAGGAAACATTTTTGTCGTTTCAAATTGAGAGGAGAGGAAATTCGGCCATGCTGTACTGTCTCTGCCAAACAGTCCTTCCCAAAGGAAGCAGGGTGGGAGAACGGTGGCAAAGGTGTGCCGTACTCTACGTCGACAGCCGCATGACGGGCAGGGCTCAGCTTAGTTTCCTCGGTGCCTAGAGGCGAATGCTTTCAAGTTTGTATGAAAGGCTGGTGTCCTAGGGCCAAGACATATGCGAGCTTTCCCTAGCCGCAAGGGCGAGGAGGACGCTTGAGAAGACATCGACACCCCCCCCATCCCGGAGACAGTATTTCGCATTTGGAGAACGAGAGGAGAGCTTTAGGCATAGGACTTTGTCCCTCGTGCTTCTAGGGGCTAAAGTGAAGCACCTCCTCCCTGTGGTTGTACACTGAGAATGATGGGAAGAGCGCTCAACCTGGCCAAGGGAAGTAGCTTCCTCTCTGAAGCAGAAAGCCTTCCTGCAATGCCATGGGAAGGGCCTTGGGTTCCTGGGCTGTGTGAAAAGAGTAATGTCGCAGAAGGAAACATTTGCACTTTGCGTTGAGGCCTTGCAGTGCTCAGTGGAGTTGGACCGAGGGCAGCTTTCGGGGCAAACGTTGACCGTTGAGTGGAAGCATTTGGAAGGCCGAATGTTGAGGGTTACCTGGTTAGACCGGTTTCCCTTCCATGAGGAGCAGCGCCTGCTTACTGGGTATGTACCGCAGGGAAGGTCTAGTGGCAGAGCCCCTTCCTTAGGTGGATGGCCTAATGGCAGTCAAGTGCATGGGGAGCCCTGTCAAAGGGACAGCCATGCACATTAAGAAGAGGCACTTGAAACATGCCCTTGTGTCAGCGTACACGGTAGATTCATTTCCAGTCAAGGCTGTGTGAACTGTGTATCTTAGCAGCTTCTCTCTGTAGACCATGGGTGAGTCTCAGGCATGCCAGAACTCAGAAATATCACCCATTGTATGGATTCGGCTCTTGAAACTTCGGTCGCTTTGCAGTAAGGCTACAGTGCCTCTGCAAGGCCTGCACTACAACGGCTTCTGCACGTTAGTTTACAGCTGCCTTCAGGTAAGAGAGGCAACGGTGAGTGGCCCAGAACTCTTCTCCACTGCCTAAAGTGATCCGTATTCCAAGCAGAAATAGGTTCGACTTGTCAAATGGAGGCAAAAAGAATTTCGCTCACGTCGTACTCTCTGTCCAAGAGTAAACAGCAGAGGGCGCAGTGTGTTAGAATGGATGCAGAGCTCTGCAAACCTCTTCCTCTTCAGCCGAATGAGAAGAAGCGCTCAGCTTGGTCTCCTAGTGTGACTAGAGTCGAGTGCCTTCAAGTTGGTTTGACAGGCTGCTGTACTACTGCTGAAACATACGTGAGTTTTCCTAGCCACACGCAAGATGGTTCAGAGGAAGTCGACCCCTGTGGCGATGGACTTTCGCCCTTGGATCACTCGAGGAGCGTTTTAGGCATACGGCTTTGCTCCCGGCTGCTTCTAGGGCCGAAACCGAACACCCTCCTCCTTGTGGCATTTAATTGAGAAAGGGAGGAAATAGCCGTCCACCTGCCCAAAGAGACGTAGCTTCCTTTCTGCAGCAGAAAGCCTTTCTTCAGTGCCATGGGAAGGGCCTTCTTTACCTGCCAGCTGAGAAAAGGATATGATTACAGAAGGAGAAATTCGCACTGTTCGTGGATCCCTGGGGGGTGGCTCAGAGTAGTTTTGCCAGGGGCAGCTTTGATTGCGAACGTGGCCTGCTTACTGGAGGAGTATGGAAGAAAGAGGCTTGAGTGTTACCTGCTTATACCCGTCTGTCCTACACGACAGTAGCGCTTGCATACACTCTACTGCAGGGCAAGAGCCCTGCAGGAGCAGCACTCTATCGTTTGGGGGAGGATCATGTGGAAGTCAGGTACCTGTGGAGCTGTGTTCAATTGACAGTCAAAGCAAGATCAGAAGAGCCATTTGAAAAGTGCACTCATCTCAGCCTACCTGGTAGAAGCAAGTACTGTGTGAAACTTGTATCCTGCCAGCTGCTCCCCTTAGGTCGTGGGGAATCAGAGGCACTCTCGATTTTGGAAGTGTCACACACGGCATTGATTCGGCATGTGAAACTCCTCGGTCACAACGGAATCAGGCTACAATTCGCCCGGCAAGCCGGCACTACAACGGGTTCCTCACGGTACTCTCTAGCTGCCTTCAGGTAGGAGGTGCAGGCCTGCGCTGGCCAGAAAGTGTTTCCCCTACCGAAGAAGGCCCGTTTCCCGAGCAGTAAACGTATTTGTCCTGTCCAATTGAGACGAACCGGGATTTCGCTCACGGTGTACTGTCTCTGTTATGGAGTCCCCACCAGAGGAAGCAGGGTTGGTGAAAGTTTGCAGAGCTCTGAAATACACTTTGTCCTCAGCCGCAAGAAGAGAGGCGCTCAGTTTAGTTTCCTGGGGTGAGTAGAAGCGCATTCCTTTAGTTTGCATGAAAGGCTGGTATCCTGCTGGTAAAATACATGTGAGATTTCCTGGCCAGAAGGAGGATGTTTGAGAAGCAACGACCTCAGGGCAGAGGGCCTTTGTGCTTGGGTCAAGAAAGGAGAGCTTTAGCTATAGGGCTTTGGTCGCTGCTGGTTTTTACCGCTCAAGCTGAGCACCGTCCTCCCTGGGGTCGTTAACTGAGAGTGATAGGAGAAAGCATTCAAGCTGCCAACGAGAAGTCCCTTTCTTCCTGAGGCAGAAACCCTTTGTGCAATGCCATGGGAAGGGCCTTGCTTCCTGGCAGGTGAGCAAAAGGTAATGTTACAGAAGGAGAAATCCCCACACTGTGTGGAGCCCTGGCATTGCTCAGAGGAGTTTTGCCGAGGGCAGCTCTCACTGCGAACGTTGACCCCTGGTGGGATCATTTGAAATGCCGAATCTTTAGTGTTACCTGGGGAGATCTGTCTGTCTCTCTTACGCAGAGAGTAGGGCTTGCTTTCTGGCTACTGCAGGGAATTCTACGTGCAGAGCCCTCTCCTTAGGTGGCTGATCAAATGGAAGTCAAGTGCACGGGGTGCCCTTAAGGGGACAACCAGGCATATTAACAAGAGGTACTTGAAACCTGCACTCATCTCAGTGTGCACGGTAGAATCGTCTACGGTGAAGCACGTGTAAAATGGGTGTCCTATGCACTGCTCTCCGAAGGCCATGGGTGAGTCTGCTGCCTGCTAGACCTCAGCATCCTCACACGTTGGGTTCAATCGGCTTTTGAGACTCTTCGCTCACTTTGGAATAAGGCTACAGTTCCACTGGCAACGCTACTTTACAACGGTCTCCTCACGTTACTTTATATCTGCCTTCAGCAAGGAGAGGCGAGGGCGAGTGGGCTGGAAAGTGTTTCCACCGACTTAAACGATCTGTAAGCCGACCAGGAAACATTTTTGTCGTTTCAAATTGAGAGGAGAGGAAATTCGGCCATGCTGTACTGTCTCTGCCAAACAGTCCTTCCCAAAGGAAGCAGGGTGGGAGAATGGTGGCAAAGGTGTGCCGTACTCTACGTCGACAGCCGCATGACGGGCAGGGCTCAGCTTAGTTTCCTCGGTGCCTAGAGGCGAATGCTTTCAAGTTTGTATGAAAGGCTGGTGTCCTAGGGCCAAGACATATGCGAGCTTTCCCTAGCCGCAAGGGCGAGGAGGACGCTTGAGAAGACATCGACACCCCCCCCATCCCGGAGACAGTATTTCGCATTTGGAGAACGAGAGGAGAGCTTTAGGCATAGGACTTTGTCCCTCGTGCTTCTAGGGGCTAAAGTGAAGCACCTCCTCCCTGTGGTTGTACACTGAGAATGATGGGAAGAGCGCTCAACCTGGCCAAGGGAAGTAGCTTCCTCTCTGAAGCAGAAAGCCTTCCTGCAATGCCATGGGAAGGGCCTTGGGTTCCTGGGCTGTGTGAAAATAGTAATGTCGCAGAAGGAAACATTTGCACTTTGCGTTGAGGCCTTGCAGTGCTCAGTGGATTTGGACCGAGGGCAGCTTTCGGGGCAAACATTGACCATTGAGTGGAAGCATTTGGAAGGCCGAATGTTGAGGGTTACCTGGTTAGACCGGTTTCCCTTCCATGAGGAGCAGCGCCTGCTTACTGGGTATGTACCGCAGGGAAGGTCTAGTGGCAGAGCCCCTTCCTTAGGTGGATGGCCTAATGGCAGTCAAGTGCATGGGGAGCCCTGTCAAAGGGACAGCCATGCACATTAAGAAGAGGCACTTGAAACATGCCCTTGTGTCAGCGTACACGGTAGATTCATTTCCAGTCAAGGCTGTGTGAACTGTGTATCTTAGCAGCTTCTCTCTGTAGACCATGGGTGAGTCTCAGGCATGCCAGAACTCAGAAATATCACCCATTGTATGGATTCGGCTCTTGAAACTTCGGTCGCTTTGCAGTAAGGCTACAGTGCCTCTGCAAGGCCTGCACTACAACGGTTTCCGCACGTTAGTTTACAGCTGCCTTCAGGTAAGAGAGGCAACGGTGAGTGGCCCAGAACTCTTCTCCACTGCCTAAAGTGATCCGTATTCCAAGCAGAAATAGGTTCGACTTGTCAAATGGAGGCAAAAGGAATTTCGCTCACATCGTACTCTCTGTCCAAGAGTAAACAGCAGAGGGCGCAGTGTGTTAGAATGGATGCAGAGCTCTGCAAACCTCTTCCTCTTCAGCCGAATGAGAAGAGGCGCTCAGCTTGGTCTCCTAGTGTGACTAGAGTCGAGTGCCTTCAAGTTGGTTTGACAGGCTGCTGTACTACTGCTGAAACATACGTGAGTTTTCCTAGCCACACGCAAGATGGTTCAGAGGAAGTCGACCCCTGTGGCGATGGACTTTCGCCCTTGGATCACTCGAGGAGCGTTTTAGGCATACGGCTTTGCTCCCGGCTGCTTCTAGGGCCGAAACCGAACACCCTCCTCCTTGTGGCATTTAATTGAGAAAGGGAGGAAATAGCCGTCCACCTGCCCAAAGAGACGTAGCTTCCTTTCTGCAGCAGAAAGCCTTTCTTCAGTGCCATGGGTAGGGCCTTCTTTACCTGCCAGCTGAGAAAAGGATATGACTACAGAAGGAGAAATTCGCACTGTTCGTGGATCCCTGGGGGGTGGCTCAGAGTAGTTTTGCCAGGGGCAGCTTTGATTGCGAACGTGGCCTGCTTACTGGAGGAGTATGGAAGAAAGAGGCTTGAGTGTTACCTGCTTATACCCGTCTGTCCTACACGACAGTAGCGCTTGCATACACTCTACTGCAGGGCAAGAGCCCTGCAGGAGCAGCACTCTATCGTTTGGGGGAGGATCATGTGGAAGTCAGGTACCTGTGGAGCTGTGTTCAATTGACAGTCAAAGCAAGACCAGAAGAGCCATTTGAAAAGTGCACTCATCTCAGCCTACCTGGTAGAAGCAAGTACTGTGTGAATCTTGTATCCTGCCAGCTGCTCCCCTTAGGTCGTGGGGAATCAGAGGCACTCTCGATTTTGGAAGTGTCACACACTGCATTGATTCGGCATGTGAAACTCCTCGGTCACAACGGAATCAGGCTACAAATCGCCCGGCAAGCCGGCACTACAACGGGTTCCTCACGGTACTGTGTAGCTGCTTTCCAGTAGGAGGTGCAGGCCTGCGCTGGCCACAAAGTGTTTCCCCTACCAAAGAAGGCCCGTTTCCCGAGCAGTAAACGTGTTTGTCCTGTCCAATTGAGACGAACCGGGATTTCGCTCACAGTGTACTGTCTATGTTATGGAGTCCCCACCAGAGGAAGCAGGGTTGGTGAAAGTTTGCAGAGCTCTGAAATACACTTTGTCCTCAGCCGCAAGAAGAGAAGCGCTCAGTTTAGTTTCCTGGGGTGAGTAGAAGCGCATTCCTTTAGTTTGCATGAAAGGCTGGTATCCTGCTGGTAAAATACATGTGAGATTTCCTGGCCAGAAGGAGGATGGTTGAGAAGCAACGACCTCAGGGCAGAGGGTCTTTGTGCTTGGGTCAAGAAAGGAGAGCTTTAGCTATAGGGCTTTGGTCGCTGCTGGTTTTTACCGCTCAAGCTGAGCACCGTCCTCCCTGGGGTAGTTAACTGAGAGTGATAGGAGAAAGCATTCAAGCTGCCAAGGAGAAGTCCCTTTCTTCCTGAGGCAGAAACCCTTTGTGCAATGCCATGGGAAGGGCCTTGCTTCCTGGCGGGTGAGCAAAAGGTAATGTTACAGAAGGAGAAATCCCCACACTGTGTGGAGCCCTGGCGTTGCTCAGAGGAGTTTTGCCGAGGGAAGCTCTCACTGCGAATGTTGACCCCTGGTGGGATCATTTGAAAGGCCGAGTCTTTAGTGTTACCTGGGGAGATCTGTCTGTCTGTCTTACGCAGAGAGTAGGGCTTGTTTTCTGGCTACTGCAGGGAATTCTACGTGCAGAGCCCTCTCCTTAGGTGGCTGATCAAATGGAAGTCAAGTGCACGGGGTGCCCTTAAGGGGACAACCAGGCATATTAACAAGAGGTACTTGAAACCTGCACTCATCTCAGTGTGCACGGTAGAATCGTCTACGGTGAAGCACGTGTAAAATGGGTGTCCTACGCACTGCTCTCCGAAGGCCATGGGTGAGTCTGCTGCCTGCTAGACCTCAGCATCCTCACACGTTGGGTTCAAACGGCTTTTGAGACTCTTCGCTCACTTTGGAATAAGGCTACAGTTCCACTGGCAACGCTACTTTACAACGGTCTCCTCACGTTACTTTATATCTGCCTTCAGCAAGGAGAGGTGAGGGCGAGTGGGCTGGAAAGTGTTTCCACCGACTTAAACGATCTGTAAGCCGACCAGGAAACATTTTTGTCGTTTCAAATTGAGAGGAGAGGAAATTCGGCCATGCTGTACTGTCTCTGCCAAACAGTCCTTCCCAAAGGAAGCAGGGTGGGAGAATGGTGGCAAAGGTGTGCCGTACTCTACGTCGACAGCCGCATGACGGGCAGGGCTCAGCTTAGTTTCCTCGGTGCCTAGAGGCGAATGCTTTCAAGTTTGTATGAAAGGCTGGTGTCCTAGGGCCAAGACATATGCGAGCTTTCCCTAGCCGCAAGGGCGAGGAGGACGCTTGAGAAGACATCGACACCCCCCCCCATCCCGGAGACAGTATTTCGCATTTGGAGAACGAGAGGAGAGCTTTAGGCATAGGACTTTGTCCCTCGTGCTTCTAGGGGCTAAAGTGAAGCACCTCCTCCCTGTGGTTGTACACTGAGAATGATGGGAAGAGCGCTCAACCTGGCCAAGGGAAGTAGCTTCCTCTCTGAAGCAGAAAGCCTTCCTGCAATGCCATGGGAAGGGCCTTGGGTTCCTGGGCTGTGTGAAAATAGTAATGTCGCAGAAGGAAACATTTGCACTTTGCGTTGAGGCCTTGCAGTGCTCAGTGGAGTTGGACCGAGGGCAGCTTTCGGGGCAAACATTGACCGTTGAGTGGAAGCATTTGGAAGGCCGAATGTTGAGGGTTACCTGGTTAGACCGGTTTCCCTTCCATGAGGAGCAGCGCCTGCTTACTGGGTATGTACCGCAGGGAAGGTCTAGTGGCAGAGCCCCTTCCTTAGGTGGATGGCCTAATGGCAGTCAAGTGCATGGGGAGCCCTGTCAAAGGGACAGCCATGCACATTAAGAAGAGGCACTTGAAACATGCCCTTGTGTCAGC
This sequence comes from Balaenoptera acutorostrata, assembly GCF_949987535.1. Classification (NCBI taxonomy): domain Eukaryota; kingdom Metazoa; phylum Chordata; class Mammalia; order Artiodactyla; family Balaenopteridae; genus Balaenoptera; species Balaenoptera acutorostrata. The sequence continues at coordinate 38,289,072 of NC_080068.1, forward strand.
GTACACGGTAGATTCATTTCCAGTCAAGGCTGTGTGAACTGTGTATCTTAGCAGCTTCTCTCTGTAGACCATGGGTGAGTCTCAGGCATGCCAGAACTCAGAAATATCACCCATTGTATGGATTCGGCTCTTGAAACTTCGGTCGCTTTGCAGTAAGGCTACAGTGCCTCTGCAAGGCCTGCACTACAACGGCTTCTGCACGTTAGTTTACAGCTGCCTTCAGGTAAGAGAGGCAACGGTGAGTGGCCCAGAACTCTTCTCCACTGCCTAAAGTGATCCGTATTCCAAGCAGAAATAGGTTCGACTTGTCAAATGGAGGCAAAAAGAATTACGCTCACGTCGTACTCTCTGTCCAAGAGTAAACAGCAGAGGGCGCAGTGTGTTAGAATGGATGCAGAGCTCGGCAAACCTCTTCCTCTTCAGCCGAATGAGAAGAAGCGCTCAGCTTGGTCTCCTAGTGTGACTAGAGTCGAGTGCCTTCAAGTTGGTTTGACAGGCTGCTGTACTACTGCTGAAACATACGTGAGTTTTCCTAGCCACACGCAAGATGGTTCAGAGGAAGTCGACCCCTGTGGCGATGGACTTTCGCCCTTGGATCACTCGAGGAGCGTTTTAGGCATACGCCTTTGTTCCCGGCTGCTTCTAGGGCCGAAACCGAACACCCTCCTCCTTGTGGCATTTAATTGAGAAAGGGAGGAAATAGCCGTCCACCTGCCCAAAGAGACGTAGCTTCCTTACTGCAGCAGAAAGCCTTTCTTCAGTGCCATGGGAAGGGCCTTCTTTACCTGCCAGCTGAGAAAAGGATATGATTACAGAAGGAGAAATTCGCACTGTTCGTGGATCCCTGGGGGGTGGCTCAGAGTAGTTTTGCCAGGGGCAGCTTTGATTGCGAACGTGGCCTGCTTACTGGAGGAGTATGGAAGAAAGAGGCTTGAGTGTTACCTGCTTATACCCGTCTGTCCTACACGACAGTAGCGCTTGCATACACTCTACTGCAGGGCAAGAGCCCTGCAGGAGCAGCACTCTATCGTTTGGGGGAGGATCATGTGGAAGTCAGGTACCTGTGGAGCTGTGTTCAATTGACAGTCAAAGCAAGATCAGAAGAGCCATTTGAAAAGTGCACTCATCTCAGCCTACCTGGTAGAAGCAAGTACTGTGTGAAACTTGTATCCTGCCAGCTGCTCCCCTTAGGTCGTGGGGAATCAGAGGCACTCTCGATTTTGGAAGTGTCACACACGGCATTGATTCGGCATGTGAAACTCCTCGGTCACAACGGAATCAGGCTACAATTCGCCCGGCAAGCCGGCACTACAACGGGTTCCTCACGGTACTCTCTTGCTGCCTTCAGGTAGGAGGTGCAGGCCTGCGCTGGCCAGAAAGTGTTTCCCTACCGAAGAAGGCCCGTTTCCCGAGCAGTAAACGTATTTGTCCTGTCCAATTGAGACGAACCGGGATTTCGCTCATGGTGTACTGTCTCTGTTATGGAGTCCCCACCAGAGGAAGCAGGGTTGGTGAAAGTTTGCAGAGCTCTGAAATACACTTTGTCCTCAGCCACAAGAAGAGAGGCGCTCAGTTTAGTTTCCTGGGGTGAGTAGAAGCGCATTCCTTTAGTTTGCATGAAAGGCTGGTATCCTGCTGGTAAAATACATGTGAGATTTCCTGGCCAGAAGGAGGATGGTTGAGAAGCAACGACCTCAGGGCAGAGGGACTTTGTGCTTGGGTCAAGAAAGGAGAGCTTTAGCTATAGGGTTTTGGTCGCTGCTGGTTTTTACCGCTCAAGCTGAGCACCGTCCTCCCTGGGGTAGTTAACTGAGAGTGATAGGAGAAAGCATTCAAGCTGCCAAGGAGAAGTCCCTTTCTTCCTGAGGCAGAAACACTTTGTGCAATGCCATGGGAAGGGCCTTGCTTCCTGGCGGGTGAGCAAAAGGTAATGTTACAATAGGAGAAATTCCCACACTGTGTGGAGCCCTGGCGTTGCTCAGAGGAGTTTTGCCGAGGGCAGCTCTCACTGCGAACGTTGACCCCTGGTGGGATCATTTGAAAGGCCGAGTCTTTAGTGTTACCTGGGGAGATCTGTCTGTCTCTCTTATGCAGAGAGTAGGGCTTGCTTTCTGGCTACTGCAGGGAATTCTACGTGCAGAGCCCTCTCCTTAGGTGGCTGATCAAATGGAAGTCAAGTGCACGGGGTGCCCTGAAGGGGACAACCAGGCATATTAACAAGAGGTACTTGAAACCTGCACTCATCTCAGTGTGCACGGTAGAATCGTCTACGGTGAAGCACGTGTAAAATGGGTGTCCTACGCACTGCTCTCCGAAGGCCATGGGTGAGTCTGCTGCCTGCTAGACCTCAGCATCCTCACACGTTGGGTTCAATCGGCTTTTGAGACTCTTTGCTCACTTTGGAATAAGGCTACAGTTCCACTGGCAACGCTACTTTACAACGGTCTCCTCACGTTACTTTATATCTGCCTTCAGCAAGGAGAGGCGAGGGCGAGTGGGCTGGAAAGTGTTTCCACCGACTTAAACGATCTGTAAGCCGACCAGGAAACATTTTTGTCGTTTCAAATTGAGAGGAGAGGAAATTCGGCCATGCTGTACTGTCTCTGTCAAACAGTCCTTCCCAAAGGAAGCAGGGTGGGAGAATGGTGGCAAAGGTGTGCCGTACTCTACGTCGACAGCCGCATGACGGGCAGGGCTCAGCTTAGTTTCCTCGGTGCCTAGAGGCGAATGCTTTCAAGTTTGTATGAAAGGCTGGTGTCCTAGGGCCAAGACATATGCGAGCTTTCCCTAGCCGCAAGGGCGAGGAGGACGCTTGAGAAGACATCGACACCCCCCCCATCCCGGAGACAGTATTTCGCATTTGGAGAACGAGAGGAGAGCTTTAGGCATAGGACTTTGTCCCTCGTGCTTCTAGGGGCTAAAGTGAAGCACCTCCTCCCTGTGGTTGTACACTGAGAATGATGGGAAGAGCGCTCAACCTGGCCAAGGGAAGTAGCTTCCTCTCTGAAGCAGAAAGCCTTCCTGCAATGCCATGGGAAGGGCCTTGGGTTCCTGGGCTGTGTGAAAATAGTAATGTCGCAGAAGGAAACATTTGCACTTTGCGTTGAGGCCTTGCAGTGCTCAGTGGAGTTGGACCGAGGGCAGCTTTCGGGGCAAACGTTGACCGTTGAGTGGAAGCATTTGGAAGGCCGAATGTTGAGGGTTACCTGGTTAGACCGGTTTCCCTTCCATGAGGAGCAGCGCCTGCTTACTGGGTATGTACCGCAGGGAAGGTCTAGTGGCAGAGCCCCTTCCTTAGGTGGATGGCCTAATGGCAGTCAAGTGCATGGGGAGCCCTGTCAAAGGGACAGCCATGCACATTAAGAAGAGGCACTTGAAACATGCCCTTGTGTCAGCGTACACGGTAGATTCATTTCCAGTCAAGGCTGTGTGAACTGTGTATCTTAGCAGCTTCTCTCTGTAGACCATGGGTGAGTCTCAGGCATGCCAGAACTCAGAAATATCACCCATTGTATGGATTCGGCTCTTGAAACTTCGGTCGCTTTGCAGTAAGGCTACAGTGCCTCTGCAAGGCCTGCACTACAACGGCTTCTGCACGTTAGTTTACAGCTGCCTTCAGGTAAGAGAGGCAACGGTGAGTGGCCCAGAACTCTTCTCCACTGCCTAAAGTGATCCGTATTCCAAGCAGAAATAGGTTCGACTTGTCAAATGGAGGCAAAAAGAATTTCGCTCACGTCGTACTCTCTGTCCAAGAGTAAACAGCAGAGGGCGCAGTGTGTTAGAATGGATGCAGAGCTCTGCAAACCTCTTCCTCTTCAGCCGAATGAGAAGAAGCGCTCAGCTTGGTCTCCTAGTGTGACTAGAGTCGAGTGCCTTCAAGTTGGTTTGACAGGCTGCTGTACTACTGCTGAAACATACGTGAGTTTTCCTAGCCACACGCAAGATGGTTCAGAGGAAGTCGACCCCTGTGGCGATGGACTTTCGCCCTTGGATCACTCGAGGAGCGTTTTAGGCATACGGCTTTGCTCCCGGCTGCTTCTAGGCCCGAAACCGAACACCCTCCTCCTTGTGGCATTTAATTGAGAAAGGGAGGAAATAGCCGTCCACCTGCCCAAAGAGACGTAGCTTCCTTTCTGCAGCAGAAAGCCTTTCTTCAGTGCCATGGGAAGGGCCTTCTTTACCTGCCAGCTGAGAAAAGGATATGATTACAGAAGGAGAAATTCGCACTGTTCGTGGATCCCTGGGGGGTGGCTCAGAGTAGTTTTGCCAGGGGCAGCTTTGATTGCGAACGTGGCCTGCTTACTGGAGGAGTATGGAAGAAAGAGGCTTGAGTGTTACCTGCTTATACCCGTCTGTCCTACACGACAGTAGCGCTTGCATACACTCTACTGCAGGGCAAGAGCCCTGCAGGAGCAGCACTCTATCTTTTGGGGGAGGATCATGTGCAAGTCAGGTACCTGTGGAGCTGTGTTCAATTGACAGTCAAAGCAAGATCAGAAGAGCCATTTGAAAAGTGCACTCATCTCAGTCTACCTGGTAGAAGCAAGTACTCTGTGAAACTTGTATCCTGCCAGCTGCTCCCCTTAGGTCGTGGGGAATCAGAGGCACTCTCGATTTTGGAAGTGTCACACACGGCATTGATTCGGCATGTGAAACTCCTCGGTCACAATGGAATCAAGCTACAATTCGCCCGGCAAGCCGGCACTACAACGGGTTCCTCACGGTACTCTCTAGCTGCCTTCAGGTAGGAGGCTCAGGCCTGCGCTGGCCAGAAAGTGTTTCCCCTACCGAAGAAGGCCCGTTGCCCGAGCAGTAAACGTATTTGTCCTGTCCAATTGAGACGAACCGGGATTTCGCTCACGGTGTACTGTCTCTGTTATGGAGTCCCCACCAGAGGAAGCAGGGTTGGTGAAAGTTTGCAGAGCTCTGAAATACACTTTGTCCTCAGCCGCAAGAAGAGAGGCGCTCAGTTTAGTTTCCTGGGGTGAGTAGAAGCGCATTCCTTTAGTTTGCATGAAAGGCTGGTATCCTGCTGGTAAAATACATGTGAGATTTCCTGGCCAGAAGGAGGATGGTTGAGAAGCAACGACCTCAGGGCAGAGGGACTTTGTGCTTGGGTCAAGAAAGGAGAGCTTTAGCTATAGGGCTTTGGTCGCTGCTGGTTTTTACTGCTCAAGCTGAGCACCGTCCTCCCTGGGGTAGTTAACTGAGAGTGATAGGAGAAAGCATTCAAGCTGCCAAGGAGAAGTCCCTTTCTTCCTGAGGCAGAAACCCTTTGTGCAATGCCATGGGAAGGGCCTTGCTTCCTGGCGGGTGAGCAAAAGGTAATGTTACAGAAGGAGAAATTCCCACACTGTGTGGAGCCCTGGCGTTGCTCAGAGGAGTTTTGCCGAGGGCAGCTCTCACTGCGAACGTTGACCCCTGGTGGGATCATTTGAAAGGCCGAGTCTTTAGTGCTACCTGGGGAGACTTGTCTGTCTCTCGTTCGCAGAGAGTAGGGCTTGCTTTCTGGCTACTGCAGGGAATTCTACGTGCAGAAGCCTCTCCTTAGGTGGCTGATCAAATGGAATTCAAGTGCACGGAGTGCCCTTAAGGGGACAACCAGGCATATTAACAAGAGGTACTTGAAACCTGCACTCATCTCAGTGTGCACGGTAGAATCGTCTACGGTGAAGCACGTGTAAAATGGGTGTCCTACGCACTGCTCTCCGAAGGCCATGGGTGAGTCTGCTGCCTGCTAGACCTCAGCATCCTCACACGTTGGGTTCAATCGGCTTTTAGACTCTTCGCTCCCTTTGGAATAAGGCTACAGTTCCACTGGCAACGCTACTTTACAACGGTCTCCTCACGTTACTTTATATCTGCCTTCAGCAAGGAGAGGCGAGGGTGAGTGGGCTGGAAAGTGTTTCCACCGTCTTAAACGATCTGTAAGCCGACCAGGAAACTTTTTTGTCGTTTCAAATTGAGAGGAGAGGAAGTTCGGCCATGCTGTACTGTCTCTGCCAAACAGTCCTTCCCAAAGGAAGCAGGGTGGGAGAATGGTGGCAAAGGTGTGCCGTACTCTACGTCGACAGCCGCATGACGGGTAGGGCTCAGCTTAGTTTCCTCGGTGCCTAGAGGCGAATGCTTTCAAGTTTGTATGAAAGGCTGGTGTCCTAGGGCCAAGACATATGCGAGCTTTCCCTAGCCGCAAGGGCGAGGAGGACGCTTGAGAAGACATCGACACCCCCGCACCCCGGAGACAGTATTTTGCGTTTGGAGAACGAGAGGAGAGCTTTAGGCATAGGACTTTGTCCCTCGTGCTTCTAGGGGTAAAGTGAAGCACCTCCTCTCTGGGGTTGTACACTGAGAATGATGGGAAGAGCGCTCAACCTGGCCAAGGGACGTAGCTTCCTCTCTGAAGCAGAAAGCCTTCCTGCAGTGACATGGGAAGAGCCTTGGGTTCCTGGGCTGTGTGAAAATAGTAATGTCGCCGAAGGAAACATTTGCACTTTGCGTTGAGGCCTTGCAGTGCTCAGTGGAGTTGGACCGAGGGCAGCTTTCGGGGCAAACGTTGACCGTTGAGTGGAAGCATTTGGAAGGCCGAATGTTGAGGGTTACCTGGTTAGACCAGTTTCCCTTCCATGAGGAGCAGCGCCTGCTTACTGGGTATGTACCGCAGGGAAGGTCTAGTGGCAGAGCCCCTTCCTTAGGTGGATGGCCTAATGGCAGTCAAGTGCATGGGGAGCCCTGTCAAAGGGACAGCCATGCACATTAAGAAGAGGCACTTGAAACATGCCCTTGTGTCAGCGTACACGGTAGATTCATTTCCAGTCAAGGCTGTGTGAACTGTGTATCTTAGCAGCTTCTCTCTGTAGACCATGGGTGAGTCTCAGGCATGCCAGAACTCAGAAATATCACCCATTGTATGGATTCGGCTCTTGAAACTTCAGTCGCTTTGCAGTAAGGCTACAGTGCCTCTGCAAGGCCTGCACTACAACGGCTTCTGCACGTTAGTTTACAGCTGCCTTCAGGTAAGAGAGGCAACGGTGAGTGGCCCAGAACTCTTCTCCACTGCCTAAAGTGATCCGTATTCCAAGCAGAAATAGGTTCGACTTGTCAAATGGAGGCAAAAGGAATTTCGCTCACGTCGTACTCTCTGTCCAAGAGTAAACAGCAGAGGGCACAGTGTGTTAGAATGGATGCAGAGCTCTGCAAACCTCTTCCTCTTCAGCCGAATGAGAAGAAGCGCTCAGCTTGGTCTCCTAGTGTGACTAGAGTCGAGTGCCTTCAAGTTGGTTTGACAGGCTGCTGTACTACTGCTGAAACATACGTGAGTTTTCCTAGCCACACGCAAGATGGTTCAGAGGAAGTCGACCCCTGTGGCGATGGACGTTCGCCCTTGGATCACTCGAGGAGCATTTTAGGCATACGGCTTTGCTCCCGGCTGCTTCTAGGGCCGAAACCGAACACCCTCCTCCTTGTGGCATTTAATTGAGAAAGGGAGGAAATAGCCGTCCACCTGCCCAAAGAGACGTAGCTTCCTTTCTGCAGCAGAAAGCCTTTCTTCAGTGCCATGGGAAGGGCCTTCTTTACCTGCCAGCTGAGAAAAGGATATGATTACAGAAGGAGAAATTCGCACTGTTCGTGGATCCCTGGGGGGTGGCTCAGAGTAGTTTTGCCAGGGGCAGCTTTGATTGCGAACGTGGCCTGCTTACTGGAGGAGTATGGAAGAAAGAGGCTTGAGTGTTACCTGCTTATACCCGTCTGTCCTACACGACAGTAGCGCTTGCATACACTCTACTGCAGGGCAAGAGCCCTGCAGGAGCAGCACTCTATCTTTTGGGGGAGGATCATGTGCAAGTCAGGTCCCTGTGGAGCTGTGTTCAATTGACAGTCAAAGCAAGATCAGAAGAGACATTTGAAAAGTGCACTCATCTCAGCCTACCTGGTAGAAGCAAGTACTGTGTGAAACTTGTATCCTGCCTGCTGCTCCCCTTAGGTCGTGGGGAATCAGAGGCACTCTCGATTTTGGAAGTGTCACACACGGCATTGATTCGGCATGTGAAACTCCTCGGTCACAACGGAATCAGGCTACAATTTGCCTGGCAAGCCGGCACTACAACGGGTTCCTCACGGTACTCTCTAGCTGCCTTCAGGTAGGAGGTGCAGGCCTGCGCTGGCCAGAAAGTGTTTCCCCTACCGAAGAAGGCCCGTTTCCCGAGCAGTAAACGTATTTGTCCTGTCCAATTGAGACGAACCGGGATTTCGCTCACGGTGTACTGTCTCTGTTATGGAGTCCCCACCAGAGGAAGCAGGGTTGGTGAAAGTTTGCAGAGCTCTGAAATACACTTTGTCCTCAGCCGCAAGAAGAGAGGCGCTCAGTTTAGTTTCCTGGGGTGAGTAGAAGCGCATTCCTTTAGTTTGCATGAAAGGCTGTTATCCTGCTGGTAAAATACATGTGAGATTTCCTGGCCAGAAGGAGGATGGTTGAGAAGCAACGACCTAAGGGCAGAGGGACTTTGTGCTTGGGTCAAGAAAGGAGAGCTTTAGCTACAGGGCTTTGGTCGCTGCTGGTTTTTACCGCTCAAGCTGAGCACCGTCCTCCCTGGGGTAGTTAACTGAGAGTGATAGGAGAAAGCATTCAAGCTGCCAAGGAGAAGTCCCTTTCTTCCTGAGGCAGAAACCCTTTGTGCAATGCCATGGGAAGGGCCTTGCTTCCTGGCGGGTGAGCAAAAGGTAATGTTACAGAAGGAGAAATTCCCACACTGTGTGGAGCCCTGGCGTTGCTCAGAGGAGTTTTGCCGAGGGCAGCTCTCACTGCGAACGTTGACCCCAGGTGGGATCATTTGAAAGGCCGAGTCTTTAGTGTTACCTTGGGAGACCTGTCTGTCTCTCTTACGCAGAGAGTAGGGCTTGCTTTCTGGCTACTGCAGGGAATTCTACGTGCAGAGCCCTCTCCTTAGGTGGCTGATCAAATGGAAGTCAAGTGCACGGGGTGCCCTTAAGGGGACAACCAGGCATATTAACAAGAGGTACTTGAAACCTGCACTCATCTCAGTGTGCATGGTAGAATCGTCTACGGTGAAGCACGTGTAAAATGGGTGTCCTACGCACTGCTCTCCGAAGGCCATGGGTGAGTCTGCTGCCTGCTAGACCTCAGCATCCTCACACGTTGGGTTCAATCGGCTTTTAGACTCTTCGCTCCCTTTGGAATAAGGCTACAGTTCCACTGGCAACGCTACTTTACAACGGTCTCCTCACGTTACTTTATATCTGCCTTCAGCAAGGAGAGGCGAGGGTGAGTGGGCTGGAAAGTGTTTCCACCGTCTTAAACGATCTGTAAGCCGACCAGGAAACATTTTTGTCGTTTCAAATTGAGAGGAGAGGAAGTTCGGCCATGCTGTACTGTCTCTGCCAAACAGTCCTTCCCAAAGGAAGCAGGGTGGGAGAATGGTGGCAAAGGTGTGCCGTACTCTACGTCGACAGCCGCATGACGGGTAGGGCTCAGCTTAGTTTCCTCGGTGCCTAGAGGCGAATGCTTTCAAGTTTGTATGAAAGGCTGGTGTCCTAGGGCCAAGACATATGCGAGCTTTCCCTAGCCGCAAGGGCGAGGAGGACGCTTGAGAAGACATCGACACCCCCGCACCCCGGAGACAGTATTTTGCGTTTGGAGAACGAGAGGAGAGCTTTAGGCATAGGACTTTGTCCCTCGTGCTTCTAGGGGCTAAAGTGAAGCACCTCCTCTCTGGGGTTGTACACTGAGAATGATGGGAAGAGCGCTCAACCTGGCCAAGGGACGTAGCTTCCTCTCTGAAGCAGAAAGCCTTCCTGCAGTGACATGGGAAGAGCCTTGGGTTCCTGGGCTGTGTGAAAATAGTAATGTCGCCGAAGGAAACATTTGCACTTTGCGTTGAGGCCTTGCAGTGCTCAGTGGAGTTGGACCGAGGGCAGCTTTCGGGGCAAACGTTGACCGTTGAGTGGAAGCATTTGGAAGGCCGAATGTTGAGGGTTACCTGGTTAGACCAGTTTCCCTTCCATGAGGAGCAGCGCCTGCTTACTGGGTATGTACCGCAGGGAAGGTCTAGTGGCAGAGCCCCTTCCTTAGGTGGATGGCCTAATGGCAGTCAAGTGCATGGGGAGCCCTGTCAAAGGGACAGCCATGCACATTAAGAAGAGGCACTTGAAACATGCCCTTGTGTCAGCGTACACGGTAGATTCATTTCCAGTCAAGGCTGTGTGAACTGTGTATCTTAGCAGCTTCTCTCTGTAGACCATGGGTGAGTCTCAGGCATGCCAGAACTCAGAAATATCACCCATTGTATGGATTCGGCTCTTGAAACTTCAGTCGCTTTGCAGTAAGGCTACAGTGCCTCTGCAAGGCCTGCACTACAACGGCTTCTGCACGTTAGTTTACAGCTGCCTTCAGGTAAGAGAGGCAACGGTGAGTGGCCCAGAACTCTTCTCCACTGCCTAAAGTGATCCGTATTCCAAGCAGAAATAGGTTCGACTTGTCAAATGGAGGCAAAAGGAATTTCGCTCACGTCGTACTCTCTGTCCAAGAGTAAACAGCAGAGGGCACAGTGTGTTAGAATGGATGCAGAGCTCTGCAAACCTCTTCCTCTTCAGCCGAATGAGAAGAAGCGCTCAGCTTGGTCTCCTAGTGTGACTAGAGTCGAGTGCCTTCAAGTTGGTTTGACAGGCTGCTGTACTACTGCTGAAACATACGTGAGTTTTCCTAGCCACACGCAAGATGGTTCAGAGGAAGTCGACCCCTGTGGCGATGGACTTTCGCCCTTGGATCACTCGAGGAGCATTTTAGGCATACGGCTTTGCTCCCGGCTGCTTCTAGGGCCGAAACCGAACACCCTCCTCCTTGTGGCATTTAATTGAGAAAGGGAGGAAATAGCCGTCCACCTGCCCAAAGAGACGTAGCTTCCTTTCTGCAGCAGAAAGCCTTTCTTCAGTGCCATGGGAAGGGCCTTCTTTACCTGCCAGCTGAGAAAAGGATATGATTACAGAAGGAGAAATTCGCACTGTTCGTGGATCCCTGGGGGGTGGCTCAGAGTAGTTTTGCCAGGGGCAGCTTTGATTGCGAACGTGGCCTGCTTACTGGAGGAGTATGGAAGAAAGAGGCTTGAGTGTTACCTGCTTATACCCGTCTGTCCTACACGACAGTAGCGCTTGCATACACTCTACTGCAGGGCAAGAGCCCTGCAGGAGCAGCACTCTATCTTTTGGGGGAGGATCATGTGCAAGTCAGGTCCCTGTGGAGCTGTGTTCAATTGACAGTCAAAGCAAGATCAGAAGAGACATTTGAAAAGTGCACTCATCTCAGCCTACCTGGTAGAAGCAAGTACTGTGTGAAACTTGTATCCTGCCTGCTGCTCCCCTTAGGTCGTGGGGAATCAGAGGCACTCTCGATTTTGGAAGTGTCACACACGGCATTGATTCGGCATGTGAAACTCCTCGGTCACAACGGAATCAGGCTACAATTTGCCTGGCAAGCCGGCACTACAACGGGTTCCTCACGGTACTCTCTAGCTGCCTTCAGGTAGGAGGTGCAGGCCTGCGCTGGCCAGAAAGTGTTTCCCCTACCGAAGAAGGCCCGTTTCCCGAGCAGTAAACGTATTTGTCCTGTCCAATTGAGACGAACCGGGATTTCGCTCACGGTGTACTGTCTCTGTTATGGAGTCCCCACCAGAGGAAGCAGGGTTGGTGAAAGTTTGCAGAGCTCTGAAATACACTTTGTCCTCAGCCGCAAGAAGAGAGGCGCTCAGTTTAGTTTCCTGGGGTGAGTAGAAGCGCATTCCTTTAGTTTGCATGAAAGGCTGTTATCCTGCTGGTAAAATACATGTGAGATTTCCTGGCCAGAAGGAGGATGGTTGAGAAGCAACGACCTAAGGGCAGAGGGACTTTGTGCTTGGGTCAAGAAAGGAGAGCTTTAGCTACAGGGCTTTGGTCGCTGCTGGTTTTTACCGCTCAAGCTGAGCACCGTCCTCCCTGGGGTAGTTAACTGAGAGTGATAGGAGAAAGCATTCAAGCTGCCAAGGAGAAGTCCCTTTCTTCCTGAGGCAGAAACCCTTTGTGCAATGCCATGGGAAGGGCCTTGCTTCCTGGCGGGTGAGCAAAAGGTAATGTTACAGAAGGAGAAATTCCCACACTGTGTGGAGCCCTGGCGTTGCTCAGAGGAGTTTTGCCGAGGGCAGCTCTCACTGCGAACGTTGACCCCAGGTGGGATCATTTGAAAGGCCGAGTCTTTAGTGTTACCTTGGGAGACCTGTCTGTCTCTCTTACGCAGAGAGTAGGGCTTGCTTTCTGGCTACTGCAGGGAATTCTACGTGCAGAGCCCTCTCCTTAGGTGGCTGATCAAATGGAAGTCAAGTGCACGGGGTGCCCTTAAGGGGACAACCAGGCATATTAACAAGAGGTACTTGAAACCTGCACTCATCTCAGTGTGCATGGTAGAATCGTCTACGGTGAAGCACGTGTAAAATGGGTGTCCTACGCACTGCTCTCCGAAGGCCATGGGTGAGTCTGCTGCCTGCTAGACCTCAGCATCCTCACACGTTGGGTTCAATCGGCTTTTAGACTCTTCGCTCCCTTTGGAATAAGGCTACAGTTCCACTGGCAACGCTACTTTACAACGGTCTCCTCACGTTACTTTATATCTGCCTTCAGCAAGGAGAGGCGAGGGTGAGTGGGCTGGAAAGTGTTTCCACCGTCTTAAACGATCTGTAAGCCGACCAGGAAACATTTTTGTCGTTTCAAATTGAGAGGAGAGGAAGTTCGGCCATGCTGTACTGTCTCTGCCAAACAGTCCTTCCCAAAGGAAGCAGGGTGGGAGAATGGTGGCAAAGGTGTGCCGTACTCTACGTCGACAGCCGCATGACGGGTAGGGCTCAGCTTAGTTTCCTCGGTGCCTAGAGGCGAATGCTTTCAAGTTTGTATGAAAGGCTGGTGTCCTAGGGCCAAGACATATGCGAGCTTTCCCTAGCTGCAAGGGCGAGGAGGACGCTTGAGAAGACATCGACACCCCCCCATCCCGGAGACAGTATTTCGCATTTGGAGAACGAGAGGAGAGCTTTAGGCATAGGACTTTGTCCCTCGTGCTTCTAGGGGCTAAAGTGAAGCACCTCCTCCCTGGGGTTGTACACTGAGAATGATGGGAAGAGCGCTCAACCTGGCCAAGGGACGTAGCTTCCTCTCTGAAGCAGAAAGCCTTCCTGCAGTGACATGGGAAGAGCCTTGGGTTCCTGGGCTGTGTGAAAATAGTAATGTCGCAGAAGGAAACATTTGCACTTTGCGTTGAGGCCTTGCAGTGCTCAGTGGAGTTGGACCGAGGGCAGCTTTCGGGGCAAACGTTGACCGTTGAGTGGAAGCATTTGGAAGGCCGAATGTTGAGGGTTACCTGGTTAGACCAGTTTCCCTTCCATGAGGAGCAGCGCCTGCTTACTGGGTATGTACCGCAGGGAAGGTCTAGTGGCAGAGCCCCTTCCTTAGGTGGATGGCCTAATGGCAGTCAAGTGCATGGGGAGCCCTGTCAAAGGGACAGCCATGCACATTAAGAAGAGGCACTTGAAACATGCCCTTGTGTCAGCGTACACGGTAGATTCATTTCCAGTCAAGGCTGTGTGAACTGTGTATCTTAGCAGCTTCTCTCTGTAGACCATGGGTGAGTCTCAGGCATGCCAGAACTCAGAAATATCACCCATTGTATGGATTCGGCTCTTGAAACTTCAGTCGCTTTGCAGTAAGGCTACAGTGCCTCTGCAAGGCCTGCACTACAACGGCTTCTGCACGTTAGTTTACAGCTGCCTTCAGGTAAGAGAGGCAACGGTGAGTGGCCCAGAACTCTTCTCCACTGCCTAAAGTGATCCGTATTCCAAGCAGAAATAGGTTCGACTTGTCAAATGGAGGCAAAAGGAATTTCGCTCACGTCGTACTCTCTGTCCAAGAGTAAACAGCAGAGGGCACAGTGTGTTAGAATGGATGCAGAGCTCTGCAAACCTCTTCCTCTTCAGCCGAATGAGAAGAAGCGCTCAGCTTGGTCTCCTAGTGTGACTAGAGTCGAGTGCCTTCAAGTTGGTTTGACAGGCTGCTGTACTACTGCTGAAACATACGTGAGTTTTCCTAGCCACACGCAAGATGGTTCAGAGGAAGTCGACCCCTGTGGCGATGGACGTTCGCCCTTGGATAACTCGAGGAGCATTTTAGGCATACGGCTTTGCTCCCGGCTGCTTCTAGGGCCGAAACCGAACACCCTCCTCCTTGTGGCATTTAATTGAGAAAGGGAGGAAATAGCCGTCCACCTGCCCAAAGAGACGTAGCTTCCTTTCTGCAGCAGAAAGCCTTTCTTCAGTGCCATGGGAAGGGCCTTCTTTACCTGCCAGCTGAGAAAAGGATATGATTACAGAAGGAGAAATTCGCACTGTTCGTGGATCCCTGGGGGGTGGCTCAGAGTAGTTTTGCCAGGGGCAGCTTTGATTGCGAACGTGGCCTGCTTACTGGAGGAGTATGGAAGAAAGAGGCTTGAGTGTTACCTGCTTATACCCGTCTGTCCTACACGACAGTAGCGCTTGCATACACTCTACTGCAGGGCAAGAGCCCTGCAGGAGCAGCACTCTATCTTTTGGGGGAGGATCATGTGCAAGTCAGGTCCCTGTGGAGCTGTGTTCAATTGACAGTCAAAGCAAGATCAGAAGAGACATTTGAAAAGTGCACTCATCTCAGCCTACCTGGTAGAAGCAAGTACTGTGTGAAACTTGTATCCTGCCTGCTGCTCCCCTTAGGTCGTGGGGAATCAGAGGCACTCTCGATTTTGGAAGTGTCACACACGGCATTGATTCGGCATGTGAAACTCCTCGGTCACAACGGAATCAGGCTACAATTTGCCTGGCAAGCCGGCACTACAACGGGTTCCTCACGGTACTCTCTAGCTGCCTTCAGGTAGGAGGTGCAGGCCTGCGCTGGCCAGAAAGTGTTTCCCCTACCGAAGAAGGCCCGTTTCCCGAGCAGTAAACGTATTTGTCCTGTCCAATTGAGACGAACCGGGATTTCGCTCACGGTGTACTGTCTCTGTTATGGAGTCCCCACCAGAGGAAGCAGGGTTGGTGAAAGTTTGCAGAGCTCTGAAATACACTTTGTCCTCAGCCGCAAGAAGAGAGGCGCTCAGTTTAGTTTCCTGGGGTGAGTAGAAGCGCATTCCTTTAGTTTGCATGAAAGGCTGTTATCCTGCTGGTAAAATACATGTGAGATTTCCTGGCCAGAAGGAGGATGGTTGAGAAGCAACGACCTAAGGGCAGAGGGACTTTGTGCTTGGGTCAAGAAAGGAGAGCTTTAGCTACAGGGCTTTGGTCGCTGCTGGTTTTTACCGCTCAAGCTGAGCACCGTCCTCCCTGGGGTATTTAACTGAGAGTGATAGGAGAAAGCATTCAAGCTGCCAAGGAGAAGTCCCTTTCTTCCTGAGGCAGAAACCCTTTGTGCAATGCCATGGGAAGGGCCTTGCTTCCTGGCGGGTGAGCAAAAGGTAATGTTACAGAAGGAGAAATTCCCACACTGTGTGGAGCCCTGGCGTTGCTCAGAGGAGTTTTGCCGAGGGCAGCTCTCACTGCGAACGTTGACCCCAGGTGGGATCATTTGAAAGGCCGAGTCTTTAGTGTTACCTTGGGAGACCTGTCTGTCTCTCTTACGCAGAGAGTAGGGCTTGCTTTCTGGCTACTGCAGGGAATTCTACGTGCAGAGCCCTCTCCTTAGGTGGCTGATCAAATGGAAGTCAAGTGCACGGGGTGCCCTTAAGGGGACAACCAGGCATATTAACAAGAGGTACTTGAAACCTGCACTCATCTCAGTGTGCATGGTAGAATCGTCTACGGTGAAGCACGTGTAAAATGGGTGTCCTACGCACTGCTCTCCGAAGGCCATGGGTGAGTCTGCTGCCTGCTAGACCTCAGCATCCTCACACGTTGGGTTCAATCGGCTTTTAGACTCTTCGCTCCCTTTGGAATAAGGCTACAGTTCCACTGGCAACGCTACTTTACAACGGTCTCCTCACGTTACTTTATATCTGCCTTCAGCAAGGAGAGGCGAGGGTGAGTGGGCTGGAAAGTGTTTCCACCGTCTTAAACGATCTGTAAGCCGACCAGGAAACATTTTTGTCGTTTCAAATTGAGAGGAGAGGAAGTTCGGCCATGCTGTACTGTCTCTGCCAAACAGTCCTTCCCAAAGGAAGCAGGGTGGGAGAATGGTGGCAAAGGTGTGCCGTACTCTACGTCGACAGCCGCATGACGGGTAGGGCTCAGCTTAGTTTCCTCGGTGCCTAGAGGCGAATGCTTTCAAGTTTGTATGAAAGGCTGGTGTCCTAGGGCCAAGACATATGCGAGCTTTCCCTAGCCGCAAGGGCGAGGAGGACGCTTGAGAAGACATCGACACCCCCGCACCCCGGAGACAGTATTTTGCGTTTGGAGAACGAGAGGAGAGCTTTAGGCATAGGACTTTGTCCCTCGTGCTTCTAGGGGCTAAAGTGAAGCACCTCCTCTCTGGGGTTGTACACTGAGAATGATGGGAAGAGCGCTCAACCTGGCCAAGGGACGTAGCTTCCTCTCTGAAGCAGAAAGCCTTCCTGCAGTGACATGGGAAGAGCCTTGGGTTCCTGGGCTGTGTGAAAATAGTAATGTCGCCGAAGGAAACATTTGCACTTTGCGTTGAGGCCTTGCAGTGCTCAGTGGAGTTGGACCGAGGGCAGCTTTCGGGGCAAACGTTGACCGTTGAGTGGAAGCATTTGGAAGGCCGAATGTTGAGGGTTACCTGGTTAGACCAGTTTCCCTTCCATGAGGAGCAGCGCCTGCTTACTGGGTATGTACCGCAGGGAAGGTCTAGTGGCAGAGCCCCTTCCTTAGGTGGATGGCCTAATGGCAGTCAAGTGCATGGGGAGCCCTGTCAAAGGGACAGCCATGCACATTAAGAAGAGGCACTTGAAACATGCCCTTGTGTCAGCGTACACGGTAGATTCATTTCCAGTCAAGGCTGTGTGAACTGTGTATCTTAGCAGCTTCTCTCTGTAGACCATGGGTGAGTCTCAGGCATGCCAGAACTCAGAAATATCACCCATTGTATGGATTCGGCTCTTGAAACTTCAGTCGCTTTGCAGTAAGGCTACAGTGCCTCTGCAAGGCCTGCACTACAACGGCTTCTGCACGTTAGTTTACAGCTGCCTTCAGGTAAGAGAGGCAACGGTGAGTGGCCCAGAACTCTTCTCCACTGCCTAAAGTGATCCGTATTCCAAGCAGAAATAGGTTCGACTTGTCAAATGGAGGCAAAAGGAATTTCGCTCACGTCGTACTCTCTGTCCAAGAGTAAACAGCAGAGGGCACAGTGTGTTAGAATGGATGCAGAGCTCTGCAAACCTCTTCCTCTTCAGCCGAATGAGAAGAAGCGCTCAGCTTGGTCTCCTAGTGTGACTAGAGTCGAGTGCCTTCAAGTTGGTTTGACAGGCTGCTGTACTACTGCTGAAACATACGTGAGTTTTCCTAGCCACACGCAAGATGGTTCAGAGGAAGTCGACCCCTGTGGCGATGGACTTTCGCCCTTGGATCACTCGAGGAGCATTTTAGGCATACGGCTTTGCTCCCGGCTGCTTCTAGGGCCGAAACCGAACACCCTCCTCCTTGTGGCATTTAATTGAGAAAGGGAGGAAATAGCCGTCCACCTGCCCAAAGAGACGTAGCTTCCTTTCTGCAGCAGAAAGCCTTTCTTCAGTGCCATGGGAAGGGCCTTCTTTACCTGCCAGCTGAGAAAAGGATATGATTACAGAAGGAGAAATTCGCACTGTTCGTGGATCCCTGGGGGGTGGCTCAGAGTAGTTTTGCCAGGGGCAGCTTTGATTGCGAACGTGGCCTGCTTACTGGAGGAGTATGGAAGAAAGAGGCTTGAGTGTTACCTGCTTATACCCGTCTGTCCTACACGACAGTAGCGCTTGCATACACTCTACTGCAGGGCAAGAGCCCTGCAGGAGCAGCACTCTATCTTTTGGGGGAGGATCATGTGCAAGTCAGGTCCCTGTGGAGCTGTGTTCAATTGACAGTCAAAGCAAGATCAGAAGAGACATTTGAAAAGTGCACTCATCTCAGCCTACCTGGTAGAAGCAAGTACTGTGTGAAACTTGTATCCTGCCTGCTGCTCCCCTTAGGTCGTGGGGAATCAGAGGCACTCTCGATTTTGGAAGTGTCACACACGGCATTGATTCGGCATGTGAAACTCCTCGGTCACAACGGAATCAGGCTACAATTTGCCTGGCAAGCCGGCACTACAACGGGTTCCTCACGGTACTCTCTAGCTGCCTTCAGGTAGGAGGTGCAGGCCTGCGCTGGCCAGAAAGTGTTTCCCCTACCGAAGAAGGCCCGTTTCCCGAGCAGTAAACGTATTTGTCCTGTCCAATTGAGACGAACCGGGATTTCGCTCACGGTGTACTGTCTCTGTTATGGAGTCCCCACCAGAGGAAGCAGGGTTGGTGAAAGTTTGCAGAGCTCTGAAATACACTTTGTCCTCAGCCGCAAGAAGAGAGGCGCTCAGTTTAGTTTCCTGGGGTGAGTAGAAGCGCATTCCTTTAGTTTGCATGAAAGGCTGTTATCCTGCTGGTAAAATACATGTGAGATTTCCTGGCCAGAAGGAGGATGGTTGAGAAGCAACGACCTAAGGGCAGAGGGACTTTGTGCTTGGGTCAAGAAAGGAGAGCTTTAGCTACAGGGCTTTGGTCGCTGCTGGTTTTTACCGCTCAAGCTGAGCACCGTCCTCCCTGGGGTAGTTAACTGAGAGTGATAGGAGAAAGCATTCAAGCTGCCAAGGAGAAGTCCCTTTCTTCCTGAGGCAGAAACCCTTTGTGCAATGCCATGGGAAGGGCCTTGCTTCCTGGCGGGTGAGCAAAAGGTAATGTTACAGAAGGAGAAATTCCCACACTGTGTGGAGCCCTGGCGTTGCTCAGAGGAGTTTTGCCGAGGGCAGCTCTCACTGCGAACGTTGACCCCAGGTGGGATCATTTGAAAGGCCGAGTCTTTAGTGTTACCTTGGGAGACCTGTCTGTCTCTCTTACGCAGAGAGTAGGGCTTGCTTTCTGGCTACTGCAGGGAATTCTACGTGCAGAGCCCTCTCCTTAGGTGGCTGATCAAATGGAAGTCAAGTGCACGGGGTGCCCTTAAGGGGACAACCAGGCATATTAACAAGAGGTACTTGAAACCTGCACTCATCTCAGTGTGCATGGTAGAATCGTCTACGGTGAAGCACGTGTAAAATGGGTGTCCTACGCACTGCTCTCCGAAGGCCATGGGTGAGTCTGCTGCCTGCTAGACCTCAGCATCCTCACACGTTGGGTTCAATCGGCTTTTAGACTCTTCGCTCCCTTTGGAATAAGGCTACAGTTCCACTGGCAACGCTACTTTACAACGGTCTCCTCACGTTACTTTATATCTGCCTTCAGCAAGGAGAGGCGAGGGTGAGTGGGCTGGAAAGTGTTTCCACCGTCTTAAACGATCTGTAAGCCGACCAGGAAACATTTTTGTCGTTTCAAATTGAGAGGAGAGGAAGTTCGGCCATGCTGTACTGTCTCTGCCAAACAGTCCTTCCCAAAGGAAGCAGGGTGGGAGAATGGTGGCAAAGGTGTGCCGTACTCTACGTCGACAGCCGCATGACGGGTAGGGCTCAGCTTAGTTTCCTCGGTGCCTAGAGGCGAATGCTTTCAAGTTTGTATGAAAGGCTGGTGTCCTAGGGCCAAGACATATGCGAGCTTTCCCTAGCTGCAAGGGCGAGGAGGACGCTTGAGAAGACATCGACACCCCCCCATCCCGGAGACAGTATTTCGCATTTGGAGAACGAGAGGAGAGCTTTAGGCATAGGACTTTGTCCCTCGTGCTTCTAGGGGCTAAAGTGAAGCACCTCCTCCCTGGGGTTGTACACTGAGAATGATGGGAAGAGCGCTCAACCTGGCCAAGGGAAGTAGCTTCCTCTCTGAAGCAGAAAGCCTTCCTGCAATGCCATGGGAAGGGCCTTGGGTTCCTGGGCTGTGTGAAAATAGTAATGTCGCCGAAGGGAACATTTGCAGTTTGCGTTGAGGCCTTGCAGTGCTCAGTGGAGTTGGACCGAGGGCAGCTTTCGGGGCAAACGTTGACCGTTGAGTGGAAGCATTTGGAAGGCCGAATGTTGAGGGTTACCTGGTTAGACCGGTTTCCCTTCCATGAGGAGCAGCGCCTGCTTACTGGGTATGTACCGCAGGGAAGGTCTAGTGGCAGAGCCCCTTCCTTAGGTGGATGGCCTAATGGCAGTCAAGTGCATGGGGAGCCCTGTCAAAGGGACAGCCATGCACATTAAGAAGAGGCACTTGAAACATGCCCTTGTGTCAGCGTACACGGTAGATTCATTTCCAGTCAAGGCTGTGTGAACTGTGTATCTTAGCAGCTTCTCTCTGTAGACCATGGGTGAGTCTCAGGCATGCCAGAACTCAGAAATATCACCCATTGTATGGATTCGGCTCTTGAAACTTCGGTCGCTTTGCAGTAAGGCTACAGTGCCTCTGCAAGGCCTGCACTACAATGGCTTCTGCACGTTAGTTTACAGCTGCCTTCAGGTAAGAGAGGCAACGGTGAGTGGCCCAGAACTCTTCTCCACTGCCTAAAGTGATCCGTATTCCAAGCAGAAATAGGTTCGACTTGTCAAATGGAGGCAAAAGGAATTTCGCTCACGTCGTACTCTCTGTCCAAGAGTAAACAGCAGAGGGCGCAGTGTGTTAGAATGGATGCAGAGCTCTGCAAACCTCTTCCTCTTCAGCCGAATGAGAAGAAGCGCTCAGCTTGGTCTCCTAGTGTGACTAGAGTCGAGTGCCTTCACGTTGGTTTGACAGGCTGCTGTACTACTGCTGAAACATACGTGAGTTTTCCGAGCCACACGCAAGATGGTTCAGAGGAAGTTGACCCCTGTGGCGATGGACTTTCGCCCTTGGATCACTCGAGGAGCGTTTTAGGCATATGGCTTTGCTCCCGGCTGCTGCTAGGGCCGAAACCGAACACCCTCTTCCTTGTGGCATTTAATTGAGAAAGGGAGGAAATAGCCGTCCACCTGCCCAAAGAGACGTAGCTTTCTTTCTGCAGCAGAAAGCCTTTCTTCAGTGCCATGGGAAGGGCCTTCTTTACCTGCCAGCTGAGAAAAGGATATGATTACAGAAGGAGAAATTCGCACTGTTCGTGGATCCCTGGGGGTGGCTCAGAGTAGTTTTGCCAGGGGCAGCTTTGATTGCGAACGTGGCCTGCTTACTGGAGGAGTATGGAAGAAAGAGGCTTGAGTGTTACCTGCTTATACCCGTCTGTCCTACACGACAGTAGCGCTTGCATACACTCTATTGCTGGGCAAGAGCCCTGCAGGAGCAGCACTCTATCTTTTGGGGGAGGATCATGTGGAAGTCAGGTCCCTGTGGAGCTGTGTTCAATTGACAGTCAAAGCAAGATCAGAAGAGCCATTTGAAAAGTGCACTCATCTCAGCCTACCTGGTAGAAGCAAGTACTGTGTGAAACTTGTATCCTGCCAGCTGCTCCCCTTAGGTCGTGGGGAATCAGAGGCACTCTCGATTTTGGAAGTGTCACACACGGTATTGATTCGGCATGTGAAACTCCTCGGTCACAACGGAATCAGGCTACAATTCGCCCGGCAAGCCGGCACTACATCGGGTTCCTTACGGTACTCTCTAGCTGCCTTCAGGTAGGAGGCGCAGGCCTGCGCTGGCCAGAAAGTGTTTCCCCTACCGAAGAAGGCCCGTTTCCCGAGCAGTAAACGTATTTGTCCTGTCCAATTGAGACGAACCGGGATGTCGCTCACGGTGTACTGTCTCTGTTATGGAGTCCCCACCAGAGGAAGCAGGGTTGGTGAAAGTTTGCAGAGCTCTGAAATACACTTTGTCCTCAGCCGCAAGAAGAGAGGCGCTCAGTTTAGTTTCCTGGGGTGAGTAGAAGCGCATTCCTTTAGTTTGCATGAAAGGCTGGTATCCTGCTGGTAAAATACATGTGAGATTTCCTAGCCAGAAGGAGGATGGTTGAGAAGCAACGACCTCAGGGCAGAGGGACTTTGTGCTTGGGTCAAGAAAGGAGAGCTTTAGCTATAGGGCTTTGGTCGCTGCTGGTTTTTACTGCTCAAGCTGAGCACCGTCCTCCCTGGGGTAGTTAACTGAGAGTGATAGGAGAAAGCATTCAAGCTGCCAAGGAGAAGTCCCTTTCTTCCTGAGGCAGAAACCCTTTGTGCAATGCCATGGGAAGGGCCTTGCTTCCTGGCGGGTGAGCAAAAGGTAATGTTACAGAAGGAGAAATTCCCACACTGTGTGGAGCCCTGGCGTTGCTCAGAGGAGTTTTGCTGAGGGCAGCTCTCACTGTGAACGTTGACCCCTGGTGGGATCATTTGAAAGGCCGAGTCTTTAGTGTTACCTGGGGAGACTTGTCTGTCTCTCATTCGCAGAGAGTAGGGCTTGCTTTCTGGCTACTGCAGGGAATTCTACGTGCAGAAGCCTCTCCTTAGGTGGCTGATCAAATGGAATTCAAGTGCACGGAGTGCCCTTAAGGGGACAACCAGGCATATTAACAAGAGGTACTTGAAACCTGCACTCATCTCAGTGTGCACGGTAGAATCGTCTACGGTGAAGCACGTGTAAAATGGGTGTCCTACGCACTGCTCTCCGAAGGCCATGGGTGAGTCTGCTGCCTGCTAGACCTCAGCATCCTCACACGTTGGGTTCAATCGGCTTTTAGACTCTTCGCTCCCTTTGGAATAAGGCTACAGTTCCACTGGCAACGCTACTTTACAACGGTCTCCTCACGTTACTTTATATCTGCCTTCAGCAAGGAGAGGCGAGGGTGAGTGGGCTGGAAAGTGTTTCCACCGTCTTAAACGATCTGTAAGCCGACCAGGAAACACTTTTGTCGTTTCAAATTGAGAGGAGAGGAAGTTCGGCCATGCTGTACTGTCTCTGCCAAACAGTCCTTCCCAAAGGAAGCAGGGTGGGAGAATGGTGGCAAAGGTGTGCCGTACTCTACGTCGACAGCCGCATGACGGGTAGGGCTCAGCTTAGTTTCCTCGGTGCCTAGAGGCGAATGCTTTCAAGTTTGTATGAAAGGCTGGTGTCCTAGGGCCAAGACATATGCGAGCTTTCCCTAGCCGCAAGGGCGAGGAGGACGCTTGAGAAGACATCGACACCCCCGCACCCCGGAGACAGTACTTTGCGTTTGGAGAACGAGAGGAGAGCTTTAGGCATAGGACTTTGTCCCTCGTGCTTCTAGGGGCTAAAGTGAAGCACCTCCTCCCTGGGGTTGTACACTGAGAATGATGGGAAGAGCGCTCAACCTGGCCAAGGGAAGTAGCTTCCTCTCTGAAGCAGAAAGCCTTCCTGCAGTGCCATGGGAAGGGCCTTGGGTTCCTGGGCTGTGTGAAAAGAGTAATGTCGCCGAAGGAAACATTTGCACTTTGCGTTGAGGCCTTGCAGTGCTCAGTGGAGTTGGACCGAGGGCAGCTTTCGGGGCAAACGTTGACCGTTGAGTGGAAGCATTTGGAAGGCCGAATGTTGAGGGTTACCTGGTTAGACCGGTTTCCCTTCCATGAGGAGCAGCGCCTGCTTACTGGGTATGTACCGCAGGGAAGGTCTAGTGGCAGAGCCCCTTCCTTAGGTGGATGGCCTAATGGCAGTCAAGTGCATGGGGAGCCCTGTCAAAGGGACAGCCATGCACATTAAGAAGAGGCACTTGAAACATGCCCTTGTGTCAGCGTACACGGTAGATTCATTTCCAGTCAAGGCTGTGTGAACTGTGTATCTTAGCAGCTTCTCTCTGTAGACCATGGGTGAGTCTCAGGCATGCCAGAACTCAGAAATATCACCCATTGTATGGATTCGGCTCTTGAAACTTCGGTCGCTTTGCAGTAAGACTACAGTGCCTCTGCAAGGCCTGCACTACAACGGCTTCTGCATGTTAGTTTACCGCTGCCTTCAGGTAAGAGAGGCAACGGTGAGTGGCCCACAACTCTTCTCCACTGCCTAAAGTGATCCGTATTCCAAGCAGAAATAGGTTCGACTTGTCAAATGGAGGCAAAAGGAATTTCGCTCACGTCGTACTCTCTGTCCAAGAGTAAACAGCAGAGGGCGCAGTGTGTTAGAATGGATGCAGAGCTCTGCAAACCTCTTCCTCTTCAGCCGAATGAGAAGAAGTGCTCAGCTTGGTCTCCTAGTGTGACTAGAGTCGAGTGCCTTCAAGTTGGTTTGACAGGCTGCTGTACTACTGCTGAAACATACGTGAGTTTTCCTAGCCACACGCAAGATGGTTCAGAGGATGTCGACCCCTGTGGCGATGGACTTTCGCCCTTGGATCACTCGAGGAGCATTTTAGGCATACGGCTTTACTCCCGGCTGCTTCTAGGGCCGAAACCGAACACCCTCCTCCTTGTGGCATTTAATTGAGAAAGGGAGGAAATAGCCGTCCACCTGCCCAAAGAGACGTAGCTTCCTTTCTGCAGCAGAAAGCCTTTCTTCAGTGCCATGGGAAGGGCCTTCTTTACCTGCCAGCTGAGAAAAGGATATGATTACAGAAGGAGAAATTCGCACTGTTCGTGGATCCCTGGGGGGTGGCTCAGAGTAGTTTTGCCAGGGGCAGCTTTGATTGCGAACGTGGCCTGCTTACTGGAGGAGTATGGAAGAAAGAGGCTTGAGTGTTACCTGCTTATACCCGTCTGTCCTACACGACAGTAGCGCTTGCATACACTCTACTGCAGGGCAAGAGCCCTGCAGGAGCAGCACTCTATCTTTTGGAGGAGGATCATGTGCAAGTCAGGTACCTGTGGAGCTGTGTTCAATTGACAGTCAAAGCAAGATCAGAAGAACCATTTGAAAAGTGCACTCATCTCAGCCTACCTGGTAGAAGCAAGTACTGTGTGAAACTTGTATCCTGCCAGCTGCTCCCCTTAGGTCGTGGGGAATCAGAGGCACTCTCGATTTTGGAAGTGTCACACACGGCATTGATTCGGCATGTGAAACTCCTCGGTCACAACGGAATCAGGCTATAATTCGCGCGGCAAGCCGGCACTACAACGGGTTCCTCACGGTACTCTCTAGCTGCCTTCAGGTAGGAGGTGCAGGCCTGTGCTGGCCAGAAAGTGTTTCCCCTACCGAAGAAGGGCCGTTTCCCGAGCAGTAAACGTGTTTGTCCTGTCCAATTGAGACGAACCGGGATTTCGCTCACGGTGTACTGTCTCTGTTATCGAGTCCCCACCAGAGGAAGCAGGGTTGGTGAAAGTTTGCAGAGCTCTGAAATACACTTTGTCCTCAGCTGCAAGAAGAGAGGCACTCAGTTTAGTTTCCTGGGGTGAGTAGAAGCGCATTCCTTTAGTTTGCATGAAAGGCTGTTATCCTGCTGGTAAAATACATGTGAGATTTCCTGGCCAGAAGGAGGATGGTTGAGAAGCAACGACCTCAGGGCAGAGGGACTTTGTGCTTGGGTCAAGAAAGGAGAGCTTTAGCTATAGGGCTTTGGTAGCTGCTGGTTTTTACCGCTCAAGCTGAGCACCGTCCTCCCTGGGGTAGTTAACTGAGAGTGATAGGAGAAAGCATTCAAGCTGCCAAGGAGAAGTCCCTTTCTTCCTGAGGCAGAAACCCTTTGTGCAATGCCATGGGAAGGGCCTTGCTTCCTGGCGCGTGAGCAAAAGGTAATGTTACAGAAGGAGAAATTCCCACACTGTGTGGAGCCCTGGCGTTGCTCAGAGGAGTTTTGCCGAGGGCAGCTCTCACTGCGAACGTTGACCCCAGGTGGGATCATTTGAAAGGCCGAGTCTTTAGTGTTACCTTGGGAGACCTGTCTGTCTCTCTTACGCAGAGAGTAGGGCTTGCTTTCTGGCTACTGCAGGGAATTCTACGTGCAGAGCCCTCTCCTTAGGTGGCTGATCAAATGGAAGTCAAGTGCACGGGGTGCCCTTAAGGGGACAACCAGGCATATTAACAAGAGGTACTTGAAACCTGCACTCATCTCAGTGTGCATGGTAGAATCGTCTACGGTGAAGCACGTGTAAAATGGGTGTCCTACGCACTGCTCTCCGAAGGCCATGGGTGAGTCTGCTGCCTGCTAGACCTCAGCATCCTCACACGTTGGGTTCAATCGGCTTTTAGACTCTTCGCTCCCTTTGGAATAAGGCTACAGTTCCACTGGCAACGCTACTTTACAACGGTCTCCTCATGTTACTTTATATCTGCCTTCAGCAAGGAGAGGCGAGGGTGAGTGGGCTGGAAAGTGTTTCCACCGTCTTAAACGATCTGTAAGCCGACCAGGAAACATTTTTGTCGTTTCAAATTGAGAGGAGAGGAAGTTCGGCCATGCTGTACTGTCTCTGCCAAACAGTCCTTCCCAAAGGAAGCAGGGTGGGAGAATGGTGGCAAAGGTGTGCCGTACTCTACGTCGACAGCCGCATGACGGGTAGGGCTCAGCTTAGTTTCCTCGGTGCCTAGAGGCGAATGCTTTCAAGTTTGTATGAAAGGCTGGTGTCCTAGGGCCAAGACATATGCGAGCTTTCCCTAGCTGCAAGGGCGAGGAGGACGCTTGAGAAGACATCGACACCCCCCCATCCCGGAGACAGTATTTCGCATTTGGAGAACGAGAGGAGAGCTTTAGGCATAGGACTTTGTCCCTCGTGCTTCTAGGGGCTAAAGTGAAGCACCTCCTCCCTGGGGTTGTACACTGAGAATGATGGGAAGAGCGCTCAACCTGGCCAAGGGAAGTAGCTTCCTCTCTGAAGCAGAAAGCCTTCCTGCAATGCCATGGGAAGGGCCTTGGGTTCCTGGGCTGTGTGAAAATAGTAATGTCGCCGAAGGGAACATTTGCAGTTTGCGTTGAGGCCTTGCAGTGCTCAGTGGAGTTGGACCGAGGGCAGCTTTCGGGGCAAACGTTGACCGTTGAGTGGAAGCATTTGGAAGGCCGAATGTTGAGGGTTACCTGGTTAGACCGGTTTCCCTTCCATGAGGAGCAGCGCCTGCTTACTGGGTATGTACCGCAGGGAAGGTCTAGTGGCAGAGCCCCTTCCTTAGGTGGATGGCCTAATGGCAGTCAAGTGCATGGGGAGCCCTGTCAAAGGGACAGCCATGCACATTAAGAAGAGGCACTTGAAACATGCCCTTGTGTCAGCGTACACGGTAGATTCATTTCCAGTCAAGGCTGTGTGAACTGTGTATCTTAGCAGCTTCTCTCTGTAGACCATGGGTGAGTCTCAGGCATGCCAGAACTCAGAAATATCACCCATTGTATGGATTCGGCTCTTGAAACTTCGGTCGATTTGCAGTAAGGCTACAGTGCCTCTGCAAGGCCTGCACTACAATGGCTTCTGCACGTTAGTTTACAGCTGCCTTCAGGTAAGAGAGGCAACGGTGAGTGGCCCAGAACTCTTCTCCACTGCCTAAAGTGATCCGTATTCCAAGCAGAAATAGGTTCGACTTGTCAAATGGAGGCAAAAGGAATTTCGCTCACGTCGTACTCTCTGTCCAAGAGTAAACAGCAGAGGGCGCAGTGTGTTAGAATGGATGCAGAGCTCTGCAAACCTCTTCCTCTTCAGCCGAATGAGAAGAAGCGCTCAGCTTGGTCTCCTAGTGTGACTAGAGTCGAGTGCCTTCACGTTGCTTTGACAGGCTGCTGTACTACTGCTGAAACATACGTGAGTTTTCCGAGCCACACGCAAGATGGTTCAGAGGAAGTTGACCCCTGTGGCGATGGACTTTCGCCCTTGGATCACTCGAGGAGCGTTTTAGGCATATGGCTTTGCTCCCGGCTGCTGCTAGGGCCGAAACCGAACACCCTCTTCCTTGTGGCATTTAATTGAGAAAGGGAGGAAATAGCCGTCCACCTGCCCAAAGAGACGTAGCTTTCTTTCTGCAGCAGAAAGCCTTTCTTCAGTGCCATGGGAAGGGCCTTCTTTACCTGCCAGCTGAGAAAAGGATATGATTACAGAAGGAGAAATTCGCACTGTTCGTGGATCCCTGGGGGGTGGCTCAGAGTAGTTTTGCCAGGGGCAGCTTTGATTGCGAACGTGGCCTGCTTACTGGAGGAGTATGGAAGAAAGAGGCTTGAGTGTTACCTGCTTATACCCGTCTGTCCTACACGACAGTAGCGCTTGCATACACTCTACTGCTGGGCAAGAGCCCTGCAGGAGCAGCACTCTATCTTTTGGGGGAGGATCATGTGGAAGTCAGGTCCCTGTGGAGCTGTGTTCAATTGACAGTCAAAGCAAGATCAGAAGAGCCATTTGAAAAGTGCACTCATCTCAGCCTACCTGGTAGAAACAAGTACTGTGTGAAACTTGTATCCTGCCAGCTGCTCCCCTTAGGTCGTGGGGAATCAGAGGCACTCTCGATTTTGGAAGTGTCACACACGGTATTGATTCGGCATGTGAAACTCCTCGGTCACAACGGAATCAGGCTACAATTCGCCCGGCAAGCCGGCACTACATCGGGTCCCTTACGGTACTCTCTAGCTGCCTTCAGGTAGGAGGCGCAGGCCTGCGCTGGCCAGAAAGTGTTTCCCCTACCGAAGAAGGCCCGTTTCCCGAGCAGTAAACGTATTTGTCCTGTCCAATTGAGACGAACCGGGATGTCGCTCACGGTGTACTGTCTCTGTTATGGAGTCCCCACCAGAGGAAGCAGGGTTGGTGAAAGTTTGCAGAGCTCTGAAATACACTTTGTCCTCAGCCGCAAGAAGAGAGGCGCTCAGTTTAGTTTCCTGGGGTGAGTAGAAGCGCATTCCTTTAGTTTGCATGAAAGGCTGGTATCCTGCTGGTAAAATACATGTGAGATTTCCTAGCCAGAAGGAGGATGGTTGAGAAGCAACGACCTCAGGGCAGAGGGACTTTGTGCTTGGGTCAAGAAAGGAGAGCTTTAGCTATAGGGCTTTGGTCGCTGCTGGTTTTTACTGCTCAAGCTGAGCACCGTCCTCCCTGGGGTAGTTAACTGAGAGTGATAGGAGAAAGCATTCAAGCTGCCAAGGAGAAGTCCCTTTCTTCCTGAGGCAGAAACCCTTTGTGCAATGCCATGGGAAGGGCCTTGCTTCCTGGCGGGTGAGCAAAAGGTAATGTTACAGAAGGAGAAATTCCCACACTGTGTGGAGCCCTGGCGTTGCTCAGAGGAGTTTTGCTGAGGGCAGCTCTCACTGCGAACGTTGACCCCTGGTGGGATCATTTGAAAGGCCGAGTCTTTAGTGTTACCTGGGGAGACTTGTCTGTCTCTCATTCGCAGAGAGTAGGGCTTGCTTTCTGGCTACTGCAGGGAATTCTACGTGCAGAAGCCTCTCCTTAGGTGGCTGATCAAATGGAATTCAAGTGCACGGAGTGCCCTTAAGGGGACAACCAGGCATATTAACAAGAGGTACTTGAAACCTGCACTCATCTCAGTGTGCACGGTAGAATCGTCTACGGTGAAGCACGTGTAAAATGGGTGTCCTACGCACTGCTCTCCGAAGGCCATGGGTGAGTCTGCTGCCTGCTAGACCTCAGCATCCTCACACGTTGGGTTCAATCGGCTTTTAGACTCTTCGCTCCCTTTGGAATAAGGCTACAGTTCCACTGGCAACGCTACTTTACAACGGTCTCCTCACGTTACTTTATATCTGCCTTCAGCAAGGAGAGGCGAGGGTGAGTGGGCTGGAAAGTGTTTCCACCGTCTTAAACGATCTGTAAGCCGACCAGGAAACACTTTTGTCGTTTCAAATTGAGAGGAGAGGAAGTTCGGCCATGCTGTACTGTCTCTGCCAAACAGTCCTTCCCAAAGGAAGCAGGGTGGGAGAATGGTGGCAAAGGTGTGCCGTACTCTACGTCGACAGCCGCATGACGGGTAGGGCTCAGCTTAGTTTCCTCGGTGCCTAGAGGCGAATGCTTTCAAGTTTGTATGAAAGGCTGGTGTCCTAGGGCCAAGACATATGCGAGCTTTCCCTAGCCGCAAGGGCGAGGAGGACGCTTGAGAAGACATCGACACCCCCGCACCCCGGAGACAGTATTTTGCGTTTGGAGAACGAGAGGAGAGCTTTAGGCATAGGACTTTGTCCCTCGTGCTTCTAGGGGCTAAAGTGAAGCACCTCCTCCCTGGGGTTGTACACTGAGAATGATGGGAAGAGCGCTCAACCTGGCCAAGGGAAGTAGCTTCCTCTCTGAAGCAGAAAGCCTTCCTGCAGTGCCATGGGAAGGGCCTTGGGTTCCTGGGCTGTGTGAAAATAGTAATGTCGCCGAAGGAAACATTTGCACTTTGCGTTGAGGCCTTGCAGTGCTCAGTGGAGTTGGACCGAGGGCAGCTTTCGGGGCAAACGTTGACCGTTGAGTGGAAGCATTTGGAAGGCCGAATGTTGAGGGTTACCTGGTTAGACCGGTTTCCCTTCCATGAGGAGCAGCGCCTGCTTACTGGGTATGTACCGCAGGGAAGGTCTAGTGGCAGAGCCCCTTCCTTAGGTGGATGGCCTAATGGCAGTCAAGTGCATGGGGAGCCCTGTCAAAGGGACAGCCATGCACATTAAGAAGAGGCACTTGAAACATGCCCTTGTGTCAGCGTACACAGTAGATTCATTTCCAGTCAAGGCTGTGTGAACTGTGTATCTTAGCAGCTTCTCTCTGTAGACCATGGGTGAGTCTCAGGCATGCCAGAACTCAGAAATATCACCCATTGTATGGATTCGGCTCTTGAAACTTCGGTCGCTTTGCAGTAAGACTACAGTGCCTCTGCAAGGCCTGCACTACAACGGCTTCTGCATGTTAGTTTACCGCTGCCTTCAGGTAAGAGAGGCAACGGTGAGTGGCCCACAACTCTTCTCCACTGCCTAAAGTGATCCGTATTCCAAGCAGAAATAGGTTCGACTTGTCAAATGGAGGCAAAAGGAATTTCGCTCACGTCGTACTCTCTGTCCAAGAGTAAACAGCAGAGGGCGCAGTGTGTTAGAATGGATGCAGAGCTCTGCAAACCTCTTCCTCTTCAGCCGAATGAGAAGAAGTGCTCAGCTTGGTCTCCTAGTGTGACTAGAGTCGAGTGCCTTCAAGTTGGTTTGACAGGCTGCTGTACTACTGCTGAAACATACGTGAGTTTTCCTAGCCACACGCAAGATGGTTCAGAGGATGTCGACCCCTGTGGCGATGGACTTTCGCCCTTGGATCACTCGAGGAGCATTTTAGGCATACGGCTTTACTCCCGGCTGCTTCTAGGGCCGAAACCGAACACCCTCCTCCTTGTGGCATTTAATTGAGAAAGGGAGGAAATAGCCGTCCACCTGCCCAAAGAGACGTAGCTTCCTTTCTGCAGCAGAAAGCCTTTCTTCAGTGCCATGGGAAGGGCCTTCTTTACCTGCCAGCTGAGAAAAGGATATGATTACAGAAGGAGAAATTCGCACTGTTCGTGGATCCCTGGGGGGTGGCTCAGAGTAGTTTTGCCAGGGGCAGCTTTGATTGCGAACGTGGCCTGCTTACTGGAGGAGTATGGAAGAAAGAGGCTTGAGTGTTACCTGCTTATACCCGTCTGTCCTACACGACAGTAGCGCTTGCATACACTCTACTGCAGGGCAAGAGCCCTGCAGGAGCAGCACTCTATCTTTTGGAGGAGGATCATGTGCAAGTCAGGTACCTGTGGAGCTGTGTTCAATTGACAGTCAAAGCAAGATCAGAAGAACCATTTGAAAAGTGCACTCATCTCAGCCTACCTGGTAGAAGCAAGTACTGTGTGAAACTTGTATGCTGCCAGCTGCTCCCCTTAGGTCGTGGGGAATCAGAGGCCCTCTCGATTTTGGAAGTGTCACACACGGCATTGATTCGGCATGTGAAACTCCTCGGTCACAACGGAATCAGGCTATAATTCGCGCGGCAAGCCGGCACTACAACGGGTTCCTCACGGTACTCTCTAGCTGCCTTCAGGTAGGAGGTGCAGGCCTGTGCTGGCCAGAAAGTGTTTCCCCTACCGAAGAAGGGCCGTTTCCCGAGCAGTAAACGTGTTTGTCCTGTCCAATTGAGACGAACCGGGATTTCGCTCACGGTGTACTGTCTCTGTTATCGAGTCCCCACCAGAGGAAGCAGGGTTGGTGAAAGTTTGCAGAGCTCTGAAATACACTTTGTCCTCAGCCGCAAGAAGAGAGGCACTCAGTTTAGTTTCCTGGGGTGAGTAGAAGCGCATTCCTTTAGTTTGCATGAAAGGTTGGTATCCTGCTCGTAAAATACATGTGAGATTTCCTGGCCAGAAGGAGGATGGTTGAGAAGCAACGACCTCAGGGCAGAGGGACTTTGTGCTTGGGTCAAGAAAGGAGAGCTTTAGCTATAGGGCTTTGGTCGCTGCTGGTTTTTACCGCTCAAGCTGAGCACCGTCCTCCCTGGGGTAGTTAACTGAGAGTGATAGGAGAAAGCATTCAAGCTGCCAAGGAGAAGTCCCTTTCTTCCTGAGGCAGAAACCCTTTGTGCAATGCCATGGGAAGGGCCTTGCTTCCTGGCCTGTGAGCAAAAGGTAATGTTACAGAAGGAGAAATTCCCACACTGTGTGGAGCCCTGGCGTTGCTCAGAGGAGTTTTGCCGAGGGCAGCTCTCACTGCGAACGTTGACCCCTGGTGGGATCATTTGAAAGGCCGAGTCTTTAGTGTTACCTGGGGAGACCTGTCTGTCTCTCTTACGCAGAGAGTAGGGCTTGCTTTCTGGCTACTGCAGGGAATTCTACGTGCAGAGCCCTCTCCTTAGGTGGCTGATCAAATGGAAGTCAAGTGCACGGGGTGCCCTTAAGGGGACAACCAGGCATATTAACAAGAGGTACTTGAAACCTGCACTCATCTCAGTGTGCACGGTAGAATCGTCTACGGTGAAGCACGTGTAAAATGGGTGTCCTACGCACTACTCTCCGAAGGCCATGGGTGAGTCTGCTGCCTGCTAGACCTCAGCATCCTCACACGTTGGGTTCAATCGGCTTTTGAGACTCTTTGCTCACTTTGGAATAAGGCTACAGTTCCACTGGCAAAGCTACTTTACAACGGTCTCCTCACGTTACTTTATATCTGCCTTCAGCAAGGAGAGGCGAGGGTGAGTGGGCTGGAAAGTGTTTCCACCGTCTTAAACAATCTTTAAGCCGACCAGGAAATATTTTTGTCGTTTCAAATTGAGAGGAGAGGAAATTCGGCCATGCTGTACTGTCTCTGCCAAACAGTCCTTCCCAAAGGAAGCAGGGTGGGAGAATGGTGGCAAAGGTGTGCCGTACTCTACGTCGACAGCCGCATGACGGGCAGGGCTCAGCTTAGTTTCCTCGGTGCCTAGAGGCGAATGCTTTCAAGTTTGTATGAAAGGCTGGTGTCCTAGGGCCAAGACATATGCGAGCTTTCCCTAGCCGCAAGGGCGAGGAGGACGCTTGAGAAGACATCGACACCCCCGCACCCCGGAGACAGTATTTTGCGTTTGGAGAACGAGAGGAGAGCTTTAGGCATAGGACGTTGTCCCTCGTGCTTCTAGGGGCTAAAGTGAAGCACCTCCTCCCTGGGGTTGTACACTGAGAATGATGGGAAGAGCGCTCAACCTGGCCAAGGGAAGTAGCTTCCTCACTGAAGCAGAAAGCCTTCCTGCAATGCCATGGGAAGGGCCTTGGGTTCCTGGGCTGTGTGAAAATGGTAATGTCGCAGAAGGAAACATTTGCACTTTGCGTTGAGGCCTTGCAGTGCTCAGTGGAGTTGGACCGAGGGCAGCTTTCGGGGAAAACATTGACCGTTGAGTGGAAGCATTTGGAAGGCCGAATGTTGAGGGTTACCTGGTTAGACTGGTTTCCCTTCCATGAGGAGCAGCGCCTGCTTACTGGGTATGTACCGCAGGGAAGGTCTAGTGGCAGAGCCCCTTCCTTAGGTGGATGGCCTAATGGCAGTCAAGTGCATGGGGAGCCCTGTCAAAGGGACAGCCATGCACATTAAGAAGAGGCACTTGAAACATGCCCTTGTGTCAGCGTACACGGTAGATTCATTTCCAGTCAAGGCTGTGTGAACTGTGTATCTTAGCAGCTTCTCTCTGTAGACCATGGGTGAGTCTCAGGCATGCCAGAACTCAGAAATATCACCCATTGTATGGATTCGGCTCTTGAAACTTCGGTCGCTTTGCAGTAAGGCTACAGTGCCTCTGCAAGGCCTGCACTACAACGGCTTCTGCATGTTAGTTTACAGCTGCCTTCAGGTAAGAGAGGCAACGGTGAGTGGCCCAGAACTCTTCTCCACTGCCTAAAGTGATCGGTATTCCAAGCAGAAATAGGTTCGACTTGTAAAATGGAGGCAAAAGGAATTTCGCTCACGTCGTACTCTCTGTCCAAGAGTAAACACCAGAGGGCGCAGTGTGTTAGAATGGATGCAGAGCTCTGCAAACCTCTTCCTCTTCAGCCGAATGAGAAGAAGCGCTCAGCTTGGTCTCCTAGTGTGACTAGAGTCGAGTGCCTTCAAGTTGGTTTGACAGGCTGCTGTACTACTGCTGAAACATACGTGAGTTTTCCTAGCCACACGCAAGATGGTTCAGAGGAAGTCGACCCCTGTGGCGATGGACTTTCGCCCTTGGATCACTCGAGGAGCGTTTTAGGCATACGGCTTTGCTCCCGGCTGCTTCTAGGGCCGAAACCGAACACCCTCCTCCTTGTGGCATTTAATTGAGAAAGGGAGGAAATAGCCGTCCACCTGCCCAAAGAGACGTAGCTTCCTTTCTGCAGCAGAAAGCCTTTCTTCAGTGCCATGGGAAGGGCCTTCTTTACCTGCCAGCTGAGAAAAGGATATGATTACAGAAGGAGAAATTCGCACTGTTCGTGGATCCCTGGGGGGTGGCTCAGAGTAGTTTTGCCAGGGGCAGCTTTGATTGCGAACGTGGCCTGCTTACTGGAGGAGTATGGAAGAAAGAGGCTTGAGTGTTACCTGCTTATACCCGTCTGTCCTACACGACAGTAGCGCTTGCATACACTCTACTGCAGGGCAAGAGCCCTGCAGGAGCAGCACTCTATCTTTTGGGGGAGGATCATGTGCAAGTCAGGTCCCTGTGGAGCTGTGTTCAATTGACAGTCAAAGCAAGATCAGAAGAGCCATTTGAAAAGTGCACTCATCTCAGCCTACCTGGTAGAAGCAAGTACTGTGTGAAACTTGTATGCTGCCAGCTGCTCCCCTTAGGTCGTGGGGAATCAGAGGCCCTCTCGATTTTGGAAGTGTCACACACGGCATTGATTCGGCATGTGAAACTCCTCGGTCACAACGGAATCAGGCTACAATTCGCCCGGCAAGCCGGCACTACAACGGGTTCCTCACGGTACTCTCTAGCTGCCTTCAGGTAGGAGGTGCAGGCCTGCGCTGGCCAGAAAGTGTTTCCCTACCGAAGAAGGCCCGTTTCCCGAGCAGTAAACGTATTTGTCCTGTCCAATTGAGACGAACCGGGATTTTGCTCACGGTGTACTGTCTCTGTTATGGAGTCCCCACCAGAGGAAGCAGTGTTGGTGAAAGTTTGCAGAGCTCTGAAATACACTTTGTCCTCAGCCGCAAGAAGAGAGGCGCTCAGTTTAGTTTCCTGGGGTGAGTAGAAGCGCATTCCTTTAGTTTGCATGAAAGGCTGGTATCCTGCTGGTAAAATACATGTGAGATTTCCTGGCCAGAAGGAGGATGGTTGAGAAGCAACGACCTCAGGGCAGAGGGACTTTGTGCTTGGGTCAAGAAAGGAGAGCTTTAGCTATAGGGCTTTGGTCGCTGCTGGTTTTTACCACTCAAGCTGAGCACCGTCCTCCCTGGGGTAGTTAAGTGAGAGTGATAGGAGAAAGCATTCAAGCTGCCAAGGAGAAGTCCCTTTCTTCCTGAGGCAGAAACCCTTTGTGCAATGCCATGGGAAGGGCCTTGCTTCCTGGCCTGTGAGCAAAAGGTAATGTTACAGAAGGAGAAATTCCCACACTGTGTGGAGCCCTGGCGTTGCTCAGAGGAGTTTTGCCGAGGGCAGCTCTCACTGCGAACGTTGACCCCTGGTGGGATCATTTGAAAGGCCGAGTCTTTAGTGTTACCTGGGGAGACCTGTCTGTCTCTCGTTCGCAGAGAGTAGGGCTTGCTTTCTGGCTACTGCAGGGAATTCTACGTGCAGAGCCCTCTCCTTAGGTGGCTGATCAAATGGAAGTCAAGTGCACGGAGTGCCCTTAAGGGGACAACCAGGCATATTAACAAGAGGTACTTGAAACCTGCACTCATCTCAGTGTGCACCGTAGAATCGTCTACGGTGAAGCACGTGTAAAATGGGTGTCCTACGCACAGCTCTCCGAAGGCCATGGGTGAGTCTGCTGCCTGCTAGACCTCAGCATCCTCACACGTTGGGTTCAATCGGCTTTTGAGACTCTTTGCTCACTTTGGAATAAGGCTACTGTTCCACTGGCAACGCTACTTTACAACGGTCTCCTCACGTTACTTTATATCTGCCTTCAGCAAGGAGAGGCGAGGGCGAGTGGACTGGAAAGTGTTTCCGCCGTCTTAAAGGATCTGTAAGCCGACCAGGAAACATTTTTGTCGTTTCAAATTGAGAGGAGAGGAAATTCGGCCATGCTGTACTGTCTCTGCCAAACAGTCCTTCCCAAAGGAAGCAGGGTGGGAGAATGGTGGCAAAGGTGTGCCGTACTCTACGTCGACAGCCGCATGACGGGCAGGGCTCAGCTTAGTTTCCTCGGTGCCTAGAGGCGAATGCTTTCAAGTTTGTATGAAAGGCTGGTGTCCTAGGGCCAAGACATATGCGAGCTTTCCCTAGCCGCAAGGGCGAGGAGGACGCTTGAGAAGACATCGACACCCCCTCACCCCGGAGACAGTATTTTGCGTTTGGAGAACGAGAGGAGAGCTTTAGGCATAGGACTTTGTCCCTCGTGCTTCTAGGGGCTAAAGTGAAGCACCTCCTCCCTGGGGTTGTACACTGAGAATGATGGGAAGAGCGCTCAACCTGGCCAAGGGAAGTAGCTTCCTCTCTGAAGCAGAAAGCCTTCCTGCAATGCCATGGGAAGGGCCTTGGGTTCCTGGGCTGTGTGAAAATGGTAATGTCGCAGAAGGAAACATTTGCACTTTGCGTTGAGGCCTTGCAGTGCTCAGTGGAGTTGGACCGAGGGCAGCTTTCGGGGCAAACGTTGACCGTTGAGTGGAAGCATTTGGAAGGCCGAATGTTGAGGGTTACCTGGTTAGACTGGTTTCCCTTCCATGAGGAGCAGCGCCTGCTTACTGGGTATGTACCGCAGGGAAGGTCTAGTGGCAGAGCCCCTTCCTTAGGTGGATGGCCTAATGGCAGTCAAGTGCATGGGGAGCCCTGTCAAAGGGACAGCCATGCACATTAAGAAGAGGCACTTGAAACATGCCCTTGTGTCAGCGTACACGGTAGATTCATTTCCAGTCAAGGCTGTGTGAACTGTGTATCTTAGCAGCTTCTCTCTGTAGACCATGGGTGAGTCTCAGGCATGCCAGAACTCAGAAATATCACCCATTGTATGGATTCGGCTCTTGAAACTTCGGTCGCTTTGCAGTAAGGCTACAGTGCCTCTGCAAGGCCTGCACTACAACGGCTTCTGCATGTTAGTTTACAGCTGCCTTCAGGTAAGAGAGGCAACGGTGAGTGGCCCAGAACTCTTCTCCACTGCCTAAAGTGATCGGTATTCCAAGCAGAAATAGGTTCGACTTGTCAAATGGAGGCAAAAGGAATTTCGCTCACGTCGTACTCTCTGTCCAAGAGTAAACACCAGAGGGCGCAGTGTGTTAGAATGGATGCAGAGCTCTGCAAACCTCTTCCTCTTCAGCCGAATGAGAAGAAGCGCTCAGCTTGGTCTCCTAGTGTGACTAGAGTCGAGTGCCTTCAAGTTGGTTTGACAGGCTGCTGTACTACTGCTGAAACATACGTGAGTTTTCCTAGCCACACGCAAGATGGTTCAGAGGAAGTCGACCCCTGTGGCGATGGACTTTCGCCCTTGGATCACTCGAGGAGCATTTTAGGCATACGGCTTTGCTCCCGGCTGCTTCTAGGGCCGAAACCGAACACCCTCCTCCTTGTGGCATTTAATTGAGAAAGGGAGGAAATAGCCGTCCACCTGCCCAAAGAGACGTAGCTTCCTTTCTGCAGCAGAAAGCCTTTCTTCAGTGCCATGGGAAGGGCCTTCTTTACCTGCCAGCTGAGAAAAGGATATGATTACAGAAGGAGAAATTCACACTGTTCGTGGATCCCTGGGGGGTGGCTCAGAGTAGTTTTGCCAGGGGCAGCTTTGATTGCGAACGTGGCCTGCTTACTGGAGGAGTATGGAAGAAAGAGGCTTGAGTGTTACCTGCTTATACCCGTCTGTCCTACACGACAGTAGCGCTTGCATACACTCTACTGCAGGGCAAGAGCCCTGCAGGAGCAGCACTCTATCTTTTGGGGGAGGATCATGTGCAAGTCAGGTCCCTGTGGAGCTGTGTTCAATTGACAGTCAAAGCAAGATCAGAAGAGCCATTTGAAAAGTGCACTCATCTCAGCCTACCTGGTAGAAGCAAGTACTGTGTGAAACTTGTATGCTGCCAGCTGCTCCCCTTAGGTCGTGGGGAATCAGAGGCACTCTCGATTTTGGAAGTGTCACACACGGCATTGATTCGGCATGTGAAACTCCTCGGTCACAACGGAATCAGGCTACAATTCGCCCGGCAAGCCGGCACTACAACGGGTTCCTCACGGTACTCTCTAGCTGCCTTCAGGTAGGAGGTGCAGGCCTGCGCTGGCCAGAAAGTGTTTCCCTACCGAAGAAGGCCCGTTTCCCGAGCAGTAAACGTATTTGTCCTGTCCAATTGAGACGAACCGGGATTTTGCTCACGGTGTACTGTCTCTGTTATGGAGTCCCCACCAGAGGAAGCAGTGTTGGTGAAAGTTTGCAGAGCTCTGAAATACACTTTCTCCTCAGCCGCAAGAAGAGAGGCGCTCAGTTTAGTTTCCTGGGGTGAGTAGAAGCGCATTCCTTTAGTTTGCATGAAAGGCTGGTATCCTGCTGGTAAAATACATGTGAGATTTCCTGGCCAGAAGGAGGATGGTTGAGAAGCAACGACCTCAGGGCAGAGGGACTTTGTGCTTGGGTCAAGAAAGGAGAGCTTTAGCTATAGGGCTTTGGTCGCTGCTGGTTTTTACCGCTCAAGCTGAGCACCGTCCTCCCTGGGGTAGTTAACTG
Organism: Balaenoptera acutorostrata; assembly: GCF_949987535.1. Taxonomy (NCBI): domain Eukaryota; kingdom Metazoa; phylum Chordata; class Mammalia; order Artiodactyla; family Balaenopteridae; genus Balaenoptera; species Balaenoptera acutorostrata. The sequence continues at coordinate 38,328,229 of NC_080068.1, forward strand.
AGAGTGATAGGAGAAAGCATTCAAGCTGCCAAGGAGAAGTCCCTTTCTTCCTGAGGCAGAAACCCTTTGTGCAATGCCATGGGAAGGGCCTTGCTTCCTGGCCTGTGAGCAAAAGGTAATGTTACAGAAGGAGAAATTCCCACACTGTGTGGAGCCCTGGCGTTGCTCAGAGGAGTTTTGCCGAGGGCAGCTCTCACTGCGAACGTTGACCCCTGGTGGGATCATTTGAAAGGCCGAGTCTTTAGTGTTACCTGGGGAGACCTGTCTGTCTCTCGTTCGCAGAGAGTAGGGCTTGCTTTCTGGCTACTGCAGGGAATTCTACATGCAGAGCCCTCTCCTTAGGTGGCTGATCAAATGGAAGTCAAGTGCACGGAGTGCCCTTAAGGGGACAACCAGGCATATTAACAAGAGGTACTTGAAACCTGCACTCATCTCAGTGTGCACCGTAGAATCGTCTACGGTGAAGCACGTGTAAAATGGGTGTCCTACGCACAGCTCTCCGAAGGCCATGGGTGAGTCTGCTGCCTGCTAGACCTCAGCATCCTCACACGTTGGGTTCAATCGGCTTTTGAGACTCTTTGCTCACTTTGGAATAAGGCTACAGTTCCACTGGCAACGCTACTTTACAACGGTCTCCTCACGTTACTTTATATCTGCCTTCAGCAAGGAGAGGCGAGGGCGAGTGGACTGGAAAGTGTTTCCGCCGTCTTAAAGGATCTGTAAGCCGACCAGGAAACATTTTTGTCGTTTCAAATTGAGAGGAGAGGAAATTCGGCCATGCTGTACTGTCTCTGCCAAACAGTCCTTCCCAAAGGAAGCAGGGTGGGAGAATGGTGGCAAAGGTGTGCCGTACTCTACGTCGACAGCCGCATGACGGGCAGGGCTCAGCTTAGTTTCCTCGGTGCCTAGAGGCGAATGCTTTCAAGTTTGTATGAAAGGCTGGTGTCCTAGGGCCAAGACATATGCGAGCTTTCCCTAGCCGCAAGGGCGAGGAGGACGCTTGAGAAGACATCGACACCCCCCCATCCCGGAGACAGTATTTCGCATTTGGAGAACGAGAGGAGAGCTTTAGGCATAGGACTTTGTCCCTCGTGCTTCTAGGGGCTAAAGTGAAGCACCTCCTCCCTGGGGTTGTACACTGAGAATGATGGGAAGAGCGCTCAACCTGGCCAAGGGAAGTAGCTTCCTCTCTGAAGCAGAAAGCCTTCCTGCAATGCCATGGGAAGGGCCTTGGGTTCCTGGGCTGTGTGAAAATAGTAATGTCGCCGAAGGAAACATTTGCACTTTGCGTTGAGGCCTTGCAGTGCTCAGTGGAGTTGGACCGAGGGCAGCTTTCGGGGCAAACGTTGACCGTTGAGTGGAAGCATTTGGAAGGCCGAATGTTGAGGGTTACCTGGTTAGACCGGTTTCCCTTCCATGAGGAGCAGCGCCTGCTTACTGGGTATGTACCGCAGGGAAGGTCTAGTGGCAGAGCCCCTTCCTTAGGTGGATGGCCTAATGGCAGTCAAGTGCATGGGGAGCCCTGTCAAAGGGACAGCCATGCACATTAAGAAGAGGCACTTGAAACATGCCCTTGTGTCAGCGTACACGGTAGATTCACTTCCAGTCAAGGCTGTGTGAACTGTGTATCTTAGCAGCTTCTCTCTGTAGACCATGGGTGAGTCTCAGGCATGCCAGAACTCAGAAATATCACCCATTGTATGGATTCGGCTCTTGAAACTTCGGTCGCTTTGCAGTAAGGCTACAGTGCCTCTGCAAGGCCTGCACTACAATGGCTTCTGCACGTTAGTTTACAGCTGCCTTCAGGTAAGAGAGGCAACGGTGAGTGGCCCAGAACTCTTCTCCACTGCCTAAAGTGATCCGTATTCCAAGCAGAAATAGGTTCGACTTGTCAAATGGAGGCAAAAGGAATTTCGCTCACGTCGTACTCTCTGTCCAAGAGTAAACAGCAGAGGGCGCAGTGTGTTAGAATGGATGCAGAGCTCTGCAAACCTCTTCCTCTTCAGCCGAATGAGAAGAAGCGCTCAGCTTGGTCTCCTAGTGTGACTAGAGTCGAGTGCCTTCAAGTTGGTTTGACAGGCTGCTGTACTACTGCTGAAACATACGTGAGTTTTCCTAGCCACACGCAAGATGGTTCAGAGGAAGTCGACCCCTGTGGCGATGGACTTTCGCCCTTGGATCACTCGAGGAGCGTTTTAGGCATACGGCTTTGCTCCCGGCTGCTTCTAGGGCCGAAACCGAACACCCTCCTCCTTGTGGCATTTAATTGAGAAAGGGAGGAAATAGCCGTCCACCTGCCCAAAGAGACGTAGCTTCCTTTCTGCAGCAGAAAGCCTTTCTTCAGTGCCATGGGAAGGGCCTTCTTTACCTGCCAGCTGAGAAGAGGATATGATTACAGAAGGAGAAATTCGCACTGTTCGTGGATCCCTGGGGGGTGGCTCAGAGTAGTTTTGCCAGGGGCAGCTTTGATTGCGAACATGGCCTGCTTACTGGAGGAGTATGGAAGAAAGAGGCTTGAGTGTTACCTGCTTATACCCGTCTGTCCTACACGACAGTAGCGCTTGCATACACTCTACTGCAGGGCAAGAGCCCTGCAGGAGCAGCACTCTATCTTTTGGGGGAGGATCATGTGCAAGTCAGGTCCCTGTGGAGCTGTGTTCAATTGACAGTCAAAGCAAGATCAGAAGAGCCATTTGAAAAGTGCACTCATCTCAGCCTACCTGGTAGAAGCAAGTACTGTGTGAAACTTGTATGCTGCCAGCTGCTCCCCTTAGGTCGTGGGGAATCAGAGGCACTCTCGATTTTGGAAGTGTCACACAGGGCATTGATTCGGCATGTGAAACTCCTCGGTCACAACGGAATCAGGCTACAATTCGCCCGGCAAGCCGGCACTACAACGGGTTCCTTACGGTACTCTCTAGCTGCCTTCAGGTAGGAGGCGCAGGCCTGCGCTGGCCAGAAAGAGTTTCCCCTACCGAAGAAGGCCCGTTGCCCGAGCAGTAAACGTATTTGTCCTGTCCAATTGAGACGAACCGGGATTTCGCTCACGGTGTACTGTCTCTGTTATGGAGTCCCCACCAGAGGAAGCAGGGTTGGTGAAAGTTTGCAGAGCTCTGAAATACACTTTCTCCTCAGCCGCAAGAAGAGAGGCGCTCAGTTTAGTTTCCTGGGGTGAGTAGAAGCGCATTCCTTTAGTTTGCATGAAAGGCTGGTATCCTGCTGGTAAAATACATGTGAGATTTCCTGGCCAGAAGGAGGATGGTTGAGAAGCAACGACCTCAGGGCAGAGGGACTTTGTGCTTGGGTCAAGAAAGGAGAGCTTTAGCTATAGGGCTTTGGTCGCTGCTGGTTTTTACTGCTCAAGCTGAGCACCGTCCTCCCTGGGGTAGTTAACTGAGAGTGATAGGAGAAAGCATTCAAGCTGCCAAGGAGAAGTCCCTTTCTTCCTGAGGCAGAAACCCTTTGTGCAATGCCATGGGAAGGGCCTTGCTTCCTGGCGGGTGAGCAAAAGGTAATGTTACAGAAGGAGAAATTCCCACACTGTGTGGAGCCCTGGCGTTGCTCAGAGGAGTTTTGCCGAGGGCAGCTCTCACTGCGAACGTTGACCCCTGGTGGGATCATTTGAAAGGCCGAGTCTTTAGTGTTACCTGGGGAGATCTGTCTGTCTCTCTTACGCAGAGAGTAGGGCTTGCTTTCTGGCTACTGCAGGGAATTCTACGTGCAGAACCCTCTCCTTAGGTGGCTGATCAAATGGAATTCAAGTGCACGGAGTGCCCTTAAGGGGACAACCAGGCATATTAACAAGAGGTACTTGAAACCTGCACTCATCTCAGTGTGCACGGTAGAATCGTCTACGGTGAAGCACGTGTAAAATGGGTGTCCTACGCACTGCTCTCCGAAGGCCATGGGTGAGTCTGCTGCCTGCTAGACCTCAGCATCCTCACACGTTGGGTTCAGTCGGCTTTTAGACTCTTCGCTCCCTTTGGAATAAGGCTACAGTTCCACTGGCAACGCTACTTTACAACGGTCTCCTCACGTTACTTTATATCTGCCTTCAGCAAGGAGAGGCGAGGGTGAGTGGGCTGGAAAGTGTTTCCACCGTCTTAAACGATCTGTAAGCCGACCAGGAAACATTTTTGTCGTTTCAAATTGAGAGGAGAGGAAGTTCGGCCATGCTGTACTGTCTCTGCCAAACAGTCCTTCCCAAAGGAAGCAGGGTGGGAGAATGGTGGCAAAGGTGTGCCGTACTCTACGTCGACAGCCGCATGACGGGTAGGGCTCAGCTTAGTTTCCTCGGTGCCTAGAGGCGAATGCTTTCAAGTTTGTATGAAAGGCTGGTGTCCTAGGGCCAAGACATATGCGAGCTTTCCCTAGCCGCAAGGGCGAGGAGGACGCTTGAGAAGACATCGACACCCCCCCGTCCCGGAGACAGTATTTCGCATTTGGAGAACGAGAGGAGAGCTTTAGGCATAGGACTTTGTCCCTCGTGCTTCTAGGGGCTAAAGTGAAGCACCTCCTCCCTGGGGTTGTACACTGAGAATGATGGGAAGAGCGCTCAACCTGGCCAAGGGAAGTAGCTTCCTCTCTGAAGCAGAAAGCCTTCCTGCAATGCCATGGGAAGGGCCTTGGGTTCCTGGGCTGTGTGAAAATAGTAATGTCGCCGAAGGAAACATTTGCAGTTTGCGTTGAGGCCTTGCAGTGCTCAGTGGAGTTTGACCGAGGGCAGCTTTCGGGGCAAACGTTGACCGTTGAGTGGAAGCATTTGGAAGGCCGAATGTTGAGGGTTACCTGGTTAGACCGGTTTCCCTTCCATGAGGAGCAGCGCCTGCTTACTGGGTATGTACCGCAGGGAAGGTCTAGTGGCAGAGCCCCTTCCTTAGGTGGATGGCCTAATGGCAGTCAAGTGCATGGGGAGCCCTGTCAAAGGGACAGCCATGCACATTAAGAAGAGGCACTTGAAACATGCCCTTGTGTCAGCGTACACGGTAGATTCACTTCCAGTCAAGGCTGTGTGAACTGTGTATCTTAGCAGCTTCTCTCTGTAGACCATGGGTGAGTCTCAGGCATGCCAGAACTCAGAAATATCACCCATTGTATGGATTCGGCTCTTGAAACTTCAGTCGATTTGCAGTAAGGCTACAGTGCCTCTGCAAGGCCTGCACTACAACGGCTTCTGCACGTTAGTTTACAGCTGCCTTCAGGTAAGAGAGGCAACGGTGAGTGGCCCAGAACTCTTCTCCACTGCCTAAAGTGATCCGTATTCCAAGCAGAAATAGGTTCGACTTGTCAAATGTAGGCAAAAGGAATTTCGCTCACGTCGTACTCTCTGTCCAAGAGTAAACAGCAGAGGGCGCAGTGTGTTAGAATGGATGCAGAGCTCTGCAAACCTCTTCCTCTTCAGCTGAATGAGAAGAAGCGCTCAGCTTCGTCTCCTAGTGTGACTAGAGTCGAGTGCCTTCAAGTTGGTTTGACAGGCTGCTGTACTACTGCTGAAACATACGTGAGTTTTCCGAGCCACACGCAAGATGGTTCAGAGGAAGTCGACCCCTGTGGCGATGGACTTTCGCCCTTGGATCACTCGAGGAGCGTTTTAGGCATACGGCTTTGCTCCCGGCTGCTGCTAGGGCCGAAACCGAACACCCTCCTCCTTGTGGCATTTAATTGAGAAAGGGAGGAAATAGCCGTCCACCTGCGCAAAGAGACGTAGCTTCCTTTCTGCAGCAGAAAGCCTTTCTTCAGTGCCATGGGAAGGGCCTTCTTTACCTGCCAGCTGAGAAGAGGATATGATTACAGAAGGAGAAATTCGCACTGTTCGTGGATCCCTGGGGGGTGGCTCAGAGTAGTTTTGCCAGGGGCAGCTTTGATTGCGAACGTGGCCTGCTTACTGGAGGAGTATGGAAGAAAGAGGCTTGAGTGTTACCTGCTTATACCCGTCTGTCCTACACGACAGTAGCGCTTGCATACACTCTACTGCAGGGCAAGAGCCCTGCAGGAGCAGCACTCTATCTTCTGGGGGAGGATCATGTGCAAGTCAGGTACCTGTGGAGCTGTGTTCAATTGACAGTCAAAGCAAGATCAGAAGAACCATTTGAAAAGTGCACTCATCTCAGCCTACCTGGTAGAAGCAAGTACTGTGTGAAACTTGTATGCTGCCAGCTGCTCCCCTTAGGTCGTGGGGAATCAGAGGCACTCTCGATTGTGGAAGTGTCACACACGGCATTGATTCGGCATGTGAAACTCCTCGGTCACAACGGAATCAGGCTACAATTCGCCCGGCAAGCCGGCACTACAACGGGTTCCTCACGGTACTCTCTAGCTGCCTTCAGGTAGGAGGTGCAGGCCTGCGCTGGCCAGAAAGTGTTTCCGTACCGAAGAAGGCCCGTTTCCCGAGCAGTAAACGTATTTGTCCTGTCCAATTGAGACGAACCGGGATTTTGCTCACGGTGTACTGTCTCTGTTATGGAGTCCCCACCAGAGGAAGCAGTGTTGGTGAAAGTTTGCAGAGCTCTGAAATACACTTTGTCCTCAGCCGCAAGAAGAGAGGCGCTCAGTTTAGTTTCCTGGGGTGAGTAGAAGCGCATTCCTTTAGTTTGCATGAAAGGCTGGTATCCTGCTGGTAAAATACATGTGAGATTTCCTGGCCAGAAGGAGGATGGTTGAGAAGCAACGACCTCAGGGCAGAGGGACTTTGTGCTTGGGTCAAGAAAGGAGAGCTTTAGCTATAGGGCTTTGGTCGCTGCTGGTTTTTACCACTCAAGCTGAGCACCGTCCTCCCTGGGGTAGTTAACTGAGAGTGATAGGAGAAAGCATTCAAGCTGCCAAGGAGAAGTCCCTTTCTTCCTGAGGCAGAAACCCTTTGTGCAATGCCATGGGAAGGGCCTTGCTTCCTGGCCTGTGAGCAAAAGGTAATGTTACAGAAGGAGAAATTCCCACACTGTGTGGAGCCCTGGCGTTGCTCAGAGGAGTTTTGCCGAGGGCAGCTCTCACTGCGAACGTTGACCCCTGGTGGGATCATTTGAAAGGCCGAGTCTTTAGTGTTACCTGGGGAGACCTGTCTGTCTCTCGTTCGCAGAGAGTAGGGCTTGCTTTCTGGCTTCTGCAGGGAATTCTACGTGCAGAGCCCTCTCCTTAGGTGGCTGATCAAATGGAAGTCAAGTGCACGGAGTGCCCTTAAGGGGACAACCAGGCATATTAACAAGAGGTACTTGAAACCTGCACTCATCTCAGTGTGCACCGTAGAATCGTCTACGGTGAAGCACGTGTAAAATGGGTGTCCTACGCACAGCTCTCCGAAGGCCATGGGTGAGTCTGCTGCCTGCTAGACCTCAGCATCCTCACACGTTGGGTTCAATCGGCTTTTGAGACTCTTTGCTCACTTTGGAATAAGGCTACAGTTCCACTGGCAACGCTACTTTACAACGGTCTCCTCACGTTACTTTATATCTGCCTTCAGCAAGGAGAGGCGAGGGCGAGTGGACTGGAAAGTGTTTCCGCCATCTTAAAGGATCTGTAAGCCGACCAGGAAACATTTTTGTCGTTTCAAATTGAGAGGAGAGGAAATTCGGCCATGCTGTACTGTCTCTGCCAAACAGTCCTTCCCAAAGGAAGCAGGGTGGGAGAATGGTGGCAAAGGTGTGCCGTACTCTACGTCGACAGCCGCATGACGGGCAGGGCTCAGCTTAGTTTCCTCGGTGCCTAGAGGCGAATGCTTTCAAGTTTGTATGAAAGGCTGGTGTCCTAGGGCCAAGACATATGCGAGCTTTCCCTAGCCGCAAGGGCGAGGAGGACGCTTGAGAAGACATCGACACCCCCCCATCCCGGAGACAGTATTTCGCATTTGGAGAACGAGAGGAGAGCTTTAGGCATAGGACTTTGTCCCTCGTGCTTCTAGGGGCTAAAGTGAAGCACCTCCTCCCTGGGGTTGTACACTGAGAATGATGGGAAGAGCGCTCAACCTGGCCAAGGGAAGTAGCTTCCTCTCTGAAGCAGAAAGCCTTCCTGCAATGCCATGGGAAGGGCCTTGGGTTCCTGGGCTGTGTGAAAATAGTAATGTCGCCGAAGGAAACATTTGCACTTTGCGTTGAGGCCTTGCAGTGCTCAGTGGAGTTGGACCGAGGGCAGCTTTCGGGGCAAACGTTGACCGTTGAGTGGAAGCATTTGGAAGGCCGAATGTTGAGGGTTACCTGGTTAGACCGGTTTCCCTTCCATGAGGAGCAGCGCCTGCTTACTGGGTATGTACCGCAGGGAAGGTCTAGTGGCAGAGCCCCTTCCTTAGGTGGATGGCCTAATGGCAGTCAAGTGCATGGGGAGCCCTGTCAAAGGGACAGCCATGCACATTAAGAAGAGGCACTTGAAACATGCCCTTGTGTCAGCGTACACGGTAGATTCACTTCCAGTCAAGGCTGTGTGAACTGTGTATCTTAGCAGCTTCTCTCTGTAGACCATGGGTGAGTCTCAGGCATGCCAGAACTCAGAAATATCACCCATTGTATGGATTCGGCTCTTGAAACTTCGGTCGCTTTGCAGTAAGGCTACAGTGCCTCTGCAAGGCCTGCACTACAATGGCTTCTGCACGTTAGTTTACAGCTGCCTTCAGGTAAGAGAGGCAACGGTGAGTGGCCCAGAACTCTTCTCCACTGCCTAAAGTGATCCGTATTCCAAGCAGAAATAGGTTCGACTTGTCAAATGGAGGCAAAAGGAATTTCGCTCACGTCGTACTCTCTGTCCAAGAGTAAACAGCAGAGGGCGCAGTGTGTTAGAATGGATGCAGAGCTCTGCAAACCTCTTCCTCTTCAGCCGAATGATAAGAAGCGCTCAGCTTCGTCTCCTAGTGTGACTAGAGTCGAGTGCCTTCACGTTGGTTTGACAGGCTGCTGTACTACTGCTGAAACATACGTGAGTTTTCCGAGCCACACGCAAGATGGTTCAGAGGAAGTTGACCCCTGTGGCGATGGACTTTCGCCCTTGGATCACTCGAGGAGCGTTTTAGGCATATGGCTTTGCTCCCGGCTGCTGCTAGGGCCGAAACCGAACACCCTCTTCCTTGTGGCATTTAATTGAGAAAGGGAGGAAATAGCCGTCCACCTGCCCAAAGAGACGTAGCTTTCTTTCTGCAGCAGAGAGCCTTTCTTCAGTGCCATGGGAAGGGCCTTCTTTACCTGCCAGCTGAGAAGAGGATATGATTACAGAAGGAGAAATTCGCACTGTTCGTGGATCCCTGGGGGGTGGCTCAGAGTAGTTTTGCCAGGGGCAGCTTTGATTGCGAACGTGGCCTGCTTACTGGAGGAGTATGGAAGAAAGAGGCTTGAGTGTTACCTGCTTATACCCGTCTGTCCTACACGACAGTAGCGCTTGCATACACTCTACTGCAGGGCAAGAGCCCTGCAGGAGCAGCACTCTATCTTCTGGGGGAGGATCATGTGCAAGTCAGGTACCTGTGGAGCTGTGTTCAATTGACAGTCAAAGCAAGATCAGAAGAACCATTTGAAAAGTGCACTCATCTCAGCCTACCTGGTAGAAGCAAGTACTGTGTGAAACTTGTATGCTGCCAGCTGCTCCCCTTAGGTCGTGGGGAATCAGAGGCACTCTCGATTTTGGAAGTGTCACACACGGCATTGATTCGGCATGTGAAACTCCTCGGTCACAACGGAATCAGGCTACAATTCGCCCGGCAAGCCGGCACTACAACGGGTTCCTCACGGTACTCTCTAGCTGCCTTCAGGTAGGAGGTGCAGGCCTGCGCTGGCCAGAAAGTGTTTCCCTACCGAAGAAGGCCCGTTTCCCGAGCAGTAAACGTATTTGTCCTGTCCAATTGAGACGAACCGGGATTTTGCTCACGGTGTACTGTCTCTGTTATGGAGTCCCCACCAGAGGAAGCAGTGTTGGTGAAAGTTTGCAGAGCTCTGAAATACACTTTGTCCTCAGCCGCAAGAAGAGAGGCGCTCAGTTTAGTTTCCTGGGGTGAGTAGAAGCGCATTCCTTTAGTTTGCATGAAAGGCTGGTATCCTGCTGGTAAAATACATGTGAGATTTCCTGGCCAGAAGGAGGATGGTTGAGAAGCAACGACCTCAGGGCAGAGGGACTTTGTGCTTGGGTCAAGAAAGGAGAGCTTTAGCTATAGGGCTTTGGTCGCTGCTGGTTTTTACCACTCAAGCTGAGCACCGTCCTCCCTGGGGTAGTTAACTGAGAGTGATAGGAGAAAGCATTCAAGCTGCCAAGGAGAAGTCCCTTTCTTCCTGAGGCAGAAACCCTTTGTGCAATGCCATGGGAAGGGCCTTGCTTCCTGGCGGGTGAGCAAAAGGTAATGTTACAGAAGGAGAAATTCCCACACTGTGTGGAGCCCTGGCGTTGCTCAGAGGAGTTTTGCCGAGGGCAGCTCTCACTGCGAACGTTGACCCCTGGTGGGATCATTTGAAAGGCCGAGTCTTTAGTGTTACCTGGGGAGACCTGTCTGTCTCTCGTTCGCAGAGAGTAGGGCTTGCTTTCTGGCTACTGCAGGGAATTCTACGTGCAGAGCCCTCTCCTTAGGTGGCTGATCAAATGGAAGTCAAGTGCACGGAGTGCCCTTAAGGGGACAACCAGGCATATTAACAAGAGGTACTTGAAACCTGCACTCATCTCAGTGTGCACCGTAGAATCGTCTACGGTGAAGCACGTGTAAAATGGGTGTCCTACGCACAGCTCTCCGAAGGCCATGGGTGAGTCTGCTGCCTGCTAGACCTCAGCATCCTCACACGTTGGGTTCAATCGGCTTTTGAGACTCTTTGCTCACTTTGGAATAAGGCTACAGTTCCACTGGCAACGCTACTTTACAACGGTCTCCTCACGTTACTTTATATCTGCCTTCAGCAAGGAGAGGCGAGGGCGAGTGGACTGGAAAGTGTTTCCGCCGTCTTAAAGGATCTGTAAGCCGACCAGGAAACATTTTTGTCGTTTCAAATTGAGAGGAGAGGAAATTCGGCCATGCTGTACTGTCTCTGCCAAACAGTCCTTCCCAAAGGAAGCAGGGTGGGAGAATGGTGGCAAAGGTGTGCCGTACTCTACGTCGACAGCCGCATGACGGGCAGGGCTCAGCTTAGTTTCCTCGGTGCCTAGAGGCGAATGCTTTCAAGTTTGTATGAAAGGCTGGTGTCCTAGGGCCAAGACATATGCGAGCTTTCCCTAGCCGCAAGGGCGAGGAGGACGCTTGAGAAGACATCGACACCCCCCCATCCCGGAGACAGTATTTCGCATTTGGAGAACGAGAGGAGAGCTTTAGGCATAGGACTTTGTCCCTCGTGCTTCTAGGGGCTAAAGTGAAGCACCTCCTCCCTGGGGTTGTACACTGAGAATGATGGGAAGAGCGCTCAACCTGGCCAAGGGAAGTAGCTTCCTCTCTGAAGCAGAAAGCCTTCCTGCAATGCCATGGGAAGGGCCTTGGGTTCCTGGGCTGTGTGAAAATAGTAATGTCGCCGAAGGAAACATTTGCACTTTGCGTTGAGGCCTTGCAGTGCTCAGTGGAGTTGGACCGAGGGCAGCTTTCGGGGCAAACGTTGACCGTTGAGTGGAAGCATTTGGAAGGCCGAATGTTGAGGGTTACCTGGTTAGACCGGTTTCCCTTCCATGAGGAGCAGCGCCTGCTTACTGGGTATGTACCGCAGGGAAGGTCTAGTGGCAGAGCCCCTTCCTTAGGTGGATGGCCTAATGGCAGTCAAGTGCATGGGGAGCCCTGTCAAAGGGACAGCCATGCACATTAAGAAGAGGCACTTGAAACATGCCCTTGTGTCAGCGTACACGGTAGATTCACTTCCAGTCAAGGCTGTGTGAACTGTGTATCTTAGCAGCTTCTCTCTGTAGACCATGGGTGAGTCTCAGGCATGCCAGAACTCAGAAATATCACCCATTGTATGGATTCGGCTCTTGAAACTTCGGTCGCTTTGCAGTAAGGCTACAGTGCCTCTGCAAGGCCTGCACTACAATGGCTTCTGCACGTTAGTTTACAGCTACCTTCAGGTAAGAGAGGCAACGGTGAGTGGCCCAGAACTCTTCTCCACTGCCTAAAGTGATCCGTATTCCAAGCAGAAATAGGTTCGACTTGTCAAATGGAGGCAAAAGGAATTTCGCTCACGTCGTACTCTCTGTCCAAGAGTAAACAGCAGAGGGCGCAGTGTGTTAGAATGGATGCAGAGCTCTGCAAACCTCTTCCTCTTCAGCCGAATGATAAGAAGCGCTCAGCTTCGTCTCCTAGTGTGACTAGAGTCGAGTGCCTTCACGTTGGTTTGACAGGCTGCTGTACTACTGCTGAAACATACGTGAGTTTTCCGAGCCACACGCAAGATGGTTCAGAGGAAGTTGACCCCTGTGGCGATGGACTTTCGCCCTTGGATCACTCGAGGAGCGTTTTAGGCATATGGCTTTGCTCCCGGCTGCTGCTAGGGCCGAAACCGAACACCCTCCTCCTTGTGGCATTTAATTGAGAAAGGGAGGAAATAGCCGTCCACCTGCCCAAAGAGACGTAGCTTTCTTTCTGCAGCAGAGAGCCTTTCTTCAGTGCCATGGGAAGGGCCTTCTTTACCTGCCAGCTGAGAAGAGGATATGATTACAGAAGGAGAAATTCGCACTGTTCGTGGATCCCTGGGGGGTGGCTCAGAGTAGTTTTGCCAGGGGCAGCTTTGATTGCGAACATGGCCTGCTTACTGGAGGAGTATGGAAGAAAGAGGCTTGAGTGTTACCTGCTTATACCCGTCTGTCCTACACGACAGTAGCGCTTGCATACACTCTACTGCAGGGCAAGAGCCCTGCAGGAGCAGCACTCTATCTTTTGGGGGAGGATCATGTGGAAATCAGGTCCCTGTGGAGCTGTGTTCAATTGACAGTCAAAGCAAGATCAGAAGAGCCATTTGAAAAGTGCACTCATCTCAGCCTACCTGGTAGAAGCAAGTACTGTGTGAAACTTGTATCCTGCCAGCTGCTCCCCTTAGGTCGTGGGGAATCAGAGGCACTCTCGATTTTGGAAGTGTCACACAGGGCATTGATTCGGCATGTGAAACTCCTCGGTCACAACGGAATCAGGCTACAATTCGCCCGGCAAGCCGGCACTACAACGGGTTCCTTACGGTACTCTCTAGCTGCCGTCAGGTAGGAGGCGCAGGCCTGCGCTGGCCAGAAAGAGTTTCCCCTACCGAAGAAGGCCCGTTGCCCGAGCAGTAAACGTATTTGTCCTGTCCAATTGAGACGAACCGGGATTTCGCTCACGGTGTACTGTCTCTGTTATGGAGTCCCCACCAGAGGAGGCAGGGTTGGTGAAAGTTTGCAGAGCTCTGAAATACACTTTCTCCTCAGCCGCAAGAAGAGAGGCGCTCAGTTTAGTTTCCTGGGGTGAGTAGAAGCGCATTCCTTTAGTTTGCATGAAAGGCTGGTATCCTGCTGGTAAAATACATGTGAGATTTCCTGGCCAGAAGGAGGATGGTTGAGAAGCAACGACCTCAGGGCAGAGGGACTTTGTGCTTGGGTCAAGAAAGGAGAGCTTTAGCTATAGGGCTTTGGTCGCTGCTGGTTTTTACCGCTCAAGCTGAGCACCGTCCTCCCTGGGGTAGTTAACTGAGAGTGATAGGAGAAAGCATTCAAGCTGCCAAGGAGAAGTCCCTTTCTTCCTGAGGCAGAAACCCTTTGTGCAATGCCATGGGAAGGGCCTTGCTTCCTGGCGGGTGAGCAAAAGGTAATGTTACAGAAGGAGAAATTCCCACACTGTGTGGAGCCCTGGCGTTGCTCAGAGGAGTTTTGCCGAGGGCAGCTCTCACTGCGAACGTTGACCCCTGGTGGGATCATTTGAAAGGCCGAGTCTTTAGTGTTACCTGGGGAGACTTGTCTGTCTCTCGTTCGCAGAGAGTAGGGCTTGCTTTCTGGCTACTGCAGGGAATTCTACGTGCAGAACCCTCTCCTTAGGTGGCTGATCAAATGGAATTCAAGTGCACGGAGTGCCCTTAAGGGGACAACCAGGCATATTAACAAGAGGTACTTGAAACCTGCACTCATCTCAGTGTGCACGGTAGAATCGTCTACGGTGAAGCACGTGTAAAATGGGTGTCCTACGCACTGCTCTCCGAAGGCCATGGGTGAGTCTGCTGCCTGCTAGACCTCAGCATCCTCACACGTTGGGTTCAGTCGGCTTTTAGACTCTTCGCTCCCTTTGGAATAAGGCTACAGTTCCACTGGCAACGCTACTTTACAACGGTCTCCTCACGTTACTTTATATCTGCCTTCAGCAAGGAGAGGCGAGGGTGAGTGGGCTGGAAAGTGTTTCCACCGTCTTAAACGATCTGTAAGCCGACCAGGAAACATTTTTGTCGTTTCAAATTGAGAGGAGAGGAAGTTCGGCCATGCTGTACTGTCTCTGCCAAACAGTCCTTCCCAAAGGAAGCAGGGTGGGAGAATGGTGGCAAAGGTGTGCCGTACTCTACGTCGACAGCCGCATGTCGGGTAGGGCTCAGCTTAGTTTCCTCGGTGCCTAGAGGCGAATGCTTTCAAGTTTGTATGAAAGGCTGGTGTCCTAGGGCCAAGACATATGCGAGCTTTCCCTAGCCGCAAGGGCGAGGAGGACGCTTGAGAAGACATCGACACCCCCCCATCCCGGAGACAGTATTTCGCATTTGGAGAACGAGAGGAGAGCTTTAGGCATAGGACTTTGTCCCTCGTGCTTCTAGGGGCTAAAGTGAAGCACCTCCTCCCTGGGGTTGTACACTGAGAATGATGGGAAGAGCGCTCAACCTGGCCAAGGGAAGTAGCTTCCTCTCTGAAGCAGAAAGCCTTCCTGCAATGCCATGGGAAGGGCCTTGGGTTCCTGGGCTGTGTGAAAATAGTAATGTCGCCGAAGGAAACATTTGCACTTTGCGTTGAGGCCTTGCAGTGCTCAGTGGAGTTGGACCGAGGGCAGCTTTCGGGGCAAACGTTGACCGTTGAGTGGAAGCATTTGGAAGGCCGAATGTTGAGGGTTACCTGGTTAGACCGGTTTCCCTTCCATGAGGAGCAGCGCCTGCTTACTGGGTATGTACCGCAGGGAAGGTCTAGTGGCAGAGCCCCTTCCTTAGGTGGATGGCCTAATGGCAGTCAAGTGCATGGGGAGCCCTGTCAAAGGGACAGCCATGCACATTAAGAAGAGGCACTTGAAACATGCCCTTGTGTCAGCGTACACGGTAGATTCATTTCCAGTCAAGGCTGTGTGAACTGTGTATCTTAGCAGCTTCTCTCTGTAGACCATGGGTGAGTCTCAGGCATGCCAGAACTCAGAAATATCACCCATTGTATGGATTCGGCTCTTGAAACTTCAGTCGATTTGCAGTAAGGCTACAGTGCCTCTGCAAGGCCTGCACTACAACGGCTTCTGCACGTTAGTTTACAGCTGCCTTCAGGTAAGAGAGGCAACGGTGAGTGGCCCAGAACTCTTCTCCACTGCCTAAAGTGATCCGTATTCCAAGCAGAAATAGGTTCGACTTGTCAAATGTAGGCAAAAGGAATTTCGCTCACGTCGTACTCTCTGTCCAAGAGTAAACAGCAGAGGGCGCAGTGTGTTAGAATGGATGCAGAGCTCTGCAAACCTCTTCCTCTTCAGCTGAATGAGAAGAAGCGCTCAGCTTCGTCTCCTAGTGTGACTAGAGTCGAGTGCCTTCAAGTTGGTTTGACAGGCTGCTGTACTACTGCTGAAACATACGTGAGTTTTCCGAGCCACACGCAAGATGGTTCAGAGGAAGTCGACCCCTGTGGCGATGGACTTTCGCCCTTGGATCACTCGAGGAGCGTTTTAGGCATACGGCTTTGCTCCCGGCTGCTGCTAGGGCCGAAACCGAACACCCTCCTCCTTGTGGCATTTAATTGAGAAAGGGAGGAAATAGCCGTCCACCTGCGCAAAGAGACGTAGCTTCCTTTCTGCAGCAGAAAGCCTTTCTTCAGTGCCATGGGAAGGGCCTTCTTTACCTGCCAGCTGAGAAGAGGATATGATTACAGAAGGAGAAATTCGCACTGTTCGTGGATCCCTGGGGGGTGGCTCAGAGTAGTTTTGCCAGGGGCAGCTTTGATTGCGAACGTGGCCTGCTTACTGGAGGAGTATGGAAGAAAGAGGCTTGAGTGTTACCTGCTTATACCCGTCTGTCCTACACGACAGTAGCGCTTGCATACACTCTACTGCAGGGCAAGAGCCCTGCAGGAGCAGCACTCTATCTTCTGGGGGAGGATCATGTGCAAGTCAGGTACCTGTGGAGCTGTGTTCAATTGACAGTCAAAGCAAGATCAGAAGAACCATTTGAAAAGTGCACTCATCTCAGCCTACCTGGTAGAAGCAAGTACTGTGTGAAACTTGTATGCTGCCAGCTGCTCCCCTTAGGTCGTGGGGAATCAGAGGCACTCTCGATTTTGGAAGTGTCACACACGGCATTGATTCGGCATGTGAAACTCCTCGGTCACAACGGAATCAGGCTACAATTCGCCCGGCAAGCCGGCACTACAACGGGTTCCTCACGGTACTCTCTAGCTGCCTTCAGGTAGGAGGTGCAGGCCTGCGCTGGCCAGAAAGTGTTTCCCTACCGAAGAAGGCCCGTTTCCCGAGCAGTAAACGTATTTGTCCTGTCCAATTGAGACGAACCGGGATTTTGCTCACGGTGTACTGTCTCTGTTATGGAGTCCCCACCAGAGGAAGCAGTGTTGGTGAAAGTTTGCAGAGCTCTGAAATACACTTTGTCCTCAGCCGCAAGAAGAGAGGCGCTCAGTTTAGTTTCCTGGGGTGAGTAGAAGCGCATTCCTTTAGTTTGCATGAAAGGCTGGTATCCTGCTGGTAAAATACATGTGAGATTTCCTGGCCAGAAGGAGGATGGTTGAGAAGCAACGACCTCAGGGCAGAGGGACTTTGTGCTTGGGTCAAGAAAGGAGAGCTTTAGCTATAGGGCTTTGGTCGCTGCTGGTTTTTACCACTCAAGCTGAGCACCGTCCTCCCTGGGGTAGTTAACTGAGAGTGATAGGAGAAAGCATTCAAGCTGCCAAGGAGAAGTCCCTTTCTTCCTGAGGCAGAAACCCTTTGTGCAATGCCATGGGAAGGGCCTTGCTTCCTGGCCTGTGAGCAAAAGGTAATGTTACAGAAGGAGAAATTCCCACACTGTGTGGAGCCCTGGCGTTGCTCAGAGGAGTTTTGCCGAGGGCAGCTCTCACTGCGAACGTTGACCCCTGGTGGGATCATTTGAAAGGCCGAGTCTTTAGTGTTACCTGGGGAGACCTGTCTGTCTCTCGTTCGCAGAGAGTAGGGCTTGCTTTCTGGCTACTGCAGGGAATTCTACGTGCAGAGCCCTCTCCTTAGGTGGCTGATCAAATGGAAGTCAAGTGCACGGAGTGCCCTTAAGGGGACAACCAGGCATATTAACAAGAGGTACTTGAAACCTGCACTCATCTCAGTGTGCACCGTAGAATCGTCTACGGTGAAGCACGTGTAAAATGGGTGTCCTACGCACAGCTCTCCGAAGGCCATGGGTGAGTCTGCTGCCTGCTAGACCTCAGCATCCTCACACGTTGGGTTCAATCGGCTTTTGAGACTCTTTGCTCACTTTGGAATAAGGCTACAGTTCCACTGGCAACGCTACTTTACAACGGTCTCCTCACGTTACTTTATATCTGCCTTCAGCAAGGAGAGGCGAGGGCGAGTGGACTGGAAAGTGTTTCCGCCATCTTAAAGGATCTGTAAGCCGACCAGGAAACATTTTTGTCGTTTCAAATTGAGAGGAGAGGAAATTCGGCCATGCTGTACTGTCTCTGCCAAACAGTCCTTCCCAAAGGAAGCAGGGTGGGAGAATGGTGGCAAAGGTGTGCCGTACTCTACGTCGACAGCCGCATGACGGGCAGGGCTCAGCTTAGTTTCCTCGGTGCCTAGAGGCGAATGCTTTCAAGTTTGTATGAAAGGCTGGTGTCCTAGGGCCAAGACATATGCGAGCTTTCCCTAGCCGCAAGGGCGAGGAGGACGCTTGAGAAGACATCGACACCCCCCCATCCCGGAGACAGTATTTCGCATTTGGAGAACGAGAGGAGAGCTTTAGGCATAGGACTTTGTCCCTCGTGCTTCTAGGGGCTAAAGTGAAGCACCTCCTCCCTGGGGTTGTACACTGAGAATGATGGGAAGAGCGCTCAACCTGGCCAAGGGAAGTAGCTTCCTCTCTGAAGCAGAAAGCCTTCCTGCAATGCCATGGGAAGGGCCTTGGGTTCCTGGGCTGTGTGAAAATAGTAATGTCGCTGAAGGAAACATTTGCACTTTGCGTTGAGGCCTTGCAGTGCTCAGTGGAGTTGGACCGAGGGCAGCTTTCGGGGCAAACGTTGACCGTTGAGTGGAAGCATTTGGAAGGCCGAATGTTGAGGGTTACCTGGTTAGACCGGTTTCCCTTCCATGAGGAGCAGCGCCTGCTTACTGGGTATGTACCGCAGGGAAGGTCTAGTGGCAGAGCCCCTTCCTTAGGTGGATGGCCTAATGGCAGTCAAGTGCATGGGGAGCCCTGTCAAAGGGACAGCCATGCACATTAAGAAGAGGCACTTGAAACATGCCCTTGTGTCAGCGTACACGGTAGATTCACTTCCAGTCAAGGCTGTGTGAACTGTGTATCTTAGCAGCTTCTCTCTGTAGACCATGGGAGAGTCTCAGGCATGCCAGAACTCAGAAATATCACCCATTGTATGGATTCGGCTCTTGAAACTTCGGTCGCTTTGCAGTAAGGCTACAGTGCCTCTGCAAGGCCTGCACTACAATGGCTTCTGCACATTAGTTTACAGCTGCCTTCAGGTAAGAGAGGCAACGGTGAGTGGCCCAGAACTCTTCTCCACTGCCTAAAGTGATCCGTATTCCAAGCAGAAATAGGTTCGACTTGTCAAATGGAGGCAAAAGGAATTTCGCTCACGTCGTACTCTCTGTCCAAGAGTAAACAGCAGAGGGCGCAGTGTGTTAGAATGGATGCAGAGCTCTGCAAACCTCTTCCTCTTCAGCCGAATGATAAGAAGCGCTCAGCTTCGTCTCCTAGTGTGACTAGAGTCGAGTGCCTTCACGTTGGTTTGACAGGCTGCTGTACTACTGCTGAAACATACGTGAGTTTTCCGAGCCACACGCAAGATGGTTCAGAGGAAGTTGACCCCTGTGGCGATGGACTTTCGCCCTTGGATCACTCGAGGAGCGTTTTAGGCATATGGCTTTGCTCCCGGCTGCTGCTAGGGCCGAAACCGAACACCCTCTTCCTTGTGGCATTTAATTGAGAAAGGGAGGAAATAGCCGTCCACCTGCCCAAAGAGACGTAGCTTTCTTTCTGCAGCAGAGAGCCTTTCTTCAGTGCCATGGGAAGGGCCTTCTTTACCTGCCAGCTGAGAAGAGGATATGATTACAGAAGGAGAAATTCGCACTGTTCGTGGATCCCTGGGGGGTGGCTCAGAGTAGTTTTGCCAGGGGCAGCTTTGATTGCGAACATGGCCTGCTTACTGGAGGAGTATGGAAGAAAGAGGCTTGAGTGTTACCTGCTTATACCCGTCTGTCCTACACGACAGTAGCGCTTGCATACACTCTACTGCAGGGCAAGAGCCCTGCAGGAGCAGCACTCTATCTTCTGGGGGAGGATCATGTGCAAGTCAGGTACCTGTGGAGCTGTGTTCAATTGACAGTCAAAGCAAGATCAGAAGAACCATTTGAAAAGTGCACTCATCTCAGCCTACCTGGTAGAAGCAAGTACTGTGTGAAACTTGTATGCTGCCAGCTGCTCCCCTTAGGTCGTGGGGAATCAGAGGCACTCTCGATTTTGGAAGTGTCACACACGGCATTGATTCGGCATGTGAAACTCCTCGGTCACAACGGAATCAGGCTACAATTCGCCCGGCAAGCCGGCACTACAACGGGTTCCTCACGGTACTCTCTAGCTGCCTTCAGGTAGGAGGTGCAGGCCTGCGCTGGCCAGAAAGTGTTTCCCTACCGAAGAAGGCCCGTTTCCCGAGCAGTAAACGTATTTGTCCTGTCCAATTGAGACGAACCGGGATTTTGCTCACGGTGTACTGTCTCTGTTATGGAGTCCCCACCAGAGGAAGCAGTGTTGGTGAAAGTTTGCAGAGCTCTGAAATACACTTTGTCCTCAGCCGCAAGAAGAGAGGCGCTCAGTTTAGTTTCCTGGGGTGAGTAGAAGCGCATTCCTTTAGTTTGCATGAAAGGCTGGTATCCTGCTGGTAAAATACATGTGAGATTTCCTGGCCAGAAGGAGGATGGTTGAGAAGCAACGACCTCAGGGCAGAGGGACTTTGTGCTTGGGTCAAGAAAGGAGAGCTTTAGCTATAGGGCTTTGGTCGCTGCTTGTTTTTACCACTCAAGCTGAGCACCGTCCTCCCTGGGGTAGTTAACTGAGAGTGATAGGAGAAAGCATTCAAGCTGCCAAGGAGAAGTCCCTTTCTTCCTGAGGCAGAAACCCTTTGTGCAATGCCATGGGAAGGGCCTTGCTTCCTGGCGGGTGAGCAAAAGGTAATGTTACAGAAGGAGAAATTCCCACACTGTGTGGAGCCCTGGCGTTGCTCAGAGGAGTTTTGCCGAGGGCAGCTCTCACTGCGAACGTTGACCCCTGGTGGGATCATTTGAAAGGCCGAGTCTTTAGTGTTACCTGGGGAGACCTGTCTGTCTCTCGTTCGCAGAGAGTAGGGCTTGCTTTCTGGCTACTGCAGGGAATTCTACGTGCAGAGCCCTCTCCATAGGTGGCTGATCAAATGGAAGTCAAGTGCACGGAGTGCCCTTAAGGGGACAACCAGGCATATTAACAAGAGGTACTTGAAACCTGCACTCATCTCAGTGTGCACCGTAGAATCGTCTACGGTGAAGCACGTGTAAAATGGGTGTCCTACGCACTGCTCTCCGAAGGCCATGGGTGAGTCTGCTGCCTGCTAGACCTCAGCATCCTCACACGTTGGGTTCAATCGGCTTTTGAGACTCTTTGCTCACTTTGGAATAAGGCTACAGTTCCACTGGCAACGCTACTTTACAACGGTCTCCTCACGTTACTTTATATCTGCCTTCAGCAAGGAGAGGCGAGGGTGAGTGGACTGGAAAGTGTTTCCGCCATCTTAAAGGATCTGTAAGCCGACCAGGAAACATTTTTGTCGTTTCAAATTGAGAGGAGAGGAAATTCGGCCATGCTGTACTGTCTCTGCCAAACAGTCCTTCCCAAAGGAAGCAGGGTGGGAGAATGGTGGCAAAGGTGTGCCGTACTCTACGTCGACAGCCGCATGACGGGCAGGGCTCAGCTTAGTTTCCTCGGTGCCTAGAGGCGAATGCTTTCAAGTTTGTATGAAAGGCTGGTGTCCTAGGGCCAAGACATATGCGAGCTTTCCCTAGCCGCAAGGGCGAGGAGGACGCTTGAGAAGACATCGACACCCCCCCATCCCGGAGACAGTATTTCGCATTTGGAGAACGAGAGGAGAGCTTTAGGCATAAGACTTTGTCCCTCGTGCTTCTAGGGGCTAAAGTGAAGCACCTCCTCCCTGGGGTTGTACACTGAGAATGATGGGAAGAGCGCTCAACCTGGCCAAGGGAAGTAGCTTCCTCTCTGAAGCAGAAAGCCTTCCTGCAATGCCATGGGAAGGGCCTTGGGTTCCTGGGCTGTGTGAAAATAGTAATGTCGCCGAAGGAAACATTTGCACTTTGCGTTGAGGCCTTGCAGTGCTCAGTGGAGTTGGACCGAGGGCAGCTTTCGGGGCAAACGTTGACCGTTGAGTGGAAGCATTTGGAAGGCCGAATGTTGAGGGTTACCTGGTTAGACCGGTTTCCCTTCCATGAGGAGCAGCGCCTGCTTACTGGGTATGTACCGCAGGGAAGGTCTAGTGGCAGAGCCCCTTCCTTAGGTGGATGGCCTAATGGCAGTCAAGTGCATGGGGAGCCCTGTCAAAGGGACAGCCATGCACATTAAGAAGAGGCACTTGAAACATGCCCTTGTGTCAGCGTACACGGTAGATTCACTTCCAGTCAAGGCTGTGTGAACTGTGTATCTTAGCAGCTTCTCTCTGTAGACCATGGGAGAGTCTCAGGCATGCCAGAACTCAGAAATATCACCCATTGTATGGATTCGGCTCTTGAAACTTCGGTCGCTTTGCAGTAAGGCTACAGTGCCTCTGCAAGGCCTGCACTACAATGGCTTCTGCACATTAGTTTACAGCTGCCTTCAGGTAAGAGAGGCAACGGTGAGTGGCCCAGAACTCTTCTCCACTGCCTAAAGTGATCCGTATTCCAAGCAGAAATAGGTTCGACTTGTCAAATGGAGGCAAAAGGAATTTCGCTCACGTCGTACTCTCTGTCCAAGAGTAAACAGCAGAGGGCGCAGTGTGTTAGAATGGATGCAGAGCTCTGCAAACCTCTTCCTCTTCAGCCGAATGATAAGAAGCGCTCAGCTTCGTCTCCTAGTGTGACTAGAGTCGAGTGCCTTCACGTTGGTTTGACAGGCTGCTGTACTACTGCTGAAACATACGTGAGTTTTCCGAGCCACACGCAAGATGGTTCAGAGGAAGTTGACCCCTGTGGCGATGGACTTTCGCCCTTGGATCACTCGAGGAGCGTTTTAGGCATATGGCTTTGCTCCCGGCTGCTGCTAGGGCCGAAACCGAACACCCTCTTCCTTGTGGCATTTAATTGAGAAAGGGAGGAAATAGCCGTCCACCTGCCCAAAGAGACGTAGCTTTCTTTCTGCAGCAGAGAGCCTTTCTTCAGTGCCATGGGAAGGGCCTTCTTTACCTGCCAGCTGAGAAGAGGATATGATTACAGAAGGAGAAATTCGCACTGTTCGTGGATCCCTGGGGGGTGGCTCAGAGTAGTTTTGCCAGGGGCAGCCTTGATTGCGAACATGGCCTGCTTACTGGAGGAGTATGGAAGAAAGAGGCTTGAGTGTTACCTGCTTATACCCGTCTGTCCTACACGACAGTAGTGCTTGCATACACTCTACTGCAGGGCAAGAGCCCTGCAGGAGCAGCACTCTATCTTTTGGGGGAGGATCATGTGGAAGTCAGGTCCCTGTGGAGCTGTGTTCAATTGACAGTCAAAGCAAGATCAGAAGAGCCATTTGAAAAGTGCACTCATCTCAGCCTACCTGGTAGAAGCAAGTACTGTGTGAAACTTGTATCCTGCCAGCTGCTCCCCTTAGGTCGTGGGGAATCAGAGGCACTCTCGATTTTGGAAGTGTCACACACGGCATTGATTCGGCATGTGAAACTCCTCGGTCACAACGGAATCAGGCTACAATTCGCCCGGCAAGCCGGCACTACAACGGGTTCCTTACGGTACTCTCTAGCTGCCTTCAGGTAGGAGGCGCAGGCCTGCGCTGGCCAGAAAGTGTTTCCCCTACCGAAGAAGGCCCGTTGCCCGAGCAGTAAACGTATTTGTCCTGTCCAATTGAGACGAACCGGGATTTCGCTCACGGTGTACTGTCTCTGTTATGGAGTCCCCACCAGAGGAAGCAGGGTTGGTGAAAGTTTGCAGAGCTCTGAAATACACTTTGTCCTCAGCCGCAAGAAGAGAGGCGCTCAGTTTAGTTTCCTGTGGTGAGTAGAAGCGCATTCCTTTAGTTTGCATGAAAGGCTGGTATCCTGCTGGTAAAATACATGTGAGATTTCCTGGCCAGAAGGAGGATGGTTGAGAAGCAACGACCTCAGGGCAGAGGGACTTTGTGCTTGGGTCAAGAAAGGAGAGCTTTAGCTATAGGGCTTTGGTCGCTGCTGGTTTTTACTGCTCAACCTGAGCACCGTCCTCCCTGGGGTAGTTAACTGAGAGTGATAGGAGAAAGCATTCAAGCTGCCAAGGAGAAGTCCCTTTCTTCCTGAGGCAGAAACCCTTTGTGCAATGCCATGGGAAGGGCCTTGCTTCCTGGCGGGTGAGCAAAAGGTAATGTTACAGAAGGAGAAATTCCCACACTCTGTGGAGCCCTGGCGTTGCTCAGAGGAGTTTTGCCGAGGGAAGCTCTCACTGCGAACGTTGACCCCTGGTGGGATCATTTGAAAGGCCGAGTCTTTAGTGTTACCTGGGGAGACTTGTCTGTCTCTCGTTCGCAGAGAGTAGGGCTTGCTTTCTGGCTACTGCAGGGAATTCTACGTGCAGAACCCTCTCCTTAGGTGGCTGATCAAATGGAATTCAAGTGCACGGAGTGCCCTTAAGGGGACAACCAGGCATATTAACAAGAGGTACTTGAAACCTGCAGTCATCTCAGTGTGCACGGTAGAATCGTCTACGGTGAAGCACGTGTAAAATGGGTGTCCTACGCACTGCTCTCCGAAGGCCATGGGTGAGTCTGCTGCCTGCTAGACCTCAGCATCCTCACACGTTGGGTTCAGTCGGCTTTTAGACTCTTCGCTCCCTTTGGAATAAGGCTACAGTTCCACTGGCAACGCTACTTTACAACGGTCTCCTCACGTTACTTTATATCTGCCTTCAGCAAGGAGAGGCGAGGGTGAGTGGGCTGGAAAGTGTTTCCACCGTCTTAAACGATCTGTAAGCCGACCAGGAAACATTTTTGTCGTTTCAAATTGAGAGGAGAGGAAGTTCGGCCATGCTGTACTGTCTCTGCCAAACAGTCCTTCCCAAAGGAAGCAGGGTGGGAGAATGGTGGCAAAGGTGTGCCGTACTCTACGTCGACAGCCGCATGACGGGCAGGGCTCAGCTTAGTTTCCTCGGTGCCTAGAGGCGAATGCTTTCAAGTTTGTATGAAAGGCTGGTGTCCTAGGGCCAAGACATATGCGAGCTTTCCCTAGCCGCAAGGGCGAGGAGGACGCTTGAGAAGACATCGACACCCCCCCATCCCGGAGACAGTATTTCGCATTTGGAGAACGAGAGGAGAGCTTTAGGCATAGGACTTTGTCCCTCGTGCTTCTAGGGGCTAAAGTGAAGCACCTCCTCCCTGGGGTTGTACACTGAGAATGATGGGAAGAGCGCTCAACCTGGCCAAGGGAAGTAGCTTCCTCTCTGAAGCAGAAAGCCTTCCTGCAATGCCATGGGAAGGGCCTTGGGTTCCTGGGCTGTGTGAAAATAGTAATGTCACCGAAGGAAACATTTGCAGTTTGCGTTGAGGCCTTGCAGTGCTCAGTGGAGTTGGACCGAGGGCAGCTTTCGGGGCAAACGTTGACCGTTGAGTGGAAGCATTTGGAAGGCCGAATGTTGAGGGTTACCTGGTTAGACCGGTTTCCCTTCCATGAGGAGCAGCGCCTGCTTACTGGGTATGTACCGCAGGGAAGGTCTAGTGGCAGAGCCCCTTCCTTAGGTGGATGGCCTAATGGCAGTCAAGTGCATGGGGAGCCCTGTCAAAGGGACAGCCATGCACATTAAGAAGAGGCACTTGAAACATGCCCTTGTGTCAGCGTACACGGTAGATTCATTTCCAGTCAAGGCTGTGTGAACTGTGTATCTTAGCAGCTTCTCTCTGTAGACCATGGGTGAGTCTCAGGCATGCCAGAACTCAGAAATGTCACCCATTGTATGGATTCGGCTCTTGAAACTTCAGTCGATTTGCAGTAAGGCTACAGTGCCTCTGCAAGGCCTGCACTACAACGGCTTCTGCACGTTAGTTTACAGCTGCCTTCAGGTAAGAGAGGCAACGGTGAGTGGCCCAGAACTCTTCTCCACTGCCTAAATTGATCCGTATTCCAAGCAGAAATAGGTTCGACTTGTCAAATGTAGGCAAAAGGAATTTCGCTCACGTCGTACTCTCTGTCCAAGAGTAAACAGCAGAGGGCGCAGTGTGTTAGAATGGATGCAGAGCTCTGCAAACCTCTTCCTCTTCAGCTGAATGAGAAGAGGCGCTCAGCTTCGTCTCCTAGTGTGACTAGAGTCGAGTGTCTTCAAGTTGGTTTGACAGGCTGCTGTACTACTGCTGAAACATACGTGAGTTTTCCGAGCCACACGCAAGATGGTTCAGAGGAAGTCGACCCCTGTGGCGATGGACTTTCGCCCTTGGATCACTCGAGGAGCGTTTTAGGCATACGGCTTTGCTCCCGGCTGCTGCTAGGGCCGAAACCGAACACCCTCCTCCTTGTGGCATTTAATTGAGAAAGGGAGGAAATAGCCGTCCACCTGCGCAAAGAGACGTAGCTTCCTTTCTGCAGCAGAAAGCCTTTCTTCAGTGCCATGGGAAGGGCGTTCTTTACCTGCCAGCTGAGAAAAGGATATGATTACAGAAGGAGAAATTCGCACTGTTCGTGGATCCCTGGGGGGTGGCTCAGAGTAGTTTTGCCAGGGGCAGCTTTGATTGCGAACGTGGCCTGCTTACTGGAGGAGTATGGAAGAAAGAGGCTTGAGTGTTACTTGCTTATACCCGTCTGTCCTACACGACAGTAGCGCTTGCATACACTCTACTGCAGGGCAAGAGCCCTGCAGGAGCAGCACTCTATCTTTTGGGGGAGGATCATGTGCAAGTCAGGTACCTGTGGAGCTGTGTTCAATTGACAGTCAAAGCAAGATCAGAAGAGCCATTTGAAAAGTGCACTCATCTCAGCCTACCTGGTAGAAGCAAGTACTGTGTGAAACTTGTATCCTGCCAGCTGCTCCCCTTAGGTCGTGGGGAATCAGAGGCACTCTCGATTTTGGAAGTGTCACACACGGCATTGATTCGGCATGTGAAACTGCTCGGTCACAACGGAATCAGGCTACAATTCGCCCGGCAAGCCGGCACTAAAACGGGTTCCTCACGGTACTCTCTAGCTGCCTTCAGGTAGGAGGTGCAGGCCTGTGCTGGCCAGAAAGTGTTTCCCCTACCGAAGAAGGCCCGTTGCCCGAGCAGTAAACGTGTTTGTCCTGTCCAATTGAGACGAACCGGGATTTCGCTCACGGTGTACTGTCTCTGTTATGGAGTCCCCACCAGAGGAAGCAGGGTTGGTGAAAGTTTGCAGAGCTCTGAAATACACTTTGTCCTCAGCCGCAAGAAGAGAGGCGCTCAGTTTAGTTTCCTGGGGTGAGTAGAAGCGCATTCCTTTAGTTTGCATGAAAGGCTGGTATCCTGCTGGTAAAATACATGTGAGATTTCCTGGCCAGAAGGAGGATGGTTGAGAAGCAACGACCTCAGGGCAGAGGGACTTTGTGCTTGGGTCAAGAAAGGAGAGCTTTAGCTATAGGGCTTTGGTCGCTGCTGGTTTTTACCGCTCAAGCTGAGCACCGTCCTCCCTGGGGTAGTTAACTGAGAGTGATAGGAGAAAGCATTCAAGCTGCCAAGGAGAAGTCCCTTTCTTCCTGAGGCAGAAACCCTTTGTGCAATGCCATGGGAAGGGCCTTGCTTCCTGGCGGGTGAGCAAAAGGTAATGTTACAGAAGGAGAAATTCCCACACTGTGTGGAGCCCTGGCGTTGCTCAGAGGAGTTTTGCCGAGGGCAGCTCTCACTGCGAACGTTGACCCCTGGTGGGATCATTTGAAAGGCCGAGTCTTTAGTGTTACCTGGGGAGACCTGTCTGTCTCTCTTACGCAGAGATTAGGGCTTGCTTTCTGGCTACTGCAGGGAATTCTACGTGCAGAGCCCTCTCCTTAGGTGGCTGATCAAATGGAAGTCAAGTGCACGGAGTGCCCTTAAGGGGACAACCAGGCATATTAACAAGAGGTACTTGAAACCTGCACTCATCTCAGTGTGCACGGTAGAATCGTCTACGGTGAAGCACGTGTAAAATGGGTGTCCTACGCACTGCTCTCCGAAGGCCATGGGTGAGTCTGCTGCCTGCTAGACCACAGCATCCTCACACGTTGGGTTCAATCGGCTTTTGAGACTCTTCGCTCACTTTGGAATAAGGCTACAGTTCCACTGGCAACGCTACTTTACAACGGTCTCCTCACGTTACTTTATATCTGCCTTCAGCAAGGAGAGGCGAGGGTGAGTGGGCTGGAAAGTGTTTCCACCGTCTTAAACGATCTGTAAGCCGACCAGGAAACATTTTTGTCGTTTCAAATTGAGAGGAGAGGAAATTCGGCCATGCTGTACTGTCTCTGCCAAACAGTCCTTCCCAAAGGAAGCAGGGTGGGAGAATGGTGGCAAAGGTGTGCTGTACTCTACGTCGACAGCCGCATGACGGGCAGGGCTCAGCTTAGTTTCCTCGGTGCCTAGAGGCGAATGCTTTCAAGTTTGTATGAAAGGCTGGTGTCCTAGGGCCAAGACATATGCGAGCTTTCCCTAGCTGCAAGGGCGAGGAGGACGCTTGAGAAGACATCGACACCCCCGCACCCCGGAGACAGTATTTTGCGTTTGGAGAACGAGAGGAGAGCTTTAGGCATAGGACTTTGTCCCTCGTGCTTCTAGGGGCTAAAGTGAAGCACCTCCTCCCTGGGGTTGTACACTGAGAATGATGGGAAGAGCGCTCAACCTGGCCAAGGGAAGTAGCTTCCTCTCTGAAGCAGAAAGCCTTCCTGCAATGCCATGGGAAGGGCCTTGGGTTCCTGGACTGTGTGAAAATGGTAATGTCGAAGAAGGAAACATTTGCACTTGGCGTTGAGGCCTTGCAGTGCTCAGTGGAGTTGGACCGAGGGCAGCTTTCGGGGCAAACGTTGACCGTTGAGTGGATGCATTTGGAAGGCCGAATGTTGAGGGTTACCTGGTTAGACCGTTTTCCCTTCCATTAGGAGCAGCGCCTGCTTACTGTGTATGTACCGCAGGGAAGGTCTAGTGGCAGAGCCCCTTCCTTAGGTGGATGTCCTAATGGCAGTCAAGTGCATGGGGAGCCCTGTCAAAGGGACAGCCATGCACATTAAGAAGAGGCACTTGACACATGCCCTTGTGTCAGCGTACATGGTAGATTCATTTCCAGTCAAGGCTGTGTGAACTGTGTATCTTAGCAGCTTCTCTCTGTAGACCATGGGTGAGTCTCAGGCATGCCAGAACTCAGAAATATCACCCATTGTATGGATTCGGCTCTTGAAACTTCGGTCGCTTTGCAGTAAGGCTACAGTGCCTCTGCAAGGCCTGCACTACAACGGCTTCTGCTCGTTAGTTTACAGCTGCCTTCAGGTAAGAGAGGCAACGGTGAGTGGCCCAGAACTCTTCTCCACTGTCTAAAGTGATCCGTATTCCAAGCAGAAATAGGTTCGACTTGTCAAATGGAGGCAAAAGGAATTTCGCTCACGTCGTACTCTCTGTCCAAGAGTAAACAGCAGAGGGCGCAGTGTGTTAGAATGGATGCAGAGCTCTGCAAACCTCTTCCTCTTCAGCTGAATGAGAAGAGGCGCTCAGCTTCGTCTCCTAGTGTGACTAGAGTCGAGTGTCTTCAAGTTGGTTTGACAGGCTGCTGTACTACTGCTGAAACATACGTGAGTTTTCCGAGCCACACGCAAGATGGTTCAGAGGAAGTCGACCCCTGTGGCGATGGACTTTCGCCCTTGGATCACTCGAGGAGCGTTTTAGGCATACGGCTTTGCTCCCGGCTGCTGCTAGGGCCGAAACCGAACACCCTCCTCCTTGTGGCATTTAATTGAGAAAGGGAGGAAATAGCCGTCCACCTGCGCAAAGAGACGTAGCTTCCTTTCTGCAGCAGAAAGCCTTTCTTCAGTGCCATGGGAAGGGCGTTCTTTACCTGCCAGCTGAGAAAAGGATATGATTACAGAAGGAGAAATTCGCACTGTTCGTGGATCCCTGGGGGGTGGCTCAGAGTAGTTTTGCCAGGGGCAGCTTTGATTGCGAACGTGGCCTGCTTACTGGAGGAGTATGGAAGAAAGAGGCTTGAGTGTTACTTGCTTATACCCGTCTGTCCTACACGACAGTAGCGCTTGCATACACTCTACTGCAGGGCAAGAGCCCTGCAGGAGCAGCACTCTATCTTTTGGGGGAGGATCATGTGCAAGTCAGGTACCTGTGGAGCTGTGTTCAATTGACAGTCAAAGCAAGATCAGAAGAGCCATTTGAAAAGTGCACTCATCTCAGCCTACCTGGTAGAAGCAAGTACTGTGTGAAACTTGTATCCTGCCAGCTGCTCCCCTTAGGTCGTGGGGAATCAGAGGCACTCTCGATTTTGGAAGTGTCACACACGGCATTGATTCGGCATGTGAAACTGCTCGGTCACAACGGAATCAGGCTACAATTCGCCCGGCAAGCCGGCACTAAAACGGGTTCCTCACGGTACTCTCTAGCTGCCTTCAGGTAGGAGGTGCAGGCCTGTGCTGGCCAGAAAGTGTTTCCCCTACCGAAGAAGGCCCGTTGCCCGAGCAGTAAACGTGTTTGTCCTGTCCAATTGAGACGAACCGGGATTTCGCTCACGGTGTACTGTCTCTGTTATGGAGTCCCCACCAGAGGAAGCAGGGTTGGTGAAAGTTTGCAGAGCTCTGAAATACACTTTGTCCTCAGCCGCAAGAAGAGAGGCGCTCAGTTTAGTTTCCTGGGGTGAGTAGAAGCGCATTCCTTTAGTTTGCATGAAAGGCTGGTATCCTGCTGGTAAAATACATGTGAGATTTCCTGGCCAGAAGGAGGATGGTTGAGAAGCAACGACCTCAGGGCAGAGGGACTTTGTGCTTGGGTCAAGAAAGGAGAGCTTTAGCTATAGGGCTTTGGTCGCTGCTGGTTTTTACCGCTCAAGCTGAGCACCGTCCTCCCTGGGGTAGTTAACTGAGAGTGATAGGAGAAAGCATTCAAGCTGCCAAGGAGAAGTCCCTTTCTTCCTGAGGCAGAAACCCTTTGTGCAATGCCATGGGAAGGGCCTTGCTTCCTGGCGGGTGAGCAAAAGGTAATGTTACAGAAGGAGAAATTCCCACACTCTGTGGAGCCCTGGCGTTGCTCAGAGGAGTTTTGCCGAGGGCAGCTCTCACTGCGAACGTTGACCCCTGGTGGGATCATTTGAAAGGCCGAGTCTTTAGTGTTACCTGGGGAGACCTGTCTGTCTCTCTTACGCAGAGATTAGGGCTTGCTTTCTGGCTACTGCAGGGAATTCTACGTGCAGAGCCCTCTCCTTAGGTGGCTGATCAAATGGAAGTCAAGTGCACGGAGTGCCCTTAAGGGGACAACCAGGCATATTAACAAGAGGTACTTGAAACCTGCACTCATCTCAGTGTGCACGGTAGAATCGTCTACGGTGAAGCACGTGTAAAATGGGTGTCCTACGCACTGCTCTCCGAAGGCCATGGGTGAGTCTGCTGCCTGCTAGACCACAGCATCCTCACACGTTGGGTTCAATCGGCTTTTGAGACTCTTCGCTCACTTTGGAATAAGGCTACAGTTCCACTGGCAACGCTACTTTACAACGGTCTCCTCACGTTACTTTATATCTGCCTTCAGCAAGGAGAGGCGAGGGTGAGTGGGCTGGAAAGTGTTTCCACCGTCTTAAACGATCTGTAAGCCGACCAGGAAACATTTTTGTCGTTTCAAATTGAGAGGAGAGGAAATTCGGCCATGCTGTACTGTCTCTGCCAAACAGTCCTTCCCAAAGGAAGCAGGGTGGGAGAATGGTGGCAAAGGTGTGCTGTACTCTACGTCGACAGCCGCATGACGGGCAGGGCTCAGCTTAGTTTCCTCGGTGCCTAGAGGCGAATGCTTTCAAGTTTGTATGAAAGGCTGGTGTCCTAGGGCCAAGACATATGCGAGCTTTCCCTAGCTGCAAGGGCGAGGAGGACGCTTGAGAAGACATCGACACCCCCGCACCCCGGAGACAGTATTTTGCGTTTGGAGAACGAGAGGAGAGCTTTAGGCATAGGACTTTGTCCCTCGTGCTTCTAGGGGCTAAAGTGAAGCACCTCCTCCCTGGGGTTGTACACTGAGAATGATGGGAAGAGCGCTCAACCTGGCCAAGGGAAGTAGCTTCCTCTCTGAAGCAGAAAGCCTTCCTGCAATGCCATGGGAAGGGCCTTGGGTTCCTGGACTGTGTGAAAATGGTAATGTCGAAGAAGGAAACATTTGCACTTGGCGTTGAGGCCTTGCAGTGCTCAGTGGAGTTGGACCGAGGGCAGCTTTCGGGGCAAACGTTGACCGTTGAGTGGATGCATTTGGAAGGCCGAATGTTGAGGGTTACCTGGTTAGACCGTTTTCCCTTCCATTAGGAGCAGCGCCTGCTTACTGTGTATGTACCGCAGGGAAGGTCTAGTGGCAGAGCCCCTTCCTTAGGTGGATGTCCTAATGGCAGTCAAGTGCATGGGGAGCCCTGTCAAAGGGACAGCCATGCACATTAAGAAGAGGCACTTGACACATGCCCTTGTGTCAGCGTACATGGTAGATTCATTTCCAGTCAAGGCTGTGTGAACTGTGTATCTTAGCAGCTTCTCTCTGTAGACCATGGGTGAGTCTCAGGCATGCCAGAACTCAGAAATATCACCCATTGTATGGATTCGGCTCTTGAAACTTCGGTCGCTTTGCAGTAAGGCTACAGTGCCTCTGCAAGGCCTGCACTACAACGGCTTCTGCTCGTTAGTTTACAGCTGCCTTCAGGTAAGAGAGGCAACGGTGAGTGGCCCAGAACTCTTCTCCACTGTCTAAAGTGATCCGTATTCCAAGCAGAAATAGGTTCGACTTGTCAAATGGAGGCAAAAGGAATTTCGCTCACGTCGTACTCTCTGTCCAAGAGTAAACAGCAGAGGGCGCAGTGTGTTAGAATGGATGCAGAGCTCTGCAAACCTCTTCCTCTTCAGCTGAATGAGAAGAAGCGCTCAGCTTCGTCTCCTAGTGTGACTAGAGTCGAGTGCCTTCAAGTTGGTTTGACAGGCTGCTGTACTACTGCTGAAACATACGTGAGTTTTCCGAGCCACACGCAAGATGGTTCAGAGGAAGTCGACCCCTGTGGCGATGGACTTTCGCCCTTGGATCACTCGAGGAGCGTTTTAGGCATACGGCTTTGCTCCCGGCTGCTGCTAGGGCCGAAACCGAACACCCTCCTCCTTGTGGCATTTAATTGAGAAAGGGAGGAAATAGCCGTCCACCTGCCCAAAGAGACGTAGCTTCCTTTCTGCAGCAGAAAGCCTTTCTTCAGTGCCATGGGAAGGGCGTTCTTTACCTGCCAGCTGAGAAAAGGATATGATTACAGAAGGAGAAATTCGCACTGTTCGTGGATCCCTGGGGGGTGGCTCAGAGTAGTTTTGCCAGGGGCAGCTTTGATTGCGAACGTGGCCTGCTTACTGGAGGAGTATGGAAGAAAGAGGCTTGAGTGTTACCTGCTTATACCCGTCTGTCCTACACGACAGTAGCGCTTGCATACACTCTACTGCAGGGCAAGAGCCCTGCAGGAGCAGCACTCTATCGTTTGGGGGAGGATCATGTGCAAGTCGGGTACCTGTGGAGCTGTGTTCAATTGACAGTCAAAGCAAGATCAGAAGAACCATTTGAAAAGTGCACTCATCTCAGCCTACCTGGTAGAAGCAAGTACTGTGTGAAACTTGTATCCTGCCAGCTGCTCCCCTTAGGTCGTGGGGAATCAGAGGCACTCTCGATTTTGGAAGTGTCACACACGGCATTGATTCGGCATGTGAAACTGCTCGGTCACAACGGAAGCAGGCTACAATTCGCCCAGCAAGCCGGCACTACAACGGGTTCCTCACGATATTCTCTAGCTGCCTTCAGGTAGGAGGTGCAGGCCTGTGCTGGCCAGAAAGTGTTTCCCCTACCGAAGAAGGCCCGTTGCCCGAGCAGTAAACGTGTTTGTCCTGTCCAATTGAGACGAACCGGGATTTCGCTCACGGTGTACTGTCTCTGTTATGGAGTCCCCACCAGAGGAAGCAGGGTTGGTGAAAGTTTGCAGAGCTCTGAAATACACTTTGTCCTCAGCCGCAAGAAGAGAGGCGCTCAGTTTAGTTTCCTGGGGTGAGTAGAAGCGCATTCCTTTAGTTTGCATGAAAGGCTGGTATCCTGCTGGTAAAATACATGTGAGATTTCCTGGCCAGAAGGAGGATGGTTGAGAAGCAACGACCTCAGGGCAGAGGGACTTTGTGCTTGGGTCAAGAAAGGAGAGCTTTAGCTATAGGGCTTTGGTCGCTGCTGGTTTTTACCGCTCAAGCTGAGCACCGTCCTCCCTGGGGTAGTTAACTGAGAGTGATAGGAGAAAGCATTCAAGCTGCCAAGGAGAAGTCCCTTTCTTCCTGAGGCAGAAACCCTTTGTGCAATGCCATGGGAAGGGCCTTGCTTCCTGGCGGGTGAGCAAAAGGTAATGTTACAGAAGGAGAAATTCCCACACTCTGTGGAGCCCTGGCGTTGCTCAGAGGAGTTTTGCCGAGGGCAGCTCTCACTGCGAACGTTGACCCCTGGTGGGATCATTTGAAAGGCCGAGTCTTTAGTGTTACCTGGGGAGACCTGTCTGTCTCTCTTACGCAGAGATTAGGGCTTGCTTTCTGGCTACTGCAGGGAATTCTACGTGCAGAGCCCTCTCCTTAGGTGGCTGATCAAATGGAAGTCAAGTGCACGGGGTGCCCTTAAGGGGACAACCAGGCATATTAACAAGAGGTACTTGAAACCTGCACTCATCTCAGTGTGCACGGTAGAATCGTCTACGGTTAAGCACGTGTAAAATGGGTGTCCTACGCACAGCTCTCCGAAGGCCATGGGTGAGTCTGCTGCCTGCTAGACCTCAGCATCCTCACACGTTGGGTTCAATCGGCTTTTGAGACTCTTCGCTCACTTTGGAATAAGGCTACAGTTCCACTGGCAACGCTACTTTACAACGGTCTCCTCACGTTACTTTATATCTGCCTTCAGCAAGGAGAGGCGAGGGTGAGTGGGCTGGAAAGTGTTTCCACCGTCTTAAACGATCTGTAAGCCGACCAGGAAACATTTTTGTCGTTTCAAATTGAGAGGAGAGGAAATTCGGCCATGCTGTACTGTCTCTGCCAAACAGTCCTTCCCAAAGGAAGCAGGGTGGGAGAATGGTGGCAAAGGTGTGCTGTACTCTACGTCGACAGCCGCATGACGGGCAGGGCTCAGCTTAGTTTCCTCGGTGCCTAGAGGCGAATGCTTTCAAGTTTGTATGAAAGGCTGGTGTCCTAGGGCCAAGACATATGCGAGCTTTCCCTAGCCGCAAGGGCGAGGAGGACGCTTGAGAAGACATCGACACCCCCGCACCCCGGAGACAGTATTTTGCGTTTGGAGAACGAGAGGAGAGCTTTAGGCATAGGACTTTGTCCCTCGTGCTTCTAGGGGCTAAAGTGAAGCACCTCCTCCCTGGGGTTGTACACTG
Organism: Balaenoptera acutorostrata; assembly: GCF_949987535.1. Lineage (NCBI taxonomy): Eukaryota > Metazoa > Chordata > Mammalia > Artiodactyla > Balaenopteridae > Balaenoptera > Balaenoptera acutorostrata. The sequence goes on from NC_080068.1 coordinate 38,363,323, forward strand.
AGAATGATGGGAAGAGCGCTCAACCTGGCCAAGGGAAGTAGCTTCCTCTCTGAAGCAGAAAGCCTTCCTGCAATGCCATGGGAAGGGCCTTGGGTTCCTGGGCTGTGTGAAAATGGTAATGTCGAAGAAGGAAACATTTGCACTTTGCGTTGAGGCCTTGCAGTGCTCAGTGGAGTTGGACCGAGGGCAGCTTTCGGGGCAAACGTTGACCGTTGAGTGGAAGCATTTGGAAGGCCGAATGTTGAGGGTTACCTGGTTAGACCAGTTTCCCTTCCATTAGGAGCAGCGCCTGCTTACTGTGTATGTACCGCAGGGAAGGTCTAGTGGCAGAGCCCCTTCCTTAGGTGGATGTCCTAATGGCAGTCAAGTGCATGGGGAGCCCTGTCAAACGGACAGCCATGCACATTAAGAAGAGGCACTTGAAACATGCCCTTGTGTCAGCGTACATGGTAGATTCATTTCCAGTCAAGGCTGTGTGAACTGTGTATCTTAGCAGCTTCTCTCTGTAGACCATGGGTGAGTCTCAGGCATGCCAGAACTCAGAAATATCACCCATTGTATGGATTCGGCTCTTGAAACTTCGGTCGCTTTGCAGTAAGGCTACAGTGCCTCTGCAAGGCCTGCACTACAACGGCTTCTGCTCGTTAGTTTACAGCTGCCTTCAGGTAAGAGAGGCAACGGTGAGTGGCCCAGAACTCTTCTCCACTGTCTAAAGTGATCCGTATTCCAAGCAGAAATAGGTTCGACTTGTCAAATGGAGGCAAAAGGAATTTCGCTCACGTCGTACTCTCTGTCCAAGAGTAAACAGCAGAGGGCGCAGTGTGTTAGAATGGATGCAGAGCTCTGCAAACCTCTTCCTCTTCAACCGAATGATAAGAACCGCTCAGCTTCGTTTCCTAGTGTGACTAGAGTCGAGTGCCTTCAAGTTGGTTTGACAGGCTGCTGTACTACTGCTGAAACATACGTGAGTTTTCCTAGCCACACGCAAGATGGTTCAGAGGAATTCGACCCCTGTGGCGATGGACTTTCGCCCTTGGATCACTCGAGGAGCGTTTTAGGCATACGGCTTTGCTCCCGGCTGCTTCTAGGGCCGAAACCGAACACCCTCCTCCTTGTGGCATTTAATTGAGAAAGGGAGGAAATAGCCGTCCACCTGCCCAAAGAGATGTAGCTTCCTTACTGCAGCAGAAAGCCTTTCTTCAGTGCCATGGGAAGGGCCTTCTTTACCTGCCAGCTGAGAAAAGGATATGATTACAGAAGGAGAAATTCGCACTGTTCGTGGATCCCTGGGGGGTGGCTCAGAGTAGTTTTGCCAGGGGCAGCTTTGATTGCGAATGTGGCCTGCTTACTGGAGGAGTATGGAAGAAAGAGGCTTGAGTGTTACCTGCTTATACCCGTCTGTCCTACACGACAGTAGCGCTTGCATACACTCTACTGCAGGGCAAGAGCCCTGCAGGAGCAGCACTCTATCTTTTGGGGGAGGATCATGTGGAAGTCAGGTCCCTGTGGAGCTGTGTTCAATTGACAGTCAAAGCAAGATCAGAAGAGCCATTTGAAAAGTGCACTCATCTCAGCCTACCTGGTAGAAGCAAATACTGTGTGAAACTTGTATCCTGCCAGCTGCTCCCCTTAGGTCGTGGGGAATCAGAGGCACTCTCGATTTTGGAGGTGTCACACACGGCATTGATTCGGCATGTGAAACTCCTCGGTCACAATGGAATCAGGCTACAATTCGCCAGGCAAGCCGGCACTATAACGGGTTCCTCACGGTACTCTCTAGCTGCCTTCAGGTAGGAGGTGCAAGCCTGCGCTGGCCAGAAAGTGTTTCCCCTACCGAAGAAGGCCCGTTTCCTGAGCAGTAAACGTATTTGTCCTGTCCAATTGAGACGAACCGGGATTTCGCTCACGGTGTACTGTCTCTGTTATGGAGTCCCCACCAGAGGAAGCAGGGTTGGTGAAAGTTTGCAGAGCTCTGAAATACACTTTGTCCTCAGCCGGAAGAAGAGAGGCGCTCAGTTTAGTTTCCTGGGGTGAGTAGAAGCGCATTCCTTTAGTTTGCATGAAAGGCTGGTATCCTGCTGGTAAAATACATGTGAGATTTCCTGGCCAGAAGGAGGATGGTTGAGAAGCAACGACCTCAGGGCAGAGGGAGTTTGTGCTTGGGTCAAGAAAGGAGAGCTTTAGCTATAGGGCTTTGGTTGCTGCTGGTTTTTACTGCTCAAGTTGAGCACCGTCCTCCCTGGGGTAGTTAACTGAGAGTGATAGGAGAAAGCATTCAAGCTGCCAAGGAGAAGTCCCTTTCTTCCTGAGGCAGAAACCCTTTGTGCAATGCCATGGGAAGGGCCTTGCTTCCTGGCGGGTGAGCAAAAGGTAATGTTACAGAAGGAGAAATTCCCACACTCCGTGGAGCCCTGGCGTTGCTCAGAGGAGTTTTTCCGAGGGCAGCTTTCACTGCGAACGTTGACCCCTGGTGGGATCATTTGAAAGGCCGAGTCTTTAGTGTTACCTGGGGAGACCTGTCTGTCTCTCTTACGCAGAGAGTAGGGCTTGCTTTCTGGCTACTGCAGGGAATTCTACGTGCAGAGCCCTCTCCTTAGGTGGCTGATCAAATGGAAGTCAAGTGCACGGAGTGCCCTTAAGGGGACAACCAGGCATATTAACAAGAGGTACTTGAAACCTGCACTCATCTCAGTGTGCACGGTAGAATCGTCTACGGTGAAGCACGTGTAAAATGGGTGTCCTACGCACTGCTCTCCGAAGGCCATGGGTGAGTCTGCTGCCTGCTAGACCTCAGCATCCTCACCCGTTGGGTTCAATCGGCTTTTGAGACTCTTCGCTCACTTTGGAATAAGGCTACAGTTCCACTGGCAACGCTACTTTACAACGGTCTCCTCACGTTACTTTATATCTGCCTTCAGCAAGGAGAGGCGAGGGTGAGTGGGCTGGAAAGTGTTTCCACCGTCTTAAACGATCTGTAAGCCGACCAGGAAACATTTTTGTCGTTTCAAATTGAGAGGAGAGGAAATTCGGCCATGCTGTACTGTCTCTGCCAAACAGTCCTCCCCAAAGGAAGAAGGGTGGGAGAATGGTGGCAAAGGTGTGCCGTACTCTACGTCGACAGCCGCATGAGGAGCAGGGCTCAGCTTAGTTTCCTCGGTGCCTAGAGGCGAATGCTTTCAAGTTTGTATGAAAGGCTGGTGTCCTAGGGCCAAGACATATGCGAGGTTACCCTAGCCGCAAGGGCGAGGAGGACGCTTGAGAAGACATCGACACCCCCCCATCCCGGAGACAGTATTTCGCCTTTGGAGAACGAGAGGAGAGCTTTAGGCATAGGACTTTGTCCCTCGTACTTCTAGGGGCTAAAGTGAAGCACCTCCTCCCTGTGGTAGTACACTGAAAATGATTAGACGCACGCTTATCCTGGCCAAGGGAAGTAGCTTCCTCTCTGAAGAAGAAAGCCTTCCTGCAATGCCATGTGAAGGGCCTTGGGTTCCTGGGCTGTGTGAAAATGGTAATGTCGCAGAAGGAAACATTTGCACTTTGCGTTGAGGCCTTGCAGTGCTCAGTGGAGTTTAACTAAGTGCAGCTTTCAGGGCAAACGCTGACCGTTCAGTGGAAGCATTTGGAAGGCCGAGTGTTGAGGGTTACCTGGTTAGACCGGTTTCCCTTCCATGAGGAGCAGCGCCTGCTTACTGGGTATGTACCGCAGGGAAGGTCTAGTGGCAGAGCCCCTTCCTTAGGTGGATGGCCTAATGGCAGTCAAGTGCATGGGGAGCCCTGTCAAAGGGACAACCATGCACATTAAGAAGAGGCACTTGAAACATGCCCTTGTGTCAGCGTACACGGTAGATTCATTTCCAGTCAAGGCTGTGTGAACTGTGTATCTTAGCAGCTTCTCTCTGTAGACCATGGGTGAGTCTCAGGCATGCCAGAACTCAGAAATATCACCCAATTTATGGATTCGGTTCTTGAAACTTTGGTCGCTTTGCAGTAAGGCTACAGTGCGTCTGCAAGGCCTGCACTACAACGGTTTCCGCACGTTAGTTTACAGCTGCCTTCAGGTAAGAGAGGCAACGGTGAGTGGCCCAGAACTCTTCTCCACTGCCTAAAGTGATCCGTATTCCAAGCAGAAATAGGTTCGACTTGTCAAATGGAGGCAAAAGGAATTTCGCTCACGTCGTACTCTCTGTCCAAGAGTAAACAGCAGAGGGCGCAGTGTGTTAGAATGGATACAGAGCTCTGCAAACCTCTTCCTCTTCAGCCGAATGAGAAGAAGCGCTCAGCTTCGTCTCCTAGTGTGACTAGAGTCGACTGCCTTCAACTTGGTTTGACAGGCTGCTGTACTACTGCTGAAACATATGTGAGTTTTCCTAGCCACACGCAAGATGGTTCAGAGGAAGTCGACCCCTGTGGCGATGGACTTTCGCCCTTGGATCACTCGAGGAGCGTTTTAGGCATACGGCTTTGCTCCCGGCTGCTTCTAGGGCCGAAACCGAACACCCTCCTCCTTGTGGCATTTAATTGAGAAAGGGAGGAAATAGCCGTCCACCTGCCCAAAGAGACGTAGCTTCCTTTCTGCAGCAGAAAGCCTTTCTTCAGTGCCATGGGAAGGGCCTTCTTTACCTGCCAGTTGAGAAAAGGATATGACTACAGAAGGAGAAATTCGCACTGTTCGTGGATCCCTGGGGGGTGGCTCAGAGTAGTTTTGCCAGGGGCAGCTTTGATTGCGAATGTGGCCTGCTTACTGGACGAGTATGGAAGAAAGAGGCTTGAGTGTTACCTGCTTATACCCGTCTGTCCTACACGACAGTAGCGCTTGCATACACTCTACTGCAGGGCAAGAGCCCTGCAGGAGCAGTACTCTATCTTTTGGGGGAGGATCATGTGGAAGTCAGGTCCCTGTGGAGCTGTGTTCAATTGAGAGTCAAAGCAAGATCAGAAGAGCCATTTGAAAAGTGCACTCATCTCAGCCTACCTGGTAGAAGCAAGTACTGTGTGAAACTTGTATCCTGCCAGCTGCTCCCCTTAGGTCGTGGGGAATCAGAGGCACTCTCGATTTTGGAAGTGTCACACACGGCATTGATTCGGCATGTGAAACTCCTCGGTCACAACGGAATCAGGCTATAATTTGCGCGGCAAGCCGGCACTACAACGGGTTCCTCACGGTACTCTCTAGCTGCCTTCAGGTAGGAGGTGCAGTCCTGCACTGGCCAGAAAGTGTTTCCCCTACCGAAGAAGGCCCGTTTCCCGAGCAGTAAAAGTATTTGTCCTGTCCAATTGAGACGAACCGGGATTTCGCTCACGGTGTACTGTCTCTGTTATGGAGTCCCCACCAGAGGAAGCAGGGTTGGTGAAATTTGCAGAGCTCTGAAATACACTTTGTCCTCAGCCGCAAGAAGAGAGGCACTCAGTTTAGTTTCCTGGGGTGAGTAGAAGCGCATTCCTTTAGTTTGCATGAAAGGTTGGTATCCTGCTCGTAAAATACATGTGAGATTTCCTGGCCAGAAGGAGGATGGTTGAGAAGCAACGACCTCAGGGCAGAGGGACTTTGTGCTTGGGTCAAGAAAGGAGAGCTTTAGCTATAGGGCTTTGGTCGCTGCTGGTTTTTACCGCTCAAGCTGAGCACCGTCCTCCCTGGGGTAGTTAACTGAGAGTGATAGGAGAAAGCATTCAAGCTGCCAAGGAGAAGTCCCTTTCTTCCTGAGGCAGAAACCCTTTGTGCAATGCCATGGGAAGGGCCTTGCTTCCTGGCGGGTGAGCAAAAGGTAATGTTACAGAAGGAGAAATTCCCACACTGTGTGGAGCCCTGGCGTTGCTCAGAGGAGTTTTGCCGAGGGCAGCTCTCACTGCGAACGTTGACCCCTGGTGGGATCATTTGAAAGGCCGAGTCTTTAGTGTTACCTGGGGAGACCTGTCTGTCTCTCTTACGCAGAGAGTAGGGCTTGCTTTCTGGCTACTGCAGGGAATTTTACGTGCAGAGCCCTCTCCTTAGGTGGCTGATCAAATGGAAGTCAAGTGCACGGAGTGGCCTTAAGGGGACAACCAGGCATATTAACAAGAGGTACTTGAAACCTGCACTCATCTCAGTGTGCACGGTAGAATCGTCTACGGTGAAGCACGTGTAAAATGGGTGTCCTACGCACTGCTCTCCGAAGGCCATGGGTGAGTCTGCTGCCTGCTAGACCTCAGCATCCTCACACGTTGGGTTCAATCGGCTTTTGAGACTCTTCGCTCACTTTGGAATAAGGCTACAGTTCCACTGGCAACGCTACTTTACAACGGTCTCCTCACGTTACTTTATATCTGCCTTCAGCAAGGAGAGGCGAGGGTGAGTGGGCTGGAAAGTGTTTCCACCGTCTTAAACGATCTGTAAGCCGACCAGGAAACATTTTTGTCGTTTCAAATTGAGAGGAGAGGAAATTCGGCCATGCTGTACTGTCTCTGCCAAACAGTCCTTCCCAAAGGAAGCAGGGTGGGAGAATGGTGGCAAAGGTGTGCCGTACTCTACGTCGACAGCCGCATGACGGGCAGGGCTCAGCTTAGTTTCCTCGGTGCCTAGAGGCGAATGCTTTCAAGTTTGTATGAAAGGCTGGTGTCCTAGGGCCAAGACATATGCGAGCTTTCCCTAGCCGCAAGGGCGAGGAGGACGCTTGAGAAGACATCGACACCCCCCCATCCCGGAGACAGTATTTTGCGTTTGGAGAACGAGAGGAGAGCTTTAGGCATAGGACTTTGTCCCTCGTGCTTCTAGGGGCTAAAGTGAAGCACCTCCTCCCTGTGGTTGTACACTGAGAATGATGGGAAGAGCGCTCAACCTGGCCAAGGGAAGTAGCTTCCTCTCAGAAGCAGAAAGCCTTCCTGTAATGCCATGGGAAGGGCCTTGGGTTCCTGGGCTGTGTGAAAATGGTAATGTCGAAGAAGGAAACATTTGCACTTTGCGTTGAGGCCTTGCAGTGCTCAGTGGAGTTGGACCGAGGGCAGCTTTCGGGGCAAACGTTGACCGTTGAGTGGAAGCATTTGGAAGGCCGAATGTTGAGGGTTACCTGGTTAGACCGGTTTCCCTTCCATTAGGAGCAGCGCCTGCTTACTGGGTATGTACCGCAGGGAAGGTCTAGTGGCAGAGCCCCTTCCTTAGGTGGATGGCCTAATGGCAGTCAAGTGCATGGGGAGCCCTGTCAAAGGGACAGCCATGCACATTAAGAAGAGTCACTTGAAACATGCCCTTGTGTCAGCGTACATGGTAGATTCATTTCCAGTCAAGGCTGTGTGAACTGTGTATCTTAGCAGCTTCTCTCTGTAGACCATGGGTGAGTCTCAGGCATGCCAGAACTCAGAAATATCACCCATTGTATGGATTCGGCTCTTGAAACTTCGGTCGCTTTGCAGTAAGGCTACAGTGCCTCTGCAAGGCCTGCACTACAACGGCTTCTGCTCGTTAGTTTACAGCTGCCTTCAGGTAAGAGAGGCAACGGTGAGTGGCCCAGAACTCTTCTCCACTGTCTAAAGTGATCCGTATTCCAAGCAGAAATAGGTTCGACTTGTCAAATGGAGGCAAAAGGAATTTCGCTCACGTCGTACTCTCTGTCCAAGAGTAAACAGCAGAGGGCGCAGTGTGTTAGAATGGATGCAGAGCTCTGCAAACCTCTTCCTCTTCAACCGAATGATAAGAACCGCTCAGCTTCGTTTCCTAGTGTGACTAGAGTCGAGTGCCTTCAAGTTGGTTTGACAGGCTGCTGTACTACTGCTGAAACATAGGTGAGTTTTCCTAGCCACACGCAAGATGGTTCAGAGGAATTCGACCCCTGTGGCGATGGACTTTCGCCCTTGGATCACTCGAGGAGCGTTTTAGGCATATGGCTTTGCTCCCGGCTGCTTCTAGGGCCGAAACCGAACACCCTCCTCCTTGTGGCATTTAATTGAGAAAGGGAGGAAATAGCCGTCCACCTGCCCAAAGAGATGTAGCTTCCTTACTGCAGCAGAAAGCCTTTCTTCAGTGCCATGGGAAGGGCCTTCTTTACCTGCCAGCTGAGAAAAGGATATGATTACAGAAGGAGAAATTCGCACTGTTCGTGGATCCCTGGGGGGTGGCTCAGAGTAGTTTTGCCAGGGGCAGCTTTGATTGCGAATGTGGCCTGCTTACTGGAGGAGTATGGAAGAAAGAGGCTTGAGTGTTACCTGGTTATACCCGTCTGTCCTACACGACAGTAGCGCTTGCATACACTCTACTGCAGGGCAAGAGCCCTGCAGGAGCAGCACTCTATCTTTTGGGGGAGGATCATGTGCAAGTCAGGTCCCTGTGGAGCTGTGTTCAATTGACAGTCAAAGCAAGATCAGAAGAGCCATTTGAAAAGTGCACTCATCTCAGCCTACCTGGTAGAAGCAAGTACTGTGTGAAACTTGTATCCTGCCAGCTGCTCCCCTTAGGTCGTGGGGAATCAGAGGCACTCTCGATTTTGGAAGTGTCACACACGGCATTGATTCGGCATGTGAAACTCCTCGGTCACAATGGAATCAGGCTACAATTCGCCCGGCAAGCCGGCACTACAACGGGTTCCTCACGGTACTCTCTAGCTGCCTTCAGGTAGGAGGTGCAAGCCTGCGCTGGCCAGAAAGTGTTTCCCCTACCGAAGAAGGCCCGTTTCCTGAGCAGTAAACGTATTTGTCCTGTCCAATTGAGACGAACCGGGATTTCGCTCACGGTGTACTGTCTCTGTTATGGAGTCCCCACCAGAGGAAGCAGGGTTGGTGAAAGTTTGCAGAGCTCTGAAATACACTTTGTCCTCAGCCGCAAGAAGAGAGGCGCTCAGTTTAGTTTCCTGGGGTGAGTAGAAGCGCATTCCTTTAGTTTGCATGAAAGGCTGGTATCCTGCTGGTAAAATACATGTGAGATTTCCTGGCCAGAAGGAGGATGGTTGAGAAGCAACGACCTCAGGGCAGAGGGACTTTGTGCTTGGGCCAAGAAAGGAGAGCTTTAGCTATAGGGCTTTGGTCGCTGCTGGTTTTTACCGCTCAAGCTGAGCACCGTCCTCCCTGGGGTAGTTAACTGAGAGTGATAGGAGAAAGCATTCAAGCTGCCAAGGAGAAGTCCCTTTCTTCCTGAGGCAGAAACCCTTTGTGCAATGCCATGGGAAGGGCCTTGCTTCCTGGCGGGTGAGCAAAAGTTAATGTTACAGAAGGAGAAATTCCCACACTGTGTGGAGCCCTGCCGTTGCTCAGAGGAGTTTTGCCGAGGGCAGCTCTCACTGCGAACGTTGACCCCTGGTGGGATCATTTGAAAGGCCGAGTCTTTAGTGTTACCTGGGGAGACCTGTCTGTCTCTCTTACGCAGAGAGTAGGGCTTGCTTTCTGGCTACTGCAGGGAATTCTACGTGCAGAACCCTCTCCTTAGGGGGCTGATCAAATGGAAGTCAAGTGCACGGAGTGCCCTTAAGGGGACAACCAGGCATATTAACCAGAGGTACTTGAAACCTGCACTCATCTCAGTGTGCACGGTAGAATCGTCTACGGTGAAGCACGTGTAAAATGGGTGTCCTACGCACTGCTCTCCGAAGGCCATGGGTGAGTCTGCTGCCTGCTAGACCTCAGCATCCTCACACGTTGGGTTCAATCGGCTTTTGAGACTCTTCGCTCACTTTGGAATAAGGCTACAGTTCCACTGGCAACGCTACTTTACAACGGTCTCCTCACGTTACTTTATATCTGCCTTCAGCAAGGAGAGGCGAGGGTGAGTGGGCTGGAAAGTGTTTCCACCGTCTTAAACGATCTGTAAGCCGACCAGGAAACATTTTTGTCGTTTCAAATTGAGAGGAGAGGAAATTCGGCCATGCTGTACTGTCTCTGCCAAACAGTCCTCCCCAAAGGAAGAAGGGTGGGAGAATGGTGGCAAAGGTGTGCCGTACTCTACGTCGACAGCCGCATGAGGAGCAGGGCTCAGCTTAGTTTCCTCGGTGCCTAGAGGCGAATGCTTTCAAGTTTGTATGAAAGGCTGGTGTCCTAGGGCCAAGACATATGCGAGGTTACCCTAGCCGCAAGGGCGAGGAGGACGCTTGAGAAGACATCGACACCCCCCCATCCCGGAGACAGTATTTCGCCTTTGGAGAACGAGAGGAGAGCTTTAGGCATAGGACTTTGTCCCTCGTGCTTCTAGGGGCTAAAGTGAAGCACCTCCTCCCTGTGGTTGTACACTGAGTATGATGGGAAGAGCGCTCAATCTGGCCAAGGGAAGTAGCTTCCTCTCTGAAGCAGAAAGCCTTCCTGCAATGCCATGGGAAGGGCCTTGGGTTCCTGGGCTGTGTGAAAATAGTAATGTCGCAGAAGGAAACATTTGCACTTTGCGTTGAGGTCTTGCAGTGCTCAGTGGAGTTGGACCGAGGGCAGCTTTCGGGGCAAACGTTGACCGTTGAGTGGAAGCATTTGGAAGGCCGAATGTTGAGGGTTACCTGGTTAGACCGGTTGCCCTTCCATGAGGAGCAGCGTCTGCTTACTGGGTACGTACCGCAGGGAAGGTCTAGTGGCAGAGCCCCTTCCTTAGGTGGATGGCCTAATTGCAGTCAAGTGCATGGGGAGCCCTGTCAAAGGGACAGCCATGCACATTAAGAAGAGGCACTTGAAACATGCCCTTGTGTCAGCGTACACGGTAGATTCATTTCCAGTCAAGGCTGTGTGAACTGTGTATCTTAGCAGCTTCTCTCTGTAGACCATGGGTGAGTCTCAGGCATGCCAGAACTCAGAAATATCACCCATTGTATGGATTCGGCTCTTGAAACTTCGGTCGCTTTGCAGTAAGGCTACAGTGCCTCTGCAAGGCCTGCACTACAACGGCTTCTGCACGTTAGTTTACAGCTGCCTTCAGGTAAGAGAGGCAACGGTGAGTGGCCCAGAACTCTTCTCCACTGCCTAAAGTGATCTGTATTCCAAGCAGAAATAGGTTCGACTTGTCAAATGGAGGCAAAAGGAATTTCTCTCACGTCGTACTCTCTGTCCAAGAGTAAACAGCAGAGGGCGCAGTGTGTTAGAATGGATGCAGAGCTCTGCAAACCTCTTCCTCTTCAGCTGAATGAGAAGAAGCGCTCAGCTTCGTCTCCTAGTGTGACTAGAGTCGAGTGCCTTCAAGTTGGTTTGACAGGCTGCTGTACTACTGCTGAAACATACGTGAGTTTTCCGAGCCACACGCAAGATGGTTCAGAGGAAGTCGACCCCTGTGGCGATGGACTTTCGCCCTTGGATCACTCGAGGAGCGTTTTAGGCATACGGCTTTGCTCCCGGCTGCTTCTAGGGCCGAAACCGAACACCCTCCTCCTTGTGGCATTTAGTTGAGAAAGGGAGGAAATAGCCGTCCACCTGCCCAAAGAGACGTAGCTTCCTTTCTGCAGCAGAAATCCTTTCTTCAGTGCCATGAGAAGGGCCTTCTTTACCTGCCAGCTGAGAAAAGGATATGATTACAGAAGGAGAAATTCGCACTGTTCGTGGATCCCTGGGGGGTGGCTCAGAGTAGTTTTGCCAGGGGCAGCTTTGATTGCGAACGTGGCCTGCTTACTGGAGGAGTATGGAAGAAAGAGGCTTGAGTGTTACCTGCTTATACCCGTCTGTCCTACACGACAGTAGCGCTTGCATACACTCTACTGCAGGGCAAGAGCCCTGCAGGAGCAGCACTCTATCTTTTGTGGGAGGATCATGTGGAAGTCAGGTCCCTGTGGAGCTGTGTTCAATTGACAGTCAAAGCAAGATCAGAAGAGCCATTTGAAAAGTGCACTCATCTCAGCCTACCTGGTAGAAGCAAGTACTGTGTGAAACTTGTATCCTGCCAGCTGCTCCCCTTAGGCCGTGGGGGAGTCGGAGGCACTCTCGATTTTGGAAGTGTCACACACGGCATTGATTCGGCATGTGGAACTCCTCGGTCACAACGGAATCAGGCTACTATTCGCCCGGCAAGCCGGCACTACAACGGGTTCCTCACGGTACTCTCTAGCTGCCTTCAGGTAGGAGGTGCAAGCCTGCACTGGCCAGAAAGTGTTTCCCCTACCGAAGAAGGCCCGTTTCCCGAGCAGTAAACGTATTTGTCCTGTCCAATGGAGACGAACCGGGATTTCGCTCACGGTGTACTATCTCTGTTATGGAGTCCCCACCAGAGGAAGCAGGGTTGGTGAAAGTTTACAGAGCTCTGAAATACACTTTGTCCTCAGCCGCAAGAAGAGAAGCGCTCAGTTTAGTTTCCTGGGGTGAGTAGAAGTGCATTCCTTTAGTTTGCATGAAAGGCTGGTATCCTGCTGGTAAAATACATGTGAGATTTCCTGGCCAGAAGGAGGATGGTTGAGAAGCAACGACCTCAGGGCAGAGGGACTTTGTGCTTGGGTCAAGAAAGGAGAGCTTTAGCTATAGGGCTTTGGTCGCTGCTGGTTTTTACCGCTCATGCTGAGCATCGTCCTCCCTGGGGTAGTTAACTGAGAGTGATAGGAGAAAGCATTCAAGCTGCCAAGGAGAAGTCCCTTTCTTCCTGAGGCAGAAACCCTTTGTGCAATGCCATGGGAAGGGCCTTGCTTCCTGGCGGGTGAGCAAAAGGTAATGTTACAGAAGGAGAAATTCCCACACTGTGTGGAGCCCTGGCGTTGCTCAGAGGAGTTTTGCCGAGGGCAGCTCTCACTGCGAACGTTGACCCCTGGTGGGATCATTTGAAAGGCCGAGTCTTTAGTGTAACCTGGGGAGACCTGTCTGTCTCTCTAACGCAGAGAGTAGGGCTTGCTTTCTGGCTACTGCAGGGAATTCTACGTGCAGAGCTCTCTCCTTAGGTGGTGATCAAATGGAAGTCAAGTGCATGGGGTTCCCTTAAGGGGACAACCAGGCATATTAAGAAGAGGCACTTGAAACCTGCACTCATCTCAGTGTGCACGGTAGAATTGTCTACGGTGAAGCATGTGTAAAATGGGGGTCCTACGCACTGCTCTGCGAAGGCCTTGGGTGAGTCTGCTGCCTGCTAGACCTCAGCATCCTCACACGTTGGGTTCAATCGGCTTTTGAGACTCTTCGCTCACTTTGCAATAAGGCTACAGTTCCACTGGCAACGCTACCTTACAACGGTCTCCTCACGTTACTTTATATCTGCCTTCAGCAAGGAGAGGCAAGGGCGAGTGGGCTGGAAATCCTTTCCACCATCTTAAACGATCTGTAAGCCGACCAGGAACCGTTTTTTTCGTTTCAAATTGAGAGGAGAGGAAATTCGGCTATACTGTACTGTCTCTGCCAAACAGTCCTCCCCAAAGGAAGCACGGTGGGAGAATGGTGGCAAAGTTGTGCCATACCCTACGTCGACAGCCGCATGACGGGCAGGGCTCAGCTTAGTTTCCTCGGTGCCTAGAGGCGAATGCTTTCAAGTTTGTATGAAAGGCTGGTATCCTAGGGCCAAAAAAAAGTTTCTTCCAGCTTTGTGAAAAATGCCATTGGTTATTTGATAGGGATTACATTGAATCTGTAGATTGCCTCGGGTAGTATGTTCATTTTAACAATATTGACTCTTCCAATTTGAGAACTCAGTATATGTTTTTTTTTTAAGTTTTATTTATTTATTTTTGTCTGTGTTGGGTCTTCATTGCTGCTTACGGGCTTTCTCTATTTGCGGTGAGCGGGGGCTACTCTTCCTTGTGGTGAACGGGCTTCTCCTTGTGGTGGTTTCTCTTGTTGCAGAACACGGGTTCTAGGCGTGTGCACTTCAGTGCACATGGGCTCAGTATTTGTGGCATGAGGGGTCTAGAGCACAGGCTCAGTAGTTGTGGCACACAGGCTTAGTTGCTCTGCGGCATGTAGGATCTTCCCAGACTAGGGCTCGAACCCGTGTCCCTTGCATTGGCAGGCCGATTCTTAACCACTGCACCACCAGGGAAGCTTCTCAGTATATCTTTTCATATATTTGTGTCATCTTCAATTTCTTTCATCAGCATCTTATAGTTTTCAGAGTACAGGTCTTTTCCCTGCTTAGGTAAATTTATTCCTAGGTATTTTATTTATTGATGTGATGGTAAATGGAATTGTTTTCTTTAGTTTCTCTTTCTGAGTTTTCATTGTTAGTGTATAGAAATGGAACACATTTCTGTGTATTAATTTTGTAACTGGCAACTTTACTGAATTCATTGATGAGTTCTTGTAGTTTTCTGGTGGTGTCTTTAAGATTTTCTGTGTATAATAACATGTTGTCTGCAAACAGTGACTGTTTTACTTCTTCCTTTCCAATTTGGATTCCTTTTATTTCTTTTTCTTCTCTTATTGCTGTGGCTAGGCCTTTGCTGTGTTGAATAATAGTGGTGAGAGTGGGCATTCTTGTTGCTGATTAGAGGAACTGTTTACAGCTTTTCATCATTGAGTATGATGTTAGCTGTGGGTTTGTCATATATGGCCTCTTTATGTTGAGGTAGTTTCCCTCTATGCCCACTTTCTGCAGAGTTTTTATAATAAATCGATGTTGAATCCCATCAAAAGTTTTTCTGCATCTATTTAGATGATCACATGTTTTTTATTCTTCAGTTTGTCAATGTGGTGTATCACATTGATGGATATGTGGATATTGAAAAATCCTTGCATCCCTGGAGTAAATCCCATTTGATCATGGTGTATGATCCTTTTAATGTACTTTTGGATTCAGTTTCCTAGTATTTTTGTTGAGAATTTTTACATATAGTTTCATCAGTGATATTGGCCTAAATTTTCTTTGTTTGTAATATCTTTGTCTAGTTTTGGTATCAGGGTGTTAGTGGCTTCATAGAACAGGTTTGGAAGTCTTCCTTCCTGTGCAATTTATGAAATATTTTGAGAAGGATATGTGTTAACTCTTCTCTAAATATTTGGTAGAATTCATCTCTGAAGCCATCTGGTCCTGTACTTTTGTTTGCTGGGAGTTTTAAAATTGCTGATTCAATTTCAGTACTGGTAATTGGTCTGTTTATATTTTCTATTTCTTCCTGGTTCAGTGTTGGTAGATTGTACTTTTCTAAGAATTTGTCCATTTCTTCTACGTTGTACATTTTATTGGCATATAGTTACTTGTAGTGTTCTTTTATGTTCTTTTGTATTTCTGTGGTGTTGGTCATAACTTCTTTTTCATTTCTGATTTTATTGGTTTGGGCCCTTTTCTCAAAGAACCAGTTTTTAGTTTCATTGATGTTTTCCATTGCTTTTTTTAGCCTCTACCTTATTTATTTCGGCTCTGATCTTTATGATTTCTTTCCTTCTACTAAATTTGGGTTTTGTTTGTTCTTCTTTCTCTTGTTCCTTCAGTTGTAAGGTTAGTTTGCTTATTTAAGAGTTTTCTTTTTTCCTGAGGTAAACTTGTATCCCTATAAACTTCCCTCTTAGAGCAGGTTTTGCTACAACCCTAGGTTTTGGATAACTGTGTTTTCATTTCCATTTGTCTCTAGGTATTTTTTACTTCTTCTTTGATTTCTTCTGTGATTCATTGGTTCTTTAGTAGCCTATTGTTTAGCTTCCACGTGTTTTTGTTTTTTGCAGTTTTCTTCTTGTAGTTGATTTCACGTCTCATAGTGCTGTCATTGAAAAAATGCTTGAAATGATTTCAATTTTCTTAAATTCACTGAGGTTTGTTTTGTGGCCTAGCATGTGATCTAACCTGGAGAATATTCCATGTGCACTTGAAAAGAATGTGTATTCTGATGCTTTCGGATAGAATGCACCCCCACCTGCATCCCCACCCCATCCCCACCTCCACCCCCACCCCATCTCCACCCCATCCCCATCCCCACTGAGAGCATTACTGATTTTCTGTCTAGATTATCTGTCCATTGATGTAAGTGAGGTGTTAAAGTCTGCTACTATTATATTCATGTCAATTTCTCCTTTTATGTACATTAAGATTTGCTTATATATTTAGGTTCTCCTTTGCTGGGTGCATATATATTCACAATTGTTATATCTTCTCTTGGATTGATCCCTTGATCATTATGTAGTGTCTTTCTCTGTCTCTTGTAACAATCTTTATTTTAAAGTTTCTTTTGTCCGATATTAAGTATTGCTATGCTGGCTTTCTTTTGATTTCCATTTGTGTTGAATACATTTTCCATCTCCTCACTTCCAGCCTGTATGCGTCTCTAGATCTGAAGTGAGTCCCTTGTAGGCAGCATATATACGTGTTTGTTTGTTTCTTTGTTTCATCCACTCAGCTAATCTATGTCTTTTGGTTGCAGGATTTAGTCTGTTTACATTTAAGGTAATTATTGATGTGTATGTTATTGCCATTTTATTCATTGTTTTGGACTTATTTTTGTGGGTCTTTTTTTCCCCTTTCTCCTTTTCTTCTCTTCTCTTGTTTTTTGATGGCTATCTTTAGTGTTATGTTTAGGTTCCTTTTTCTTATTTGTGTGTATATCTATTATAGATTTTTGGTTTGCAGCTATAATGAGGTTTTTGTATAACATCCTATATATAAATGTGATTGTTTTCAGTTGCTGATCTCATTGTCAAATTACCCTGCATTTGTACTCTCCTCATCTCACAATTACTGTCTTTGATAACATATTTTACATCTAATTTTTTTATGTATCCCTTAATTTCTTATTGTGGATACAGATGATTTTATTACTTTTGTCTTTAACCTCCCTACTAGCTTTGTGTGTGTATGATTTCTTTCTTTTACTGTATGTTTGCCTTTACAGATGAAGTTCTTCATTTCATAATTTTCTTATTTCTAGTTGTGACCTTTTCTTTTTTGCCTGGAAAATTCCTTTAACATTTGTTGTAAAGCTGGTTTTGTGGTGCTGAATTCTTTTAGGTTTTGTTTTTCTGTTAAGCTTTTGATTTCTCCATCAAATCTGAATATGTGTCTTGCTGGGTAGAATATTTTTGTTTGTAGACTTTTCCCTTTCATCACTTTAAATATATTGTCTCACTCCCTTCTGGCCCTCAGAGTTTCTGCTGAAAAATCAGCTGATAGCCTTATGGGAGTTCCCCTGTATGTTATTTGTTGCTTTTTCCTTGATGCTTTTAATATTCTCTCTTTATTTTTAATTTTTGTCATTTTGATTACAATGTGTCTTGGTGCTTTTCTCTTTTGGTTAATTCTGTATGGGACTCTCTGCACTTCCTGGACTTAGGTGATTGTTTCTTTTCACAGGTTAGGGAATTTTTCAGCTATTATGTCTTCAAATATTTATTCAGGCCCTTTCTCTCTCTATTCTCCTTCTAGCACCCCTGTAATGCAAATATTAGTGTGCTTGATGTTGTCCTTGAGGTCTCTTAAGCTCTTCTCATTTCTTTTCATTCTTTTTTCTGTTCAGCATCAGTGATTTCCACTACTCTGTCTTCCAGCTCACTGATCTGCTCTGTATCATTTAGTCTATTACTGATTCCTTCTAGTGTATTTTTCATTTTTTTGTATTCTTCATCTCTGTTTGATTGTTCTTTTTACTTTCTAACTTTAAAAAAAAAACTTCTGACTTCTTGCTGTGTGCAACTATTCTCCTCCCAAGTTCTTTGATCATCTTTACAATCATTACTCTGAACTTTTTCTTGGGCAGGTTGTCCATTTCCACTTCATTTAAGGCTTCTTCTGACTTTTTAAGTTGCTGTTTTTTAATGTGTGTGGTAGGTTAGTCACATTTCTTGATCTTGGAGAAGTGGCCTGCTGTAAGAGATGTCCTATGCATCCTGGTAGTGCACTTCCCTCTCATCATCCAAGCTATAAGCTCTAAGGGTTCACCTAGGAGGGCTGTGTTGGTCCTTCTATTGTGGTGGGCTGACTATGTGGGCTTAGTTGTAGGCTTAGTTGGCCCCTAGTCTGGTTGGTTGCCAGGTCCTTCCTGTGTGAGTGCTGTTGGCTGCTGTTTAGCAGGACCTGGTCATGAGGTGGCTGGTTGCAGAACCCTAGAGGGCTCGAGGGCTAAAGCTGGCTCACTGATAGGTGGAGTCACAGCCCCAAAGTCTCTGAGTCTGTTGCCCACACACTGGCAGTTGAAACCAGGTTCTGGGGTTAGGGCTGAACTACTTGTGGGCAGAGCTTGTTTCTGGAGTCTGGCTGCAGGGTCCAGGGATCCTCAAGGTCGTTTCAGATCATAGGTGGTGGGGGCAGTTCCTAACACAGTTGGGAATGGGGTCCAGGGTGTCACAAGGGTTACATTGGCTTGCTAGTGGTTAGGGCCAGATCCCAGATGGTCCCAGGTAGGGACTGGCCTGTTGTTGGCTGACTCTCTGCAGGCTGTGAGATCATAGTTTTCTTGCTTCTGGTATCTTCCCCTTAGTGGGTGAGGCTGCTCTAGAGGCTAGTGCAGGCTTCCTGGAGTGAAGGGTTGGTGCCTGTCAAATAATGGGTGGAGCTGGATCTTGGCCCTCTGGGGGGCAAAGCCATGTCTAAGGGTGTGTTTAGAGGAGGCTGTAGGCTCAGGAAGTCTTTAGTTAGCCTGTCTGCCAATGGGTGCATTTGTGTCATGCCCAGTCAGTTGTTTGATCTGAGACACCCTAGCACTGGTGCCTGTAGGCTTTTGGTTGGTTTTGGCACTAATGAGGCAAGATGGCAGTCACCAGCAGCAGTGTTCACATGGTTGAATGTTTGCAAATATGTCTGCACCAGTGTCTATGTCCCCAGGGTGAACCACAGCAGCCCCCTGCCTCTTCAGGAGACTCTCCAAGAGAAGGAGGTAGGTCTGGACCAGGGTCCTATCAAATTACTGCTTTTGCTCTGTGTCCTGGTGCATATGATTTTGTGTGTGCCCTTTAAGAGTGAAGTCTCTATTTTGCCCAGTCCTGTGGCACTCCTACAATTAAGCCCTGCTGACCTTCAAAGCCAAATTCTCTGGAGGCTCATCTTCCCAGTGCCAGATCCTTGGGCTGGGGAGCTTGATATGGGACCCACAACTCTCACTCCTGTGGAAGAACCCCTGCAATATAATTATTTCCAGTTTGTTGGTCACCACCCCCCCGGGTGGATATGGGATGTGATTATATTGCAAGTCCGCCCTTCCTATCTGTCTATTTGTGGTCCCTTCTTTATGTCTTTCATTGTAGAAGATCTTCTCTGGTAGGTTCCAATCTTTTACATCAATGGGTTTTCTGCAGATAGTTGTGATTTGGTGTGCTCGTGAAAGGAAGTGAGCTCGTGGTCTTTCTACTGTGCCATCTTGGCCACTTTCCAAAGGTAAATAAGGCCTCTGAAAGTTGATTGGTCATTGGATGACTGAATAATCCTATCATCAGTGAACATTATCTTGCATAAAGTAGAAAAAAATAAAAATTAGTGTCCCTGAATTTTGTCATGGAGTTTTCTCTTATTTATTTTGCACACCAAGTAATTTTAGTTTCTCTAACATTAATCTGTATATATACCAATCATTTAGTAAAATTTATTGGACAAAAGGTAATTACAGTGATTTTCATTAAAAAACAAGGCTTGCTTTCTAGGAGTCAGGTGTTTTCCACAAGCATGTCATCGTTTGACTCTCAGGCTGGAATTCTACGTGTTGGCAATGTCAACTGTCTCTAATCATCAGAACTCTTTTTTTTTTAAGGGCCAATTCAAGCAGGCTTAAGCCTTCATTTGGCATTTCTTCTTAGCTAGGTCTAGTTGAGAATGAGCTCTACTGGAGAAATTGGTATATTTTGGAGATACAGGACAGATCAAGATTTGTGCTTTACAAACTATTCCACTCCTTTTATTCTCCTGCAGCCCCAGTGACCATTAGTGGTGTTCCTCTAAGATTTTTCCCCTGACACCTCTTGTTGGGATATTCTTCTTCTAGTAGAGTCACTTATTATTTCTAGTTTATGAAAGGCATTCAATCCTGTTTTAACACTAATACCACATTTCTTTTTAATTTTCTGTTGCACTTTGAGTCATTTCATTGAAGTTTGGAAGAGAACGCGATATAAGTACATGACTAGAAGTATGTTCAATTTAATAGCTGCCTTTATTTTCTTCTGTTTTACAAATGAATGATTTAGCTTTGTTTATTCCCTGGAAGCGTGACTAGTTATAATTACCAAATGCCTTGTATCTGTTAGTAGTGAAACTGAAGCTATAATTATATTCCTACTAAGAATACTAACAGTTAAATTTCAGAATTCTAAAGTTCTAAGAATATATAAATAATTTACCATGGATGAATTTTAAATTACAAAATACTGCATAACAGTCATAGCAAATTGGAACAACTCAGAAAATGTGTATTATAAATCCCAAAGTTCTTCCCCATATTCTGTCCCATTCATGGTAAACAACTGTCCAATAGTTTAGTATTATTCACATTTTTTCTATTTCTCACATCTATCCATTTATCACAGTTTTTGTTTATTTTTAAAAATTGCTTCCTCTTCTATATGTCACTGGGTATATGTAAAAGACTTGTTATTGTTTTGTAGCTTGTTTGATCACTCTTATATATCAAGTGTGTTTTATAGTGGTAATAAATGTAAGCATTCTTTAGTATACAGACTATTGCATATCATTTTTTTGGATAAACCATTTGCCTATTTATGAACATTTAACTCATATTCATAGTTTGCTTAAAAAATGTCTTCCAAGAGCATCTCTTTTCAGTTTTGTGAGAATTTCTTTGTTACATGGAATCTTGGAAGTGAAATTGCTGGTTAATTGTCATGCTTTAGCTTGTGAAACAAATTTCTAGATTACTCCCCCAAATGAACCAACTTATACCCCATCACCAGCTGGTGCCCACTTTTCCACACAGCCTACCCCACTGGATGTGATCAATCTACTTTACTTTTTTGGTCAATCAAAATAGCTTCATGGTGCCACAAAAATTATGTAAGTACATAACTCCTAAATCCCATTGGTTTAACACAACTAAAATTTTATTTATCTATGACCAAAATTTTCCCTTCTAAACTTTAATTGAGCCATCTGAAACAAATGTCCTAGAGACACTATTTTTAAACATATAGACCCAATATTAACACATATTGCTTCCTCTCACCATCCATTGGCCCTCATCACCTGCTAGTGTTTAAATACTTTAAAAACATACACAAATAATACAAATACATGCTTGGAGGAAATGTCTAAAACTGGAAAATTAGCAAAAAGAGCAAATAAATAATATTTTAAAATCAATAAATAAGAGTCAGAGTGCAAGAAATCCATGTAAGAATGACAGAATCAGCAGACCTTGTACACTCACTCACAGGTGAAGGCTGCTTGTTTGCCACTCTGCTTTTATGTTCCCTGCTGAGGGTAAATGGAAAGTTTCCACAATTCTATATTTGATTGGCTTGAATGACCTCTATACACAAAATGTACTGTATGTTAACACATGTATATGGAATCTAAAAAAAAATTAAAAGGTTCTGAAGAACCTAGGGGCAGGACAGGAATAAAGACGCAGATGTAGAGAATGGACGTGAGGACACGGGGAGGGGGAAGGGTAAGCTGGGACGAAGTGAGAGAGTGGCATGGACTTATATATACTACCCAATGTAAAACAGATAGCTAGTGGGAAGCAGCCACATAGCACAGGGAGATCAACTCGGTGCTTTGTGACCACCTAGAGGGGTGCGGTAGGGAGGATGGGAGGGAGACGCAAAAGGGAGGAGATATGAGGATATATGTATATGTATAGCTGATTCACTTTGTTATAAAGCATAAACTAACACACCATTGTAAAGCAATTATACTCCAATAAAGATGTTAAAGTAAAATAAAATAAAATAAAATAATCGATCTAAAAAACCAAAACTGCCAACTTTCTCTATATGCTTTTAAATTTATTTACCCTTCAGAAAAAAATCTTTCTGTAAAGGAAAAAATAATGGCAACCTTCCAAGTGAGTACTTCTGGTCTTTTAAAGCAAAACGGCTATTAGAGGATAAGGTTCTAAAGGGGAAACTTCTCATCACAGCTCCCACAGCTGATGTCAAGATAAAAATACTTCCTCCAGGAAAGTGTAACAAAGCAGCTGTGCTCACTTTATTGGGCCACTAAAAACAGGCACCCTATCAGAGAAGGCCACAGATAATAAGTACAATAGGGCAGTGAATACACTTTGCATGATACTGTAGCCATGACTGTATTATCCTCATTTCTCCTGTGAAACATATTTCTCCAGACTCAAATCACATTAGCCATCAACAGCGTTCCAGGAGGGAGCTTGGAATACAGAGCCATCCCTGGGAGCAATGTTTTTAATCCAAGTGTCAAAAGAATTGGGGTTACACATTTGTAAACAAAACAGTGCTCCCACAGTTTTAAGATTAACATAGTAATTTAATTCCATAGGATTTTTTTCTTTTTAAACCATCTTTTTTAAGGCATTAACCCAGGGCATAGAATTTACAGTTTCTACTTATTTAATTCACTATCATATTGCTGGGTACCCAAAATTTCCTGACTTGAGAATGAAAACTGAAATATAAAGACTGAATCCACAAATTACTGCAATGACGGCATACCAAAATGTAATTTAAGATAATTTTCCACAAATTCAAATTCTCTTTTTTTCCAGTAACATTACAAACTGAAAGTTTTGAAGAGCATTTTTTTCCATGTGTATGTCAGTGTCTCATAAAGAAAAACTGGGTGGCCTGACAGTCTCTGGGGACAGATGTATTGTCCTAAAGGAGAGTAAAAAGGACTTTGAGGCTTGGCCCCTAACGTTTTCCACCCTACACACCATCACAGCAGTATAGTGAATAATAAGAGCTAAATGGCATTACTTTTTACAAGGATCACAAATTCTATTTACTTCAGGGGTATCAGGGTGACATAAATAAATGAAGAGGGCCAGATGAAATTAATGGGCAGTGATTAGGTATAAGATGAATTATATTAGAGTATAATTGTGCTGACTAAAGATGTTCACAATTTTTTAAAGTGTGCCAGTTAAAAATAATGAAATGTGCATAAATGTTTCTAAATTGCATCTGTTACAATCTGCACTTCTCAAAGATGAAGTTAAGCAAAAGTGTTTTTGTATCACTAAGCTCTAGTGTAAAATCTAATATTAAGAGTTTTCTGACCACTACTTGTTTAAGTGAATTGAGAGATTCCTCCCATCATCTCTGAAACCAGATGGGGACAATGGGAAGGTTTACAGAGACTATCAGACAAGCAGAGTACATGGGCATGGCCATGTTATTGGACAAAGGAAGGCAGAACATTTAGAAAACTGGGCATCTTTCTCTGTACTTACAGAAAAGTCTGTGCTACCATCCTGCGGCTTATCTTCCTTGGTCAGTCCTTACAATTGCTCCATCAAAAAAATCAAAGTCTATTTGCATGTTAAATGAATAACCTGTTAACCGAAGATAAATGTGTTAATGATAGAATTTTAATGTCATATAGGGCTGTATGAGAAGTGTAAAATACTTCCAGAATTATTAAAACCACCTAATGGATATAAATGTCATACAACACAATATAAAAAAAAAAAACCTGATTAAAAATGAGCCAGGGCTTCCCTGGTGGCGCAGTGGTTGAGAATCTGCCTGCCAATGCAGGGGACACGGGTTCGAGCCCTGGTCTGGGAAGATCCCACATGCCGCGGAGTGACTGGGCCCGTGAGCCACAATTACTGAGCCTGCGCGTCTGGAGCCTGTGCTCCGCAACAAGAGAGGCCGCGATGGTGAGGGGCCCGCGCAGCGCGATGAAGAGTGGACCCTGCTCACCGCAACTGGAGAGGGCCCTCGCACAGAAACGAAGACCCAAAACAGCCATAAATAAATAAATAAATAAAAATTAAAAAAAAAAAAAAATGAGCCAAATACCTTAATAGACATTTTTCCAAAGAAGGTATACTCATGGCCATTGGACACATGAAAAAATGCTCAACATTGCTAATCATCAGAGAAATGCAAATCAAAACCACCATGAGATATCACCTCACTTCTGTCAAAATGGCTATGATCATAAAGTCTATAAATAACAAATATTGGAGAGAATGTGGAGAAAAGGGAACCCTAGTGCACTGTTGGTGGAAATATAAATTGGTTTGGGCACTAAGGAAAACAGTATGGAGATAACTAAAAATAGAACTACCACATGATCCAGCAATTTAACACCTGGGTATATTTCTGAAGAAAATAACAACATTAATTCAAAAAGACACATACACCCCAATGTTCATAGAAACACTATTTACAATAGCGAAGACATTGAAGCAACCTAAATGTCCACCAACAGAATGGATGGATAAAGATGTGATGTATATATGTATATATATAATATATATATACACACACAATAGAATACTACTAAGCTATAAAAATAATGAAATTCTGCTATTTGAAACAACACAGACCTAGATGGTATTACACTTAGTGAAATAGGTCAGAGAAAGACAAATATTCTGTTATCATTTATATATGGAATCTGAAAAATAAAACTAAGTGTATATAACAAAACAGAAACAGACTCACAGATATAGAGAACAAACCAGTGGTTACCAGTGGGGAGACGGAAGTGGGGAAGGATAAGGTAGGAGTAAGGGATTAAGAGGTACAAAGTACTATGTATGAAATAAATAAGCTACAAGAATATATTGTACATCATAGAGAATACAGACATTATTTTGTAATAACTTTAAATGGAGTATAATCAATAAAAATATCAAATCACTGTGCTGTGCCTGAAACACATATAATGTTGTAAATTAACTATACTTAAATAAAAAGGATAAGCACAATAAATAAATAAATAAATAAAATTTAAAAATAAATAAATAAAATTTAAAAACTACTCTATAGAGATGAACTTCTACATGAACTTCATGTAAAAGGAGAAATATTCTGGGAATTTAGCTGTAAATTCTGGGAATTTGTCAGTAAAGAATGTAGATGCCATTTGATCCTATCTTACTCTTTTACAAATAGAATAACCAAGACCCAAAAGAGTCATGTCCTTTTAACAAGACGCATAGATAATAATAACAGGGCCAGAACTAGACTTCAAGTATTTTGATTCCAAATCTGATGCTGGTCTTTTCACCACATCATATGGTCTTGCAAAGCAAATATATCACAGTAGACTACTCCGTTTCAATATTGACAGGTAGGGAAATAAAAGATAATCTGCAGAAAGGAAAGGCCACTCTCCCAAGGTCTCTGGTAGGGGGAATGAGGGCAAGAGAAATCTTCTTATGTTCTTGTGGAGAATCAGACAAACTTTGAATGGGACAGGGTACAGCAAGTCCATAATAAATGTCATTCTATTAAAAGATAAATATAACAATATAAACTTAAAAAGCTATAATTGATATAAAAATTTGACCTTCATTATCAAAATTCTAAATTAAGCTATTAGTCATTCAAGTTAGCATTTTCAAAAAAACCACTAGATTCTGCCCTGTACTGAAGGATCCAAATTCTCTACATTTTCTCTAAAATGTAGTTTATTTCAAAGAACTTTCAAAGAAGAGATCAAGATGGAAGCGTAGGAGAATGCAGAAGTCACCTTCCCACAAGAACACAGCAAAAACACATCTACATGTGGAACAATTCTCACTGAAAACTAACTGGAGGCTGGCAGAAAGACTCCTGTACAACCAAAACTGTAAGAAAGATACACATGGAATCAGGTGGGAAGAGGAGAGAAGTGATCAGGTCAGAACCTGTGTCCCTGGGAGGAGACTCAGAAGAAAAGGGAGATTCCATATGTGGAGATCCTCCCTGGGGAGTGAGTGGTTTGAACCACACATTGGGTGTCCCAGCCCTGGGGTCTGCCACAGGGAAAATGAGCTTCCTTGGCTGGTTGGAGGGCCAGTGGGACCAACAGGAAGGCTGTGGGGATCCTGGACACTGCTCATGAGGAGAGCATGAGCACTTGCTTTCTCCTGGAGCAGGGCAGACAGGGTGGGTTGAAAACTGCATGGGTGGCTGGTTGGTTTCCCATGACCACCCTGGTACATCCCCCAGCCTGAGCCAAGTGGATACTCCAGCCCCACTTGCGAGCTTGGCTGTGAGACACAGAGGTGGCTCAGACCACAAGTGGCATCTAAGCAGGGCAGGGAAAGCCATTATTGGGGCTTACACAGGCAGAAGAAGCCCCAATCTCTGTTTATGACCAGACTATCACAGGCTGTGCCCTGACCCACACTGAGGGACCACACAGGCTCCATCTTCCCTGTAACGCAGCTCCACAACAGAAGCTGAAGGGAGAGTCCAGCTATGAGAAAAAAAGGAGGCACAGACCTAAAGTGGCATCTCAGCAAGGTGAGGACAACCACTGCTGACACTTATGCAGGCAATGCATCAGAAGTGTTCTGTATCTCTAAGCCTGGCCAGACCAATATAGCCCATGCCCTGACCTACACCAAGTGCCCACACAAGGCCCTCTTACTCCAGCACTACTCCTCTCTGGGGCAAGAGTGCCAGTACTAGTCATGGAAGAGCACACACTTAGAGGGACTGGAGCAAGCTCAGACCAAACCTCAGGGCATCTCTCCAGCAACCTGGGACCCCACTCTGCCACCAATAGCGTGCTGATGGTTGCCAAGCAGAGAAGCCCTGGCTCACACCTGGATCCAGCCTTAGCCCCTCCATCTCTAGCCCCACCTCCCACCAAGGTGATAGTTGTCAGCCAGAGGAAAGACATGACGTGTGCATATCAAATCCAGCTCTCCCAGCAAATTCACTGGGCACACACTGACTGTATAGGGACACTCTCACACAAGGACATCCCTTTAGGCCATGTTAGGTAACTGTGTCGCTTAATTTCGAAGAGATAAAGTTATGCAAAATGAGAAAGTAGAGGAACATGTTTTAATTGAAGAACAAGAGAAAACCCCTTGGGGGAGGGCAGAAAGACTCATGAAACAGAAAAAAAAAGATAAAGAATTCAAAGCATTAGTAATAAGAATGCTAACTGAATTAGGGAAAAGAGTAGATAAAACAGTGAGAATTTTAACAAGAAACTAGAAAATATAAAAATAACAAATCATAATTGAAGAATACAATAACTGAAATGAAAAATGCACAGGAAAGAATTAATAGGAGACTAAATGATACAGTAGAAGGTATAGATGATCTGGAAGATAGAATAGTGGAAATCACCCAATCAGAACAGCAAAATGAAAAACAAATAAAAAATAAGAACAGTTTAAGGAATCTATGGGACAACATCAAGCATACCAACATTCGTATTATAGGGATCAAAGGAGAAGAGAGAGAAAAGAATGTTGAAATGTATTTGATAAAATAATAGCTGAAAAATTCTAAAACCTGGTGTAGAAAACAGATATCTAGGTACAGAAAGCACAGATGATCCCAAACAAGATGACCCCAAACAGACAGACACCAAGATATATCATAAAGAAAATGGCAAAATTAAAGAGAATTCTAAAGGCAGCAAGAGAAAAACAGAGTTATATACAAGGAAACCCTCATAAGACTATCAGCTGATTTTTCTGCAAAAATTTACAGCCAGAACCCTGCAACCTAGGATGTTCTACAAAGCAAAATTGTCATTTATAATTCAAGGAGAGGTAAAGAGCTTCTCAGACAAGCAAAAACTAAAAGTTCATCAATACTAAACCTGCCATAAAAGAACTGTAAAAGGGTCTTCTCTAAGTGGAAAAGAAAAGGCTATAACAAGAAGTAAGAATCTATAGAAAGGGAAAAATGCCACTAGTAAGGCAAATATATAGTAAACACTGAGGATCAGCCACTTAAATAAGCTAGTATAAAGATTCTAAGACAAAAAATCATAAAATCAATGATAAGTACAATAATCAGTAAAGGTATAAACATGAAGATGTGAAATATGACATCAAAATACAAAATGTGGGGGGGAAGGGAGTAAAAATGTTGATCATTAACAATATGTTTGAACTTAAAGGACTACACATACTAATAGGTCAATATATATAAACCATGGTAACCACAAATCAAAAACCTTCAATAGATAAACAAAAATTGTAGAGGAAGGAACACAAGCACACCAGTAAATTATCAAACCACAAGGCAAGAAACAAAAAAGATAAGAAAAGAACAGAGGGGAACTATAAAAACAACTGGAAATCAAGTAATAAAAGGGCAATAAGCACATACATATCAATAATTACTTTAAATATAAATGGACTAAGTACTCTAATCCAAAGACATAGGGTGGCTGATTGGATTAAAAAACAAGACCCATCTATATGCTGCTTACAAAAGACTCACTTTGGAGCTAAAGACACACATAGACTGAAAGTGAGGGGGTGGAAAATTATACTTCAAGCAAATGGAAATGATAAGAAAGTGAGGGTAGCAATACTCACATGAGACAA
Source organism: Balaenoptera acutorostrata (assembly GCF_949987535.1). Lineage (NCBI taxonomy): Eukaryota > Metazoa > Chordata > Mammalia > Artiodactyla > Balaenopteridae > Balaenoptera > Balaenoptera acutorostrata. Next base: position 38,391,528 of record NC_080068.1, read on the forward strand.
AACACATCTTAAAACAAAATCTATAACAAAAGACAAAAAGGGTGTTATATAATGATATAGGATAAATACAAGATGAGGATTTTACACTTGTTAACATATATGCACCCACTACAAGAGAATGTAAATATATAAAGCAAATATTAACATATTAGCATAAAGGGAGAAATTGACAATTATACAATAACACTCCAGTTACATGAATGGGCACATGATCCAAACAGAATATCAATAAGGCAACAGAGGTCTTAAGTGACACAATAGACTATTTGGGCTTAATAGATAGCTACAGGACATTCCATCCAGAAACAGCAGAATACACATTCCTTTCAAGTGCACATGGACAAAACAAGTGTCAACAAATTAAGAGGGAAGAAATTATCAAGAAATTTTTAGATCACAACGATATGAAACTAGAAATCAATTACAGGGGAAAAAAAGGGAAAAGCAAAACATGTGGAGACTAAACAACATGCTACTAAAACAAACAAACAAACAAACCAAAAACAAAAAAAAACAAGAAACAGTGGGTCAATGAAATCAAGGAGGAGTCGAAAAATAACTCAAGACAAATTAAAATGGAAACATACCTTTCCAAAATCTATGGGATGTAGCAAAAGCAGTTCTAAGAGGAAAATTTATAACAATACATGCCTATCCAAGAAACAAGAAAAATTTTATATAAACAACAGACCTACCATCTAAAGGAATTCAGTAAAGAAGAACAAACAAAACCCAAAATCAGCAGAAGGAAGGAAATAATAAAGCTCAGAGGGGAAACAAATAAAATAGAGAATAAGAAAACAATAGAAAAGATGAAACCAAGAGCTGTTCTTTTTTGAAAGGTAAACAAAATTGATAATCCTTTAGCCAGGCTCATCAAGGAAAGAGAGGAGACTCAGATAAACAAATAAGAAATTCAGGAGGAGAAATAACAACCAATACTATAGAGACTAAAAAAAATCATAGTGGAATACTATGAAAAGTTACATGCCAACAAATTGAACAACCTAGAATAAATGAACAAATTTCTAGAAACATACAACCCACCAACTGAATCAGGAAGAAATAGTCTGAATAGATTTATCAATAGTACTGAAATTGAATTTTTAATTAAAAAATGCTCATCAAACAAAACTTCAGGACTGGATGGCTTCACAGGTAAATTCTATCAAATATAAAGAGGAGCTAATACCTATACTTCTCAACATATTCCAAAAAAATGGAAGAGGATGAAATACTCCCAAATTCATTCTATGAGGCCACAATTACTCTGATACCAAAACCAGACAAAGACACTCAAAAAAAGAAAATCATAGGCCAATGTCTTTGATGAATATAGATGTAAAAGTCCTCAACAAAATATTAGCAAAAAAAATCCAGCAATATATAAAAAGAATCATATACCATGATCGAGTAGGATTTATTCCAGGGATGTAAGGATGTTTCTATATTTGAAAAATAATTAGTGTGATAACCCACAATAACAAAAGGAAGGATTAAAATTATATGATCATCTCAATAGATGCAGGAAAAGCATTTGACAATTTCAACATCAATTCATGATAAAAACCTTCATCAAAGTTGTTATAGAAGGAAGCTACCTCAACATAATAAAGGTCATTTATGACAAACCCACAGCTAACATCATACTCAGTGGTGAAAAGGTGAAAGCTTGTCCCCTAAAATTAGGAACAACACAACAATGCCTACTCTCACCACTTCTATTTGACATAGTATAGTAAGTCCTAGCCACAACAATTAGAGAATAAAAATAAAGAAATAAAAGGCATCCAAATTGTAAGTGAGGAAGTGGAACTCTCACTATTTGCAGAGGACATGATACTGTTGTATAGAGAACCCTAAAATCTCCACCAAAAATCTGTTAGAACTATTAAATGATATCAGTAAAATTGCAGGAGACAAGATTAATATACAAAAATCTGTTGTTTTTCTATACACTAACAATAAACTATCAGAAAAAGAAAGCAAGAAACAAATCCTGTTTAGAATCACACCAGAAAGAATAAAATACAGAGGAATAAACTTAAAGCATTGAAAGACATACACTCCGAAAACTATAAAACACTAATGAAGGAATTTGAATAATTATGCAAATAAATAGAAAGATATCCCATTTTCTTGTATTGGCTGAATTATTATTGTTAAAATGCCCATCCTAGTCAAAGAAATCTACAGATTTAATGCAATCTCTATCAAAATTGCCATATTTTTCACTGAACTAGAACAAATGATTCTAAAATTTATATGGAACCACAAAAGACCCGTAAATGCCAAAGGAAGCTTGAGAAAAAAAGAATATAGCTGAAGGTATCAATCTCCTTGACTTCAGGTTACACTATAATGCTACAGTAATCAAAACAGCTTGGTACTGGCACAAAAACAGACAGATTGAGCAATAAAACAGAATAGAGAGCCTAGGAAGACCTATGCACTACTGGTCAATTAATCTACAACAAAGGAGCTAAAGGGTATTATGCTTAGTGAAATAAGTCAGACAGAGAAAGACAAATACTCTATGTTGTCACTTACATGTGAAATCTAAAAAATAAAACCAACAAATGTATATAACAGAAACAGAAACAGGCTCACAGATATAGAGGACAAACTAGTGGTTCCCAGTGAAGAGAGAGAAAGAGGAGGGGCAATGTAGGAGTAGGGGATTAAGTGATACAAACTACTATGTATAAAATAGCTAAGTAACAAGGATATATTGTAACAGAATAGAGAAATATAGCCATTATTTTGTAATAACTTTAAATGAAGTATAATGTATAAAATATTAAATCACTATGTTATAAACCTGAAACTAATATAATATTGTAAAACAACTATATTTCAAGTTACATAAAGAATTTTCATTTTTAATAAATGCTGACAGCTTGATTTTCTCATTTTGAAAATTTTGGTACAACTTTGCTTATACTCTGTGCTTTTATTCCTGGTTTTGATGGAGATGATAGATAGATGATAGATGATAGATAGATAGATAAATAGATAGATAGATAGATAAGATATACATCCTGTGCAAAGTATTTAATTTCTTAAATAAGTAATTAATTATTTACTTAATAAAAGCGGCCAAAATGATACTCACATTCCATACCTGACTTCTTGATAACAGGTTGAGACCATTTCAATCTCAAGACAACAAGTAATATTTCCTTTACCAAATAAAACTGTAAGCTTCAAATGAGTCCTACAGATATTCTGATACTTCTGAGGGAACCAGTTACTAGACGGTTCAGTTGATCTTTCTCCCATATAATGAAGTGAGACAATTAATTTGTATGCCAGAATTAATATAGATCTACACAGGAAACTCCTCTGGCCTCACTGTGACCATGCACAACTTGCCATCTTTTGGGCCCTAACTCTTGTGCTTCACCTCCACCTCAAGGTGTGCTCACGTGGCTAGCAATGTCTCAGGATTTCAGGTTAGACAGCGATCCTCACCCACCATTCACCTTTATTGCACCAGAGGCTTCTTAATAGCGCTTGCTCATCTCTCAGGACTGACTGATTCCTTTTCAACTGCTGTTCACATGGAACTTGGCTTTATTTTAGCCTTCAAACTCCTCCACCACCAAGAACTGTTACCAACACCAGTGATGGCTCCACTACTACAGTCCTCCTACTTGTAGAGGCTTGGGGAGCAGAGGCATTGCTCCTGCTGCCATTCTTCCAGGGTGTCCACTGCCTCAAAGGCCAGGTATGGGCCCATCCATTCTCAGAAACACACTTGTCCTTCCACATTGCCCAAATTAATTTATCTTCTCTCTCATTAAACAAATATTTATTGAATGCTACTATGTATATCATTGCTTATGCTAAGAACATGATGCCCCATAACCAATGTAGCCCCCCGAAACCCATTTACATACTTTTCATCTTCAAACACCTGGACCTAGATGAGGGAAGTGTGGGGGAGATGACTTGGAGCCCACTGGGAGGCTCCTCCTTCAAACTACCAGGTGACAAATCAATCCTATGGCTGGGATATGTGAGGATATGGATATGAAATAAAAAAACATGAGGTTAGATTTTTAAATTGGACCTTTTAACCAAAGTTATCAGAAAAATTTGAGGTCTCCTCAAGTAGTCTTTGTGAGTTGAGAAAGAGGTATTTGGCATAGCATGTTGGGAAGTACTGACTGGAAGAAAGAGTAGCTTTATATTTAATATTTATGTCACACTGATTTGAGAATCTTCCAAAAAATCTGTGTCTTTTTTCCCCACCACTCCTTGAAGGGAAGTGCTGTAAATCATTTATCATTTATCTCAACATTAAGTATAAAGTAGATGCTCAACATGAAGTTTAAATGTGGAGCAAGGAAACTAGTAAAATAACATGAAATCCAAAATCTCCATATCCAAAAACTTTCATATTAAAATAATTATCCTTTGTATGCATATTATCTATATTTATTCAAGTTCAAAAATGATATGTGTATATTATAGAAAGAGAAAATTCTAGTCATGGTTTTAAAGATAGGTCTAAGTGGGTAGAATAAATATTGGGTAGAAGATGAGTAGGAACAATCTTTTTTCATGAATCCTTTGTGTTTATTTTTCAATATGAGAATACTCACATAACTGAATAATATTGTCTACCCACTTTCTTAATTTTTTATGCAATCATGTGACTGGACTAGGATTTAGGAAGAGACATTTGATATACATAGATATATCTGTCATGATAGATAGTGTAGACTTAAACAAATGAGGGAAAAAGATGGTGACAGAAGTGAAATTTCATGCAAAAGCCAATGAGTGTTGCTAAATGTTTGCCTTAAAATACATGACCTATCTGATAATGTATTGTTTTTGACTTGAATAGTCACTTTTTAGAAGGTAGGATAGGCTGCACCTCAAGTTTAAACTGGCACAATGGGAAATGATCTTATCAACATGTTATAATATAGATTATAGCATGAGAGGCTCCCAGAGAAATGACTTCTAACAATTCTAGAAAAACTAAAGCTGCAGATAAAGGTCTTCATGGAAGGTCATATACATTATGCCAAGTAGCTTGATATTTACACTACAGGAAATAGGGATCACCCAGAAGAATTTAAAGTGGAGTTGCATTTTCAGAGTTTTGTTTTAGATTAACCCCTTCAGTAGCTCTGAGAGAGTTAGAATCTAGAAGCATAGTCTCAATTAAGGAACTGTTGCAATATTAAAAAACCAAAGACTAAAACAAAAACATAATGAGTCTAGACTAGACTTAGTAAGGATTAAAAATTAGAGACTGATTCAAACTGTTTGACTAGGTGGATGAAAATAAAGTGGCCTGGGTTACAGTACAGAAGAAACATGGCATTTGGGAGGAAGATGATAACAGAGCATATTTTGGCAAAAGTTTTGACTTTAATGAGACATGAGGCAACAATTCAAAGTGAAGAAGCTGTCCAGTTTTCCCAGCACCACTTATTGAAGAGACTGTCTCTTCTCCATTGTATATTCTTGCCTCCTTTGTCAGAAATTAATTGACCATAAATGTATGGGTTTATTTCTGGGCTTTCTATCTCATTCCATTGATCTATATTTCTGTTTTTGTGCCAGAGCCATACTGTTTCAATGGATGTAGTTTGTAGTATAGTCTGAAGTCAGGGAGCCTATTTTTTCCTCCAGCTCTATTTTTCTTTCTCAAGATTGCTTTGGCTCTTTGGGGTCTTTTGTGTTTCCATATAAATTTTAAAATGTTTTGTTCTAGTTCTGTGAAAAATGTCATTGGTAATGAGAGGGATTACACTGAATCTGTAGATTGCCTTGGGTAGTATAGTCCTTTTGACAATGTTGTTTCTTCCAATCCAAGGACACGATATATCATTCCATTTTTTCTGTCATCTCTCATTTCTTTCATTAGCATCTTACAGTTTTTAAACTACAGGTATTTTGCCTCCTTAGGTAGGTTTATCCCTAGGTATTTTATTCTTTCTGATGCAATGGTAAAAGGGATTGTTTCCTTAATTTCTCTTTCGGAAATTTCATTGTTAGTGTATAATAATGTAAGATTTCTGTGTATTCATTTTGTATCCTGAAACTTTAACAAATTTATTCATGAGCTCTGGTAGTTTTCTGGTAACATCTTTAGGGTTTTCTATGTATAGTATCATGACATCTGCAAACAGTGACAGTTTTACATTTTCTTTTTCAATTTGGATTACTTTCATTTCTTTTTCTTCTCTGATTGCTATGACTAAGACTTCCAATACTATGTTGAATAAAAGTGGTGATAGTAGGCATCCTTGTCTTTTCCCTGACCTTAGAGGAAATGCTTTCAGCTTTTCACCATTGCATATAATGTTATCTGTGGGTTTGTCATATATGGCCTTTATTATGTTGAAGTAGTTTCTCTCTATGCCCACTTTCTGGAGAGTTTTTATAATAAATGGATGTTGAATTTTATCAAAACCTTCTTCTGCATCTATTGAGATGATCATATGGTTTATATTCTTCAATCTGTTAATGCAGTGTATCTCACCAATTGATTTGCAGATTTTGAACAATCCTTGCATCCCCAGGATATATCCCCTCGATCATGGTGTATGATCCTTTTAATGTGTTGTTGGACTCAATTTGCTAGTATTTTGTTGAGGATTTTTGCATCATTGTTCATTCGTGATATTGGCCTGTAATTTCCTTTTTTTGGTATTTTTGTCTGGTTTTGGTATCAGGGTGATGGTGGCTTCATAGAATGAGTTTGAAAGTGTTCCTTCCCGTGCAATTTTTTGAAATAGTTTGAGAAGGATAGATGCTAACTCTTCTCTAAATGTTTGATAGAATTCACCTGTGAAGCTATCTGATTCTGGACTTTTGTTATTTGGGAGTTTTTAATCACACATTCAATTTCAGTTCCTGTAATTGGTCTGTTAATATTTTTTATTTATTCCCAGTTTAGTGTTGAAAGATTGTACCTTTCTAGGAATTTGTCCATTTCTTCTAGTTTGTCCAGTTTATTGGCATATAGTAGCTTGTAGTAGGCTCTTACGGTCCTTTGTATTTCTGTAGTGTCATGTGTAACTTCTTTTTCATTTCTAATTTTATTGATTTGGGCCATATCCCTTTTATTCTCTATGAGTCTTGCTAGGTTTATCACTATTGTTTACCTTTTCAAAGAACCAGCTTTTAGTTTCATTGATCTTTTCTATTGTTTTATTAGTCTCTATTTCATTTATTTCTGCCTTGATTTTCATGATTTCTTTTCTAGTACTAACTTTGGGTTTGTTTAGTCTTTTTTCTCTAGTTGCTTTAGGTGTTATGTTAGCTTGTTTATTTGAGATTTTTCTTGTTCCTGAGGTAAGTTTTTATCGCTATAAACGTCCCTTGTTGGACTGCTTTTGCTGCATCCTATAGTTTTTGGATCATTGTGTTTTTGTTTTCATTTGTCTCTAGGTATTTTTTTCATTTCCTCTTTGATTTCTTCAGTGATCCATTGGTTGTTTAGTAGCCTATTGTTTAGCCTCCACGTGTTTGTATATTTTTTTGTAGTTGATTTCTAATCTCATAATGTTTGATCAGAAAAGATGCTTGATAAAATTTCAATTTTCTTAAATTTACCAAGGCTTGTTTTATGGCCCAGCATGTGATCTACCTGGAGAATATTCCATGTGCATTTGAAAAGAATGTATATTCTACTGCTTTGGGATAGAGTGCTCTATAAATATCAAGCCTATCTGCTGTAATACATCTTTCAAGGCCAGTGTTTACAGATTGATTTTCTGCCTAGATGATCTATTCATTGATGCAAGTGGGATGTTACAGTCTTGCACTATTCTTGTGTTACTGTCAATTTCTCCTTTTATGTTTGTTAACATTTGCCTTATGTATCGAGGTGCTCCTATGTTGGGTGCATAAATATTTACAATTGTTATATCTTCTTTTTGGGTTGATCCCTTGATCATTATGTATTGTCCTTCCTTGTCTCTTGTAATAGTCTTTATTTTAAAGTCTATTTTATTTGTTATGAATATTGCTACTCCAGCTTTCTTTTGATTTCCATTTGCATAGAATAACTTTTCCCATCCCCTCACTTTTAGGCTGTATGTGTCTCTAGATCTGAAGCTGATCTATTTTAGACAGCATATATGCAGGTCTTGTTTTTGTATGCATTCATCCAGTCTATGCTTTTTGGTTGGAGCATTTAATCCATTTACATTTAAGGTAATTATCATTATACATGTTCTTATTGCCATTCTGTTAATTGTTTTGGATTTGTTTTTGCAGGTCTTTTTCCATCCTTTCCTCTTTTGTTCTCTTCTCTTGCGATTTGATGACTTTCTTTAGTGTTGTGTTTGGATTCCTTTTTCTTACTCGTGTGTATATATATTATATAAATTTTGATTTGCAGTTATCATGAGGTTTTGATAAAGCAGTCTATATATGTGTATGTATGTGTGTGTGTATATATATATATATATGTATATATATATATATATACACACACATGATTGTTTTATGTTGCAGATTTCTTAATTTCAAATGTACTTGTACTCTCTTCCTCTCACAATTATTGGTTTAGATATCATATTTGTGTATGGATGATTTCCTACCTTTACTGTACATTTGCCTTTACCTGTGAGCTTTCCCATTCTTAAATTTCTTGTTTCTAGTTGTGGTCTTTTCTTTTCTGCCTAGAGAAGTGCATTTAGCATTTTTTTTAAAGCTGGTTTGATGGTGCTGAATTCTTTTAGCTTTTGCTTGTCTATAAAGCTTTTGATTTTTCCATCAAATCTGAATGAGAGCCTTTCTGGGTAAAGTATTCTTGGCTGTAGGTTTTTCCATTTCATCACTTTAAATGTATTGTGCCACTCCCTTCTGGCTTGCAGATTTTCTGTTGAAAAATCAGCTGGCAACCTTATGGTGGTTCCCTTGTATCTTTATTGTTGCTTTTCCCTCATTGCTTTTAATATTTTCTCTTTGTGTTTAATTTTTGTCAATTTTATTACTGTCTCAATTTGTTCCTTCTTGGGTTGATCCTGTATGGTACTCTCTGTGCTTCTTGGACTTGGGTGACATTTTCCTTTCCCATGTTAGAGAAGTTTTCAGCTATTATTTCTTCATATACCTCCTCAGGCTCTTTCTCTCTCTCTTCTGCTTCTGGGATCCTTATAATGTGAATGTTGGTGCATTTGACATTGTCCCAGAGGTCTCTTAAACTGTCCTCATTTCTTTTCATTCTTTTTTCTTTATTCTGTTCCACAATGGTGATTTCTATCTCTCATCCATTCTTCTGCCTCATTTATTCTGCTATTGATTCCTTCTAGTGTATTTTTCACTTCAGTTATTGTATTCTTCAATTCTGTTTGGTAGTCCTTTATTTTTTCCAATTCTTTGTTAAAAATCTCATGTAAGTTCCTTCTCTGTGCCTCCATTCTTTTCCTGGATTCTTGAGTCATCTTCATAATCATTGCTCTGAACTCTTTCTTGGGTAGATTGCCTATCTCCACTTCACTGCCAGCATGCAAAAGACCATTGTTCTTTTGGAGTGTTTATCTTGTACCTTCATCTAGAACATATTTCTCTGCCTTCTCATTTTGTCTAAAGTATTATTTATATTTTTATGTATGTGGAAGGTTAGTTTTGTTTCTCAATATTGGAGAAGTGGCCCTCTGTAAGTGATGTCCTATGTGTTCCAGCAGTACACTCCCCTCTCATCACCTAATGACCAGGGACCAACTGGTCTCAGGGTAGGTTCTGATCTGTGTTTTTGGACTCAGGTCTGCAGGCTGTGGGACTGTATATTTCTTGCTTCTGGTGTCTGCTCCCTGGTGGGTGAGGCTGGTATAAAGTCTTGTCAAGGCAGGTGCCTTCTCACTTGTGGGTGGAGTTTGGTCTTGACCCTCTGGTGGGCAGGGCCATGTCCAAATATAGCTTTGCATCTAAAAAATTAAACATAAAGAAATTTAGTCTGCATATGAATCAAAAAGTTAGAGAGAAATATATCTTGTAAGCTGACCCATGCTGAATTTCTTACAAGGGGCCCACTTATATAATTTCTGGGAAACAGTGCTTCACAAGATAGTCTGATGACCCACAGTGGATCTTGAAAATGTTTGAATAACACCTCAAAGCTCTTTTTAAAAGCTCTATAGGTTGCCAAGCATATTATGCGGATTTTAAAGCTTGTTTTCTCTGAAGCAAGAAATGAATATGTGCCACAAGTACAGAGGATTTAATAAAACTACAACAAATGGAATCCACTCGAAAGCAGACTGTGTGATTTTTTTCCTTTTCAGGATTCAGGAAAATAAAGAATCAAATAAATACTACAGAACCAACTTGAGAGACTTTCACATTGTTCTATGACATCTTGTAGAGCTTATTTTATTTGGGAGAAATTACACTGATGTGTGGCTACTTACCATGTTTCTTCTTGAGTCTTACAAAGTATTACTAGTAGAAAAAGATCTAACAATTCCTAACCCAACAAGCTGTACCAGAAATGAAATAAAGCAAATGTGTCCCAGACTTTATCTCTGCTATACTAACAATTTTATGAATCATCTTCTGTTGATAAATGGTAGTTTTTTCTGGTTATTGGGCAATCAAATACAACTTTGCATCTAAAAAATTAGATAACCAAGTTAATTTGCTTAGTACTTGAAAATTTGAAATATCTGTAATTGCTTACTATTGAAATCTGCCAGCGTGCATGACCGTGGTATTAGAGAATGGGTCCTGCTCTGGATTAAAACCAAGTCTCTAACTCCAAGGGAAGAAAAGTATACCAAACCCATTTTAAACACACATGCAATATAATGCTGAATTGGATTTGTAATAACTTTGCACATAGATTTATGAGCCAGCTAACTGATGGAAATAACATTTCAAATATTTTACTTTAAAGTATTCAGTTGTCTCACATATTAATACAATAGCAAACTATATATATGTAGTACACATGTGTGTATATATGTAAAACTATGCTTTGTCAAGCAACTATCTCAAAATATTCTTTAAAACTTGAACCCTAAACAGTATTATTTTAACATGTACTTATTTAAAACTATGTGTAGCTCTGTGCCAATATTCTCAAGCAGATTCAGAGAGAAATACCCAGACTAGCCCTGCCTGCCATCCATTGTCTCTTTCTAGACTGCATGATTTCCCTTTTTTCCTTAGTGTTTTTCTTTACTGTCTTCTCTTGAACTATAGCCTAGAATCTGACTTCAGGATTTTGGATAATAAGCTTCCATCTTTTGGGAATGACTCCCTTTAACTTAAGAACCTATTGAGTTCCTTTTCATGATTAAAAATATTGCTCAAACCCCATGACCACCCAAGTCTGGGAAAATTATTCCTTTCTCTTCATTCTTAAATATTTTATTATCTATGCACCAGACAGGGACAGTTATCCTATACTGCCTATTGTTTATGTCTCTTTTGTTGTATACAATCCATTTTATCATCTTCTATTTTTAATATTTCCATTGCATTTCATAAGCTCCTTGAGCATGATCTTTGTGTCTTTAATTTCATTAAGTCCTCTATACTATGTTGCACAGGACCTTGAAGATAATATTTTCCCCATAAATATCTGTTTCTTTGCCTTGAATGACAACATATTTCTGCTAAAATTTTGAACCTGATGTTTTTATACATAAATTGAAACCAAGCAACTACTTTGACCAAAATGTCAGCAAATCTGATATTTGTTTTGGTATTCATTGCTTCTTTGATGCCAACCAAGAAAATGTGTCATATTTACACAATAATAATCTATTTGTGTGATATATTAGTTTTTGAAGCATTTTTTGAAATATTTGTGCCTCATTTTAGGAAAATCATTTTGGGAGATAAAACTTGTAAGAACATCCAGGTAGATTGGGTAAGAATAGAGTCATAATATTAGAACTCACACATTGGTGGTCACACCACTAAAAGAAAAAATCTCCAAATGTTTTAAATCTTAAAAGATTGATAGTAACAAAATTTAGTGGCCAAGATATGTGTGGGGAAGAGAGGAAAATGTACTACTTACCCAGTTTTTAAGAGTTGCAATTTAATTCTTAATGGACAAGGACAAGCAAGTACAGAAAACAGCTACATGATAATTTTTAGGCAGCATCAATTGTACAGGAAAAAATTTAATTCTGCTGTCTATAATAGCAACAATGATAGTTTATATTTATGTATAAATAAGGCCAAAATTAATTCAGATATTTTATGTATTATTAATAATGTCAATACTTACAATTACTGAAGTTTCAGTATGCCCCAAATACTTTGCTTCAGATTTCATGCAAAGTATTCATTTTATTTTTCTAAATTATGAAAAAAAGTTGCAATTATTAGTCCTTTATAAATAACAGAACTGAAACTTAAGAAGTGGAATGGATTGAACTGCAGATTGTCTGACTCTAAAATATTTAGCCCAATCACCAAGCTCTATGCAAGACTGACAATATTTTCCTCCTAAGAGTTAAGAAAATTATGAATGTTATAAAGTTATTCAGGACCTGAAATTAAAGTGAGTGCATCCATATTACATAATAGTTTTTTTTATTGTTTTAGCTGCTTAATATATTTCCATCCAATTAAAACTGTTCTATATTTACTTACAACATCTTACCAAATGAGATGGATTATAATGATAATGAAATGTTTCACTTTTAGAATTAATCCTTGTTGTAATCTTTATGGTTTTGCATTGGTCAAGAAACTTATTTAATTTTACTGATGAAGCATAATCTACATCTGTTCTCATGGAATTACATAAAACAGTTGCTTACAGACAGGAAAACTGGGGGAAAATATCTGAGTGGCACCTTCAATATTGGTGGAAAAGGTGAGTTTTAAGTTTGAAACATTTTTGAGAAATAAATATGAAAGGGGGATCTGAAAGAGAGATGGGCCACACACACTCACACACAGTCTACATTAGTTTTATACTGCATCAAAGTCAATAGGAATTAAGTTACTCTCCCCCCATGTAGAACAAAAACAGATATAGTGCTGAGCTTTTAAAATTAAACTTTAAGAAACTCAAACCCTTATAAAAGAGATATGTTGAAATCTATTAAAATTTAATTTTATTAGTAACAATTGCAATAACAATAGCAATCGTGATATTGGGTTAGACTTTCCTTGTTCACATGAGAGATCTTATAAACTTCAGATCCAACAAGAGAAAGCTAGAACTGAATTTCATTAGACTCTTCTAAGGTCAAAATAATACATTGGTCTTCCATTTGCAAAATCATTTTTCCTTGTCAGTCTCTTGGTCTACAGTCACTCTTTGCATATGAAATGGATCAAGAGGCTTACATTTTGGAAAATGGTCCAATGTTAAAGAAGTGTTCTTACCACAATATTAATAATAGGTAGAATTGTGTAAGCAAAGCAGACATATTCTTTTCTTTTCTCTCCTACTCACTATGGATCATTTATTATTATTATTATTGGAGTACAATTGCTTTACAATATTGTGTTAGTTTCTGTTGTACACCAAAGTGAATCAGCTATATGTATACATTTATCCTCTCCCTCTTGAACCTCCCTCACAGCTGCTCTATCTCACTGATCTAGGTCATCACAGAGCACCGAGCTGAGCTCCCTGTGCTATCAGCAGGTTCCCACTAGCTATCTATTTTACACAATAGTGTATATATTTCAAACATAATCTCCTAATTCATCCCACCCTCCCCTTCCACGCCTGTGTCCACATGTCCATTCTCTATGTCTGCATCTCTATTCCTGCCGTACAAATTTGTTCATCTGTACCATTTTTTAATATTCACATATATGTGTTAACATACAATATTTGTTTTTCTCTTTCTGGCTTACTTCACTCTGTATGACAGTCTCTAGGTCCATCCATGCCTGTACAAATGACCCAATTTTGTTCCTTTTTATGGCTGAGTAATATTCCATTGTATAAATGTACCACATCTTCTTTCTCCATTCATCTGTCGATGGACATTTGGGTTGCTTCCATGTACTGGTGTTTGTAATGAACATTGGGGTAATGTGTTTTTTGAAATATGTTTTTCTCGGGGTATATACCCAATAGTGGGATTGCTCGGTCATATGGTAGCTCTATTTTTAAAAATTTTGTAAGGAACCTCCATAATGTTCTCCATAGTGGCCGTATCAATTTACATTCCCACCAACAGTGCAAGAGGATTCCATTTTCTCCACACCCTCTCTTGCATTTATTGTTTGTAGATTTTTTGATAATGGCCATTCTGACCAGTGTGAGGTGATACCTCATTGTAGTTTTGATCTGCATTTCTCTAATAATTAGTGACGTTGAGCATCTTTTCATGTGCCATTTGGCCATTGGTATGTCTTCTTTGGAGAAATGTCTATTTAGATCTGCCCAATTTTTGATTGGCCTGGTTTTTTTTTGATATTGAGCTGCATGAGCTGTTTGTATATTTTGAGGATTAATCCCTTGTCAGTTGCTTCATTGTCAATGAAGGTTTCTCCCATTCTGAGGGTTGTCTTTTCATCTTGTTATGGTTTCCTTTGCTGTGCAAACCCTCTTAAGTTTAATTAGGTTCCATTTGTTTATATTTGTTTTTATTTTCACTACTCTAAGAGGTGGGTCAAAAAAGATCTTGCTGCAGTTTATGTCAAAGTGTGTTCTTCCTATGTTTTCCTCTAAGAGTTTTATAGTGTCTGGTCTTACATTTAGGTCTTTAATCCATTTTGAGTTTATTTTTGTGTATGGTGTTAGGGAGTGTTCTAATTTCATTCTTTTACATGTAGCTGTCCAGGTTTCCCAGCACCACTTATTGAAGAGACTGTCTTTTCTCCTTTGTATATTCTTGTATATTCTTATATTCTCCTTTATATATTCTTGTATTCTTGTATATTCTTGCCTCCTTTGTCATAGATTAGGTGACCATAGGTGCATATCTCTGGGCTTTCTATCCTGTACCATTGACCAATATTTCTGTATTTGTGCCAGTACCATACTGTCTTGATTACTGTTTTGTAGTATAGTCTGGAGTCAGGGAACCTGATTCCTCCAGCTCCGTTTTTCTTTCTCAATATTGCTTTGGATGTTTGGGGTCTTTTGTGCTTCCATACAAATTGTAAATTTTTTGTTCTAGTTCTGTGAAAAATGCCATTGGTAATTTGAAAGAGACTGCATTGAATCTGTAGATTGCTTTGAGTAATATAGCCATTTTCACAATATTGATTCTTTCAATCCAAGAACATGGTATATCTCTATCTGTTTGTGTCATCTATGATTTATTTCATCACTGTTTTATAGTTTTCTGAGTACAGGTCTTTTGCTTCCTTAGAAAGGTTTATTTCTAAGTAATTTATTCTTTTTGCTGCAATGGTAAATGGGAGTGTTTCCTTAATTTCTCTTTCTGAACTTTCGTTTGGTGTATAGGAATGCAAAATATTTCTGTGCATTAATTTTGTATCCTGCAACTTTACCAAATTCATTGATTAGCTCTAGTATTTTTTTGGTGGCATCGTTAAGATTTTCTATGTATAGTATCATGTCATCTACAAACAATGACCATTTTACTTCTTTTCCAATTTGTATTCCTTTTATTTCTTTTTCTTCTCTGATTCCTGTGGCTAGGACTTCCAAAACTATGTTGAATAATAGTGATGAGAGTGGACATCCTTGTCTTGTTCCTGATCTTAGAGGAAATACTTTCAGTTTTTCACCATTGAAAATGATGTTTGCTGTGGGTTTGTTGTATATAATCTTTAATTTGTTGAGGAAGGTTCCCTCTATGCCCACTTTCTGGAGAGTTTTCATTGTAAATGGGTATTCAGTTTGTCAAAAGACTTTCTGCATCTATTGAGATGATCATATGGTTTTCATTCTTTAATTTGTTAATATTGTGTATCACATTGATTTGTGTATTTTGAAGAATGCTTGCATCCCTGGGATAAATCCCACTTGATCATGGTGTATGATCCTTTTAATGTGTTGTTGGATTCTGTTTGCTAGTAGTTTAAGGATTTTTGCATGTATGTTCATCAGTGATATAGGTCTGTAATTTTCTTTTTTTGTGATATCTTTGTCTGGTTTTGCTATCAAGGTGATGGTGGCCTTTTAGAATGAGTTTGGGAGTGTTGCTCCCTTTTGCAATTTTTTGTAAGAGTTTGAGAAGGATAGGTGCTAACTCTTCATAAAATGTTTGGTAGAATTCTCCTGTGACACCATCTGGTCCTGGACTTTTGTTTGTTGGAAGATTTTAAATTACAGTTTCAATTTGATTACTTGTGATTGGTCTGTTTATATTTTCTATTTCTTCATGGTTCTGTCTTGGAAGGTTGTACCTTTCTAAGAAGTTGTCCATTTCTTCCAGGTTGTCCATTTTATCGGCATACAGTTGCTTGTAGTAATCTCTTATGTTTCTTTGTGCTTCTGTGGTGACAGTTGTAATTTCTCCTTTTTCTTTTCTAATTTTATAGATTGGAATCCTCTCCCTTTTTTATTGATGAGTCTGGCTAAAGGTTTATGAATTTTGTTTACCTTCCCAAAGAACCAACTTTTAGTTTTTGGTTTTTTTTTTGTAGTTTTTTTTAATACATCTTTATTGAAGTATAATTGCCTTACAATGGTGTCTTAGCTTCTGCTTTATAACAAAGTGAATCAGTTATACATATACAATATGTTCCCATTTCTCTTCCCTCTTGCATCTCCCTCCCTCCCACCTCCCCATCCCACCCCTCTAGGTGGTCACAAAGCACCGAGCTGATCTCCCTGTGCTATGCGGCTGCTTCCCACTAGTTATCTATTTTACATTTGGTAGTGTATATATGTCCATGACACTCTCTTACCCTGTCACATCTCACCCCACCCCCTCCCCATATCCTCAAGTCCATTCTCTAGTAGGTCTGTGTCTTTATTCCCGTTTTGCCACTAGGTTCTTCATGGCCTTTTTTTTTTCCTTAGATTCCGTATATATGTGTTAGCATACTGTATTTGTTTTTCTCTTTCTGACTTACTTCACTCTGTATGACAGACTCTAACTCCATCCACCTCACTACAAATACCTCCATTTCATTTCTTTTTATGGCTGAGTAATATTCCATTGTATATATGTGCCACATCTTCTTTATCCATTCATCTGTCGATAGACATTTAGGTTGCTTCCATGTCCTGGCTATTGTAAATAGAGCTGCAATGAACATTTTGGTACATGACTCTTTTTGACCTATGGTTTTCTCAGGGTATATGCCCAGTAGTGGGATTGCTGGGTCGTATGGTAGTTCTATTTGTAGTTTTTTAAGGAACCTCCATACTGTTCTCCATAGTGGCTGTATCAATTTACATTCCCACCAAAAGTGCAAGAGTGTTCCCTTTCCTCCACACCCTATCCAGCATTTATTGTTTCTAGATTTTTTGATGATGGCCATTCTGACCGGTGTGAGATGATGTCTCATTGAAGTTTTGATTTGCATTTCTCTAATGATTAATGATGTTGAGCATTCTTTCATGTGTCTGTAGGCCACCTGTATATCTTCTTTGGAGAAATGTCTACTTAGGTCTTCTGCCCATTTTTGGATTGGGTTGTTCGTTTTTTTGTTATTGAGCTGCATGAGCTGCTTGTAAATCTTGGAGATTAATCCTTTGTCAGTTGCTTCATTTACAAATATTTTCTCCCATTCTGATGGTTGTCTTTTGGTCTTGTTTATGGTTTCCTTTGCTGTGCAAAAGCTTTTCAGTTTCATTAGGTCCCATTTGTTTATTTGTGTTCTTATTTCCATTTCTCTGGGAGCTGGGTCAAAAAGAATCTTGCTGTGACGTATGTCATAGAGTATTCTGCCTATGTTTTCCTCTAAGAGTTTGATAGTGTCTGCCCTTACACTTAGGTCTTTAATCCATTTTGAGTTTATTTTTGTGCATGGTGTCAGGGAGTGTTCTAATTTCATCTTTTACATGTACCTGTCCAATTTTCCCAGAACCACTTATTGAAGAGGCTGTCTTTTCTCCACTGTATATGCTTGCCTCCTTTATCAAAGATAAGGTGACCATATGTGCGTGGGTTTATCTCTGGGCTTTCTATCCTGTTCCATTGATCTATATTTCTGTTTTTGTGCCAGTACCAAACTGTCTTGATTACTGAAGCTTTGTAATATAGTCTGAAGTCAGGGAGCCTGATTCCCCCAGCTCCATTTTTCGTTCTCAAGATGGCTTTGGCTATTCGGGGTCTTTTGTGTTTCCATACAAATTGTGAAATTTTTTGTTCTAGTTCTGTGAAAAATGCCAGTGGTAGTTTGATAGGGATTGCATTGAATCTGTAGATTGCTTTGGGTAGTAGAGTCATTTTCACAATGTTGATTCTTCCAATCCAGGAACATGGTATATCTCTCCATCTATTTGTATCATCTTTAATTTCTTTCATCAGTGTCTTATAATTTTCTGCATACAGGTCTTTTGTCTCCTTAGGTAGGTTTATTCCTAGATATTTTATTCTTTTTGTTGCAATGGTAAATGGGAGTGTTTTCTTAATTTCACTTTCAGATTTTTCGTCATTAGTGTATAGAAATGCAAGAGATTTCTGTGCATTAATTTTGTATCCTGCTACTTTACCAAATTCATGGATTAGCTCTAGGAGTTTTCTGGTAGCATCTTTAGGATTCTCTATGTATAGAATCATGTCATCTGCAAATAGTGACAGCTTTACTTCTTCTTTTCCGATTTGGATTCCTTTTATTTCTTTGTCTTCTCTGATTGCTGTGGCTAACACTTCCAAAACTATGTTGAAAAATAGTGGTGAGAGAGGGCAACCTTATCTTGTTCCTGATCTTAGTGGAAATGGTTTCAGTTTTTCACCATTGAGGACAATGTTGGCTGTGGGTTTGTCATATATGGCCTTTATTATGTTGAGGAAAGTTCCCTCTATGCCTACTTTCTGCAGGGCTTTTATCATAAATGGGTGTTGAATTTTGTCGAAAGCTTTCTCTGCATCTATTGAGATGATCATATGGTTTTTCTCCTTCAATTTGTTAATATGGTGTATCACATTGATTGATTTGCGTATATTGAAGAATCCTTGCATTCCTGGGATAAACCCCACTTGATCATGGTGTATGATCCTTTTAATGTGCTGTTGGATTCTGTTTGCTAGTATTTTGTTGAGGATTTTTGCATCTATGTTCATCAGTGATATTGGCCTGTAGTTTTCTTTCTTTGTGACATCTTTGTCTGGTTTTGGTATCAGGGTCATGGTGGCCTCGTAGAATGAGTTTGGGAGTGTTCCTCCCTCTGCAATATTTTGGAAGAGTTTGAGAAGGATAGGTGTTAGCTCTTCTCTAAATGTTTGATAGAATTCACCTGTGAAGCCATCTGGTCCTGGGCTTTTGTTTGTTGGAAGGTTTTTAATCACAGTTTCAATTTCAGTGCTTGTGATTGGTCTGTTCATATTTTCTATTTCTTCCTGGTTCAGTCTTGGCTGGTTGTGCATTTCTAAGAATTTGTCCATTTCTTCCAGGTTGTCCAATTTATTGGCATACAGTGGCTTGTAGTAATCTCTCAAGATCCTTTGTATTTCTGCAGTGTCAGTGGTTACTTCTCCTTTTTCATGTCTAATTCTATTGGTTTGAGTCTTCTCCCTTTTTTTCTTGATGAGTCTGGCTAATGGTTTTTCAATTTTGTTTATCTTCTCAAAGAACCAGGTTTTAGTTTTATTGATCTTTGCTTTCGTTTCCTTCATTTCTTTTTCATTTATTTCTGATCTGATCTTTATGATTTCTTTCCTTCTGCTAACTTTGGGGGTTTTTTTTGTTCTTTCTCTAATTGCTTTAGGTGCAAGTTTAGGTTTTTTATTTGAGATGTTTCCTGTTTCCTAAGGTAGGAGTGTATTGCAATAAACTTCCCTCTTAGAACTGCTTTTGCTGCATCCCATAGGTTTTGGGTCGTCATGTTTTCATTGCTATTTGTTTCTATGTATTTTTTGATTTCCTCTTTGATTTCTTCAGTGACCTCTTGGTTATTAAGTAGTGTATTATTTAGCCTCCATGTATTTGTATTTTTTACAGATCTTTTCCTGTAATTGATATCTAGTCTCATAGCGTTGTGGTCGGAAAAGATACTTGATACGATTTCAATTTTCTTAAATTTACCAAGGCTTGATTTGTGACCCAAGATATGATCTCTCCTGGAGAATGTTCCATGAGCACTTGAGAAAAATGTGTATTCTGTTGTTTTTGGGTGGAATGTCCTATAAATATCAATTAAGTCCATATTGTTTAATGTATCATTTAAAGCTTGTGTTTCCTTATTTATTTTCATTTTGGATGATCTGTCCATTGGTGAAAGTGGGGTGTTAAAGTCCCCTACTATGATTGTGTTGCTGTCAATTTCCCCTTTCATGGCTGTTAGTATTTGCCTTATGTATTGAGGTGCTCCTATGTTGGGTGCATAAATATTTACAATTGTTATACCTTCCTCTTGGATCGATCCCTTGATCATTATATAGTGTCCTTCTTTGTCTCTTGTAATAGTCTTTATTTTAAAGTCTATTTTGTCTGATATGAGAATTGCTACTCCAGCTTTCTTTTGATTTCCATTTGCATGGAATATCTTTTTCCATCCCCTCACTTTCAGTCTGTATGTGTCTCTAGGTCTGAAGTGGGTCTCTTGTAGACAGCATATATATGGGTCTTTTTTTTGTAACCATTCAGCCAGCCTGTGTCTTTTGGTGGGAGCATTTAATCCATTTACATTCAAGGTAATTATCGATATGTATGTTCCTATTCCCATTTTCTTAAATGTTTTGGGTTTGTTATTGTAGGTGTTTTCCTTCTCTTGTGTTTCTTGCCTAGAGAAGTTCCTTTAGCATTTGTTGTAAAGCTGGTTTGGTGGTGCTGAACTCTGTCAGCTTTTGCTTGTCTGTAAAGGTTTTAATTTCTCCATCGAATCTGAATGAGATCCTTGCTGGGTAGAGTAATCTTGGTTGTAGGTTTTTCTCCTTCATCACTTTAAGTATATCCTGCCACTCCCTTCTGGCTTGCAGAGTTTCTGCTGAAAGATCAGATGTTAACCTTATGGGGATTCCCTTGTGTGTTATTTGTTGTTTTTCCCTTGCTGCCTTTAATATGTTTTCCTTATATTTAATTTTTTACAGTTTGATTAATATGTGTCTTGGCATGTTTCTCCTTGGGTTTATCCTGTATGGGACTCTCTGTGCTTCCAGGACTTGATTAACTATTTCCTTTCCCATATTAGGGAAGTTTTCAACTATAATCTCTTCAAATATTTTCTCAGTCCCTTTCTTTTTCTCTTCTTCTTCTGGGACCCCTATAATTCGAATGTTGGTGCGTTTAATGTTGTCCCAGAGGTCTCTGAGACTGTCCTCAGTTCTTTTCATTCTTTTTCCTTTATCCTGCTCTGTAGTAGTTATTTCCACCATTTTATCTTCCAGGTCACTTATCCTTTCTTCTGCCTCAGTTATTCTGCTATTGATCCCATCTAGAGTATTTTTAATTTCATTTATTGTGTTTTTCATCATTGCTTGGTTCCTCTTTAGTTCTTCTACGTCCTTGTTAAATGTTTCTTGCATTTTGTCTATTCTATTTCCAAGATTTTGGATCATCCTTACTATCATTATTCTGAATTCTTTTTCAGGTAGACTACCTATTTCCTCTTCATTTGTTAAGTCTGGTGTGTTTTGACCCTGCTCCTTCATCTGCTGTGTGTTTTTCTGTCATCTCATTGTGCTTATCTTACTGTGTTTGGGGTCTCCTTTTCACAGGCTGCAGGTTTGTAGTTCCCGTTGTTTTTGGTATCTGTCCCCAGTGGCTAAGGTTGGTTCAGTGGGTTGTGTAGGCTTCCTGGTGGAGGGAACTAGTGCCTGAGCTCTGGTGGATGAGGCTGGATCTTGTCTTTCTGTTGGGCACGTCCACGTCTGGTGGTGTATTTTGGGGTGTCTGTGGCCTTATTATGATTCTAGGCAGCCTCTCTGCTAATGGATGGGGCTGTGTTCCTGTCTTGCTAGTTGTTCGGCATAGGGTGTCCAGCTCTGTAGCTTGCTGGTCGTTGAGTGAAGCTGGGTCTTGATGTTGAGATGGAGATCTCTGAGCGATTTTTGCCATTTGGTATTACATGGTGCTGGGAGGTCTCTTGTGGACCAGTGTCCTGAAGTTGGCTCTCCCACCTCAGAGGCACGGCCCTGATGCCTGGCTGGAGCACCGAGAGCCTTTCGTCCACATGGCTCAGAGTAAAAGGGAGAAAAAATAGAAAGAAAGAAAGAAAGAAAGAGGCTATAATATAGTGAAGTAAAATAAAGCTATTGTAAAGCAAAGCTATAAAGACAAAATCTCACCCAGAAGCATATACATATACACTCACAAAAAAAAGGAAAAGGGGAAAAATTAATATATCCTGCTCCCAAAGTCCACCTCCTGAATTTGGGATGATTCGTTGTCTATTCAGGTATTCAACAGATGCAGGCACATCAACTTGTTTGTGGAGTTTTAATCCGCTGCTTCTGAGGCTGCTGGGAGAGATTTCCCCTTCGCTTCCCTGTTCGCACAGCTCCTGGGGTTCAGCTTTGGATTTGCACCCTCCTCTGCTTGTAGGTCGCCTGAGGGCGTCTCTTCCCCACCCAGACAGGATGGGGTTAAAGGAGCAGCTGCTTCGGGGGCTCTGGCTCACCCAGGCCACGGGGAGGGAGGGGTACAGAGGAGGCGGGGCAAGCCTGCGGCGGCCGAGACCGGCGTGATGTTGCACCAGCCTGAGGCACGCAGTGCGTTCTCCCGGGGAAGTTGTCCCCGGATCACGGGACCTTGGCAGTGGCGGACTGCACAGGCTACCGGGAGGGGCGGTGTGGAGAGTGACCTGTGCTCACACACAGGCTTTTTGGAGGAGGCAGCAGCAGCCCCAGCGTCTCACGCCCGTCTCTGGGGTCCACGCTGATCACCGCGGCTCACGCCCTTCTCTGGAGTTCGTTTAGGTGGTGCTCTGAATCCCCTCTCCTTGCGCGCAGTGAAACAAAGAGGCAAGAAAAAGTCTCTTGCCTCTTCGGCAGCTGCAGACCTTTTCCCGGTCTCCCTCCCAGACAGCTGTGGTGCGCTAACCCCTTCAGGCTGTGTTCATGCCGCCAGCCCCAGTCCTCTCCCTGTGATCCGACCGAAGCCGAGCCTCAGCTCCCAGCCCCGCCCGCCCCGGTGGGGGAGCAGGCAAGCCTCTCGGGCTGGTGAGTGCTGGTCGGCGCCGCTCCTCCGTGTGGGAACCTCTCCGCTTTGCCCTCCGCACCCCTGTGGCTGCGCTCTCCTCCACGGCTCCGAAGCTTCCCCCCTCTGCCACCCACAGTCTCCGCCCACGAAGGGGCTTCCTAGTGCGTGGAAACCTTTCCTCCTTCACAGCTCCCTCCCACTGGTGCAGGTGCCTTCCCTATTCTTTTGTCTCTGTTATTTCTTTTTTCTTTTGCCCTACCCAAGTACGGGGGCAGTTTCTTGCCTTTTTGGAGGTCGGACGTTTTCTGCCAACGTTCAGTGGGTGTTCTGTAGGAGCAGTTCCACGTGTAGATGTATTTCTACTGTATCTGTGGGAAGGAAGGTGATCTCCGCGTCTTACTCTTCCGCCATCTTCTCTCCTCCTAGTTTTTTTAAATATTTGTTATTGGTTTCTTTGTTTCGGTTTCATTTTTTTTTTATTAAATACTTAAAAAATTTTTTCAGTAAATATTTTATGTTATGTCCAATATGGGATGGCCATAATTTTTGCCGTAACATCTTTACGCTTTTTTTTTAAACATCTTTATTGGAGTATAATTGCTTTCCAATGGTGTGTTAGTTTCTGCTTTGTAACAAAGTGAATCAGCTATACATATACATATATCCCCATATCTCTTCCCTCTTGCATCTCCCTTGCTCCCACCTTCCCTATCCCACCCCTCTAGGTGGTCACAAAGCACTGAGCTGATCTTCCTGTGCTATGTGGCTGCTTCCCACTAGCTATCGGGTTTACATTTGGGTAGTGTATATATGTCCATGCCACTCTCTCACTTTGTCCCAGCTTACCTTTCCCCCTCCCCCATGTCCTCAAGTCCATTCTCTAGTAGGTCTGCATCTTTATTCCCTTCCTGCCCCTAGGTTCTTCATGACCACTTTTTTTTTTTTTAGATTCCATATATATGTGTTAGCATATGGTATTTGTTTTTCTCTTTCTGACTTACTTCACTCTGTATGACAGACTCTAGGTCCATCCACCTCAGTACATATAACTCAATTTCATTTCTTTTTATGGCTGAGTAATATTCCATTGTATATATGTGCCACATCTTCTTTATCCATTCATCTGTCTGTTTCATTTATTTCTGCTCTGATTTTTATGATTTCTTTCCTTCTACTAACTTTGTGTTTTTTCTTTGTTCTCTAGTTGCTTTATGTGTAAGCTTTGATTGTTTATTTGAGATTTTTCTTGTTTCTTGAGGTGAGAATGAATTGTTATAAACTTCCCTCTTAGAACTGCTTTTGCTGCATCCCATAGGTTTTGAGTCATCTTGTTTTCATTGTCATTTTTTCTATGTATTTTTTGATTTTCTCTTTGATTTCTTCTGTTGTCTCTTGGTTATTTAGTAATGTATTGTTTAGCTTCCATGTGTTTGTGTTTTTTATAGTTTTTTTTTCTGTTGTTGATTTGTAATGTTAGAGCATTGTGGTCAGAAAATATGCTTAATATGATTTCAATTTTTAAATTTACTGAAGCTTGATTTGTGACCCAAGATGTGATCTATCCTGGAGAATGTTCAGTGTGCACTTGAGAAAGAAGTGTATTCTGCCACTTTCAGGTGAATGTCCTATAAATATCAATTTAGTGTATTTGGTCTATTGTGTCATTTAATGCTTGTGTTTCCTTATTTATTTTCTGTCTGGATGATCTGTCCATTGGTGTAAGTGGGGTGTTAATGTTCCCCAGTATTTTTGTGTTACTGTCAATTTCTTCTTTTATGGCTGTTAGCATTTGCCTTATGTATCGGGGTCCTCCTACGTTGGGTGCATAAATATTTACAATTATTATATCTTCTTCTTGGAATGATCCCTTGATCATTATGCAGTGTCCTTACTTGTCTCTTGTAACAGTCTTTACTTAAGTCTATTTTGCCTGATACGAGTATTTCTACTCCAGATTTCTTTTTATTTCCATTTGCATGGAATATCTTTTTCCATCTCCTCACTTTCAGCCTGTATGTGTCCCTATGTCTGAAGTGGATCTCTTGTAGACAGTATATATCCATTCAGCCAGTCTGTGTCTTTTGGTTGGAGCATTTAATCCATTTACATTTAAGGTGATTATTGATATGTATGTTCCTACTACCATTTTCTTATTTGTTTAGGGTTTGTTTTGGTAGGCCTTTTCCTTCTCTTATGTTTCCCACCTAGAGAAGTTCCTTTAGAATTTGTTGTAAAGCTGGTTTCATGGTGCTGAATTCTCTTAGCCTTTGCTTGTCTGGAAAGCTTTCGATTTCTCCATCGAATCTGAATAGGATCCTTGCTTGGTAGAGTAATCCTTGTAGGTTTTCCCCTTTCATCACTTTAAATATATCCTGCCACTCCCTTCTGGCCTGCAGAGTCTGTGCTGAAAAATCAGCTGATAACCTTATGACCATACCCTTGTATGTTATTTGTTGCTTTTCCTTTTCTGCTTTTAATATTTTTTCTTGGAATTTAATTTTTGTTAGTTTGATTAATATGTATCTTGGCATGTTTTTCTTTGGGTTTATCTTGCCTGGGACTCTCTGCATTTCCTGGACTTGGGTTACTATTTCCTTTCCCATGTTAGGGAAGTTTTCATCTATAATCTCTTGAAATACTATCTCATACCCTTTCTCTTTCTCTTCTTCTTCTGGGATCCCTATAATTCGAAAGTTGGTGCATTTAATATTGTTGCAGAAGTCTCTGAGATCGTCCTCATTTCTTTTCATTCTTTTTTCTTTACTCTGCCCCTTGGCTATTATTTCCACCATTCTATCTTCCTGCTCACTTATTCATCCTTCTGCATCAGTTATTCTGTAATTGATTCTTTGTAGTGTATTTTTCATTTCAGTTATTGTGTTGTTCATCACTGTTTGTTTTTCCGTTACTTCTTCTAGTTCCTTGTTAAACATTCTTGTATTTTCTTGGTGCGTGCCTCCCTTCTATTTCTGAGATTATGGATCATCTTTACTATCAGTTCTCTGAATTCTTTTTCAGGTAGGTTGCCTATCTCCTCTTCATTTATTTGGTCTTTTAGGTTTTTACCTTGTTCCTTCGCCTCTACCACATTTTTTAATAATCTTATTATTATTACTTTTTTTGATGTGTGGGACTCTGTTCTTTGTTGCTCGTTGTTTGGCCTGAGGCATCCAGCACTGGAGTTTGCAGGCAGTTGGGTGGAGCTGGGTCTTGGTGCCATGTTGAGGCCCTCTGGGAGAGCTCACAGTGATTAATATTTCCTGGGGTCTTAGGTTCTCTGTTAGTCTAGTGGTTTGTACTTGTTGCTCCACCACAGGAGCTCAGGCCCAACCCCCTGTCTGGGAAGGAAGACCCTGAAAGCCACAAGACCCTGCAAAAAAGAAAAAGAAAAGCCAGAAAATTCCTTGGTGTGGGTGGTGAATCTCAAACCTGGGACCCTCATGGTTGGAAGAGGCCCTGGGGGGTGGCTTAGGCCCAGGATCTGCATGGCTGGAGGGTGCCTGGGATGGCTGAGGATCAGGCCCATGACCCCAACTGGTTTGCTGGGCCTGAGTGGGTGGGGGAGATGCTTGCTGAGTTCCCCTCCAATCCCCTGATCCCCTGAAGGTCCCTTCCTGTCCCCACTGATCCCCACAATATGGGTGGGCCCTTCCGAGTGTGGAAATCCCTCCCCTCCCCCTGCTGCCCCTTAGGGACACCAGTCCCAAACCCCCTCCGATTTTCCTCTCCCTCTCCTTCCCCCACAGCTTACCCAGTCGCATAGGGATTCCTTCCATCCCCTTAGGTGTCTGAGGTCCCTCACTAGCACCTTGTTGGTGACCTACTTGTGAGGAGATGCAAACTCTACATCCTTGTACTCCACCATCTTGACTCTGCCCCTCCCCACTATGGATCTTAACTGAATGGTAAAGAAATGTAGACACGGAATTGAGGCAGATTCCAGGAAATTGATTGTGTAAACAAGGCCTTAATAATAGGTTCTGAAATTTGGCAGAATGTTCAAAAGACTTCAAATGAGTCATGGCTTTTTTTAATTCAGAAGATATATAATTATGGCATGTACACACAAACACTAATGAGAAAGTGAGAAGCTGATGTTTATAGAATTGAAATCCCTTTATGCTTTAATATTGAAAGGAAATACTCAAATAGAAGGATCTTGTTTGAAATATTTTGAAATGATTGAAATACTACATGCTGCAATACCTTAATATTTCAGAAAGCCAATAAAGCCAAAAACTAAAATAGCAGAGTGGGAAGAACCTTAAATTGAGAGCTATGGGACCTTGGTCAAGTCACTTAGAAACATAAATTGTCTCTTCTTTTCTCTAAAACCAAGTGACTGAACTGAGTTAACTGTGAGGTGCCATCAATCTCTAAAATAACATAATTCTAAGAAGAAATACAATTCTGATGAAAATGTTCAGAAAATATAAGCACCTTTGCAGCAAAAGGCTATATTTTATAAATTCTGAGAGGTGACAGACAGGAACAATAATAGGAAAATGAAGCTTTGAATAGGGGAAATAGTTACTTAAATATAAGGAATGTAGTAAATAGAAATAATCAAAATAAAAGCTGACTTCTTGAAAGATTTAGTGATAAATCTTATCAGTTTTGAGATGATCACCTCTTAATAAGAAGAATTGTACTGTTAAGAGTGAAGTACCTAAAATACCATTCAGTCAACAAGTATTGATTGAACACCTACTTTATTCTAAGATAGGTTCTAGGCCACTGCTGAAGGTGCTATGAAGATAACAGTTAGAAGATAAAAATCCCTGGTCTCATGAATCTCATATTTCATAAGGATACTTCAAAATTTGAACACTGACTCTATTAAGAGCACTGTGTCAATATTAAATATTCTGAATGGTATAATTTTGCTCTGATAATTATAGGAGAATGTCTTTGTTCCGAATACACATACACAAAGAAAGAGGAGGCTAAGAGAAATTCAGCTAAATACATTGGATCATATGTTAATGTGATTTCTTCTCAATATAAATATTAATATTTCATGGTGATGTGCATATGTATTTCTTTTTTCACATTTTAAAAATCATTTTTTGATTGAGCTAGTTTACAATATTATATAAGTTTCAGGTGTACAACATAGTGATTCACAATTTTAAAAAGTTATGTTCCATTTATAGTTATTATTAAATATTGACAATTTTCCCTGTGCTGTACAATATATCCTCATAGCTTATTTATTTTATACATAATAGTTCATAATTCCTACCCATATCTTGTCCCTTCCATCATCCATTTCCCCAAATCACTAATATGTTTTCTGTATCTGTCAGTCTGTTTGCTGGTGGTGATCCTTCCAGCCACCACTTAAATTAGCTACTATTGTTATCCTCATTGTAAAAATGAGTAAACAAAGGGATAGAAGTAGCTGATAAATGAGTGAAGCAGTCACCTAATGAAAATCATTTTAGCACTTAAAGAATCACTTCACTGAGCTCAGTGTTACAACCATTAGTTCATGTACACTTCAACTTTAGCAAGTGCTATTGAGCAATTGCTGAGGATTTATCTATTATATCATATATTTTATTTATTAGTAAGTGATTCATTATTCTTTTATTGAAGTGTAGTTGACTTAAATATTGTGTTAGTTTCAAGTATAATTCAGATTTTTATATATATATTTCAGATTTTAACCCTGGTATGTGATCTATCTTGTTGAACGCTCCATGTGCACTTGAAATGTGTATTCTGCTGTTTGTGGATGGCATGTCCTGTAGATATCTATTAAGTCTAACTGGTTTTTCATGTCATTTAAGACCTCTGTTGCCTTATTGATTTTCTGCCTGGATCATCTGTCCATTCATGTAACTGTAGTGTTAAAGTCCCTTGCTATTATTGTATTACCGTCACTTTCTCCCTTTATATCTATTAGTATTTGTTTTATCTATTTAGGTGCTCCTATGTTGAGTGCATATACGTTGTTGAGTGTAATATTCTTTTCTCATATTGATCCTTTTATCACCATATACTGTTCTTCTTTATCTTTATTTATGGTCTTTATTGTCTATTTTGCCTGATATGAGTGTTGCTACCCCTGATTTCTTGTTGTTTCCATTAACATGAAATATCTTCTTACATCCCCTCACTTTCAAGCAGTGTGTATCTTTCACCCTGAAGTTGTCTTTTGTAGGCAGGATATTGTAGGTTCTTGTTTTTTCATCCAATCTGCAACTCTATGCCTTTTGATTGGAACACTTATTCCGTTGATATTTAAAGTAATTATTGATAGGTATGTACTTATTGCCGTTTCATAACTTGTTTTCCATTTGATTTTGTAGTTATTCTTTGTTCATCTTTTTTGTTGTTTTTATTTTTGTAGTTTGATGATTTTCTTGTGTATTAGACTTGAGTTCCATTCTTTTTGGTTTTTGTGAATCTATTGTATATTTTTGATTTGTGGTTCCCCTGGTTTTCAAGTATGTTGACCCATAACTGTATCTATCTGTTTTAGACTGTTAGTCTTATAAGTTCAAACATGTTCTAAAAGATCTACATTTCCCCCTCCCCCATATTTTGTTTTTGATATCCTATTTTACATCTTCATGTTTATCCTTTTACTGTTAATTATAGTTATAATCACTTTTACAAATTTTTGTGAGTGTTTTTTAATTTATATACTTGTCTTATTTAAATGATCTTCAATCCTTTTATATATTTGCCTTTCCAATTGTGTTTTTCTCTTCCCTATAGATTCTTTCTTATTTTTCATTTAGAGAAGACCTTTCAATATTTCTTTTAGGGTAGGTTTAGTATTCCTTTAATTTTTTGCTTGTCTGAGAAATTCTTTACCTCTCCCTCTATTCTAAATGATAATCTTGCTGAGTAGAGCATCCTAGGTTGCAGGTTTTTCCATTTCAGGACTTTGCATATATTCTTCCACTTACTCTGGACTGCAAAATTTCTGCAGAGAAATCAGCTGATAGCCTTATGGGTGTTCCCTTGTAACTGAATATTTTTTTTCTTCTACAGCCTTTAGAATTCTCTCTTTATCTTTAATTTTTCCCATTTTGATTATGATATATCTTGGTGTGTGTCTGTTTCTGTTTCTCTTGTTTGGGACCCTCTGTGCTTCCTATGCCTGGATATCTGTTTCCTTCCTTAGGTTTGGGAAGTTTTCAGCCATGATGTTTTCATATGCATTTTTCTTAATATTTATTTTTTTATTGAGGTATAGTTGCTTTACAATGTTGTGGTAGCTCCTGCTGCACAGTGAAGTGAACCAGTCATACATATATACATATCATCTCCCTTTTGAATTTCACTCCCATCCAGGTCACCACAGAGCACCGAGTAGAGTTCCCCATGCTAGTGGCATATAAATGTCAATCCCAATCTCCCAATTCATTCCACCCGTCCCTCACCCCCGGGCGTCCACAACTATTTTCTCTATATCAATATCTCTATTTCTGTTATGCAAATAGGCTCATCTGTATGATACTTCTAGATATCACACATATGCATTAATACACAATATTTGTTTTTCTCTTTCTGGCTTCACTCTGTATGACAGTCTCTAGGTCCATTAACGTCTCTACAAATGACCCAGTTTCATTCCTTTATATGGCTGAGTAATATTTCATTGTATAAATGTACCACATCTTCTTTATTCATTCCTTTGTTGATGGACAGGTTGCTTCCATGTCCTGGTGTTTGTAAATAGTGCTGCAATGAACATTGGGGTCATGTGTATTTTTGAATTACGTTTTTCTCAAGGTATATACCCAGTAGTGGGATTGCTGGGTCATATGGTAGTTCTATTTTTAATTTTAAAGGAACCTCCATACTGTTCTCCATAGTGGCTGTATCAATTTACATTCCCACCAACAGTGCAAGAGGGTTCCCTTTTCTCCACACCCTCTCAAGCATTTATTGGTTGTAGATTTTTTGATGATGGCCATTCTGACCAGTGTGAAGTGATACCTCATTGTAGTTTTGATCTGCATTTCTTTAATAATTAGTGATGTTGAGCATCTTTTCATGTGTCATTTGGCCATTGGTGTGTCTTCTTTGGAGAAATGTCTATTTAGATCTGCCCATTTTTTGATTGGCTTGTTTGTTTTTTTGATATTGAGCTGCATGAGCTGTTTGTATATTTTGAGGATTAATCCTTTGTCAGTTGCTTCATTGTCAATATTTTCTCCCATTCTGAGGGTTGTCTTTTCATCTTGTTATGGTTTCCTTTGCTGTGCAAACACTTTTAAGTTTAATTAGCTTCCATTTGTTTATATTTGTTTTTATTTTCACTACTCTAAGAGGTGGGTCAAAAAGGATCTTGCTGCAGTTTATGTCAAAGTGTGTTCTTCCTATGTTTTCCTCTAAGAGTTTTATAGTGTCTGGTCTTACATTTAGGTCTTTAATCCATTTTGAGTTTATTTTTGTGTATGGTGTTAGGGAGTGTTCTAATTTCATTCTTTTACATGTAGCTGTCCAGTTTTCCCAGTACCATTTATTGAAGTAACTCTCTTTTCTCCATTGTATATTCTTGCCTCCTTTGTAATAGATTAGGTAACCATAGGTGCATGGGTTTATCTGTGGGCTTTCAATCCTGTTCCACTGATTTATAGTTTTGTTTTTGTGCCAGTACCATACTGTCTTGATTACAGTAGCTTTGAAGTATAGTCTTGAGTCAGGGAGCCTGATTCCTCCAGCTCAGTTTTTCTTTCTCAAGATTGCTTGGGCTATGCAGGGTCTTTTGTGTTTCCATACAAATTGTAAAATTTTTTGCTCTAATTCTGTGTAAAATGTAATTGGTAATTTTATAGGGATTGCATTGAATCTGTAGATTGTTATGGGTAGTATAGTCATTTTCACAATATTGATTCTTCAAATCCAAGAACATGGTATATCTTTCCATCTCTTTGCCTCATCTTTGATTTCTTTCATCAGTATCATATGGTTTTCTGAGTAGAGCTGCCTTTTTCCCCCTTAGGTAGGTTTATTCTTTTTGGGATTGTTTTCTTAATTTCTCTTCCTGATCTTTCATTGTTAATGTACAAGAATGCAAGAGATTTCTCTGCCTTAATTTTCTATCCTGCAGCTTTACCAAACTCATTGATGAGTTCTAGGAGTTTTCTGGTGGCATCTTTAGGATTTTCTATGTATAAGATCATGTCATCTGCAAACAGTGACAATTTCACTTCTTTTCCAATTTGCATTCCTTTTATTTATTTTTCTTCTCTGATTGCTGGGCCAAGGACCTCCAAATCTATGTTGAATAATAGTGGCGAGAGTGGACATCCTTTTCTTGTTGCTGATCTTAGGGGAAATACTCTCAGTTCTTCACCATTGAGAATAATGTTTGCTGTGGGTTTGTTGTATATGGCCTTTATTATATTGAGGTAGGTTGACTCTATGCCCACTTTCTGGAGAGTTTTTATCATGAATGGGAGTTTAATTTTGTCAAAAGCTTGTTCTGCAACGATTGAGATGATCATATGGTTTTTATTCTTCAATTTGTTAATATGACATATCACATTGATTGATTTGTGTATATTGAAGAATCCTTGCATCTCTCAGATAAATCCCGCTTGATCATGGTGTATGATCCTTTTAATGTGTTGTTGGATTCTGTTTGCTAGTATTTTGCTGAGGATTTTTGTGTTTGTGTTCATCAGTGATATTGGTCTGTAATTTTCCTTTCTTACGATATCTTTGTCTGGTTTTGGTATCAAGGTGTTGGTGGCCTCATAGAATGAGCTCGGGGATGTTCC
Organism: Balaenoptera acutorostrata; assembly: GCF_949987535.1. Classification (NCBI taxonomy): domain Eukaryota; kingdom Metazoa; phylum Chordata; class Mammalia; order Artiodactyla; family Balaenopteridae; genus Balaenoptera; species Balaenoptera acutorostrata. The sequence goes on from NC_080068.1 coordinate 38,424,407, forward strand.
ACCCTCTGCAATTTTTTGCAAGAGTTTTGGAAGGATAGGTGTTAGCTCTTCTCTAAATGTTTGATAGAATTCACCTGTGAAGCCATCTGGTCCTGGGCTTTTGTTTAATGGAAGGTTTTTAATCACAGTTTCAATTTCATGAATTGTGATTGCTCTGTTCATATTTTCTATTTCTTCCCAGTTCAGTCTTGGTAGGTTGTACATTTCTAAGAATTTGTCCATTTCTTCCAGGTTGTCCATTTTATTGGCATATAGTTGCTTGTGGTAGTCTCTTATGATCCTTTGTATTTCTGCGGTTTCAGTTGTAACTTCTCCTTTTTCATTTCTAATTTTATTGATTTGAGTCCTCTCCCTTTTTTTCTTGATGAGTCTGGCTAAAGTTTTATCAATTTTATTTATCTTCTCAAAGAACCAACTTTTAGTTTTATTGATCTTTGCTATGGTTTTCTTCATTTCTATTTCTTTTATTTCTGCTCTGATTTTATGATTTCTTTCCTTCTAATAACTTTGGGTTTTGTTTGGTCTTCTTTCTCTATTTGTTTCATGTGTAAGTTTAAGTTGTTGTTTGAGATTTTTCTTATTTCTTGAGGTGGGATTGTATTGCTATAAACTTCCCTCTTAGAACTGCTTTTGCTGCATCCCATAGGTTTTGGGTCATCATGTTTTCGTTATCATTTTTTTCTATGTATTTTTTGATTTCCTCTTTGATTTCTTCAGTTATCTCTTGGTTATTTAGTAGTGTATTGTTTAGACTCCATGAGTTTATTTTATAGTTTTTTTGCCTGTAATTGATTTCTAATCTCATAGCATTGTGGTTGGAAAAGATGCTTGATACAATTTCAATTTTCTAAAATTTACTGAGGCTTGATTTTTGACCCAAGATGTGATCTATCCTGGAGAATGTTTGTGTGCACTTGGGAAGAAAGTGTATTCTGCTGCTTTCAGATGGAATGTCATATAAATATCAATTAAGTCTATCAGGTTAGACTTAAAAGTATGTCTAAGTATAATTTTAGATATCATTAAAATGATATCTAAGAGTACAATTTTACTTGTGTTTCCTTATTTATTTTCTGTCTAGATGATCTGTCCATTGGTGTAAGTAAGGGGTTAAAGTCCCACAGTATTATTGTGTTACTGCCAATTTCTTCTTTTATGGCTGTTATCATCTGCCTTATGTATTACTGTGAATTCTTTTTCAGGTAGGTTGCCTATTTCCTCTTAATTTATTTGGTCTTGTGGGTTTTTACTTTGCTCCTTCTTCTGCACCATATTTCTCTGTCATTTCATTTTTTTAACTTACTGTGTTTGAGGTCTCCTTTCTGCTGGCTGCAGGTTTGTAGTTCCTCTTGCTTCTGGTGTCTTCCCTCTGGTGGGTAACGTTGGTACAGGGGCTTGTGTAGGCTTCCTAGTGGGATAGAATAGTTCCTGCTCTGTAGTTGGTCGAGTTGAGTCTTATTCCTCTGAAGGGCAGCGCTGCATCAGGTGGTGTGTTTTGGGGTGTCTGTGAGCTTAGTATGATTTTAGACAGCCAATCGTTGATGGGTGGGGTTCTGTTCCTGTCTTGCTAGTTGTTTGGAGTGAGGCATCCAGCATTGGAGCCTGCAGACAGTTGAGTGGGGCCCAGTCTTTGTGTCAAGATGGGGACCTCCAGGAGAGCTCTCACCAATTAATATTCCCTGGAGTTGGGGATTCTCTGGTGGTCCTATGTCCTGGACTTGGTGATCCCACTCCTGAGGCTCAGGCCTGACCCCTGGCAGGTTAAACAAGACCCCACAAGCCACCTGGCATAGAGAAAAAGAAAAAAAGTGGCGGGGAAGAAAACGAAGAAACAAAATCCAAGAGAAATAGCAAAGACCCAAACAAACTGCAGCAACAACAATAAAAACAAAGGAAAAGAAAACAAACAGAGAAAGAAAACCTAAGACAAATGTTAAAAGCAAAACCAAACAAATCAAAACCAAAACAAACACAAACAGAAAAAAAAGCAAAAAGGAAAGAAACAAAAACAAAGAAAACAAAAAACAAGAGAACTACCAAGCCAACAAAAGAACCCAAAACCAAAACAAACAATAAAAACAAACGTAATAAAATCAAAAAAAAAATGATGGCAGAAAGCAAAATTAAAAATGAAAAGAAAACATAAAACAAACACACAAAAATTATAAAAAGAAGAAAAAAAGGTAAAAACAAAACAAAAAAGAGAAAAAAACAAGGGAAAAACTTTAATCAGTGAAAAAGTAAAATAAAAATGAAAAATAGAGAATATATGAAAAATTTATTAAAATAAAAGAAAAAATAAATAATAAAAAACAACAACCACAGAACAAAACAAAACAAAAATAGATTAGTAATGATAATATTTTCCTGTGGCCTCAGCCTTCAGTGCCCTTGCCCCCACAGTAAGACTCAGCCAACCCCGGCCTCCCCCAGAGGCCGTCCAATACCTCTAGGTAGGGCTCTGGACCTGCTTGTGCCCTGTGGGAGCAGTTCACACTCTGACCTGAGTCAACTCACGTGTGTACTTGCCCCCAAAGTCCACAGCTGTTAAGGTTAGACAGGTGTCAGTTATGGGAATGCTTATTGTCCATTCAGATATTCCACAGATGCAAGGTTTACCAGGCTGATCACGGGGATTTAATCTGCAGCTTTAGCAGCTGCAAGAAGAGATTTCCATTCCTCTCCCTTAGTCGCACCTCCCCTGGGGCTCAGGTTTGGTTTTGGTCCAGCCTCTCCTTGTGAAACATCTTCAGGTGTCTGTTCCCAACCCAGGTGAGTGGGGGCTAAGGCAGCAGCTGATGTCCACAATTGGGATGTGCATGATGTGCCTGTGGCTGCAGAGGACGGTATGAAGTTGTAACAGCCTGGGGTGCATCATGCACTCTCTTGGAGAAGTTGGCCCTGGATTGAGGGACCCTTGGCAGAGGCAGGCAGTGCAGGCTTCCGGGAAGGTGTATGCAGTGACCTGCACTCGCTCACCAGAACCTTGGTGGCAGTAGCAGCAGCAGTAACAGTCTGTGCCCACCTCTGGGGTTTGAGATAGCAGCCATGGCCTGCCCCTGCCCCTGGAGCTTGTGTAGGTGGTGCCCTTCCCCTTGTGAGTTCACAAGGAAGCTCCTATGGCAGGCTACCCCTCTTCTCACTCACCCCCCAACAATGGTCCCTTGTCTCCCTGGCGGGCCTAGGCTTCTTCCCAGACTCCTCAGCTGTAGTGTACAAACCCTGGTCTCCTCTGGCTGTCTTCACGCAGCCAAGCCCAGTCCTCTCCATGGGGTCTGACCTCAGAAGCCTGAGCCTCAGCATCCAGCCCCTACCTGCACCGGCAGGTGAGCGGGCAAGCGTCTCAGGCTGGTGAGTGCTGATGAACACCAATCCTCTGTGTATATCTCTCTCTGCTTTTCCCTCCACACCTCCACAGTTCACCCCTGCCAGTGAGGGGACTTCCAAGTGTATGGAAAACCTCACCTGGTTTTCCTCAGTGTATGGAAAAATTTCCTCCTTCACTGCTCCCTCCCAAGAGACGCAGGTCTCATCCTGATTTCTTTCTCTCACTCTCTCTCTCTCTCTCTCTTTTTTTTCTTTTTCCCTACCCAGTTATGTGGAGATTTTCTTGGCCTTTTGGAAATCTGAGGTCTTCTTCCAGCATTCAATAAATGTTCTGTGAGAGTCATTCCACATGTAGATGTATTTTTGATGTATCTGTGGGGAGAAAGTGAGCTCCACTTCCTACACCTCTGCCAGCTTGATCCTGCATCTTCATATGCATTTTTAATCCCCTTCTCTGTCTCTTCTCCTTCTGGAACCCCTATTCTGCATAGGTTTACACCATTTATATTATCCCATAGATCTTGTATGTTGCTTTCATTTTTTAAAATTTGTCTTTCTACCGTAATTCAAAAAGACACATGCACCCGAATGTTCATTGCAGCACTATTTACAATAGCCAGGTCATGGAAGCAAGCTAAATGCCCATCAACAGATGAATGCATAAAGAAGTTGTGGTACATATATACAATGGAATATTACTCAGCCATAAAAAGGAACGAAATTGAGTCATTTGTTGAGATGTGGATGGATCTAGAGACTCTCATACAGAGTGAAGTAAGTCAGAAAGAGAAAAACAAATATCGTATATTAATGCATGTATGTGGAACCTAGAAAAATGGAACAGATGAGCTGGTTTGCAGGGCAGAAGTTGAGACACAGATGTAGAGAACAGACATATGGACACCAAGGGGGGAAAACTGCGGTGGGGTGGAGATGGTGGTGTGCTGAATTGGGCGATTGGGATTGACATGTATACACTGATGTGTATAAAATTGATGCCTAATAAGAACCTGCAGTATAAAAAAAAAACAAACAAAACAACTAATACTAAACTTTCATTGGGTTATTTGTATGGAAATATGTTAATATAAATGTTTCAGACATTACATGAAATTTCTAAAAATCTTATATGTTCTGGTATAATGTTATAAGTCATAATCCTAGTTATTACTTTAAAATGTATATCTCAGAAATAACTAATTTTCTTGTCAACTGCATTATTATTAACTTTCATCAAATCTTTAACTGTGGTCATTTTTAAGTCTTTTGTCATTTACAGACAGTTCTGGGTGTACTCTGATGCTTTTGCAAATATGTTCCTATAAAAGGGTTTCACCTTCAAGAAATTCATGGAAAAGACTCTGAGAAGTACAGGTTTCTGGTAACTGACTGTACTGCTGAACTAAATGAATAAGCATTTTCAGAACTCTAATGAAAAACTGATGAACTCATAAAAGTGCTAACAAAAGATCAACATAAAAAAATTAATTACATGGGACTGAGTGAACTGATGAGGATGAATATAATTTTTGTGACTTTCTGTTTGAATTTTAAAAAAATTGTGTATTTCTCATAAAAAAAAATTTTGTCTTTCGGCCTGCTGTTCTGATTGGATGATTTCCATTAATCTATTTTCCAGATCACTTGTTTGTCCTTCATTATTTAGTCAGCTATTCTTTGCTTCTAGATTGACTTTTTTTTTTTTTTTAATTTATTTATTTATTTTTGGCTGTGCTGGGTCTTCGGTTCGTGCGAGGGCTTTCTCTAGTTGCGGCAAGTGGGGGCCACTCTTCATCGCGGTGCGGGGACCGCTCTTCATCGCGGTGCGCGGGCCTTTCACTATCACGGCCCCTCCCGTTGCGGGGCACAGGCTCCAGACGCGCAGGCTCAGTAGTTGTGGCTCACGGGCCCAGCTGCTCCACGGCATGTGGGATCTTCCCAGACCAGGGCTCGAACCCGTGTCCCCTGCATTAGCAGGCAGATTCTCAACCACTGCACCACCAGGGAAGCCCTAGATTGACTTTTATTATGGCAATTGAGTTGTTTAATTCTGAATGCTTCCTCTTTATAATTTCTAGTTACTTGTTACAGTTATTCACATTTCTATTGATAATTTTTCTTAATTCTTTTAGCATTTTTATTATCTCCTTTTAAACTCAGGGTCTAGTAGCCTGGAAGTCTGTTTCATTATTTGTTCTTTCAGTGGATTTTCTTATTCTTTTAATTGGGAGTGTTTCCTCTGCCATTTCATTTTACTTAATTTTCTCTGTCTCTATGAATTTAGGATAAACATTTATCAATTGTGGTTTTGAAGAGGTGTTTTGATGTGGAAGTGTCCTTATGTTCACTGTATGAATCCAGTATTTTTGGTGAGAGAGCTGTTTTTGTATGGATACCAGCCATGTTTTTCCTCAGAGTGTGCTGGCTGTTATCTCCTTGATAGTGGGTGTGATTGGTGTTGTGGTGTCCAGAGCTTGCACTGGATGTTGGATGGGCAGGGCCTCCTCTTTTCTCTGTGGCTCTCACAGTCCTCTTGGGGGTGGGATCTGCTCTCTGGTTTTTCAGTAGAAGCTCTGAGTCATGTTTGGTAAGGCTCCATTGCCCTTGAGTGCATACTCTGTCCCAAAGGAGGCTCACTGAAGATAGTAAGGCCTGTGCGGTCACAGCAAACCTATGCATTACCCATGCAGGTGTCTGCAGTTCTGCCCAGAAACAGCCCAAAGTCTTGTCCTTTTCTTTGTTGTGTTCATCCCAGATTTAGTTCTAGGCTGGTGCTGGGGTGGGGCTTTTTGCTGCAGAAATTGAAGTGGTTGTGTTGTCACCTGAGACTGGGCCTGCCTCTGTGGCTGACCTCTCCCAGGACTTGTCTGCCCAGATTAGGCTCCAAGTTGCAGTGTAGGGTGGGCAGAACTGGAGCACTCCCACTGGGAAGAGAACCTCTGTGTACTTCTCCTTAGGGGCTATCCACCCAAGATCTGCATTTCTGTGGTGCCACCCAATATGTGTGCCAACAAAGTCCACTGTGGCCTCTCCCATACCTGCCCTATGAACACAACAATGAGCTCCAATGCCAGAGTTGTGCCCTCTTGTGCATGTGCTGACAATTGACTCTGATACTGGACCTAAACCCACGGTGTGTGGGCTGACAATGGCTCTGAGATTCAGCCCAGACCACACCCTAGGCTTTTGGGGGTGTCTCCATGCAGCTAGAATGAGTTCTTTCCCAGGGCCCATCTTCCTGAGATTCAGCACCTAGCTGCTGTGTGTACCAGCAGCCACTGCCCCCCCCCTCACCCCAAACAAGCATTTTGCATTGGGAAGTGTGGTGATCTGGCAGCTGTTGGTGCTGGTCTGTCTGTGTCCTGATTGCTAGCAAGCCAGCTCACACACTCTCCCTGTGAGCAGAGTCTAGGCCCATCCAGCCCTTTTATCTGCCCCAGCAGAACTCCCAGCAGGTGAGGGGGCTACCCAGGGCAAGAGCCTGCCCCTGTGGACATTCCCTCCTTCACAGATCTTTCCCAGGGATGCTGGACTCATCATGATGCCTTTTGTTGTTGTTGTACCCAGTTATGTGGAGATCTTTCTTGTAGTTTTTGTTGTATAAAAGATCTTCTGCCAGTTCCAGTTGGTTTTCTGTGAAAATGTTCCACATATAGATGTATTTTTGATGTGTTTGTTGGGGAGAGGTGAGCTCCACATCCTGCTCTGCCATCTTGTTCCTCTCCTTGTATTTTTAATATTAAAGGACTCATTATTGAAGAGCTTTGTCATGAATGAGAAAATCATTTTTGGAAACATGCTGTCTATACCATTAATGTTTTTTGAATAATACTTAACATGATAAAAAATGCAAATTAAAAATGAGAAGATAATTTAATTTTTGTTTTTTTCAATGAAAATAATAAAAGAATAAAATATGACATAAAAATAGGTGAAGAATGCAATCACACGAATCAAGGACATAAGATGCTGTTGATAGCATTTAAGGTAGCTCCCAATTATTCCTACCTGTGTGATCCCTTCCTCTTTACTGTGAGCTGGACCTATGACTAACTTTTAATAATGAAGTATAGCAAAAGTGATGGAATTTCACTTCTGGGATTAGGTTATAAAAAGGCTATAATTTATGTCTTGATTGTGTTCTCTCCCTCCCTTGTTCACTCTCAGAGAAGTCAGCCCACATGTTGTCCAGATACTTGTGGCTAAGAGCTGAGGGAGGGAGACCCAGGCCAACTCCAGTGAGTAACTGAATCCTACCAACAACCACATGAAAGTGGATTCTTCCCCAGTCAAGCTTTCAGATGAGATCACAGGCCCAGGTGATGCAATGATTGGAGTCTTGTTAGAGACCTTGAGGCAGAGGCACCCAGATAACCTCACCTGATTCCTGACCCATTATGAATAACAAATATTTATTGTTTAAGCCATCTCATTTTATGTTACTTTGTTACACAGCAATAGATAACTAATACAGATACTAGCTGCAAGTATATTAGATGTGTTGGTAGGTGTTTAGCATCTATTCCCATAGTTTTTCATAAATTACTAAACTATCAGGGCTATAAAAATTTCAAACTATATTTATTAAGTTTCCTTGCAAGCTTGGGTTTTGAATTTAATTGCTTTGCTAATTAGAAACAATTGAGTAAATTTTGAAAGGCAAAAATGAAGTGGAAGCTATCTTTCTGCTACTGTTTTGAACTCAGCAGCTTGGTCATGGCTGTTTGATGATTTTCTGCAGTACTTTTCTAGGGTCTAGTCTCCAGTTTCAGAGGGGTCAAGAGGTACTAGTGGCCATGGATGGCCCATCAGTAATGACCATGTTCTCTTGAACTCAAAAGCTCAATAGGCAGTTTCCTACCCTCTGTATCACAGCACAAAGAGCAGTTCCCTTGGCAGGTCAGTTTTGTGATATTCAGGGACATAATACTGGCAGCCCAGACAGGAGTCCATACCCCCACTCCTCACAATTACATATGTTCTTTTTCTGCTTAAAATACCTAACACAGTTTTCACTTCCTGCAGTAAACCCAGACTCATGTTTGACCATATACTTATAAAAAGCAGGTATTACATCAGTTGTGGTTTTTGTCCAAACTCTATTTACTTTTATGATGGACTTGTGCATGGTCACTTTTATGTGATACCTTAATGCAGAGTTTATTCAGTTAATTTAACAAGACTTGCTTGCTCTCAAAAGTTGTATTGATTTCTTCCCTTTTATCATTAAGAATTTTTTCCTGTCATAGTTCTCCACCTCCAGATACTATTTCAATTCTTAGTCCTTTCTCTTCATTTTGAGCTCCCCCCATTGAGGACTCATTCAATACAATTCAATACAAATGAATAAATGTAATTCATAAATTTTATAACTACACCTATACATTTGTATTGAATTGAATTGTATTGAATTCGTATTGAATTGTATTGAATTTGTTTAGAACAAAGTAGTTTCAGGTTTGCTGAAGGTTAGGTTATGATAGGAATGGATTATCTATTCAGTTCAAACTTCCTACTTATTCAAATTTGCAAGATTCTAATCCATTCTTGCCATCAACATTAAAAGAACGAAATATATCTTGTTTTGGGGAGAAAGTTAAGTGGAGGTAAAATATCAATATTTAAAAATTTAGCTTCTTTATTAAACAAATCCTTTTGCATTCACTGATTAAATAGTGACTGACAATCTAGCCCTTTTTAAATGATAAAAAACATATCTTTTCAGTCACATAGATTAATGGCAGTTAAGAAAAATGTTTACTTAAAGATGGAAATGTAAATTTTCCTAATTATTATTAAAAATGAAATGTATTCACATTGCTATAAAATGTCTTATGCTAAATTTACTCTTTTATGGCCTAAAAAATGAGACAAATAACAAAAAGTAAAGGTCTCTTTTATTTTACAAAATTATTTTACAGTTTTGTATTGTAACTCAACATATTTATCAAGATAAAAGGATAACATTTTCCATGTTCATTATTAGAAGTGGCAAGTCCATTCCTGTATTAGTTATGTTATTTACTAATTTCATATCAGTGTTACTTATAAAATATCCTGGATTTTAAAGTATCAAATACTTTCTGAAAAGATAATTTTTAGTTTATCATGTAGTTAAACACAATTTAATACAGTCCCATTTCAAGTCAATTAAATTCAACCAATAAATATTGGAGGCCTTTACTCTGAAGTTTTTGTAGGTGCAGAAAAAACCCAATAATGAATAATATCTACCTCCTGCTTTTAAGAATCACAAAACTTTGCACAGGAAAAAAGTCACTATAAGAATAAATGCAATCAGCATGACAAGTAATTTTGTGACACACAGAGAAGTGCACTCAATATAATTTTTAAAGCCCCCAGTCCATGAACATGAGACATCTTTTCATTTATGTCTTCTTCAATTTATTTAATCAATGTATTGTACAGGTTTTTATATACTGGTCTTCCATCTCCCTGCTTAAATTTATTCTTTAGTATTTTATTCCTTTTGATGCTATTGTAAATAGGATTCTTTTCTTAATTTCTCTTTCTGATAGCTCATTATTGGTGTATAGAAATGCAACTTTTAAAAAAAAATTGAGTTGGTATCCTGCAAATTTACTGAAATTGTTTATTAGTTGTAAGAGCTTTTGATGGACTCTAGAGTTCTCTGTACATATCATGTTATCTGCAAATAAAGACAGTTTACTTCTTTTCCATTTAGATGCTTTATATTTCTTTTTCTTCTCTTATTGTTCTCAATAGGATACCCCATACTCTGTTGAAAAAAAGTGACAAGTGTAGTCATCCTTGTCCTGTTCCTGATCTTAGAGTAAAAGCTTTCAGAATTTCATTGTTAGTGTGATATTAGCTGTGGGCTTGCCATAGATGGTCTTTATTATGTTGAGGTACATCCCCCTTACACTTACTTTGTTGCGAGTTTCCATCATAAATGGATGTTGAATTTTATCAAATGACTTTTCTGCATCTATTGAGGTGATCATATGATTTTCATCCTTCAGTTTTGTAAGTTGGTGTATCACATTGATTGAATTGCAGATGTTGAACTATCTTTGTATCTCTGAAATAAATCCCATTTGAACAAGGTGTATGTTCCTTTTAAAGCATAGTTTAATTTTGTTTACTAATACTTTGCTGAGAATTTCTGCACCTAAATTCATTGGGATTATTGACCTTTTTTTTTCTTTTCTTGTAGTGTTCTTGTATGGCTTTGGTATCAGGCTAACGCTGGCCTTGTAAAATGAGTTTGAAAATGTTCTTATCTATTTTTGGAAAAGTTTGAGAAGAATTGGTATAAAATCTTTTTAAAATGTTTGGTAGAATTCACTCATGAAGCCATCTGGTCCTGATACTGGTTCAAATTCCTTACTAGTAATTGGTCTGTTCATTTTTTTTTTTTTTCATTTTTTCATGATTCAGTCTTCATGATTCAGTAGGTTATATGTTCTAAAAATGTATCCACTTCTTCTAGGTGGTTCAGTTTATTTTGTTATATAATTACTTATAGAAGTCTCTTATAATCCTTTGTGTGTGTGTAGCATCTGTTGTAATAACTGCTCTTACACTTAAAATTTTATTATTTGAGTCCTCTCTTTTTTTCTTGGCAAGTCCAGCTAAAATTTTGTCAATTTAATTTTTTTTTCAGAGAAACAGCCCTTAGTTTCATTGATCTTTTCCGATGTCTTTTTAGTCTCTATTTCATTTATTTCCATTCTAATCATTCTTATTTTCTTCATTATGCTAACTTTTGGCTTATTTTGTTTTTCATTTTTTAGTTCCTTAAGGTTTAAGTTAGATTGTTAGATTGTTTATTTAATATCTCCTTCTTCTTAATGTGTAAAAAAAAATTTCTTACAGTTTTCTGCATACAGGTCTCTTGCCTCCTTAGGAAGGTATATTCTTAGGTATTTTATTCTTTTTGTTGCAATGGTAAAGTGGAGTGTTTCCTTAATTTCTCTTTCAGATTTTTTGTTGTTAGTGTATAAGAATGCAAGATATTTCTGTGCATTAATTTTGTATCTTTCTACTTTACCAAATTCATTGATTAGCTCTATGAGTTTGCTGGTAGCATCTTTAGGATTCTCTATGTATAGTATCATGTCATCTGCAAACAATGACAGTTTTACTTCTTTTCCAATTTGGATTCCTTTTTCTTCTCTGATTGCTGTGGCTAAAAGATCCAAAACTATGTTGAATAATAGTGGTGAGAGTGGGCAACTTTGTTTTGTTCCTGATCTTAGAGGAAATGGTTTCAGTTTTTCACCATTGAGAATGATGTTGAGCGTGGATTTGTCATATATGGCCTTTATTATGTTGAGGTAGGTGCCCACTTTCTGGAGAGTTTTCATCATAAATCAGTGCTGAATTTTGTCAAAAGCTTTTTCTGCATCTATTGAGCTTATCATATGGTTTTTATCCTTCAGTTTGTTAATATGGTGTATCACATTGTTTGATTTGTGTATATTGAAGAATCCTTGCATTCCTGGGATAAACCCCACTTGATCATGGTGTATGATCCTTTTAATGTGCTGTTGGATTCTGTTTGCTAGTATTTTGTTGAGGATTTTTTTTTCACACACACACACTGTATTTTATTTTTACAAGAGATAAATAGACTTACACCAAGCGTTGTACATGGATGACCACAACAAAAGCAACAATGATTGCAATTACCAAACATGAAACACACTCATACTATGTCATAATATTGACATTCAGTCCAGTAATCCTCCACTGTAATGGCTCCTTTACTTTGCAGTGAAAATTGATTTGTATATTCTTTGCCTCTGAGTCCTTGTGGGATTTTTTTTTTAATTCAGACAGAAAGTCACAAAAATTATACTCATCCTCATCAGTTCACTCAGTCCCATGTAATTATTTTTTTTTCATCTTGACCTTTTGTTAGCACTTTTATGAGTTCATCAGTTTTTCATTAGAGTTCTGAAAATGCTTATTCATTCAGTTCAGCAGTACAGTCAGTTACCAGAAACCTGTACTTCTCAGAGTCTTTTCCATGAATTTCTTGAAGATGAAACCCTTTTATAGGAATATATTTGCAAAAGCATCAGAGTAACCCAGAACTGTCTGTAAATGACAAAAGACTTAAAAATGACCACAGTTAAAGATTTGATGAAAGTTAATAATAATGCAGTTGACAAGAAAATTAGTTATTTCTGAGATATACATTTTAAAGTAATAACTAGGATTATGACTTATAACATTATACCAGAACATATAAGATTTTTAGAAATTTCATGTAATGTCTGAAACATTTATATTAACATATTTCCATACAAATAACCCAATGAAAGTTTAGTATTAGTTGTTTTGTTTGTTTTTTTTTTATACTGCAGGTTCTTATTAGGCATCAATTTTATACACATCAGTGTATACATGTCAATCCCAATCGCCCAATTCAGCACACCACCATCTCCACCCCACCGCAGTTTTCCCCCCTTGGTGTCCATATGTCTGTTCTCTACATCTGTGTCTCAACTTCTGCCCTGCAAACCAGCTCATCTGTACCATTTTTCTAGGTTCCACATACATGCATTAATATACGATATTTGTTTTTCTCTTTCTGACTTACTTCACTCTGTATGAGAGTCTCTAGATCCATCCACGTCTCAACAAATGACTCAATTTCGTTCCTTTTTATGGCTGAGTAATATTCCATTGTATATATGTACCACAACTTCTTTATGCATTCATCTGTTGATGGGCATTTAGCTTGCTTCCATGACCTGGCTATTGTAAATAGTGCTGCAATGAACATTCGGGTGCATGTGTCTTTCTGAATTATGGTTTTCTCTGGTTATATGCCCAGTAGTGGGATTGTTGGGTCATATGGCAATTCTATTTTTACTTTTTTAAGGAACCTCCATATTGTTCTCCATAGTGGCTGTATCAATTTACATTCCCACCAACAGTGCAAGAGGGTTCCCTTTTCTCCACACCCTCTCCAGCATTTGTTGTTTGTAGATTTTCTGATGATGCCCATTCTAACTGGTGTGAGGTGATACCTCATTGTAGTTTTGATTTGTATTTCTCTAATAATTAGTGATGTTGAGCATCTTTTCATGTGCTTCATGGCCGTCTGTATGTCTTCTTTGGAGAAATGTCTATTTAGGTCTTCTGCCCATTTTTGGATTGGGGTGTTTGTTTCTTTAATATTGAACTGAATGAGCTGTTTATATATTTTGGAGATTAATCCTTTGTCCGTTGATTCATTTGCAAATATTTTCTCCCATTCTGAGGGTTATCTTTTCGTCTTGTTTATGGTTTCCTTTGCTGTGCAAAAGCTTTGAAGTTTCATTAGGTCCCATTTGTTTATTTTTGTTTTTATTTCCATTACTCTAGGAGGTGGATCAAAAAAGATCTTGCTGTGATTTATATCAAAGAGTGTTCTTCCTATGTTTTCCTCTAAGAGTTTTATAGTGTCCAGTCTTACATTTAGGTCTCTAATCCATTTTGAGTTTATTTTTGTGTATGGTGTTAGGGAGTATTCTAATTTCATTCTTTTACATGTAGCTGTCCAGTTTTCCCAGCACCACTTATTGAAGAGACTGTCTTTTCTCCATTGTATATCTTTGCCTCCTTTGTCATAGATTACTCGACCATAGATGTGTCGGTTTATCTCTGGGCTTTCTATCTTCTTCCATTGATCTATGTTTCTGTTTTTGTGCCAGTACCATATTGTCTTGATTACTGTAGCTTTGTAGTATAGTCTGAAGTCAGGGAGTCTGATTCCTCCAGCTCCGTTTTTTGCCCCCAAGACTGCTTTGGCTATTCGGGGTCTTTTGTGTCTCCATACAAATTTTAGGATGATTTGTTCTAGCTCCGTAAAAAATGCCATTGGTAATTTGATAGGGATTGCATTGAATCTGTAGATTCAATGGGTAGTATAGTCATTTTCACAATGTTGATTCTTCCAATCCAAGAACATGGAATATCTCTCCATCTGTTGGTATCATCTTTAATTTCTTTCATCAGTGCCTTATAGTTTTCTGCATACAGGTCTTGTGTCTCCCTAGGTAGGTTTATTCTTAGGTATTTTACTCTTTTTGTTGCAATGGTAAATAGGAGTGTTTCCATAATTTCTCTTTCAGATTTTTCATCATTAGTGTATAGGAATGCAAGAGATTTCTGTGCATTAATTTTGTATCCTGCAATTTTACCATATTCATTAATTAACTCTAGCAGTTTTCTAGTGGCAGTTGTAGGATTCTCTATGCATAGTATCATGTCATCTGCAAACAGTGACAGTTTTACTTCTTCTTTTCCAATTTTTATTCCTTTGATTTCTTTTTCTTCTCTGATTGTCGTGGCTAGGACTTCCAGAACTATGTTGAATAATAGTGGTGAGTGTGGACATCCTTGTCTTGTTCCTGATCTTAGAGGAAATGCTTTCAGTTTTTCACCATTGAGAATGATGTTTGCTGTGGGTTTGTCATGTATGGCCTTTATTATGTTGAGGTAGGTTCCCGCTATGCCCACTTTCTGGAGAGTTTTTATCAGAAATGGGTGTTGACTTTTGTCAAAAGCTTTTTCTGCATCTATTGAGATGATCATATGGTTTTTGTTCTTCAATTTGTTAATATGGTGTATCACATTGATTGATTTGCGTATATTGAAGAATCCTTGCATCCCTGGGATAAATCCCACTTGATTGTGGTGTATGATCCTTTTAATGTGTTGTTGGATTCTGTTTGCTAGTATTTTGTTGAGGATTTTTGCATTCATCAGTGATATTGGTCTGTAATTTTCTTTCTTTGTGACATCTTTGTCTGGTTTTGGTATAAGGGTGATGGTGGCCTCATAGAATGAGTTTGGGAGTGTTCCTTCCTCTGCAATTTTTTGGAAGAGTTTAAGAAGGATGGGTGTTAGCTCTTCTCTAAATGTTTGATAGAATTCACCTGTGAAGCCATCTGGTCCTGGACTTTTGTTTGTTGGAAGATTTTTCATCACAGTTTCAATTTCATTACTTGTGATTGGTCTGTTCATATTTTCTGATTCTTCCTGGTTCAGTCTTGGAAGGTTATACCTTTCTAAGAATTTGTCCATTTCTTCCAGGTTGTCCATTTTATTGGCATAAAGTTGCTTGTAGTAGTCTCTTAGGATGCTTTGTATTTCTGCAGTGTCTGTTGTAACTTCTCCTTTTTCATTTCTGATTTTATTGATTTGAGTCCTCTCCCTCTTCTTCTTGATGAGTCTGGCTAATGGTTTATCAATTTTGTTTATCTTCTCAAAGAACCAGCGTTTAGTTTTATTGATCTTTGCTATTGTTTACTTTGTTTCTGTTTCATTTATTTCCGCTCTGATCTTTATGATATCTTTCCTTCTGCTAACTTTGGGTTTTGTTTGTTCTTCTTTCTCTAGTTTCTTTAGGTGTAAGGTTAGATTGTTTACTTGAGATTTTTCTTGTTTCTTGAGGTAGGCTTGTATAGCTATAAACTTCCCTCTTAGAACTGCTTTTGCTGCATCCCATAGGTTTTGGGTCATCGTGTTTTCATTGTCATTTGTCTCTAGGTATTTTTTTATTTCCTCTTTGATTTCTTCAGTGATCTCTTGGTTATTTAGTAACGTATTGTTTAGCCTCCATGTGTTTGTCTTTTTTACGTTTTTTTCCCTGTAATTCATTTCTAATCTCATAGCGTTGTGGTCAGAAAAGATGCTTGATATGATTTCAATTTTCTTAAATTTACTGAGGCTTGATTTGTGACCCAAGATGTGATGTATCCTGGAGAATGTTCCATGTGCACTTGAGAAGAACGTGTAATCTGCTGCTTTTGGATGGAATGTCCTATAAATATCAATTAAATCTATCTGGTCTATTGTGTCATTTAAACTTCTGTTTCCTTATTTATTTTCATTTTGGATGATCTGTCCATTGGTGTAAGTGAGGTGTTAATGTCCCCCACTATTATTGTGTTACTGTCAATTTCCTCTTTTATAGCTGTTAGCAGTTGCCTTATGTATTGAGGTGCTCCTATGTTGGGTGCATATATATATTTATAATTGTTATATCTTCTTCTTGGATTGATCCCTTGATCATTATGTAGTGTCCTTCCTTGTCTGTTGTAACATTCTTTATTTTAAAGTCTATTTTATCTGATATCAGTATAGCTACTCCAGCTTTCTTTTGATTTCCATTTGCATGGAATATCTTTTTCCATCTCCTCACTTTCAGTCTGTATGTGTCCCTAGGTCTAAAGTGGGTCTCTTGTAGACAGCATATATATGGGTCTTGTTTTTGTATCCATTCAGCAAGCCTGTGTCTTTTGGTTGGAGCATTTAATCCATTCACGTTTAAGGTAATTATCGATATGTATGTTCCTATGACCATTTTCTTAATTGTTTTGGGTTTGTTTTTGTAGGTCCTTTTCTTCTCTTGTGTTTCCCACTTAGAGAAGTTCCTTTAGCATTTGCTGTAGAGCTGGTTTGGTGGTGCTGAATTCTCTTAGCTTTTGCTTGTCTGTAAAGCTTTTGATTTCTCCATCAAATCTAAATGAGATCCTTGCCGGGTAGAGTAATGTTGGTTGTAGGTTCTTCCCTTTCATCACTTGAAGTATATCATGCCACTCCCTTCTGGCCTGTAGAGTTTCTGCTGAGAAATCAGCTGTTAACCTTATGGGAGTTCCCTTGTATGTTATTTGTCATTTTTCCCTTGCTGCTTTCAATAATTTTTCTTTGTCTTTAATTTTTGCCACTTTGATTTCTATGTGCCTTGGCATGTTTCTCCTTGAGTTTAGCCTGTATGGGACTCTCTGCACTTCCTGGACTTGGGTGGCTATTTCCTTTCCCATGTTAGGGAAGTTTTCGACTATAATCTCTTCAAATATTTTCTCGAGTCCTTTCTCTCTTTCTTCTCCTTCTGGGACCCCTATAATGTGAATGTTGTTGCGTTTAATGTTGTCCCAGAGGTCTCTTAGGCTGTCTTCATTTCTTTTCATTCTTTTTTCTTTAATCTGTTCCACAGCAGTGATTTCCACCATTCTGTCTTCCAGGTCACTTATCCGTTCTTCTGCCTCAGTTATTCTGCTATTGATTCCTTCTAGTGTAGTTTTCATTTCAGTTATTGTATTGGTCATCTCTGTTTGTTTGTTCTTTAATTCTTCTAGGTCTTTGTTAATCATTTCTTGCATCTTCTCAATCTTTGCCTCCATTCTTATTCCGAGGTCCTGGATCATCTTCACTATCATTATTCTGAATTCTTTCTCTGGAAGGTTGCCTATCTACACTTCATTTAGTTGTTTTTCTGGGGTTTTTTCTTGTTCCTTCATCTGGTATATAGCCCTCTGCCTTTTCATCTTGTCTATCTTTCTGTAACTGTGGTTTTGGGTCCACAGGCTGCAGGATTGTAGTTTTTCTTGCTTCTGCTGTCTGCCCTCTGGTGCTCGAGGCTATCTAAGAGGCTTGATGGGAGGCTCTGGTGGTGGGTAGAGCTGACTGTTGCTGTGGCGGTCAGAGCTCCGTAAAACTTTAATCCACTTGCCTGTTGATGGGTGGGGCTGGGTTCCCTCCCTGTTGGTTGTTTTGCCTGAGGCAACCCAACACTGGAGCCTACCTGGGCTCTTTGGTGAGGCTAATGGCAGACTCTGGGAGGGCTCACGCCAAGGAGCACTTCCCAGAACCTCCGCTGCCAGTGTCCTTGTCCCCATGGTGAAACAGAGCCACCCCCTGCCACTGCAGGAGACCACCCAACACCAGCAGTAGGTCTGGTTCAGTCTCCCCCAGGGTCACTGCTTCCCCTGGGTCCTGATGCACACACTACTTTGTGTGTGCCCTCCAAGAGTGGGGTCTCTGTTTCCCCCAGTCCTGTTGAAGTCCTGCAATCAATTCCCACTAGGCTTCAAAGTCTGATTCTCTAGGGATTCCTCATCCCATTGCCGGACCCCCAGGTTGGGAAGCCTGACGTGGGACTCAGAACCTTCACTCCAGTTGGTGGACTTCTGTGGTATAAGTGTTCGCCAGTCTGTGAGTCACCCACCCAGCAGTTATGGGATTTGATTTTACTCTGATTGCACCCCTCCTACTGTCTCACTGTGGCTTCTCCTCTGTCCTTGGACGTGGGGTATCCTCCTTGGTGAAGTCCAGTGTCTTCCTGTTGATGATTGTCCAGCAGCCAGTTGTGATTCTGGTGCTCTCGCAAGAGGGAGTGAGAGCACGTCCTTCTACTCCGCCATCTTGGTTAATCCTCCTCCTTGTTGAGGATTTTTGCATCTATATTCATCAGTGATATTGGTCTGTAGTTTTCTTTCTTTGTGACACTTTTGTCTGGTTTTGGTATCAGGGTGATGGTGGCCTCATGGAATGAGTTTGGGAGTGTTCCTCCCTTTGTTATATTTTGGAAGATTTTGAGCAGGATATGTGTTAGCTCTGCTCTAAATGTCTTGTAGAATTTACCTGTGAAGCCATCTCATCCTTGGGCTTTTGTACAACCTTTCAAGACGGAACCAGGAAGAAATAGAAAATATGAACAGACCAATCACAAGCTCTGAAATTTTCTGTTGTTATCTGATGATTTTCTATAGAGGTATGCCTTGATTCTTTTCTTTTTATCTTTTGTATATTTACTATAGGCTTTTGCTTTGTGGTTAGCATGACGTTTCCATAAAGTATCTTACATTTAAAATAGTATTTAAGCTAATTATAATTTCTTCAGATGCATGTTATCCCTTATATGTGGAAACTAAAAAATGTCTTACTCTTAGAAACAGAGAGTAGATAGCGGTTTTCAGGGGCTGGGGGTAGGCAAATAGGGACAGATTGGTAGAAGGGTACAAACTTTCAATTATGACATTAATAAGGTCTGAGGAACCAATGTATAACATTATGACTATAGTTTATATCACTGTAGTATATTACTGAAATTTTCTAACAGAGAGATAATCTCACCAAAAAAGTAAATATGTGAGGTGATGAATATGGGGGTATTTCTTTCATAATTTATACATATATCAAAACACCACATTGTACATTGTATATCTTACAATTTTCTTTGTCAATTATACTTAAATAAAGCTGAAAAAATGTCACATTAATTTTCCCATTTGTTCTTATGGAGTATATTTGTTTGCAGCAAGCTTCTCCATCATAACTCAAAATAAAAGTCAATACAATTTAATCAAGCTATATAAAATTATTTGTTTAATGGGAAAGTCAGTGGCTTTTCTGTTTTTAAGCGAAACTTAGTTTCAAGTATATTAGTATTCAAAAATACAATATAATAAGTAAAACAGGTGTCTGAATTATGATTACTTTGTGTGTGTGTGTGTGTGTGTGTGTGTGTGTACACATTTAGTTTTATTGTAACAAAGCAACTTGTACACTTTTAACCTTTAAAACTGAGCATTATCTTTCTTTTCCAGTGAAACAAATAAATAAATACATAAAAATAAACAGAAACAAAATTAAAATAGAGAATGTCAATTTCAAATATGATCCTATCGATTCTGCTGATTCTCGCATTGAGTGGCAGGGTTCAATCATCTTTAGTAGAGAATTTTATTTTAAAAGTGTTATCTTCAAGGATGTCAAATTACAATTTAAAATGTAATGTATATATCAACTCTTTTTCAGATATATTTTATTATAGACATCATATGATCTTGTAAAATTTTAAATTTATTATATATTCACAATCCCCATCTGCAAAATTGGAATAACATACTTATTGTGCTCTCTATATTAATACTCTGAATTAATAACCTACATAAATGTACATCAGTTATGATATTTTATTTAAGAATCCATTGAAAACTTGTTTTTAATATTTTTACTAAATATTTTATTGAAGTATAATTGACTTACAATATTATATTAGTTTTAGGTGTACAACATAGTGATTTAATATTTTATACATTGCAAAATGAAGACCAGGATAAGTCTAGTTATCATCTGTCACCATGCAAGTTTGTTACAATATTGTTGACTATATTCCCATGCTGAACATTACATCTCCATGGCTTATTTATTTTATAACTGGAAACTTGTACCTCTTAATCTCCCTCACCTATTTCACTCATCCCTATACCCACCTCCCCTCTGGCAACCACCAGATTATTCTCTGTGTCTATGGGTCAGTTTATGTTTTGTTTTGTTTATTTTATTTGTTTTTTAGATTCCACATATAAGTAAAATTATATGACATTTGTTATTCTCTGTCTGACTACCTTTTTACTTGCCCTCTAGGTTCATCATGTTTTTGCAAATAGCAAGGTTTCATTCATTTTTATGACTGAATAATATTCCATTATATATATATGCATCACACTTTCTTAACCCATTCATGTGTTGATGAACATTTAGGTTGCTTCCATATCTTGCTATTATAATTAATGCTGCAATGAACATAGGGGGTGCATATATCATTTTGAGTTAGTGTTTTTGTTTTATTTGGATAAATACTTAAAAGTGGGATTGCTGAATTGTATGGTAGTTTTATTTTTAATTTTTTGAGGAACCGCCATACTGTTTTCCAGAGTGGCTGGACCAATTTACCCTCACACCCACAGTGCACAGTTCCCCTTTTCTCCACATCCATGCCAACATTTGTTATTTATTGACTTAATGGTAATAGACAATCTGACAGGTGTGATGGTGTGATATCTCATTATGGTTTTGATTTGCATTTCCCTGATGATGAGTGATATTGAGCATCTTTTCATGTGCCTTTTGGTCATCTGTATGCCTTCTTTGGAAAAATGTCTATTCAGGCCCTCTGTCCGTTTTTTAATTTGGGTTGATTTATTTTTTGATGTTGGGTTGTATGAGTTCTTTGTATATTTGTGGTAATAACCCCTTATCAGATATATTGCTTTCAAATATCTTCTCTTATTCAGTAGGTGGTCTTTTCGTTTTGTTGATAGTTTCTGTCATTGTGCAAAAGCTTTTTGGTTTGATGTGGTCTTATTTGTTTATTTTGCTTTTCTTTCCCTTGCCTGAGGAGACATATCAAAAAAAAATATTGCTAAGACTGATGTCAAAGAGAATACTGCCTATGATTTCTCTTAACAGTTTTATGGTTTCAGGTCTTACATGTAAGTCTTTAATCCATTTTAAGTTTATTTAGTATATGGAGTGAGAAAATTTTCTAGTCTCATTCTTTTACATGTAGCTGTTCAGTTTTCCCAGCACCACTTATTGAAGAATCTGTCTATTCCCCATTGTATATTTCTGCCTCCTTTGTCATAGATAATTTGACCATATAAGTTTGGGTTTATTTCAGGGCATCTATTCCACTGATCAATGTGACTGTTTCTGTGTTAACCCCGTATGATTTTGAATACTATAGTTTTGAGTATGGTTTGAAATCAGGGTGTGTGATACCTCCAGCTTTGTTCTCCTTTCTCAAGGTTCCATTGTCTATATGGAGTCTTGTGTTTCCATACAAATTTTAGAATTCTTTGTCCTAGTTCTGTGAAAAAAGTATTTGGCATTGTCTTAGGGATTGCATTGAATCTATAGATTGTCTTGGGGTGTATGGTCATTTTAACAGTATTAATTATTTCAATTAATAAGCACAGTATATTCTTCAATTTGTGTCATCTTCAATTTTTTTCTCAGTGTCTCATAATTTTCTAAGTACAGGTCTTTTATCTTCTTGGTTAGAGTCATTCCTAAGATTTTATTCTTTTTGATGCAAGTGTAAATGACATTGTTCTCTTAATTCCTCTTTCTGATAATTTGTTGTCAGTGTATCCAGATTTCTATATATTAATTTTGTATCCTGCAACTTTACTGAATTCATGAGTTCTAAAACGTTTTTGGTAGCCTCGTCAGGATTTTCTGTATATAGTATTATGTCATTTCTAAACAGTGACAGTTTAACTTCTTTCCCTATTTAGATTCCTTTTATTTCTTTTTGTCTCATTGTTGTGGCTAGGACTTCCAATACTATCTTGAATAAAAGTGGTGAGAGTGGGCATCCTTGTCTTGTCCCTGATCTTCGAGAAAATTCTTTCCATTTTTCATCACTGTGTATGAATTCAGCTTGGTTTTGTCATATATTGCCCTTATTATGTTGAGGTATGTTCTCTCTATGTCCACTTTCTGGAAAATTTTTATCATACATGGATGTTGAGTTTTATCAAAAGCTCTTCCTACATCTATTGAGATGATCATATGGTTTTTTGAAAGCATATTTATTTATTTACTTATTTGGTTGCGCTGGGTCTTAGTTGTGGCATGCAGGCTCTTAGTTGCAGCATGTGGGATTTAGTTCCCTGACCAGGGATCGAACCCAGGCCCTCTGCATTGGGAGTGCAGAGTCTTAATCACTGGACCACCAAGGAAGTCCTGATCATATGGTTTTTATTCTTCATTTTGTTAATGTGGTGTATCACATTGATTGATTTGTGGATATTGAATCATTCTTGCATTCCTGGTAGAAATCCCACTTAATCATGGTGTTTAATATATTGTTCAAATTGGATGTTGATATTTGTTAAGGATTTTTGCATCTATATTCTTCACTGATATTGGCTTATAATTTTTTTGTGTGTGTGATGTTTTTGTCTGGTTTTGGTATCAGGCTGATGTTGGCCTTGTAGAATTAGTTCAGAAGTATTCCTTCCTCTCCAATACTCTGGACTAGTTTGAGAAGGTTAGGTGTTACCTCTTCTTTAAATGTTTGGTAGACTTCACCTGTAAAGCTGTCTAGTCCTGGACTTCTGCTTATTGGGAGATTTTTAATTACTGGTTCAATTTCATTACTGGTAGTTGGTCTGTTCATATTTTCTATTTCTTCCTGATTCATTATTGGGAATCAGTATGATTCTTCTAGTTTGTCTGTTTTGTTGGCATATAATTGTATTAATAGCTTATGATAATTTGTATGTTTGTGGTGTTGGTTGTAACTTATCATCTTTCATTTCTGATTTTATTTATTTGGTCCCTCTCTCTTTCTTCCTTGATGAGTCTGGCTAAAGGTTTTTAAATTTTTAAAAACTTTTCAGAGAACCAGCTCTTACTTTCATTGATATTTTCCAGTTTTTTTGGTCTCCATTTCATTTATTTCTTCTGTGATCTTTATGATTTATTTCCTTCTACTAACTTTAGATTTTGCTTGTTGTTTTTCTAGTTCCTTTAGGTGTAAGGTTAGCTTGTGTTTATTTGAGATATTTCTTGTTTCCAGAAGTAAGCTTGTATTGCTATAAACTTCCCTTTCATAACTGCTTGTGTTGCATCCAATAGATTTGGTTTGCAATGTTGTCATTTTAATTTATTTCTAGGTATTTTTTATTTCTTTTATTTCTTCATTGACACATTTGTTGTTAGTAGCATATTGTTTAGCCTCCACATGTTTCCTTTTTTTTTTTTCAGTTTTTCTCTAGTAGTTTATTTCTAGTCTCATATTTTTGTGTTTGGAAAAGATGTTTGATAAGATTTCAATCTTCTTCAAATTACTGAGATTTTTTTGGGGGCCTAGCATGTGATCTATCTTGGAGAATGTTCCATGTGCACTTTAAAAGAATGTGTATTCTGCTGCTTTTAGTAAGAATGTTCTGTGTATGTTTGTTAATTCCATCTGATCTAATGTGTCATTTAAGGTCAGTGTTACCTTATTTTTTGTCTGAATTATCTGTCCATTGATGTAAGTGACGTCTTAAAGTCCCCTGCTATTATCGTGTTGCTGTCAATTTCTGTCTTTATGTTTGTTAATATTTACTTTATGTGTTTAGGTGCTCCTATGTTGGGTGTATATAAATATACAATTGTTATGTCTTCTGGTTGAATTGATCCCTGATTTTTAGGAACTGTCTTTCTTTGTCTCCTATTATAGTCTTTGTTTTAAAGTTTATTTTGTCTAATATAAATATTGCCACCCCAGCTTCCTTTCATTTCCGTTTGCATGGAATACCTATTTCCAACTCCTCACTTTCAGTCTATGTGTGTTTTTAGATCTGAAGTGAGTCTCTTATAGGCAGCATATATATGGATCTTTTAAAAAATCCATTCAGCCACTCTATGTCTTTTGACTGGAGCATTTAGTCCATTTACATTTAAAGTAATTAATTATAGGTATGTATTTGTTGCCATCTTGCTAATTGTTTTCAGGCTGTTTTTCTAATTTTTATTTGTTCCTTTCTTCTTCTTTTGCTCTCTTCCCTTGTGATTTGAGGACAATTTTTATTTAGTATTATGTTTGGATTCTCTTCACTTTTTTGCATGTGTATCTATTATAATTTGGATGTGGTTACCATGAGGTCATATATAACCCCATATATATGATTATTTTAATATGATAATCTGTGTGTGATCTGGGGGTAGGGTGGGGCTTGTTGGTGAGCAGGTCTGGGTCCTTGGCCCTAATAAGCTAGAAGGAGGATTCCAATATTGTGCTTGCCAGTGCCAATGTTTTTCCGTTGGAATGAGCTCACAGTAATATCTGCTGCTAGTGTCTATATCATGAGCGGGAGTTCCATTTGCCTCCTACCCCTCTGGGAAGCTCTCCAAGATCAGGAAATGGGTCTGAAATTAAAGGCTTCTTTCAAACTACTGCCTCTGCACTGGGTCTTATAGCATGTGAGATTTTGTGTGTTCCCCTTAAGAGTGGAGCTCTGTTTCCTATGGCCCTCTGGCTCTCCTGAAAACAAGCCCCATTGATTTTCAAAAACAGATAATCTGGGGGCTCATCTTCCTGGCACATGACGTGCAGGTGGGGTGGCCTGATGTGGGGTTTGGACTCCTTGCTCTTTGAGGACGACATCTACAATTGTGATATTCTGTACATTTGTGGTTTGCTGACTGGTGGGTTGTGGGTCTGACTATGTCTTGTCTCTACCCCTCCAACTCTTCTCATTGTGGTTTCTTCCTTATGTCTTTGTGGAAAATCTTTTCTTTTCTACTAGTTTTCAGGTTGTTCTCACAGAGAGTTGCTCTGTGAGTAGTTGTAATTTTGATGTGTCCATGGGAGGAGGTGAAGTCAGGATTCTCCATCTAGGCCACCTCCCTAGGTAGTGCTTTTTATAAAATTACATTGTTTAGTTTCGTTTGTTAAATAACTACATAAATAAATATCAGAATTTTGATATGTTATCCCACTCCTATTGCTCATCATGAGAATAAATAATTTCATTTATAAGCTGAAAATATGTGATTGATGCAAAAATAAGTTATTTTATACAAAAGTTGAAATTTTAGAAAGCACAAATGTAAGTAAGAAGACAGTGGAAAATCAAGGGTAAGGAAAGGATGCTTATGTTAATACTTGTCTCAAAATCCAAACCATGCTGTTTGGAAGAGTGCCCCCAAAATGGTAGTAAAATGCACATGCATTTTTTTTTTTTTTGGCTGCACCACAGTGGCATGTGGGATCTTAGTTCCCTGATGAGGGATTGAACCTGTGCCCCCTGAAGTGGAAGCATGGAATCCTAACCACTGAACTGCCAGGGAATTCTGCACATGCATGTTTTATATTGCAATTATGCCTTTTTGTGATTTGCTTTTAATTAATATTAATATTTATCTCTCCCACTAGAATTTAACTTTCAAGAAAGAAAAGATTGTGATTGTTTTTCTTTTTAAAGTCTCATTAAATTCTTAACATCTAACATAGTGCTTAGCATATTATAGGCATAAAGCAAATATTTGTTGAATAAATAAATGTCTATGTCTTTTGGCTTAAAAATGACAAAAATTAATATGAAAGACTCTATTTCCATGAAATTCAAACACAACTAATAGTTGTACAATGGTGTAAAAATGACTTTAACAAATTTATTACATCCCTGTGGAAAATTTTTCTGCAATTTAATTTTTAATTATACCCCTCTATGGAATGTCCATTAAATATTGTTTTAGGATAGATTTACATACTTAAGCCTTATTATCTATAATCCTTTCACTTTATTTGTCCTTTCTGGGTGTTCTTCTGTTTAAATAGTTTTAAGGGCATTCCTTGAAATGGACCTCTCCCTGCCACTTCAACCACCTCTGCTCTGGCAGCAAATGCAAGAGAAGACCCAGCTGTCAGGGCCTTCTATCTACATGTCTTACACTACATGTTGGTGCTTAGGTCTTCTCTTTTTATAGGCTTTAACCCAAGTAATATTTTACCTACAAGTCTTCTAAAGTTAGAAGTTGAGATTTATTGCACTGAATTTGTATTCAAAATATTGGACGAGAGGGAGATTATATATATGAGACATGCTCAGGGCCCTATACACTGTTTGGAATCACCTTGTGTTGACCTCTGCACCAGGTAAGTGTCATGGTAGTGACTAGAATTACATGGTAAACCTGAATTCAGTTTGAGTACACTGGTGGGGAGTGAAATGTAAGTAGGTTGAAAGCTGGACAATTTAAAAAGTACATGTCAAAACAAAGTTTGGAGACTAATAATAATATTTCACATTGTGTAAGAGCCAGGCTTTCCATCATTTCCTAAGCTAATGACAAAATTTCTCAATTTTATAACAATAGCACTAAAAGACTAAAAGTTAAATGTTCATTGGTAACCATTTATTATGCACTGATGTAAAAATGCATCCATAGACCATCTTTTCTTTCTTTTTGATAAGCTCATATTACATATTTTTTCTAGTAAAACAGAAGGCATCACTGCAGCTCAAGTTATAGATCTTTATATGGTAATTATTTTTTCTGTTTTCTTCCTCCCATGCAGGATTTAATAAGTGGTATTAAGGTTTTCTTTATCCAAAATATTCTTGCTAAATAAAATTATTGTTAAATAAAATTTCCAAACATTTTGTTAATTGCTTTAAGAAAAGTTATTTTTAATGTCACACATGGTTATAGTTTCCTAAATCTAAACAAATATGTAATTTAATGTTTCTTTTAAAAAAATTTTAGCCTTGAAAAGAGTAATTAGATGCTTTTAGAGATTTTCTATATGTGAGAATAAAATTTCATTATTTGAGGCTTACTATCAAAAATATAGTAATAGAAACCAAAGAAAGGGACTAAGATGTTTAAAAACAAAATTGAACAGAATTTGAATCTGATAACTGTGGTATACTAAAATTAATCCAAGATAGCAAAAATTCAGCCAATACAGGCAGGGGACATTTGGAGACTTTGGAAATAGAATTGCTGTTTCTCATATATTTCTTTAAAAATGTTGTTTTGTGCAGTTGTCACGATTTCCTAAATAAACTAGATTAATATTCAAAATTGAATTTGAAAATAATTTAATAAAATCATATAAAGTGGGAGCAGTTTTTTTCTATGTATAGTTAGTGAGGATTGTATAGGAGTTAGAACTTTGGCAAATAGAGAGTAGAGGTTGAAAATAAATTTACAAAACTAATAAAATGCCTAGAACAGTAATTAACAATTATTAACACAATAACAACAAAGCTGTTTGTGTTTGAATGTAACAACATACTTAAGCCAAAGTCGAATTAATATAAAAATAATATTCAGTGAGCTGATATCTGACATAAGGTACAATAAAAAATTAATGTTCCCATTGAAGACCTAAGTTATGACAACATCTCTGTGGTGTGCCTTCTAAATACTTTATTTCTCAGTTGTGTCAAAGGCAGCTCACTGTGGCCTAATAAGATGTCAGTCAGAATATCCACAATATTTCTTAAAGTAGAACACTACATTTCTCCTACCACACCAGATAAAATAATTTAATATATTTATTTTAACAAAGGCCCATAGTTACTAACTCCAAACTATATAGTAGTTTTTTTTTGTTTTTCACATTTCTAGTACTACCTGTGGTTCTTAAAGATATCTACAGTTGATATTTGAATTGTCATGCTATTACTGAAAGGAACAATGCTTATCCTGAAAGTTTTACTGTAATTCACCTCTAAAATTGACTTTATGTGGAGAAGTTTCATCATAAAATATATCTACTATTTATATAGGTCAAGATTGATTCTACTACATTTTGTAGAACAAACACAGATTTTTATATCAGACAACCTGGGTTTTAACATCTAACTTTACACTGTGACCCTGGGAATATTATATGCCTCTTTGAGCCTCAGTTCCTAAACCACAAAATGAGAACATCACCACAGTTCTCAAAGGGTGGCATAAAGGTTAAAAAGAGCTAGTGTATGTGCCTAGTACTGGGCTGGGCACAGTGTAGTATATTAGGTGTTAAGGTTTTTTTTCTCCTTTAATTCCCATTCCCAATATTTTGGCTAACTGGAGATTAGTGAAAAAAAATATAGAAGAGTTACTGGAATAAATCAGCTCCACTAAAAAGCTCATTATATTGCAGGCGTTAGTTATACATTTCCAAAGTAACATTCAGTAAGATCAAAAGATTGGTTTTAAAAATGTATTTACATAATAAAGTTCATATGCAAGAAAAGATTTCCAAGGCAACAATGACAAAAAAAAAAAAATAAGCTAAATCTGTGTGTATAGCTTAATTTTGTAAAATGAAGGAAAATTCTCAATTTTATTAAATGTTGAATGTTCATGGACAGGTAACAGAACAAAAGCTGCTTCATATAGCAATCTATATCAACATCAAAAAATATGAAAATAGAGTTTCTCTGAAGGAAGGAGCTTTTTTAAAATGGGGTTGATAATAATTAGAAGTTCCCATTATTTGTCCATGAAACGCCCTATGAAAGGTGCTACTTTAAATAGGGTTTTAGTAGAACTTGGCACGTAAATTTAAACTTTTCAACCACCCACTACTTTTCACCTCCTTGTAACTCCACTCATTCAGACAACCTCACATATACATACATTAATATTTTTTTAAAAACCTGCCTTTAAAGCAAAAATTCATTTTCTACAATAAAAGCAGGTCACCATATTTATACCCAATGCTCTCAGTCACAGAAATGGATTTTCCTCATAGAATTGCTAATTAACATACACTATTATGTTCAACTTCTCAAAAGTTGTATATCTTAGGAGGATCTGCTCGATCATATGAAAGAATTCTAAGGCAATATAAGCAGTTGTTCCACAGGACAAGTGTTGCCCTTGCAATGATATACTCTTGATACATTAAGTCTTTAGTCTTCAAGTGCTACCATCCAGACAGAGATGTTCATAGTCTACAGGTGGTTGGCTCAAAGGTCAAAAACTTTGTTTAAAAAAATGTTTATGGAATAGCACCATGGAAAGTCTTTCAGAAACAAATCCTATTTTTTTCAACATTGCATTTTAAAAAACTGATTTTTAGGAAGAGAAAGAAAGAGATCTTTCAATTCTAACAAGGCCTACTTCCACTTCATTTCATTTCATTTTTAAAAAATAATACATTAACCATGACAACATCAACATTAACAACTACAACAGATCAACAACAAAAGAAAGACAATAGCAGCAGTGGAACTTGAGTATGAACCATCCAGGCAGTCACTTAGAAGAATCCTGTTCACACCTGTTGGGAGTTGTCTCATCAAGTTCATAAGACATCACAAGGCTTCTTGAATTTGGTGTGAAAAGACAGCACTTTCGCTGAAAGAACTGAGTTTACCAATCAACTGGGCATTTTCCAGCACTTAAATAAATGATATCTAGAGTTAACTGCAATGATAGACAGTATTGAAATTTCAAACTTGTCAGAATGTCACAAAAAGGAAGTGGTCTCGAGATCATTTATGTTTCAAAGAGGTAAATTTAGCCTGCAAGTGAAAATAATGAAGCTGAAATATTCCAGTTTCCAAGCATTTGTCATACCCACATTTAAAGTATAAACCACCCTCAAGAGACTCCCACTTCACAACAACTTATATGGGTCTGGTTTACACTGTCTTCAAGATGCAAAGTCAAAGCAATTATCCTAAGATACAAGGAGAGGGTGTTCCAGTTTATGACCTGCAAGGTCATTTTACTTTTCCCATATATTGAAAAATTGTCAAAAAGGACACTCTGCAGGGTCACAGACCCTGAATGGGACTGAATTGTGAAGCAGCTATGGTGAGCTGTGAACAAAGGATTGTGAAGTCTTCTTTGAAGCATGAGACGCCCTTTCACCAACTTTATTTATATTTATACTGTCAAGAATGAAGTTCAGATATCCTGGTAATGCTGATCAGGGTTAGCTGGAAACTTCTCTTTTAGTACAGAGATAATTCTGGTCTTGCAGTTTTCTTCTTCTCAAACTCATTATATAAAACTTTGTGCTAAAATCTTCATTTAAAAAAGAAATACATCTTCTTTCCATTATGCCCATTCCTTTATGTTTTGATGGAGGTTTTGGTGTTATTTTTTGGTATGCGTGGTATCTGGATATCTGATGCTTTTGTATCTTATATGAAATCCTTTCTTGCTGATTGTGTCATCAGTGTGAAAATGAATTAAAACTGTATCACCAATTGAATAGATCTCTTCTGGTGGCTGAAGACAAAAACAAACAAAACAAATAAACAAACAACAAGAATGAATTATTTTTTCTTCAATGTAATTCATGTTTGGGAATATTTTTGGTATATAATTTAAACCTCCCAACAACATTGAAAAGTGGATAAGAGTGACTTTATTTTACAGATGAGAAAACTTGAGTTTCAGAGAACAGATGACATGCTCAAGATCACAAGGCTGATCAGTGATATAACTGAGCTTTGAACATAATTAAGTCTATTTCCAAATTCTGGAACTTGGTGTTTTTTCCCAAAATTTTAAGCCAATTTCCTTTGATTTACAAGTAATGAAAGTGAGGTTCACAGAGGATAAAGGGACATTAAATCTATTTCAGAAGGTGCTCTGAGGCAGAGCCACTTCCAGAATCCAAATCCATTCCTTCTTGTTTTAATAATCTAAGTACCAAGAATAATTTTTGTTTCATTTCAGTAGCTATTTGGACAGGATTTCAATATTATTTAAGAAATAGTCACTGGTAGACATTTGAAAAATGGGACTAATATCTTCAGAACAACATATGTATTCAGAAGAACATTTGATATTAATGCAGTGAATCCTGGGGAAAAAGCATTGAGAAAACCTTAAGCTTTCCTGTTTCTTATTTCTCATGTAGACACCCTCTGACCTATGTTTGGTACTCCGTCCTGTGCCCACTGCAATGGAGCAACATTCAACAGTACTGGCTAAACCCCCACACCAATGGTAGATACTGCCACTTATCAAATATATTGTTGAGAGAGGAATGCCAATGATGTGCATATTCTTTTTGCTTTATGCTTTAATTTATGAAGCTTACAAAATTGTCAAAGGTGTGTGTTTAGGCATATTGCTTTTAGATAATTAAACATTTAAATATTTATTGCACAATAAAAACATGAATTAAAAAAGTTAAGATGTGGACAGTAACAAGAAGTTATAGCTATTGAATTCATCTGTCTTGTTCAATATTATTGAGCAAATTCGTTAGAGATGGAGAAGTAAGGGAAGAAGAGGCATGTTATAACTTGTCAAGCCATTTTGTAAAAGCACTGCTGATTTGCATATGTTACACATATCAATCACCAATTTATAGGCATTTTTATCATGTCTATGGTATCCTGCTGGTACTGTATTTACCCCTGATCCACAGAATCGACCAAGCCCCACCGCTGTTGAATCGAGACCATCAAAAAGCTCAACATAGTCATAGCCACAGTCAGCTTCTTCTTCCACTTCAAAAATCTGGAAGGATAACTCAAGTCGAGAGCCCCGTTCTGACACTAACAGCCATTCACAGTCAACTTGTCCTGGGTAGTTGTTATCACCAAACTGAGCATGTGAGTACAGATCTCTGGGTTTTGATTCCACTTTCAGTCTGCCACCACACTCTGCCCAGGAAAGAAAAATGAAATAAGTGAGCTCAATGAGCTTTAACAATTCAAATTTCTCTTTTAATATAGTCTAACCACTCTCTAACTTCTGTATTCATTTCCACCATCAGTTATGTTCCCCATATTTGAAGATTCAGATGGCATAGTGGGTACCGTTATAGGCCCTAAAGAGACTGCTGGGTTGGAATTTCAGCTCCATACCTACTAGCTCAGTGACTTTGGATAAGTGACATCACTTCTCTGATCCATAGGGTAAAGTGGTCAAGAGTAAAGTGCAGATGATAATAATAGTACCAATCTTAGTGGGGTTTGAGGATTTAATTAACACACAAAAATCACTTAAAACAGTACCTGCTATATAGTAACTCTCAATGCATTTTTTTATTGTTATATCTCATGTTGTTTTCAGTCTTAAATAACCGTTTTCATGGAAAAAAGGTCAGTGTCTTAATTTGAGTTTAATCTTAATAATTTAAGAACCCAGAAATAACTTAAAGATCAACAAAATATATAAAACTCCTATATGTGCATATGTGTCATATAGAACTCTCTGCATAGAATATACAGACCAGTATTACTTTATTTAGGTAGAAATATTTATCTAACTTGGTTGGGAAAAGCATACACACATCATTAATGGTAGTTATTTTTGTAGTTCCAGAACCTTGTCAGTTATATTTTGTGTTTTTAATAAAGGGATTTTAAATGCTCTTTTTTACAGCTTTTTCAGAGAGATATTAATAAATATTGGCTTTACCAGTTACTACTTTTGTCATTAGAGGTAAATATACCAAAGAAATATATAAGCCTGCATAAAATTTACATTTAGTGTAATTTAGAGAATAAAAGTTTTCAAAATTTTCTCAGGAACTCTTTGTAGTCTGAGCTCCCAGATTTTACAATGACTAAAGAATAAATTGTAGAGGAAGTCTACAATGTCTCCTCCAACCAAGTACACATACAAACATATGGTTGGGGGTAGGGAGAAAAAGAAAGGGATATGAAAAGTGTCAGGAGAAAGTAGAGTTTCTTTCTGCCCTTATTTGCCAATGACTGAGAGGTTCCTGGGAAACAGTAATTTCAGTACTAAAACCAGGAAAGTCCCAAGAAAACTGGTATGAGTTGGGAGGGAACAAAAACAAAAATCCAATGTGGAAAGATTTGGACAGCTAAGCCTCTGGTTATCAAAACACAATTGTAACCCTGGTGTGGTCACCTGTGACCAGATTGTCCTTGGCAGGACCCAGTGAACGTGAATTAGGACAGCTAAAATTCTTAGATTTTTCAGATTTGTATATGATTTACCCACATTGTGGTTTGGTGATTTTAAGTAACAAAATATTTCTGAATTCCCAGGATGGAACCCCATCTAGATGTGTCTGAATACAAGTAGGCTCAGCCAAAACTATGGGCATTGTCACAGACAACTGCACATTCAGAGACCTTTGTGCAACTAACATATGAAAGAACTTCCAACTAGGGTTTCAATCATGAGAATGGCTTCCCCATCATGTTAAATGATGTCCCTTTGTCTTCCAGATGGTAGGTGGGGTGTCTTGCACAATCTATTGATGTAGGTGCCACAATTACAAATGTAAACATGTGAAGAAACACATGTGCTTAGAACCACTCTGGAAAGCTGCAAATCTCATCAGTCTTGGGAATCATCTCTTAAGTGTCACAGACGGGAAGTCAAGCATCCTTCCTTTCCCACCACGGTGCTTCTCTTACCCCAGTAATTCCAAGAATTATTGTCCTCTCCCTGTGACAGAACTCCACAGCTAAATGGCCTGGGTACAAACCTGAACTCTATGCTTAATCAGCTGTGGGATTTTGTCCCCCACTTCATTCCTAAAGTGGGGATCATACATAGTACTCAAATGATAGGGTCTAGATGAAGAGTTATGGGCTAATATATGTAAAATCATTGAAGGATAACTTGCACATAGGAAAAGCCAGGTAAGTATACACAATCATCATTTTGTTATTATTTTCTAGTCAGAATATCTAAATGCCATCATCTATACTCCTAGGGATCCACTCAGGCATGAAAAGAAAAGCCAGAAAAATTGAAAAACAATTTAAAGCACTATTAATCTGTTTTCAGAAAGGAAGGATTATATTTTTGAAGGCCACTAAAATATTTTGTGAAAGTATTTCTGAATTCAATATATAAATGTATAAACCAGTGTAATCTCATTTACAGATATTTAAAAAATTCGACTTATTCTCAAAGTTTGATATAATTGAGTGCTTTGTTTTGTTTACAACTGTCGGCACTTGTATTACTTTTATTCCGCAATCCAGGAAGGGGCGGACTGTGGGAGAGGCACTGGCTTCTGCATGCCTACTTCAGAGAAACAAAGTAGCAAAACAAATCAGGATCCAGAGAAGACAATTCTCTGTCAACCCCAGATCAGAACAGAAATCAAGAAGGAAATGAAGTATTTAAACAAAAAGAGATTTCACAAAGCCTTTGTGAATCTGAAATGTGAGGCATCATTATTTGATTTTATTGAAAACTTCTAGAAAATGACAATACTCAAAACAAATGACTTAAACTACAATTAAGAGTGACTTAACATGTTTCAGAAAGAGTGGCCCTCATTTTAATTTGGAAAGACTTCTGTTCATTTCCTGGTAAAGTGTTAAATCCTTGTGAGGGCCTGTAATTTGAGCAATAAATGCTTTTAGTAGGCACTATAATTTAATTAAGTTCTATCAAAATAATTTCTAAGGAGCCTAATAATATATTATTTGATTTTTAAATTAGGATGATGCTTTCTGCTGCAGAATAAAGTCCTACCTGACATGCCATGTTTTAAAATATTTTCTCTCCACACTCCCCCTCTTTTTCTGTATTATAGCCTTATCCTCTGAGAGAATATATAGGTTATTTTTTTTTACTGAAAGAATTTTTTTCTTCAATAATTTATCTAAGGCTGGCATAACACTATTTGTTACCTGATTAAAATAAATTTGGACTTAGAATTTGGACCTACCTTTAGAGGAAAAAGGGACTTTTTCCAATAAAGTCCATTTCCCATTGATTTGGATAGTAGTACTTGTAAAAAAAAATAGCCATAAAGCAATATTAATATTTCTCTTCACCTAATTTCAAAATTCATAGTATTAGAAGCTTTCCTTGTGGATAAAATTAAAATTGTATATAGAAATATAAATTTACTCAAGCAAATTAAAATGTATACTTCAGGGCCCCTTAATAAAAGTTACATGTATTCTAGAAAACATTAAATAATGAATAAATGCTTTATACATTTAGCAGAAATTGACAGATGTGGTACTGGACTTGGCTGTCTTGTTGGTAAAAACTGACTGAAAATCATAAGTATAACTTATCAGACTATAGCTGTCAAAAGGCAGGAATTCCTTCTGTTTTCTCATAAGTTCCCACAAAATTCCTAACTTTTTGCTATGAATTACTAATACTTTACAGTGTCTATTCAAAGCAGGTACCAAATAAATATTTCATGAAAGACTGTGGAATAAACTTGTTAAAGAGAAAGCTTTCAAAAGAAATAAACAGTAAGCAGTACATAAGAATATTTCAGCATGTGTGGCTACTTGAAAGTAACAGTGTAAATAAAATCTACCCAGAAAATTCAAAGACAGCTGGTTAAGTGAGAGCAAAAATTTACACGTGAAATAGACAAGCAAACAAACAAACAGGTAATGCCAAAAATTTTGACTGAGCACAGCTGAGCAGGAGTTGGGAGGCTAGGACTCTAATTCTAACTGTTATTTTTTGTGCTACTTCGGTTTCATTTGAATCTTAGTCTCAAAATCCTCATTTCTGAGATGACAGGACCGAATCATGTTTTGCCTACAAAATATGATTGGGGCTGCTCACGTGGGTATTTGAATGGATTTGAACTGAACAGGGAGAAAAAAATGAGCCTCTTAAGTTGGATAGTTGGAACAGAAGATTTGATTAAGACAAATAAGGAAGCATTCAGTCTCTACCTATTGTTTCAATTAACAGTGATCCAGTTTTGTATTGGTTTTCTTCCTAATCCAAAATGTTTATGTTAAGAGAAAATATACCATAGTAGAACGTACATGAGCATTGGAAACAGAATTAGGATAAAATCCAGGCTTTGATATAATTTTAGAAGTCTTTGCAAGTTAATTAATCCTTCCGATTTTAAATTTCTTTATCTGAAGATAAAGATAATAATTCATACATCATATAGCTCTTTTGAGAACTCAATGTATGTAATTTATATTAAGTATATGTATGTGCCTGAAATATCAAGTGCATGCTATATATACAATTGGATTTCAATATATGATCTCTATGAGAAGATAATTAGGTCCTACCAGTGTATTCTAAATGGTAATACAAACACTGAAATAGGGTCCAGAGCAGAGGCTGTGCAAATTAAGGAGTCATGGAGTTATATAGCTGCAAGAAAAGTTGAGATTTAAGGTAAAGGTAAAGATAAAAAGAGAAACTATAAAAGTAGGTTTTTATGAAACTAAGACAGAGGAATTTATAGGTAAGTAATTTAAAAATAGTGTATCAGCTATTTCAAGAATTTTGATAACATATTTTTACACTCCATTCTTGGAAACTGTGACAGCCAGGATTTTTTATTTATTTTTTTAATATTTATTTATTTATTTATTTATTTATTTATGGCTGTGTTGGGTCTTTGTTTCTGTGCGAGGGCTTTCTCTAGTTGTGGCAAGTGGGGGCCACTCTTCATCGCGGTGCGCGGGCCTCTAATTATCACGGCCTCTCTTGTTGCAGAGCACAGGCTCCAGACGCGCAGGCTCAGTAATTGTGGCTCACGGGCCTAGTTGCTCCGCGGCATGTGGGATCTTCCCAGGCCAGGGCTTGGACCCGTGTCCCCTGCATTGGCAGGCAGATTCTCAACCACTGCGCCACCAGGGAAGCCCAGCCAGGATTATTTTAAAAATTGTGCCATTAACTCTGTGCTTCAGAAAAATATTGATCAAGTCATAGGATTCCAATTTTTCCATTCCTTCAATGTGTGACAAGTTATCAGGAAAATATTTAAAGAACAAACGTAAAGTGTATAAAAAAATCCTTCATTAGTATGAAATTTTTAATCCATGAAAGATTTTTCTCAAACCAGAATATTTATATTAATCATGAGAAATAATTACTTTGTATTATTTATGAGTCCAGTCATTACTAGCATGGATCAGACAATATCCATTTTCTCACAAATAGACTTCAATATAAATCTAATGCTCATAATAGAATACACTAGAGTGGAAAATAATATTGGACAATGGAATAAAGTTATGATTTCTAAAATGAAAGTAAAAGGAGAAAACAATAATCAGGAAACCATGACAAAAATTACTGCACTAAAATTGTTTCATTGATGAATTTGTAGCCTATTATACTGCATTTTACACCAAGATAAATTTGTGTCTCAATAGTTTTGGCATTAGAACTGCCACTAGGTGTCACTATAAGCTAAATGATTTCAGTAAATATGAATTTTTTTTTTTTAACTGAATAAAAAAAGGATATTTACCGGACATTTATGGAATATATTATAAACTTGCTCCAAATTATAAAAAAGTTATTTGACAGTTTTGCTTAAAATTTTCCATATTTTTCTAAATTATATTTTATTTCTTAAAGACTTCCATTACAGCTGGAATCTGTAAGAGTCAAATTAGGGATTAGGATTAGGGAAAAGATTGTGTTGCCTACCAAATAAAAGGGAAAAAAATAAGGCTCTGTAAAACAGAGAGTTAAATTCCAAATTTGGCTTACAAAAATATATTAATGTGAAAGTTAGCTAAACAAGTAGGATTTTAGCAAAAACAAAATTTTTGAATTCCAAGCTATAGATTTCTATCTGTTAAATATAACATATAAATCAAACTGCTAAAGTTAACATGGAATACACCATATAAATATTTAGAGATAGTTCTTCTTGATCATACCACACTGAACATGAATCAGATCAAACTATTGTGTTTCTTTTAATTAGTTCAACAGCTACAAAGATATTTAGTTAGGATGCTATGTGGTTCTCAAATATTTCACACAGTGCTTCAGTGAGACTTCTGATTCATTTATAATCCTGTTATAGATCCCCTGCACACACTAGAAGAGAAACTTGGATCTTACTCAGAAAAGAGAAGCATCCCCTAATTTACTGACCTGTAGAATGTGTGGCTTGAAAGCCTTTTCTTTGAACAGATGCATCAGAAACAAACCGAACAAACATTTTATTTCCAGTAGCCACAAGGGGCTCTGGTATCTTGTTCCCACACAGTCGTC
Source organism: Balaenoptera acutorostrata (assembly GCF_949987535.1). Taxonomy (NCBI): domain Eukaryota; kingdom Metazoa; phylum Chordata; class Mammalia; order Artiodactyla; family Balaenopteridae; genus Balaenoptera; species Balaenoptera acutorostrata. The sequence continues at coordinate 38,462,717 of NC_080068.1, forward strand.
CAAGAATTGGTGATTTTTCCGTTTCTCCATCAAATACTTCCAAGTGATCATAAGCACATTCTTGATGCTGCTCAATCTCAAACTCACTAAAGACCTATTAAAAAAGAAAGAAAGAAAGGGGAAAAAAAAAAAAAAGCCACATATCACTCAAAATAGGTTCTTTTCTTTGGAGCAGAAATACAGAACAATAATATGTCCAGGCCATGCAAATGATTCAATCCATCTAGCACATCATTGAAAGGGGTGTGAAATCAATAGAATATAAAGTCTCTAGGAAGACTTTATAATGAGGAAAACAAAGTAATAACTTCACATGAAATTCTATTGTACTATTTGACTATTGCAACTAATTCTACTATTGCAATTAAGTCTACTCCAGAATTTAGACAGATTATAATAACAAATGATATTTTATTCTGAATTTAATTCTGAATTTATTCTTAATGCATCAGAAAATTTTAAACAATTATATTTTAAAAATGATTCCTTCTGGTGTTAATGATCATAAACTACTGAACATCATCATACCATTGAGCACTTAAACTAAAAAGAAAACCCCATAAAATAATTAAACAAGTAATTATTTTCACAAAAATTAAATGTAGTAAATCTTAATAGAATACATAACACAAAGGGATTTTTCATTATACATTTCTTTATTTAGATCTTACAACCCATATTATTAGAAAACACTAATATGACTTTAGGCTAGATTATTTTTAATTAACTTTTCAGAGAGATGGTACACTTATTTTAATATTTGGAGTCTTGCAAAGTTTAGTATGCTTTTTTATGTGTAGCAAATTCTTAAAATAAAAGTTTATTAAATATTTAACACATTAAATATAACAATGAAAGTTTAATTGAGACTGACTGAAAATAATAATTGTCCAAACTATTAATAATTCCAGGGATTCTAGGTTATTTGCCATTGCCAATTAAGGTTTTTTCCATTCCTCATAAAAACCATCATACATTCAAGAAATAAACCATCACTACTACTTAAGTCTATAGGGCAAAGCTAAAAAAAAATAAAATAAATTGGAGGAAATATAAAATATGCTTGAAAATGTATTAATTTTGCTACAATCCCTACAGCATAAAATATTTGTACATAAACTTTCTACATACATGTTTTCTTTAATGCAGTTTTGTGAAGTGATTATAATTCTCAATTTAAAGCATACATTTTGTATTTTTGAAAGAAAAAAGTGACTAAGACTGGTTCTCCTTCACTGTTGACCACATGTATCTATTCCAACCACACTACCATCTGCTCTCACTTCTGACTTTAGAGGAGTAAGGGAAGAAATGAAGGAAGCAATTTATATTAATTAGGGAGTAGGAGAAAAGAGTGAAGAGACAAAAGAAAAGGAAGTGGGCTGATCTCTCATGTCTCATTCCACTGTGCCCTACTTAAAAATATAAATTAAAATGTTATAACCAATAAGCATTAGTGAATCACTATTTGCTATAATTATTACGAGTAAAAAGGAATATTTACTTCATTCAACCAATGACTCTGGCTAGTTCAAAAAAGATTAAATACAGCACAAAGAATCTCACTGGAAACAAACACAGTGCAGAAAAATATAGTGAACAAGGAGACTTTAGCAGAGTTTATTTAATCTGAAGCACAACATTCAAAGTACACAATCACCAAAGGGTTTGTCACTTATTAATCTCTGTAATCTAGTGGCAGAGAATGAAGCAAAGTAGACACACGGTGCATGGACTATAGAAGACACTGAATGGATTGTTGGCTGGTTGTCTGGATAAGTCTGTCCATTCATCTACCTAATTACTTAAACCCAGTTTATGGCCAATCCCATGAATGGAAACAACGTAGACATGGCAAACCAAAACTTCTGGTTATCTGCCTCTCATAAGATGGTACTCAGTCAGCTTCTATTATCTTTGTGTACACAGAAACAGTCTTAATATCAGTTTGTAACTGTTAAGAAAGCAATAAGAGAAAATCAGCTTAACTGCACCAAGAGTTTTTTTTTTTAGCTAAATATGCAACAAAGCTTCTAAATAATAAGATAAATATTGCTTAAAAAGAAATATAACAATATCTGAACACTGTTGCATGTTGAATAATTGTCTCTTTTGAATGGGCTTTAGAACCATTCATCTATAAATATAAAGAGCAGAGAAACCTACTGTGTACAAGAGAAAATTTTAAGAATGATGGGGGTAATGGCATTCTAAAGCTTATCCTTTAAGTAAAAGTTAAAAATGGGATCAGAATTTATAGACCACACATGTTCAGTCCATTGATTGGTCCACTGAAAACTAAGTGAATGAGATAACTAAGTGGCTACTTCATTCCCTAATGAAATAAATGCAGGATTTCTGGAGTAAATCATAACATATTTTACAGAGCAGAGCAATACAACACAAGGTGGCATTGAACTAGTGGGCTGGGGGCATGCTGACACCTGGTCTGGAGTCAGTTGGCTCCAGCTTTTTATCAGATTACTAATGGAATCAGACTGACTCTATAAGAGTCAGATTAGGCAAAGCTTTTGTAGCTGACACATTCTCAACGATGCAAATAACTCTCATTCATTAAAGTACTGTTGAATTTTCTTCTTGGAATAAGTAGCAGCTTGTTAGGTCAGCTGCAAAGATTGGGTGGTCCTTTTGGTCCTTTTCCAGAAGTCAGCTTAATCAAATGCTCCACCACACACAAGCAAAATGTGACAAATTCACATGCTGAGATCTCATAAATCGGCCCTGTAATATCATAGAGACATCTACGTAGAGACCCCTCCATATATAGTGACTTTGCCTTAATATAAAATATTTCTAGGCCATAGAATGGTATTACAGGAGTCCATGGGAAAATAGAAAATCTTTAAAAACGGTTTTTAGAGTCCCCAAAGATAATGTGAGATACACAATTTAGTACTTTATTCTATTACACATTCTGAGCCATGAGTCTCTATGTCTAAATGATGCAGAATGTGAAAATTTCCAGCCACCAGGAACCAATGGCACAGAAATGTCTCCCTAGAAGACACTTAGATTCCCAAAAAAGATTCCCCCAAAGTCCTTCAACTTTACAATGGAGACAGAACAGAAAAGCTGATGTGTGGAGCTGTAAGAAACTGATTTCTGCTGAAACACTGCCTTCTTTTTTGGGGACTTTTAAATATTTTTCTTAAGCGTTTATATTCAGACTTTACAGTTTGGTATTCAAACATTTAAACCTTATTCACTCCATGATTATAATTCTTTGATTTTAAGGTTCATAATCCAGGTTTTAGAAAGACCAAAAAGAGTGAATAACAGTAAGTTCTAGTAAGAAATTCTAATGCATTTAAGGAGTTTCATTCAAAAGGAATAAAATTGAACTTTCATTTTAAGCTCTGGAAAGAATAACTGTTTGTTTCTGGAACATCCAAGCAAGCCTAATCTACCTTCCTGGCCACCAGCCAAGCTTCCATATGCAACCCCCTTATATGAACATCTGTAGAGGTACTTTTACTGAAAATACAGGCACTGGCTAAAGGATAAGGCCATTCAAAGTCACATTCACAAGGGACAAGATACATTCACAAGGGACAAGATAATAAAATGATAATGCTTAATGTGGAAGTAAAATCTAGCTAAGATTTAAACTAAGAGAATTAAAGAGACTGATACAATGTGAGCAGTTGTGAGATGAAATTCAGAGCTCTCGAGTTCTAGCCATCCTTCGCCTTTTCCTCCCTTTGGTGAGAACTATCATTTGGTTTCCCACAAGATGTTGGAAGGATTAGAGGCCACTGGAAAAAAAAGGCACAGTGGAATATAAACCCCAGTCTTCTGATTCAAAAGACCTTTTCTTTCCCATGAATACTCTATAACAGTGATCAAATATACTTATAATGGATTGATGGTGGAGAATTATATAACACTTATGGGTGTTTTGTTTTCCAAATATCCCATATATGAAGCTGTAAATCACAACTATATAACTTAGCAAAGCTTTAGGATATGATAAATAAAATAAAAATGACATAAGCCTATCGTGTGCTCCTATGCCTAGAACTTTATTTCTGTTTCATTTGTTTTATTTTGTTTTTAATGAAGAGTAATTCAGAATATGAAAAAAGTACCAGAAATTTAATGATCAGTTGAGCCTCCCAGAACCAAGACAGGGTGAAGCCAGGAATGATAGAACTTTATCCCTTTATTCATTCAGAACTTTATCTCTCTTCTAGTAGGAAGACTTTTTCCAAGTATCTTTCAACCAAGGTTTCTTTTACTTTAAAACTGTTATCATGCATTTAGCATCTCATGATTAAACACACACACACACACAAATACACACTCTAAAAACAAGGCAAATATATTAGTTTCCTATTGCTGCTCTAGCAAATTAACACATACTTAGTGACTCAATACAACACACTTTTCTGGGGACTAGGACAAGGTCATCTTTGGGGAATGGGGAGCATTATTCTGCCTACCATAGAAAGTAAGGCCAAATATTTTCACCCTCTGATTCTCAGGGGAAATGAGGACAAACACTTATAACTGCATGATTTCAAACTCTTTTATCCATAACTTTATTAGCTTAGTCAAGAAACTAAGTCCCATAGAGGAAATCTGGCTTGAAGCCTGCTTTTTTGTAATTAAACTTTTACTGGAACACAACCATGTCCATTCATTTGTGCATTGACTGGCTTCACCTAGCAGCAGACAGGCTGCCTAAAGACCTCCTGAGCCCACAGCCCTCTGGACACAGCCCTATCCAGCAGATGGCCAGGACCCAGCTCTACCCACCAGTGAGAAGGCACCAGCTTCAGAATCCCCTGGGCCCTGGTGCTGCCCTCCAGGAAGCCTGGCCTAGCCTCTGGATCAGCCTCACCCACCAGGGAGCAAAAAACAGATTCAAGAAAACCACAATCCCGTAACCTGTGGACCTAACCAGCCTACAGCAGGCCAGACCCTGCCCTGGGACCAGCTGGGCCCTGACCCTGCCCAGTAGCAGGCCAACACAAACTCCAGAACACCCCAGACCCAGTACCCACCTGTGTTTCAGGAACTGCCCCCACCCCCCCACTAGTGATCTTATATCAGCTCTGGGACTCCTGGGCCCTGTAACCAGACCCCAGAACCTGATTCTGCCTGCCAGTAGTCCAGCACTAACACCAGGACCTGGTTTCACCCACCAGTGTGTGGGCAACAGCCCTGGAGTCTTATGGACCCTAACTCTTCCCATTAGTGAGCCAGCACTAGCCTTGGGGCCCCCCGGGGTTCTGCAGCTAGCTGCCTTGTGACCAGGCCCCACCAACCAGCAGCTGGCAGCCTCCACACAAGGCAGGTCCAAGCAACCAACCAGACCAGGGGCCAACCAAGCCTAACAGTCCACCCACATAGTCAGCCTGCCACAACGGAAGAACCCATGCAGGCCTAATAGGGAGAACTCCTAGAGCATATAGCTTGGGTGACAAGAAGGGAGCACACTGCTGGGACACATAGGACATCTGCAAAAGGCCCCTTCTCCAAGACAAGGAAGCATAACCAACCTACTAGATACATAAAAATAAAAATAAAAACAGCAACTTAGGCAAAATGAAGTGGCAGAGGAACATGTTCCAGATGAAGTAACAAAATAAAAACCCCAGAAGAACTAAATGAAGTGGAGCTAGGCAATCTACCTGAGAAAGATTCAAGGTAGTGATTGTAAAGATAATCAAAGAACTTGGGAGGAGAATGATGCACAAAACGAGAAGTTAGAAGGTTTAAACAAGGAGTTAGAACAACCAGAGATGAAAAATATTATAACTGAGATGAAAAATACACTAGAAGGAATCAAGTGTAGGCTAAATAATAGAGAAACAGATCAGCAAGCTGGAAGACAGAGTAGTGGAAATCACTGATGATGGACAGAGAAAAGAAAAAAGAATGAAAAGAAATGAGGACAGTTTAAGGGACCACTGGAACAACATCAAGTGCACTAATATTTGCATTAGAGTCCCAGAAGGAGAAGAGAAAGGGGCTGATAATGAATTTTAAGACATAATAGCTGAAAACTTCCCTAACATGGGAAACTTAACAGTCATCCAAGTCCAGGAAGTGCAGAGTCACATATAGGATTAACCCAAGGAGGAACACACCAAACACTCCAAAACACATTGTAATTAAAATGACAAAAAGGGGGTCTTGAGAAGATGGCAGAAGAGTAAGACGTGGAGATCACCTTCCTCCTCACAAGATACATCAGAAATATATCTACACATGGAACTGCTCTTATAGAACACCTACTGAACGCTGGCAGAAGACCTCAGACCTCCCAAAAGGCAAGAAACTCCCCACATACCTGGGTAGGGCAAAAGAAAAAAGAAAAAACAGAGACAAAAGCATAAGGGCGGGACCTGCACCAGTGGGAGGGAGCCGTGAAGGAGGAAAAGTTTCCACACACTAGGAAGCCCTTTCACGGGCGGAGACTGTGGGTGGCGGAGGGGGGAGCTTCGTGACCGCGGAGGAGAGCGCAGCAACAGGGGTGCGGAGGGCAAAGCGGAGAGATTCCCACACGGAGGATGGGTGCTGACCAGCACTCACCAGCCCGAGAGGCTTGTCTGCTCACCTGCTGGGGCGGGCGGGGGCTGGGAGCTGAGGCTCCGGCTTTGGTCGGATTGCAGGGAGAGGACTGGAGTTGGCTGCATGAACACAGCCTGAAGGGGGCTAGTGTGCCACGGCTAGCCAGGAGGGAGTCCGGGAAAAGCCTGGAGCTGCTGAAGAGACAAGAGACTTTTTCTTCCCTCTTTGTTTCCTGGTGTGCGAGGAGAGGGGATTCAGAGCGCTGTTTAAAGGAGCTCCAGAGATGGGCGTGAACCGCGGTTATCAGCGTGGACCCCAGAGACAGGCATGAGATGCTAAGGCTGATGCTGCCACCACCAAGAAGCCTGTGTGTGAGCACAGGTCACTATCCACACCTCCCCTCCTGGGAGCCTGTGCAGCCCGCCACTGCCAGGGTCCTGTGATCCAGGGACAACTTCCCCAGGAGAATGCATAGTGTGCCTCAGCCTGGTGCAACGTCACGCCGGCCTCTGTTGCTGCAGGCTCGCCCCACATCCGTACCCCTCCCTCCCCCCGGCCTGAGTGAGCCAGAGCCCCTGAATCAGCTGCTCCTTTAACCCCATCCTGTCTGAGTGAAGAACAGAAGCCCTCAGGTGACCTACACGCAGAGGCGGGTCCAAATCCAAAGCTGAGCCCCGGGAGCTGTGCGAACAAAGAAGAGAAAGGGAAATCTCTCCCAGCAGCCTCAGAAGCAGCGGATTAAAGCTCCACAATCAACTTGATATACCTGCATCTGTGGAGTACTTGAATAGACAACGAATCATCCCAAATTGAGGAGGTGGACTTTGGGAGCAAGATAAATTATTTTTTCCCCTTTTCCTCTTTTTGTGAGTGTGTATATGTATGCTTCTGTGTGAGATTTTGTCTGTATAGCTTTGCTTTCACTATTTGTCCTAGGGTTCTGTCTGTCCTTTTTTCTTTTCTTTTCTTTTTACTTTTTAAAATTTTTTTCATAATTATTCTTTATTTTTTATTTTAATAACTTTATTTTATTTTATCTCACTTTATTTTATTTTATCCTCTTTCTTTCTATTTTTTCTCCCTATTATTCTGAGCCTTGTGGATGAAAGGCTCTTGGTGCTCAAGCCAGGAGTCAGTGCTGTGCTTCTGAGGTGGGAGAACCAACTTCAGGACACTGGTCCACAAGAGACTTCCCAGATCCACGTAATATCAAATGGCAAAACTCTCCTAGGGATCTCTATCTCAACACAAAGGCCCAGCTTCACTCAACGACCAGCAAGCTACAGTGCTGGACACCCTATGCCAAACAACTAGCAAGACAGGAACACAGCCCCATCCATTAGCAGAGAGGCTGCCTAAAATCATAATAAGGCCAGAGACACCTCAAAACACACCACCAGACGTGGACCTGCCCACCAGAAAGACAAGATCCAGCCTCATCCACCAGAACACAGGCACTAGTCCCCCTCCACCAGGAAGCCTCTGAACCAACCCACTGAACCAAACTTAGCCACTAGGGACAGACACCAAAAACAACAGGAACTACGAACATGCAGCCTGTGAAAAAGAGACCCGAAACACAGTAAGATAGGCAAAATGAGAAGACAGAGAAACACAGAGCAGATGAAGGAGCAAGGTAAAAACCCATCAGACCTAACAAATGAAGAGGAAATAGGAAGTCTACCTGAAAAAGAATTCAGAATAATGATAGTAAAGATGATACAAAATCTTGGAAACAGAAAAGAGAAAATGGAAGAAACATTTAACAAGGACCTAGAAGAACTAAAGAGGAAACAAGCAATGATGAACAACACAATAAATGAAATTGAAAATACTCTAGACGGGATCAATAGCAGAATAACTGAGGCAGAAGAACGGATAAGTGACCTGGAAGATAAAATAGTGGAAATAACTACTGCAGAGCAGAATAAAGAAAAAAGAATGAAAAGAACTGAGGACAGTCTCAGAGACTTCTGGGACAACATTAAACGCACCAACATTCGAATTATATGGGTCCCAGAAGAAGAAGAGAAAAAGAAAGGGACTGAGAAAATATTTGAAGAGGTTATAGTTGAAAACTTCCCTAATATGGGAAAGGAAATAGTTAATCAAGTCCTGGAAGCACAGAGAGTCCCATACAGGATAAATCCAAAGAGAAACACGCCAAGACACATATTAATCAAACTATCAAAAATTAAATACAAAGAAAACACATTAAAAGCAGCAAGGAAAAAACAACAAATAACACCCAAGGGAATGCCCATAAGGTTAACAGCTGATCTTTCAGCAGAAACTCTGCCAGCCAGAAGGGAGTGGCAGGACATATTTAGAGTGATGAAGGAGAAAAACCTACAACCAAGATTACTCTACCCAGCAAGGATCTCATTCAGATTTGATGGAGAAATTAAAACCTTTACAGACAAGCAAAAGCTGAGAGAGTTCAGCACCACCAAACCAGCTTTACAACAAATGCTAAAGGAACTTCACTAGGCAAGAAACAAAAAAGAAGGAAAAGACCTACAATAACAAACACAAAACATTTAAGAAAATGGGAATAGGAACTTACATATCGATAATTACCTTAAATGTAAATGGATTAAATGCTCCCACCAAAAAACACAGACTGACTGAATGGATACAAAAACAAGACACGTATATATGCTGTCTACAAGAGACCCACTTCAGACCTAGGGACACATACAGACTGAAAGTGAGGGGATGGAAAAAGATATTCTGTGCAAATGGAAATCAAAAGAAAGCTGGAGCAGCAATTCTCATATCAGACAAAATAGACTTTAAAATAAAGACTATTACAAGAGACAAAGAAGGACACTACATAATGATCAAGGGATCGATCTAAGAAGAAGATATAACAATTGTAAATATTTATGCACCCAACATAGGAGCACCTCAATACATAAGGCAAATACTAACAGCCATAAAAGGGGAAATTGACAGTAACACAATCATAGTAAGGGACTTTAACACCCTACTTTCACCAATGGACAGATCATCCAAAATGAAAATAAACAAGGAAACACAGGCTTTAAATGATACATTAAACAAGATGGACTTAATGGATATTTATAGGACATTCCACCCCAAAACAACAGAATACACATTTTTCTCAAGTGCTCATGGAACATTCTCCAGGAGAGATCATATCTTGGGTCACAAATCAAGCATTGGTATATTTAAGAAAATTGAAATCATATCAAGTATCTTTTCCTACCACAACGCTATGAGACTAGATATCAATTAAAGGAAAAGATCTGTAAAAAATACAAATACATGGAGGCTAAATAATACACTACTTAATAACCAAGAGGTCACTGAAGAAATCAAAGAGGAAATCAAAAAATACATAGAAACAAATAGCAATGAAAACATGACGACCCAAAACCTATGGGATGCAGCAAAAGCAGTTCTAAGAGGGAAGTTTATTGCAATACACTCCTACCTTAGGAAACAGGAAACATCTCAAATAAAAAACCTAACCTTGCACCTAAAGCAATTAGAGAAAGAACAAAAAAAAAAAACCCAAAGTTAGCAGAAGGAAAGAAATCATAAAGATCAGATCAGAAATAAATGAAAAAGAAATGAAGGAAACGAAAGCAAAGATCAATAAAACTAAAACCTGGTTCTTTGAGAAGATAAACAAAATTGAAAAACCATTAGCCAGACTCATCAAGAAAAAAAGGGAGAAGACTCAAACCAATAGAATTAGACATGAAAAAGGAGAAGTAACCACTGACACTGCAGAAATACAAAGGATCTTGAGAGATTACTACAAGCAACTGTATGCCAATAAATTGGACAACCTGGAAGAAATGGACAAATTCTTAGAAATGCACAACCAGCCAAGACTGAACCAGGAAGAAATAGAAAATATAAACAGACCAATCACAAGCACTGAAATTGAAACTGTGATTAAAAACCTTCCAACAAACAAAAGCCCAGGACCAGATGGCTTCACAGGTGAATTCTATCAAACATTTAGAGAAGAGCTAACACCTATCCTTCTCAAACTCTTCCAAAATATTGCAGAGGGAGGAACACTCCCAAACTCATTCTACGAGGCCACCATCACCCTGATACCAAAACCAGACAAAGATGTCACAAAGAAAGAAAACTACAGGCCAATATCACTGATGAACATAGATGCAAAAATCCTCAACAAAATACTAGCAAACAGAATCCAACAGCACATTAAAAGGATCATACACCATGATCAAGTGGGGTTTATACCAGGAATGCAAGGATTCTTCAATACACGCAAATCACTCAACGTGATACCTCATATTAACAAATTGAAGGAGAAAAACCATATGATCATCTCAATAAATGCAGGGAAAGCTTTTGACAAAATTCAACACCAATTTATGATAAAAACCTGCAGAAAGTATACATAGAGGGAACTTTCCTCAACATAATAAAGGCCATATATGACAAACCCACAGCCAACATCGTCCTCAATGGTGAAAAACTGAAACCATTTCCACTAAGATCAGGAACAAGACAAGGTTGCCCATTCTCACCACTATTTTTCAACATAGTTTTGGAAGTTTTAGCCACAGCAATCAGAGAAGAAAAAGAAAAAAAGGAATCAAAATCAGAAAAGAAGAAGTAAAGCTGTCACTGTTTGCAGATGACATGATACTATACATAGAGAAACCTAAAGATGCTACCAGAAAACTACTAGAGCTAATCAATGAATTCGGTAAAGTAGAAGGATACAAAATTAATGCACAGAAATCTCTGGCATTCCTATACACTAATGATGAAAAATCTGAAAGTGAAATTAAGAAAACACTCCCATTTACCATTGCAACAAAAAGAATAAAATATCTAGGAATAAACCTACCTAAGGAGACAAAAGACCTGTATGCAGAAAATTATAAGACACTGATGAAAGAAATTAAAGATGATACAAATAGATGGAGAGATATACCATGTTCCTGGATTGGAAGAATCAACATTGTGAAAATGACTCTACTACCCAAATCAATCTACAGATTCAATGCAATCCCTATCAAACTACCACTGGCATTTTTCACAGAACTAGAACAAAAAAGTTCACAATTTGCATGAAAACACAAAAGACCCCGAATAGCCAAACCAATCTTGAGAACGAAAAATGGAGCTGGAGGAATCAGGCTCCCTGACTTCAGACTATACTACTAAGCTACAGTAATCCAGACAGTATGGTACTGGCACAAAAACAGAAACATAGATCAATGGAACAGGATAGAAAGCCCAGAGATAAAACCATGCACATATGGTGACCTTATCTTTGATAAAGGAGGCAAGCATATACAGTGGAGAAAAGACAGCCTCTTCAATAAGTGGTGCTGGGAAAACTGGACAGGTACATGTAAAAGAATGAAATTAGAACACTCCCTAACACCATACACAAAAATAAACTCAAAATGGATTAAAGACCTAAATGTAAGGCCAGACACTTTAAAACTCTTAGAGGAAAACATAGGCAGAACACTCTATGACATAAATCACAGCAAGATCCTTTTTGACCCACCTCCTAGAGAAATGGGAAGAAAAACAAAAATAAACATTTGGGACCTAATGAAACTTAAAAGCTTTTGCACAGCAAAGGAAACCATAAACAAGACCAAAAGATAACCATGAGAATGGGAGAAAATATTTGCAAATGAAGCAACTGACAAAGGATTAATGTCCAAAATTTACAAGCAGCTCATGCAGCTCAATAACAAAAAAACAAACAACCCAATCCCAAAATGGGCAGAAGACCTAAATAGACATTTCTCCAAAGAAGATATACAGATTGCCAACAAACACATGAAAGAATGCTCAACATCATTAATCATTAGAGAAATGCAAATCAAAACTACAATGAGATATCATCTCACACCAGTCAGAATGGCCATCATCAAAAAATCTAGAAACAATAAATGCTGGATAGGGTGTGGAGAAAAGGGAACCGTCTTGCACTTTTGGTGGGAATATAAATTGATACAGTCACTATGGAGAATAGTATGGATGTTCCTTAAAAAACTAAAAATAGAATTACCTTACGACCCAGCAATCCCACTACTGGGCATATACCCTGAGAAAACCATAATTCAAAAAGAGTCATGTACCAAAATATTCATTGCAGCTCTATTTACAATAGCCAGGTCATGGAAGCAACCTAAGCGTCCATCAACAGATGAATGGATAAAGAAGATGTAGCACATATATTCAATGGAATATTACCCAGCCATAAAAAGAAATGAAATTAAGTTATTTGTCATGAGGTGGATGGACCTAGAGTCTGTCCTACAGAGTGAAGTAAGTCAGAAAGAGAAAAACAAATACAGTATGCTAACACATATATATGGAATCTAAGAAAAAAAAAAAAGGTCATGAAGACCTAGGGGTAAGATGGGAATAAAGACACAGACCTACTAGAGAATGGACTTGAGGATATGAGGAGGGGGAAGAGTAAGCTGTGACAAAGTGAGAGAGTGGCTTGGACATATATACACTACCAAACGTAATGTAGATAGCCAGTGTGAATCAGCCTCATAGCACAGGGAGATCAGATTGGTGGTTTGTGACCACCTAGAGTTGGGGGATAGGGAGGGTGGGAGGGAGGGAGACGTAAGAAGGAAGAGATATGGGAACATATGTATATGTATAACTGATTCACTTTGTTATCAATCAGAAACTAACACACCATTGTAAAGCAATTATACTCCAGTAAAGATGTTAAACAAAAAGAAATGATAAAAAGGTAAAGAGAGATATTAAAAGTAGCAAGGGAAAAGCAACAAATAACATACAAGGGAACTTCCATAAGACTATCAGCTGATTTTTTTCAGCAGAAACTCTGCAGGCCAGAAGGGAGTGGCACAATATATTTAAAATGATGAAAGAGAAAAATTTCCACCCAAGGATACTCTACCCAGCAAGGTTCTTGTTCAGATTTGATGGAAAAATCAAAAACTTTACAGACAAGCAAAAGCTAAAAGAATTCAGCACCACCAAACCAGCTTTACAACAAATGTTAAAGGAACCTGTCTAGGCAAAAAAGAAAAGGCCACAATTAGAGACAAGAAAATTACAAAATGAAAAAGTTTGCCAGTAAAGGCAAACATACAGCAAAGGTAGGAAATCATACACATACAAGCTAGTAAGGAGGTTAGAAGACAAAACTAGTAAAATCATCTGTATTCAGAGTAAACAGTTAAGGGATACACAAAAGAATTAGATGTAAAATATGATACCCAAAACAGTAATCATGATAGGAGGAGAGTACAAATGCAGGGATTTTAAAATGCATTTGAAATGAAGAGATCAGCAAGTTAAAATAATCACATATATACATAGACTGCTATAAAAAAAAAAACCTGTGGTAACTTCAAACCAAAAATCTATAATAAATATGCACACAAAAAAGGAAAAGGAATCTAAAGACATAATACTAAACACAGTCATCAAATCATAAGAGAAGGGAAAAAAGAAGAAGAAAGAAAAAAAATGACCTACAAAAACAACCCCAAAACCATTAACAAAGTGGCAACAAAACATGCATATCAATAATTACCTTAAATGTAAATGGACTAATTGCTCCAGGCAAAAGACACAGAGTCACTGAATGGATACAAAAACAGGACTCATACATTTGCTGCCTACAAGAGACTCACTTCAGATCTAAAGACACCCATAGACTGGGAATTCCCTTGTCGTCCAGTGGCTAGGACTCTGTGCTTCCACTGAAGGGTGCCTTGGTTGGAGAATTAAGATCCTGAGAGCCATGAGGCATGGCCAAAAAAAAAAAAAAAGGCACACATAGACTGAAAGTGAGGGGATGGAAAAAAGTATTCCATGCAAATGGAAATCAAAAGAAAGCTGGAGTAGCAATACTTATAGCAGACAAAATAGACTTTAAGATAAAGACTGTTACAAGAGACAAAGACACTACATAATGATGAAGGGATCAATCTAAGAAGAAGATATAACAATTGTGAATATATATGCACCCAGCATAGGAGCACCTAAATATTGAATATATAAAGCAAATATGAACAGACATGAAGGGAGAAATTGACAGTAACCCAATAATAGTAGGGGACTTTAACACCTCACTTACATCAATGGACAGATCATCCAGATAGAAAATGAATCTGGAAACGCTGGCCTTAAATGACCCATTAGACCAGATGGACTTAATAGATATGTAGAGAACACTCCATCTGAAAGCCACAGAACACATTCTTTTCAAGTGCACATGGAACATTCTCCAGGATAGGTCACATGCTAGCCTACAAAACAAGTCTCAGTAAATTTAAGAAAACTGAAATCATATCAAGCATCTTTTCAGATCACAACACTTTGAGACTAGAAATCAATTATAAGAAAAAAACTACAAAAAACAGAAACACATGGAGGCTAAACAATATGCTACTAAACAATCAGTGGATCACTAAGGATTGAATTTCAAATTGATAAGGCTACACAAAAACTTGATCATGGTTGAATTTTCAATAAAAATAAAAAATTTTTAGATTATTATCATAATTATGATTATTATTATGATCTCATACAGCAGCATTTATTGGCACTTAATAAAGCACTGTGCCAAATACGTTTTATACAAGTTCATTTTGTATACACACAAAATTCGTAAACAGCAGCTTCAATTTCCAGATGAAGAAGTCAAGGTTTTAAAATGATAAGTATCTTCCCAAGATAACACAACTAGTAAGTAGAAGTGCTAGGATCTAGACACAAGTCTCTGCTGTATATTTGTTTAATCATTTATTTAATCATTGTAATTTTGTTAGGATGTTATCCTAACAAATGTTCCTAATCATATTAGGAAATATGATTATTTTCCATTTAAATTATTGCATAAATGTACACAGCAATTATGGATCTCTTTCTTCTCTGATGCAGGATGCTATAAGGAAAAATAAGATTTTTCTGTAGAGACAGAATGCTTGGGCTTGAAGGTACTTAGACTCCTACTACCTTTATAAACTTTCCAAGTCATCTAAACTGCCTGGGACTGCTTCCTTATCTATAAGTGTCATTTATGACATCGACTTCAGGTAATATACAAGATACCACTTTGAAACCATTGGGAACTATACACACAGTCTTAGCCTAAGTACAGTTTTAAGAGATACAAATGTGCCCAAGCTACATTTTACAATTTGGAGAGCATTTTCAAGAAATGGAAAACTTAAAAACATTCATATTTTTATTTGTAGAATTTCATATGAGAGAGTGACTATTTTAGAATTTTCAAAAATGACACTCCCAGGGTCTCTGGATCCCAGCTCCCTAGCTTACTGCATTTATATGAAGATAATATTCCAGGGGCTTATAAAGATAAGAGAAGGTATATACAAGAATACAAAAAAATCCTCAAGAACCGCTATATTGACTCATACACACAATTCTACTTGATTTTCATATTTTGCTTTATAATAGGGAATTCATGACTTAAAGACAAAAATTAATGAGTATGTTCATTATGTAGAGACATAATTTATGTTATTATTGTATTCAAATTGCTATTTTATATTACTGGATAGAATTTAGTATTGAATTAGAAAAAAATTACCTTTAAATATTTCCTGTTTGTATACTGGGTGGTATACTAGAACCTAACAGTATTCTGACTGCACATTCTGGACTTTGCCTAGAGAAAACTACTCAGGAGAGTATAGGTAGTAACTCATTTGTGTCATCTTTACTTTCCCGAATATATGCTGTCTCATACACTTAAATGCATGTGTGGGATTAAAGATGGCTACACATTCTTTGCTACTTCTCCCATTGAATCATGAAGTCTAATATTCTTCCCCTTCAATACTGGTTAGCTTTTCTGATTTGCTTTACCATAGAATGCATAGAGGTAACGTTCAGGAGCTACTTAGGTATTCCCCTTGGAACACTCTTTTTGGGGATCCAGAACTTCCATGTAAAGGGTATGGTTCCCCTGAGACCATGCTAGAATGGTCATGTGCAGGTGCTCTGTTGTCCCAGCTAAGTCAGCCTTCTAGCCCTCCCTACCAAGGTGACAGACATAAAATTAAAGCCAACTTGACCCTCCCAACCAGACCATGCCCCAGGTGAATATTACTTACTGACCTCAATCAATGCCATGGGCAACCGAAGAATTGCCAGTAAAGCATTACTCAAATCATGACCTCGTCCCCACAAAACCATGGGATATTATAAAATGGTTCTTGTTTTAAGTCATGAAGTTTTGGGTTAGCTTATTATGAAGCAGTAGATAACTAGAACAGTGCATAAAAGGTAAAAATTGCATATTAATGCCAGAACTCTTAAATTTCCATAAATCAGTAATAAACTACCTCTACTGATAGTTCAGTCCTTACACATAATTATTGTACACTAGATATAGATAACCACACTATGGTAAATAAATACTATGCACAAGAATGTTTGTATCTCACAAAGGGCACTGAATTTTATTGTAATTCCTCTTATATTCCATAATGGCAAGATTATCTAAATAACCTAAATAATATTAATTTGTAGTCTTACAAATAAACCAAATTAACTAAAATAATGGTTATCTCAGGTGCAGTGAAAGAGGCTTGCTTATGCCCATAAGCCACTACTTGCACGTCACTCAATACAACTCTATGTTAAGTTAAAGGAATATCTGGGTTAGAAAGAACAGTAAGACTCTCAAAATTCATAAACAAGGTGTTTTAAAAAATATGTCATGGAATTGTCTTCAGGGACAATTTCCTTTCTTTGCTTCTGTATGAATAGGTAAAATATTTAGAAATGTTTTCTTATTTTTCCACACAGCCTAAGGTAAGAGGAGTAAATATGAGTTGTAAAGAAAGCTCCATGGTGCACACAGGGACACCAAATCTTTTCTTTGCCTTTTCTTTTTTGCCTTGGCCTATAAAGAAACTATCTTGGAACCAAGTATCTATCAGCAGCTCTTGACCTAACAGGATTAATAGATTTCAGAATTTTCCAAGTTTCCTTGGAATCTATTTTCCAAATTTAGTTTGGGTTCAAGTTCCTCCATGAAAATTAAGGATCCTAAAGAAAACAAACAAAATGCATTTATTTTAAACAATATATCTTTTTGATCAAATCTCCTGTATAATAAATGTCAAAACATATAGGTAGGTAATTGAATGGTTTGAATATTACAAACAATGCTGGTCAAATGTCCATTGGCTGAGATCCATAACAGATAGTGGTTTCAGTTTTAAAGTAGATAAGATTCATTAACAGTTATATTACAAGCAGGGAGACAAAAATAGTAAACGTAAGCAACAATAATGTCAAAATGGTAAGAGTTAAAAAGTATAGAACTAAAATATCACTTGAAGTTGGTAGCTAATCTGTTACAACACACTTTCTACTGATCCTGATTGTTAGAGTGATATTGTGAGTCAGGCTTTATATAAACATGATTAATGAAATAAGAGAGTGGAATCAATATTACGCTCTGATTCAGAAAACTTGGAGTGGCAAAAATGTGTTTTAACAAGTCTTCTAGGCTAATTCTGATGCATGTTAAGATTCTGGCTTAGACTGTAACTACTTCTACAAAGATCACAAAGTCAAATACTTAAAACAAAGATCAATAGTTGCATTAAAGCTCCTTTCCTTCTAAAAATTATCTTCTTAGGATACTAGCATGTATGACCATTGTTGAACAGACTCTCCTGATCTTCAAGTGGAATATTTGCCTGTAATTTGTAAACAAGCAGACTGTCCTAGAGTTGAAAGGGATGCTCAATAAGCTGAAAGGTATATAATTGAGAAAAAATAAATTATTGACATTTTTTCAAGTTGAGGTATATTAGGAGTTCTATTTCCCCTTGGATATAGAAAGCTGGGACTAGTGTTCCTTCTACCCTAGCAAGAAAACCTATGTAAAGTAAAAAAATCACAACTTTGCTGAACACATCAAAGAGCCAAAGTCACTAGTCAACCAAGTAGTATCAAATCCGCTGACTCTCAGCCCCTGCCAAGGAGAGATGAGACACGAGCATGTCACCAGTGACAGACTACAGTTAGAGGAGATGCTGGGTGCCATATAACTAGGTTAGATGCATTCAGCTACAATTGTAATGTATTGTAAAGGTCAGCTGTGGACTAGAGTATAGCACCCTAGGAGCTGTAGACACAGGAGTTTGCACCCACTTGCAGGCTCTTCTCCATGGACTTCAATCTCCTGCTCATGAGAAAGACTGTGGGAAGAGCAGGAGTTAGGCAAGTGCCTTTCTTGGTGTTGCAGGCTTGGAGGGGGAAGTGGTCACTGCTGGGAGAAAAGCATGAAGTCCTGTTGCAACCCTTCTCTGGAAAAGAAAATAAGCCTCTGGGGGAGGAGCAGAAAACCTGTCACCACCAGGGCAAACATGCAGACCCACTGTAGCCACAGGAAAGCTTAAACAAACAAACAAACAAATAACACTTCCAACCCTGGGGAAGTCTTGGACTCAGGAGCCTACACCAATAATATCAGAGACCTGCTACAACTGGGAGAGGGAAAAGAAACTCTCCCATGGAAGACCAACCAGAGATAGATGGAGTTTGGCTGCCAGGAAGAGAAGAGGCAGGACCACTGAGAAAGGCTATTTCTAAGACCTAGAAACACAGATCCTGTCTAAGGTAGAGAACCCCTTGTCCTCACCACCAGACTACCAAGCACCAAGCAGTGTGTAACTGCAGTCTATCACTGGTTGAGGGAAAAAAGTGTGAAGAGGGATACAATTTGTGGTAGAAATGAAAGCGGAAGCTAAAGGTAAAGGAGAAACATTGAGAAAATGCATCTGAAATTCCAGCCTTCAATCTAAGAGAAAGGAATTAAAAGCCAATGGTTCACTGAAGGTAATCATAGGAACAAGACAACCCAAACTCAGCTAATTACTGACTATATTCACTCAACAACATCCCTTCCCATATACACACATTCACTAACAGCCTAACAGAAGAGATGTACCCATTTCCAGATATAAAGTCTCTACTGTTAAACACAAAATATCTGATGTTTAATCAAAAATCACATGACACACAAAAAGGCAAGAAGAAAAGCACAGTGTTAAGAGAGAAAATAATCAACAGAGCAGACTCAAACATGACCCCTATGTTTAATCTATCAAATGAGAAATTTCAGCAGAGATGGTGTTATGAACTGAATTGTGCATCCTGGTCAAACTCATGCATTGAAGCCCTAAACCCAATGTGACTGCATTAGGGGACAGGTCCTTTAGGGAGGTAATCAAGGTTAAATGAGGTCATAAGGGTGAGGCCAGATCCCACAGGGCTAATGTCCTTATAAGAAGATGAAGAGACACCAGAACACGTACTCTCTCTCTCTCTGTCTCTCTCTCTTCATATGTACACACAGAGGAAAGGCCAAGTGAGGACACAGTGATAAAGCAGCCATCTACAAGTCAGGAAAAGAGGCCTCACCAGACACCAGTCCCTACAGCTCCTTGACCTTGAACATCTAGCCTCCAGATCTGTGAGAAAATACATTTTTGTTGTTTTAGCCACTCCATTTGTGGTATTTTGTTATGGCCACCTAAGCAGACTAATACACATGAAAAATCAAATGGAAATTCAAGAAATAAAAAAAAAAACATGATAAGGGAGATAAAGAATACCTCTGTCAAACTCATAAGTACACTCAAGACAGCTGAATAGACAATCATTGAACTTGAAGATCAGTCCATAGAAATAACCCAAGCTTAAAACCAAAAAGAGTGGCAAAAAAATAACAGAATTCAAGAGTTATGGGATAATATGAAACAATCTCACATATGTGTAATTTGAATCCCAGAAGAGAGACAATAATGCAGGAGAATTTTGTCAAAAATAATGGTCAAAAGTTTTCAAAAATTCATGGCAGACATCACAACATAGATGCAAGAAATTCAGAGACTTCTCAGAAGGATAAATTACTAAACAGATAGACAGACAGATGGACACACACACACACACACACTCCCAGATACATTATATTCAAAGTGCTGATAAAAAAATGTTGAAGGCAGCCATCAGAGAAAAGAATCATTATTTCCACAGGAATAAAATTAAGATTTACCACAGACATTAAAAACCATGAAGGACAGAAAATAGTGGAGTCAGGTATTTAAAGTGCAGCTGGGAAAATAAAATTGCTATCTTAGAATTTTATACCCAATGAAAATATCTTTAAAAAGTGAAACTGCACAGACATACTCTACACACAATATAAAAAGAAATTCTTCAGGGAGAAGGAATATGATACCAGATGAAACTTGGATGTACACACACACACACAAAAGTCTTCAGGAAAATCCATTTTCCAAACTCCCTTAGCTATTGCACTGCTGAAAAGAATGCAGCCTTTGCATCTCAGCCCATAAGCTTCAGAGAGTGATCATCTCAGTCAGGGTCTTCAACAGGACTGGAAAGCAATCAAATCCTACAGTGCTGTTATCTTAGCACCTAGCATCCTTCCAAAGAGTGGCTGAAATGAATTGATGTCTCTGTTCAAAAAGTCATTTACTGATATCTTACAAATACGGTGATTGGAAGGAACTCCATAATAGGAATATGAATATCTCAGTGACAGTCTCTAATAACATTATTATTATGTTGCATATGAATAAGATGTCTTTATTGGCCAAAAAAACCCACTGAAGGAAAGGTTCAAACAGACTTTCAAAATTAACTGGACTGGTCCAGTAAGCTACAGTGGACTGGTAGCCTCATTCTCAAGACAATTTCTTGTCCTTTATTATGGTTCTTCTTAGACTGTCCTGAACTTTGCTAGTTGGCATTCCTTCCTGCTTTTGACAACAGCATACTTCAGAAAATTGTTAAAATTTCTATATTCCTATGATTCTATTTCTTTAAATTATATTCTTCAAGTATGTACTGTCAGATGACCAGGACAGAATGCAAGACTCATAGAATACAGGAGAGAGGACATATATTACATTCATATTTGAATTTGGAAGAAGTCTAACGATAATGGTACTCATCTAAAGAGGGCAACTACATTATGCAAAAATAATATTCCATAAACCATAAGACAAACTTAGTTTTATTATAAAAATACATATGCTTTGTATATGAGTCATATAGAATTGACACAACCGATAGAATTTACTATGCTGCATTGAAGTGAATACTTATTGCTTTCTTGCTGAATTTCTGATATTTTTGTTCCTTCATTTATATCTCCATTTGGAAACATTATTTCAATAATATATTAGGAAGTAGAACATACTGTTTTGTAGTAATTTTGGTAATGCCTTTTAAAGCATCCCATCCAGGATAAGAAGACTGTACAAGAACTACATGGCTACCATTACTATCACCTTGATCTAGGAAATCAGGAATTTATTTAGTGTTAGTAGGAAAACATAAGAAAGAAAGTTTTTCCCATCTGCCTACTAATTCAATTCAATTAAATAAACATTCATTTTATTTATTTTATTTCCGTGCACTAGCTGTGCAAGACACGGGCAGGCAGCTTAACAGAAAAAAGAACAACGCGCTCACTTACTAATTTGATTCGATGACCAGGAGTTGCACTGATTTCCCATGTGCATTCTTTCCTGCTTGGGTACTTGTCTGGCCAGTTGGGACTAGTGATGAAACCACTTGGACTGTGAATCTTCTGTTCACACTCAGCTGTGCCAATAATGATAAAATCAATTAGTGTGGAAATCCAGCCCAGGATTGGGCCAGCAAGGAAGTAGCCTGTTTACACACTATCCTGATGAAAGATTTTCCTCAATAACTAATCATCACTCTAGTCTCCAGTATCATATTCATCCACTTTGGTAAACCTGTTGCATAATCATAATCATAATCAGAAAATGTTTGTTTTTGGGTTCACATGAAATTGTGTTTACAATGAATTAGATAAATGCCTCCAAGAAAATGAACTATTTTTAACTGCTGGATCTGTAAGTTTAGATTTTAACAGAGCAACATTATTGACAATCAAAGGTATCAACTCTTGGTATGTGCAAAATATTTAATGCAATGCCACAACAAAAATGACTATGTCGTTTTCAGTTATTTTGTTCCTATTAACAGCAACATCATTTATAGCTAATTAGTATCACTAAGCCACTTTATGAAACATGTCTTTACATTTTCTCTCTCTCTTTGTTAAATTATACACTTGAATACTTAAACCATAATTTTAGCTGCTAAAGTAAATTATCTGTCATTTCATCACAGTGAAATGAAGCACTAAGAGGAAAAATATGTAAACAACTACTAGCTTCTGAATTAATTTTTAAAAATGTCATTCAATTAACATGAAATTTCTTTTAGGTGTTACAATTTAAACAACTTCATCTTGGAGGGGACCATCCAATATTGTTAATTTCAAACTTCAAAAACATGTAATATCCTCAGACTGTATTCTATCTATATAATTTATGAAGTGTCACCCTGCACATTCTGGCATAGGCTGGAAATTATTTGTTATGTATTGTGTAATCCATTCTAAAATACAATTAATTCTGTGAAATTTTCCAAGAAATCTCTGGGGAAATACTTTACTATATGGAAAAAACACTTGTTGCACTACAGGGCTGCACAGTAAGGATAAAATGACTGACATTACTGTGCTGTTGGCACATGCTTTCCGACTACACCTTTGCTTCAACTGTGCCAGGTTTCCATAGGGAGATTTGGATTCTTAACCAAGGAACACAAAAAAAGGGTGAAATTCAGCTCCTTTCAAACAATATAGGGTCATGCAGCAAGACAGTAGTCTTAAAGTCTGGATCCTGTCTTGACAAGGTTTCCTAAATCCCATTATCCCTGTCCTTGCCTTGGTCATATGAAGTGTGGAATCTCCCAGATCTGGCAAATAGTTTAGTTTATAAGACAAAGCCAAGAGGCTCACTGCTAAACTGTATAAGGCACCTGTACTATAGCAGTGGTGAAAAAATCCAGCCCCTTTACTAACAGTAAAGATGAACTTTATTAGGGGTGCCTGGATACAGTTCCATTTAAAAAGAGTCCTTTCTTGAAAATATTTACTGTAATGAAGAGAGACTTTGGATATCTAAATTTATTTGCTACCTGTGAGTCACAGGCTACATGCATACTCTGAAAAGCTGTCTCTCTTTTTTCTGAATTACCTTCCATATTTCAAAATAACTGGGCCTATTTCCCAGCCTATTGATTTAACAGAATACTTTACCAAGTTACACATATCATAATCTCATTGGTTTATGCTCATACATGAAAGTAAAAAGAGAAAAAAATCCTACTTGCATATGATTCTGGGCAATGTCATTAACTCTGTGAAATAAAGAGGAAAAAAATGTGACATATGACCATATTTGAATGGAACTGAATGAAACAAGGGTCAATTCAGGGTATTCTGTACTATTCAAATGTGCATACAAAGAAGTGCTATCTACCTATGGTTCTAGTCAGGCACCCACCACTCTACATGTGCTAATGACTAGTTATGAAACCTGCCTTAGTAATAAATCCAAGTTAAATGGAAAATTCAGGAGCAGACCCACAAAGGAAGAAGTAAGACCTGAATAACTATTTCTTGTTCCCATGTAGTTCATATTGGCTCAGGAGATTAAGATAATTATCTTTATAAAACCTTGGAATATGGTAAGACTTTAGGACCAAAAACTGGTAGGCTAATATTGAGTTACTAGGATGCTTTTGTGTGTGTGTGTGCTGGGGAGGGGGCAAAACCATGATTTAAAACTCTAAATGGCACAGTATTTTCAAATGTCTTTCTTCTGGTAGGCATTTGAATTTGATACTCCTGGTATTTAAAGTGACATCACTCATGTAGCACATATATGAGATATTTTGGGGAGGGAAATTGAACCAAATGTAAGACATTTAGCAGAAGTTAAGTTTAAATATGGAGATAGTTATAAGGTCTGGTCTGTGAAGACTGAGGGATAATGTAGTGCTTTTCTGGCTGCCAGATGGCATCACAGCAGCTTCTATGTCTGTTATACAAAGTTATTCTAATGCCAACCATATATGAAGTGCAGTACCTTTAGGTAATACAAGGTTTCCAATAGTATGACTTGGATCTTTGAACACTGCATGTATTTTTATTTTTGACATTTGAACAGTTAACATTTATCACTCATTGATATGAGTAACTCTACCTGGAAGAACTGCTTTACCCAAGCTGCATGAAATTCTAGATGTTGTCAAAAAAAGAACACTTCTTTCATACCTTCCTTGCAATCATGTTTATTTTCATGCAGAACAAATCCATTACGGCACTGACACATGTAGCTTCCCATTGTGTTGACACACTCATGTTGGCACCCGCCATTATCCTTAGAGCACTCATCTTTGTCTAGCAAAGAGATAACCCCATAGATTAGTAAGTAACTTTAAAAACAAAGGATATCAAAGGAGAGTCATTTAGTTGTGGTTAACACTGGCAAAGGGTAAACTAAGTCACAGCTTTCTGTGTTCCCAACATAAAACAAAAAAAAATCAAAAAATTTATAGTGTCTTAGTTCTACCCACTCCTTGTTTAGCTTGGAGCCTTGTGCCATGAATTGTTTCCAAAAATCATTTGCACTAGGGTGACAACATGTAGTCCTCTTTCATTCCTATGCTGGAGAAGTTTTGAGTAGGGCAAAGGAAATGAAAGAATCTTTTTCCAACTAATCCTAAACATTTATAGCCAATTTTTAAAATAAATTAAAAATTGTGAGTAGTTTGATTAAATGCAAATAATGGCATTTAAGTGGAGGGAAATCCTTCACTGTATTAACCATGTTGTATAGGCAGAGGCTAAACACATTTGCAAGATTTGTGTGTAATCGTTTTTTAAAAATCACTCAGTATAATTACTGTAGTTGATTTTTTTCATTAACTTTGCAGTTATGCTTAGCATTAATAAATATGAACATTTTATAATATTTCAAGACAGAATAAGGCATCATTAGACTATCCTAAAGAAGAAACAATTTATATATTTTAAATTAATCTCCTCTAGCAGACCAGTTTATTAAGAAGTAATTCTGTAAAAGGGCTTTTAGTGTGCTAGAAGTAAAGGTTAGAAAAGGAAATACGAACTTTAAGAAATAGCCAACAAATTCACTACAGGGAAAAAATCCCAACTATATTAGCAGGCAGTCAATTCAGTGAGAGGCATCAGCCACCATATTATGCTGCTTAGCTGTCATTCCATGACTGGCTTGTCCTTTGAAGTAAAAACCTGGCCTCTGCTCCTGACACATACATATGATGACACATCACTCAGACCTTCCCCACTCCCACAGCACAGAGAACAAAAAGGACACACGGCAGTCACATCAAAGGTCAGGCTGAATTCAAAATTTACACTGTCAACTGATTTTTCTAGTGAGAATTTGTGAGCTCATGGTGGCATACAAATAGCAAATGTTACTTTTGCTTTTGTAATCAAATCAATATTCCCCCTATGGAGATGGGTTTAGGAAAGACATTTTTATCCAAGGATCTGATAGTAATTTTTATGAATGCAACTATTTTTCCCATTTTGTAGACTGATAACACGACATAGCACATATATGCTATGTCTTATATTGCCAATTCATGCATTGGCAATATCAGAATATTCCATATACATACAGGCAGTCCCAAAGTTCTAAAGAATATATCAGGATCAATATATCTGCAATTTATGTGTTCTCTACCTATCCTTAACACTTCCATTACACTTTTAATACTTACTATGGAGGCTAAGCAGAGGAGAAAAAAAGCATAGAATAAAGAAAATTTATCTCGAAAAGAGCATCAAACATCAAAATATATAAGAAATCAGAAATTAATAGAGAACTAGCCTCGTAAAATTAATTTTAGAGAAATTCATAATTTGGCAGTCCCATTACCTTAATTGTATCAACGGTGAAAATTACACATGGTAAGTTGTGAATGACCTATGCAGAATGGGTGAATGGTGAACCATACTTCCTACTACCATGCTGTCAGCTGCATGCATTTCCTAATTCAGACAGTCAAGCAGTAGATGATTTAAATTTATATTTTAACACACCTTTCCAGGGGCTCTTAAGATGCTTTGGAAAAATACTTCTTCATGAGTTGATGCAGAAATACACTTCATCATTGTTAAAAGGAAAGAGCCAATTTAAAAATTTCTGGTGCTAGAATTACCCATTCTGAAATAGACACATATTTCCTATAAAAATATTTATCTGATGTTTGCTTGGTATACTTAAAACCTGATATAGTGAACTTTAGTTGTACTCTAGGTCAACCAGAATTTTGAGGGTTGGTTGGAAATCTAACAATTGTAAGTAAAGTAGTTTAGAAAAAATTAGTTCACATTTGCAATTGACTGGTAAACAGGTTGCTCAGTGACAAACCTATCGGGGCAGGGACTGCCTGAGTCATCCTTTTATTTGGATCTGTTTAGACTACATGAGAGATATAAAAATGTTAAAAAAAAGAACACAAGTTAGTATTGCTGAACTTTTAAACCTACCGTCATTTTATAATGAAAATAATTCCAAACCATAAAATATTTCTAACATTTAAACTTCATTCTAGTGGAAATCTCATGTTGCTAGGTGATATTTGTAAGGAGAGTTATTTTCTTTAGATTTGATAGAACATAATCTGACTTGTGGTAATGGTAAGTAAACAGAAATAAAGTTGAAAGTGAAACCATGCATATTTGAATAGTAGTTTTTTGTAGCCAGTTTTTCCTATTTCTATTGTGCTGGAAAAATAATTTTTAGAGGAAGAAGAATAAAATGAGGAAGAAGAGGAGGAGCATGAAGATTTTATATAGTCATATTGTCTAAGTATCTATTATTTTTCAGTGTTCCAGTTGATAAATGTTTCCTGTCTTCTTCCCTGCATCAAACATTGCTTAATACAAGTGATATCATGTGAAAATTGAGTTATCAAATACACTGCTAGAATATATGTATAGGTTAATCTAAAGCTTAGCTAAAATTCAAAATTGGACAAATCAAAATAGAAATTAAAAGCAGCAGGTAAAAGTCATCATCCCCAGCAAAGTAGCATGTAAAATCGTACTGGCATATGCCAAATAGTCAATATGAAAAGACAAAATTTTAGTAAACATCAGAATACTTGGAATTATCCAGACTTTTTAATATCATGCAAAGTTATTTATTTAACTTAATATCATAAAAGATGAGTTCCACAAATATATTCTGAACTTATTATAAAAGATCATCAAACTTGAGGAAAAAAAAAACTATTAGCAAATATAATTCTGTTTTCACTTTCTTTCCTTTTCTCCTCTTAGGACACAAACTACTAATATTTTGAACAATGAAAATCAAAAGAAAGAGAGAAGGAAGGAGGATGCAGAGTTTTAAAAATTTCTCAGAAAGTCTGCATAACAAATTCAATAATTGAGAATTATATCAATGATTCATTTGAAATTTTCTAACATTTTCATACTATAGGCATGGAATTTAAAAAATAGTTTTTATTAGTAAGAGAAACAAATGTTTTATTGAGTAGAAATCAAAACATTTAATTTTCGCAGGTGGAAATTAGCCTCCTTCTTTGGAATGGACAGATCTGATTTCCATTCCTTCATGCTAGATGAAGGAAAGGTCCATTATTATGGAAAAAGGAAGTGGCATTTTCCCATCAGAGGCCTGCAGAGTATCCTTGAGTCTATCAGAGGCCATCAGTCTATGAATAATACATACTGGATGGGACTGAAGTGGCAACCTATATTAAGTTTTTGAAAGATTCAAAAATAAAAATTTTCTCTTTGCAGAAAGTTTCCTTGTCTGTAGGAAAAAGAAGTAAAGGGTCCACGCACCAGAACAGAAACACATGAGCAGATATACTTACAATAAATGCTAAAATATAAAATAAACAGATCACACACACTCATGCATACACACATACACCTCATGCATGTGTGCATGCATACAAGACACACACAGGTTTCAACACAAAACTGTTGAAAAAATAATCACCTTCAAAAGAGCTCTGGTAAGCTCTACTGAGAGCAACGACAGACAATTTGCTCTTTCTAAAACATGCAAATATTTAAATATCATTAATCATGAAACTTGGAACAGGATTCAGAATCATAGGAGAGCTTTATTTGTGTTTATTTGAAATTAATCACACTAACGTTTAAAGTTTTGTTAGAATAATATCAGGTTGAATTTATTCTAAAAATATCTATGACCATTCCATGAAAGAAATGGTGTACAGGAGGAACAATGTAAAGAAATATCTATAAACACTGAAAGGTAGATAAGATGAGGAGCAGGTCAGTTGAAATCACTTGAATACAGAGGTAGAAATATCACACAAATCATTTTATCTGACTCCTATATTTGTTACAGACAGAAATAAACTGGGAATCAAGAAATCTGGGTTTTACTGCATTTCTGCTACTGTGCAGGTCACTGGGTCCATCAGAAAAAGATCACATTCCCATTAAGTTAACTGTGAGGGGGACTGCCATTTAATGAGGTTATCCTTCAAGGCATCATTGAGTCTTTTCACCACTACCAGGTTGCCTAAAGAAGGTGGAATGTCTATGCACAGCTCTCACTGCCTGAAGTTATTTGTTACATTATTCCCAAATAATGAACAGTGTGATTAAATTAAAAGCCCAGTTTCCCAAATGTTGCTGCTTTTACATGCATAAAATCTTACTAATATTTCCTTTAAGTTTAACCTATTTAAAGAAAAATAATTTTGTTCTGAGTAGAATACAGTTAATTTTGCTTAATCACTTAAAATAAGTAAACTATATCATGTATACTTATGCAGATTTGTATACTTGTGTTCAAATATAATATCATATAAAATTAAGTTTGGTTTTACTATCATAAAAGTAAAGTAATTATTGTTAATCTAAAAACAAACTTCATTCATTCCAAGAAAATAACAGTATTATATTGTTGAACCAGATCTCTTCTAGAAAATGCCTATGCCATTATATTCTGAATTACATAAAAAAATTTAATAGACAAGTAATTTTACATCATGTTCAAATAGCCTTACTTTTATAGTTGTAATTTCCTTATTTACTTTGATATTATTTCATTATATTGCTTTATAACATACCCTTAATATCAGAACAATATGACACTAATTTTTATAGAGGAGCTTGTGGATATTCTGCTATATAAACCAATCACTTCTAGATTTTCAAGCTATAGCATTTTTCATGACTAATTTAAGACATTAAATAAGAATTTATGTGATGGTTTCTTACTTTGATGAGCATAGAAGTGACAGAAATCTGTATTAATTATTTTGCTAAGAAGTTCTTAGTGTCATTCTTCCAATTCCATTTCTTAGGTCTATAAAGTGCTTATTTAAAATCAGAGGCTATGTGCAAAAATAAGTAAAATCTCAGTATGATTATTTCATTAAATAATTGTATTTTTTAAAATAATGCTACGGTTTATTTCATTATATTCATTAAAAATCTAAATACATTTCCTTGTGTTTTTTCTTTCTTGATGTATCACTTAGTTGCAAGACAGCTAGAAGTTATTTTTAAATAGCTTTCCTTTACAAAATATATGAAATCACTTATAATAAATATTGTTTGTTTTTTAATTGAATTTCTTGATAATATTTCTGGGAAAAAGTATGCTGAAAAAATAGTTAAACATGGTATATTTCTCATTATGTTTTCATAAATTCATAATCACTTCTAAACTTTTTAGAAAACTGGTTATAAACAGAACCACTTAAGATTAAGTCTCCAGACAGGGTGGGAGGGAGACGCAAGAGGGAGGAGATATGGGGATATATGTATATGTATAGCTGATTCACTTTGTTATACAGCAGAAACTAACACATCATTGTAAAGCAATTATACTCCAATAAAGTTGTTAAAACAAAAAAAGTTTGTCTCCATCAAATGTTTCTGGAATAACATACACAATACAGCAAACATTTATTCAATTGTCTATAAGATATTATAAATTAACTATAAAAATAAAAATTAGAAGCTTTAACTAAAGTCAAAACACTTGTATTAATATTATTAATTTGTATTAATATTTATTAACTAATTAATAAATAGATGGATTTAAAAATTTCACTCTCAAAGATCAAAGTCTATTAGGTAATGTTTTCAAATCTAGAAAGTATTTGGGGTAAAAGATAGGTAGAAATATGATGTGTGTTTTCCTTTTAAAGTTATTTTTATATTTAAATCAGATGAAAACTGAGAAAAATTGTGGTGAAACTACACTGCACCATCTTTTCACCTTAACACAAACATTCTAGGTGTTTTAAAATAACATCGTTCAGATCTGTTCCCACCCACGTGCTTAGCTGTATGCACAGTGCACATATAGCTTTATACCTAGATTTCCATTAATATTTTATCGTATACAACTTTTTACACCATGAAATCATTAAACCATCCTTATGGTATGGAAGAGCTCACACAGTGCATTTGAATGTTGTTTAAAATTTCTGTCACTATCACAGTATATTGAAAATCCTTCTTCCAGATTTTGAAATATTTCTTTATGAAAGAGTCCCAAGAATTGAATTTCTGAGCAAACAGATTAGTCATTGTAATAATTCGTGATTCCTATGTTAAATTTATTTCTAAAGAATTTGTCACAATTAATGCAGTAATGCATTTTATCAAATCCCCAAGAGTGAATTTTAACATAAAAAAATCCTTCAATTTTGTTTGTGAAATACAATATCCCCATGGTTTACATGCCTACTTTATAATAAATATGATGAGTTATTTGACTTTTAACACACAATTACACTTATAGCATTATTAGAACTCTAAAATGATATTTTCAATGTGAATAGAATCTATATATTACAATGGATGATCTTCTGTAAATTATGTTTTGGTAAGATGATCATAATCAGGACATTAAGTAACACTGCCATCTCTTTATTGTACAAAACAAATATGTTTTTATCTTCCCTTTTCCTGAGCAAACATCTTCCCCACTAGCAGAAACTCCCAAGAATTTAAATGTGAAATAGATCTAATTACTTATCCAGGACTATAGTATTTTAAATATGAATCTGACAAACTGCCAAGACTTTTCAATGAATCAAAAAGAAAACACTGAATGTTTATACTTAATTATCTTGGACTTTACAAAATAATAATCTAATAAAGAAGTGAAAAGTATATCTATTGTTTTCCAGGTCACAGATATGTTGAACATAACACATAACTAATACTATTTGCAAAGGACGTGATCATCTCTTATGGTTAAGAGAACCCGAGATGAACTGGGGTTAAATACTTTGTGACACTGAACATTTAGAATATTACAGTTTTACTTTGATTATTAAAGAGATAATGTATGCCTGCATAATAGGTTCTCAGAATGATAGCTACAACATGAGAATTTGGGGTTTAATTTTCCCTGAACTTCATTGTTCAGTTTACTTAACAATATTGTTGTCCTAACGACACAGACAAATAACCTGTCTTTAGAATTTGGGAAGTTTTGCCTGAACATAAATATCAGATAATGAATTTTAGATACTCTGGGGAACTTTAAATTTACTTATACTTTGTCACCAGTATATGTAGCATGCCTCTTTTAAAAAAAATTTTATTAAATAAAATGAGTGATTAAAGTATAGGATCCTGAATATTAATAATATAATAAAATCTATTCACCTTATAATTTTAATTTTTAAAATAAATATTTAGGCGGTTCTAAGATAAGAAGCCGTATCTCTAAACACTGGATCACCTAAAATTTGTAAACTACATAATACTTATAGAATAGTAAAGTCTAAGGAAGTCTTCCTTTCATTGAAATAGTATATTAAAATGCTACTTTGAATAACAAATCTTAAATGAATGCCTGAGAATAATTTTTATTATTTATTTATTTACTTATTTATTTATTTATATTGAGGTATAGTTGATTTACAATGTTGTATTAGTTTCAAGTAAACAACATTGTGATTCAATATTTTTATAGATTATACTCCATTTAAAGTTATTATAAAATATTGGCTATATTCCCTATGCTGTACATTACATCCTTGCAGCTTATTTATTTTATACATAGTAGTTTTTACCTCTTAATCCCCTCCCCTTATCTTGCCTCTCTCCCCCTTCCCTCTCCTTACTGATAACCACTAGTTTGTTTTCTATATCTGAGAATAACTTTTAAAAGGCAATTAAATCTGAGGGAAGGAAGGGAATGAGAACAAGGGAGCCAAGATCCATTGTATTTTGAATGTTACTTTCATATATGACTTGGACCTCAATGGAACTTGTGAACCATTAATTTCAATTACACTGAAAGCCCCAAACAAACCCCAGGCACTGTAAATCTCATTAATCTTAAATACATGGGGACTGGAATAAATAGACTTTGAATTAACTCAATCTAAATTACCTGAAATTAAAACATAATTGGAATTCAGTTGCTTTACATTGCTTGCCAGTCTTTCAGGCAGAATAGATTGCTATATCTAGCAAGGCTTATTACAATTTTATCTATTTTTGAAGTTTCAGAGTAATATTTTTAAAAGGAACAATTTTGGAATTGGGAAAATAAGGGCATTTCACTGATGTTTCTATCTAGTTTCTTAAAATTTAGGGACTTTTAATCAAATTTCAGCTCTTTAAGAGGGACTTTTTAATGTGAGTTGGTTCAACTAAACATTAAATTCCAAATGTAGACATGTCAACTGCTAAATGTATCTGATAATATATTATTTTTAGTAAAATTATAATTTCCATATTTCTAGGCCTCTTACTGCAATCATTTCTATAATGATGAGGTAAAGTACGATTTTAAATGTCTGCTTAATAAAAAGAATGAAGATATAATAGTAAGAAGAGGAATAATAAACATGTTGCTAAGCAGTAAGAATAAAAAATATGTTGCTAAAATGAGACCACATATTCCAAATACAAAGATAATTTTGAAAAAGTCTGCCACTTTTTGGAAGTCTGGTATCATTATTGCTATCCACTTATAAAGTCACTGTGTGAAAATATTACCATAATAATTTTGTGTTATTTTTACTAGCCTTTGAAATATTTGATGAGAATTTATGTAAGATCTAAATGTTGGAGAGCTGCATTTCATCAGGGCCATTCTTATTAATATCTTAATTTTAAAAAAGTATTAAACTAGGATAAATGTTCATGCATTCTATGTACCTCCAAGTTCATTTACAGAAAACTGGGAAGAATGGATAGCATACAATTTAAGCCAATCCATCTTTAAAATCTGTAATATACACATGCAGCATGAGAATACTGATACCTGAGAAGAAATGTGCTTTGAAGCCCTTCTTGGATACAGTATTGTCAGATTTGAATTCAATTCTCATATTGTTGAACTGAGATGTGATCACATCAGGCACTTCAGCACCACAAAATTTGCCATGCAATTTAGGCTCAGAAGAAAGACCACTCCAAATCTCCACGTAATCGTATTTGCAAACCTAGAAATAAACATGGTTACTGTAATCACCAGATTTGAGAGCATCAGATGATTGACATTTATTTTTTTTTTAATTTGTTATGTTTTTCCCTCTTTACTCCTGTGGTAGTCAAACTGGACTTAACAGGTCCAAAAATCAAGAAAAATTGTCCAAATATGAAGCAGAAGGCATGATACACAGATGAGAGAAGATTTTGCTCCGAATAGCCCCAAGAGATGTATATACAAATGTATGCTTGTATATATGTATTTACAGCATACATGTTTTCCAAAAAATACAGACTTAAGGAAAACTGAGATGAATAATTGTTTAACAAAGCATATGATTGAACTCTGGGCATGATGTGTACTTTGCAATATGTCAACTCAAATTACTGGCTGTGATATTAATTAGGTGGTAAATAAGCAAAATGTTGCTAGGAAAAATGAAATAAGTTTTCTATCTACTTTGTTACAACTGCAACTTTTATTTAGAGAGGGCTCTGACACAAGATGGGATAAGGTTACCAAAGCTAAAGTTGTTTGATATTGACTTTCCTTTTAGACATCAGTAAAATGAATAAAACAATGAAGTTATAACTTAACCCAGTATTCTATAAGTCAAGATTTTGCTCATGCCTTTATTTTAAATATTCAAGACTTTAAACTATGAAAATGCACAGAATTTTATTAATAACGTTCCACACAGTAACCTCATCATAAGTTTAAGAATTCCAGGATATGTTACAGAGTTTGTAAAGGGTCCTTCCATGAATAAAGACTGCTACCATGAGAAAAATGCTTTCAAACACAATGCCCCATTTATTTTAAACCGTCTACCCTTCTTCCTCATAAACATAAACGTTTATTCTTCTTAAGAACACCTATCAATTAGTGAATCAAAATGCCATTTCTGCCACAACCAACAACTTTAGGGAAACTGAGAAAGTAGAAGCCATTCAATACTAAGCTCACATTACATTGAAGAACTGGCAGGGAGATTCCCATTTTCAAAACGTGTTGCTCATATGAAAGCTGTTCTAAGATTACTATAAAAATATGTTCTTAATTTTAATATTTCCCCAAATTTAAGGTAATTATTAAAGAAAAATGATGTTTCATGTGGATAAATTATGTAAGAAATATAAATTGCAGTCTTTTCCATCATAAAACTTACATGATGTAAAGAAGATCTCAAAAGGTCCATTGAGCTCTAAAATTGTACAATTCTCTGAAATATCAGTGCATTACACTTCATATTTTAATTTCCTTTAAGGCAACACAAAAGTTTGCACTTCTTTTTAACTCAAAACCACAGAAGTGCCTTGACTACTACAAATAGAATTTTTAAAAAATGATTAAAAGAAAGAAGGATAAGTGGGAGGGGAAAAAAGAAGCAAAGATACATACACAAAGACAAAATTACAGTATAAAACCCACAAATATTACCAACAATTATTGCCCAGGAGCACAGATACATTATATTTCTGTTCTCTCAGTTCTTTATGAGTGTTCCAACAGATATACATCAAAGACAAAATAATTTTTGAGTGAATTTTATCATACTTTTGGATCTCGTTCATTTTAAAATAAACACAGGAAAAAAAAAGTTTTTGGGAGGAAGGATGTGGGAGTTAGAGAAAAGAAAAGAAAGTAGGGGCTTCCCTGGTGGCGCAGTGGTTGAGAATCTGCCTGCCAATGCAGGGGACACGGGTTTGAGCCCTGGTCTGGGAAGATCCCACATGCCGCGGAGCGACTAGGCCCGTGAGCCACAACTACTGAGCCTGCGCGTCTGGAGCCTGTGCTCCGCAACAAGAGAGGCCACAATAGTGAGAGGCCACAATAGTGAGAGGCCCGCGCACCGCAATGAAGAGTGGCCCCCACTTGCCGCAACTAGAGAAAGCCCTAGCACAGAAACGAAGACCCAACATAACAATCAATCAATCAATCAATCAATAAATCTTTAAAAAAAAAAAAAAAAAGAAAGTAGAAAAGCTGAAACAGAACAAACATTTATTACATTTTCTCTAGACTTAATGTTGACCGATCACACAAGACACAGTTCTAAAAGTTGTCATCTCTAGGCCT
Organism: Balaenoptera acutorostrata; assembly: GCF_949987535.1. Lineage (NCBI taxonomy): Eukaryota > Metazoa > Chordata > Mammalia > Artiodactyla > Balaenopteridae > Balaenoptera > Balaenoptera acutorostrata. Next base: position 38,498,755 of record NC_080068.1, read on the forward strand.
GACATTCCATTTGAATTTGGTGTGTGTGTACTAGCACATAGGAATTCTCAAATAAATGATTTCACTTGTTTAAAAGTAATCACCAGACAGAAAACTGGATGTTTACTATGGTAAGCTATAAAGGCAAAGGAAAGATAGTGTCAACTAAATACATGTTTTATTGAGGTTAAAAAAATTTCTTTCTTCTTCTCTATCTTTCTCACTTTATCTGTGAACCATAAGCATACTCATAATGAAAAACTACTTATATAATGAAAATATACCCATTTCCACAAGTGAAATATACCAGGTTTTCCCAAAAAGGTATTTTTGTTATGACTCAACAAGTGAATTTTGGTTTATTTTTTTCTAGAAAAATCTATGTGACATTACCCTAATATTTTCATAGTACTTTAATAAATCAGGAAAATGCTGGGGGGTAATTTTCAATCTCCCAGAGACAGTCTAAAATATCATCCAATGCCAATAGGAATTATAAGCAGTTGCAGAAATGAGAAATAGAGCAAAGAAAGACTACAGCGTTTATACTGTTGTACTACTGCAATTTTCCTTCCTCCCTTCATTTTTTCCTTCCTCCCTTCATTTTTTCCTCCCTCCCTTCCTCCCTCCCTTCCTTCTTCCTTCCTTTCTTTATTTCTTCTTCTCTATCTCTCTTTCTTTCTTTTTTTTTTTTTTTTTTTAGTTTACCAGATTGCCTTTAGGGATTCCTAAAACACTTTATAAAAAAAAATATTTATTATTCACTTACTTCATTGCCCTCCAATTCAAAAAACTCAAACTTCATAGAAATTCTGTACTGTGTTGGTGCCACCACTTGCCACACACAGTGCTTGTTGGGAGGGTACTCCTTCGGCCAGCCTGGAGTGGTTATGGTGCCATTCAGTTTTGTAAGAAGTCCACCGCAAGCCGCTAGAAAGAAAGAAAAGGGAAAGGTTTCCCCTAATAAATCTACCCCCTTCTTAGCACCTTTCCATTGATAATCAAACATCTCAGCATTAAATTTCAACCATCTTCTGGATTTTTCAAAATCTAGAAAGCTGCAGTCTCTATTCCTTAGTCTTTAGTACAACTATTTTAATCATCTAATCCAATTTATAAAGTGTTATTTTGTAGCTTTGGAGCGAAGAAAATGATGGCTGTACATTTTAGATCACTTCAAAGTTGGGCGAGCAATATAAAGAAAACTGGGGGTCAGATTTCTTATATTTTAAATGTGTATAATAATATCTACACCATACGATTGTTGTGAGAATTAACAAAAAGATACATGTAAAGTACAATACAGCATGATGTAGTAAGACCAAAATCAATTGTTTATTTCCCCAAACTCTTTTTTTTTTTTTTTTTTCCAAGACAAGGAACTTGTTACTTGTTTCCAAGACAAGGAAAGAGTTACTTGAGCTAGCAGGCAAGGTAAACTATAGTAAATAGAGCATATTTGTTATTCCAAAAACTCCATTTAACAACTGGTTTTCTTTCTCTTTTGGATGATCTATTTAAAAGAGGTACTATTTATGTTACCTTTCTTTCTTATTGATAGTGAAATTAGGAAAATTAGGGTTTCAAAAGCAAGTTAAGTGAAATGAACATATTGTACACAGTTCCTAATTAATTCCTAGGGAGTCAAGAGTTAGCTAAAGTAACTGGTCTCTTGAATTGCCTTTGTGTATATAGGCATATGCACGTATACGTGGATATGTACGTTAGCTAATATAAATATTACTATATTTATAAATATATTTTTTAAACTACCAGTAATCTCAGGTTTACCATATTTGGTAAGTTTCTAAAGTGTATTTATTTTTAGTAGTCACGTGGAAATAACAGCCACATAACTTCATTATTATCTGGAATACAATGTCCTGTGTTTTAAAGATACTGTATTTTCTTCATAACTGTGTCTATTTTATTCTAGTATAAGAGGAAGGCATAAAAAGAGAAAGAGAATGAGACTACATGGTAGAACGAAATGGGTAGGGGTTTCAGGCAGGGAACTCCACGTGCAAATCCAGTCCCACCTTCGCACGTCCTTTTGTCAGGTCCCAGCTCATAGCCAGGCTCGCAGGAGCACTGGTAACTGCCCAGTGTGTTCAGACAACGCTGCTCACAGCCTCCACGGTCAGGCTTGGCACACTCATCTTCCTCTATAAAAATGGCGACAATTAGACAATTGATTTCTTCAACGAAGGAACAGGAACAATTTGCAAGCCCTTGACTGATGACATACAAGAACCCATGTCACTGCAATCTAAGAATTGTGTAAGAACCAGAAGGACTGGGCCAACTGAAGATCACCTCATCTCAGACACAGTATGTTTTTTTCTGAATTTAAAGTTAAAGAGGATTATTAAAACCTAGAGATTTTTCAGAATGGAATAGAAAAACTTACTGAAAAAACATGGATTCACCTGTTCATTTCATTGTATAGTTTGCTAGGTAGCCTGAAGAAATGCTTTTAAAGTAATATCATTATTAAGAAATAAAATATGGTGACTAAAAATTAAAAAGAAGGAAAACTATGAAACTTACTAGACCTCTTTAAATTGAAAACATTCACTGTTTTTTATATAGATATGTTGATCCAGAAAATACAATAATTCCGTATTTTTGTAAACAGAAACTATTTTAATTGTATATGGTAACATGAAATATATATATGAAATAGACATATGAAAAATATATACTATTTTAAAAAACACATATGACAAAGTACTCCATAATCTCACTCTTTAGGAATAACCTACTGTGAGTTAGGAAAACAGCAAACAATATTCCATGGAGAAATTATGCATCATCCAAAGACTAAGCATTTTGTTAAGCAAATACACAAACATCACATGAGAGACTCTTATAGTATGTTTCTTCTACTGTAAAATATAACATAGAGAAGATTTAAAGCATGTAAATGAACATTTTAATGAATACTTGGGATACATATAGTAGAAGTGCCAAGGTTCTCTGCCTTTCAGTTCAAATGGTGAGCATCTAAGTAATGCTCAGGAAAAATCCATTATATTATTGCTCTTTGAATAATGAAAATATCTAGATATTATTCACACTAAATTTTGACATACACTACTGAATCCATCACTTATTCTTTAAAAATTATTATAGAGAAAATTTATTTTCTCTTCCCATAAAAGAATTTTATTCTATAATAACACACTTAACCTAAGTGCCTATGAATTTTCAAAATACAAATCTGATGTTATTATTTGCACTAAAATAGCTTTCTTTTTACCTGAGGAATACACACCAAACATGGGACATGAAAATAAACTAAAATTTGGTTATACAATTCAAAATTAAAGCTGATCAGTAATAATGTCAAAAAGACATTTTAGGGATCAGAATGTTCTACTAAGGAGGCCATAAATTATTTCTAATGTGGTAGAATTCTGTTCTCTAAGGGATGGTTTAGAAATGCTGCCACCCGGAAATAAATTGATAAACTATATATCAGTAATCCCCTTCTGGTTATGAACCCTTTGTTGACTATATTGCAAATATTTTCCTCTTGTCTGTATATTTCTGGATTTTGCTATTTTGACTATTTCCTAAAAAACAGGTGGTAGAATATCCTAATGGAGTTCCTACCCTGTGCTACAAATCTCCAAATTCCAGTTTTTTAACCAGTAAACTATTTCATCAAAAACCATCAAAATATCTTTATGAATAGTGCATACTTCAATCTTCAATATTACTTTATTTCTCCCCTAACTCAAAGCTAAATACCACATTTATCCTTGACAGAGAAAAGCTTCCACTTTAAATGATTTCAAATTACCTTTAAAAAAATTGGCAGCGAACCCTGCTTTGTTCACAGTTCCATCAGAAACAAACTTCATCCACAAGGTATTGGAGGTAGATCTGATATCTTCAGGTTTATCATAACCACAGAAACGCCCTATTAAAGGACTATTTTCACTGGTTCCATCTCGAACTTCTAGGTAGTCATAGGCACAGTTGTCATGTCTCTCAATCTGTAAGAGTAAAAATATGTGATCTATCTCATTAACAGACAAAGCTATTTCTATAAAAAGTATCATGTATTCTCAGTGCCATAGTACTAACATGGCCATATTACTTATACCAAAAGAGAGCATTTCTGTTGAGTGTGTATGGTAATATCTACACTGTCCATGAATAAAGGATTATTAATCTGGTAGAGAGACAGAGGAAAAAATCTATGAAAAAGTGCATCCACATGCACTACGATCAATAGAAGTTAACTGCCTTTTAAAATAAAATAAAAATACAAGTAGTAATTCTTTGGAAAATAGAATTTAAGAGAATCCAGACTTATCATTAGAAATCTGGGCTAGATATGCTATAAGCAGTGCATAATTTGTTCTGAAACATAGTTATAAAAATTGCTCATAGTTGATCAAAAAATCATTATTTTATCAATAGAGCTGCTGAATTCATATTATTGACAAATGTTGCACTATTTTAGGTTATACATATCTTTTTGAAGCAAAATCTGATAACATGGGATTACATTTCTTCCTAGTCTATGAAATCCTTTATCCATAGTTAGCATAGCTTTGTGTGGGAAGACTACTCCATTGTAGAACTAGCACTGGCCGCCCCTCTCAGGGTAACAGGCATGTTTAGATAAGCCTTTTACCTTAACACATTATTCTCGACCCATGCACCCTGGATGTACTCAATCTCTTTCCTAAACAACTAAATGCAAATATTAGCTCAGACTATTGGCTTTATGAAGAAGTGAATGTTTGTAGACCTTTGTTTTAGCCCTAAACTTCTACAAACAACAAAACAAAATTTACAAATTTTTTATAAATTATAAGACAATTTCTAAATAAATTCTTGCTTTTTTATTTTCATAGAAAATGGGCCCTAACTCTGAAGTCTTAATAGAGTCAACTACTTATTAGGTATTTGAAGCTGGAAAGCACTGACATCTATAATTATAAACCATGAAAAGTATCACATGTTGTCAACCATCATTCAACATACAATTCACTAATTTATGGAATTCTCCTATTACAGAACGAATGTCAGGGAACACATTCATTCTATGAACTACAACCTGTATGCATGAAACTGCTGGTATAGTTGGTTGAAGAAGTCATTTCCTGATTTGTCAATACATTAACAATGATAGTCTTCAAATTAGGCAGCATAAGGACAAACAGAAAAAAATAGATTTTGAAGCAGGTTTGGTTAGAACTAAGTATTACACTTGCTGCTGCCCTTTTCCCAATCACAAATCAGAATTCATTCATTTCTTCAATAAATATTCAGTGCCGGTTCTGTGCTGTGCACTCTTCTCACTGCTTAGTATGCATCATTCATCAAAATAACAGAGTCTTGCCCTGCTGGAGCTTATACTGGTGGGTAGACAGCAAAGGAACAATAAACAAGGTAAATAATAATCATAAAATATTAGAAAGTAATACATTCTATGGAAAAATACAAAGTGAAACAAGATAGGAAGTATGAGCAGTGGGGGTGGCGGGCGTGAAGGTTGCAATTTTAAATTGCTCCTACTATCAGTAGGAGCTCACTGTGACTCATAAATCCAGATTTTTCCCTAAAAATGTATTCTCTTCATGTGTGGAATTATGGGAAAGAATAGGAAAATATTTAATATTAAAAATATCTCATTATTTAAAGCATACTTTTGAGACAGTAGCTGTTAAATAGAGAGGTGAGGGAGAGCTAGCAGTCTCACTAGGAAAACAATTAGTCACTGGGGTGACAAGGCCAATCTGACCAGCTATAACATACCTTCTTCTCTCAGTCTTTAAAACAGTCCCTTCAAAATCAGAGTTCTCCATAAATATGAGAACATTTCCAGATGGCCAATGTCTATTCATTGGTTAAGGGGACATATAAAATAATATCTAAAACTCTCAAGGTGTACAACTTGATAAAAGGGTAAGCAAAACTGAACAAACAACAAAACTGTAGGAAAAATAACCAAAGGTCTCAGCAAGTCAACCTATCTATCTTCACCTGCTTGAGCAGCACAGAATGAAATGCTTGCAACTCATGAATTATATTGGAAGGGGGAAAAAAGTTAATTAGAAGAGGAAAGGGAGTGAGAACACACAATGAAGAAAGTAGCTGCTTGCCATAGAAAGTTAATTAATAGAAAAAAAAAATCACGTTGCTTCATATCAGAAGCCATACCAGAGTAAAAAATAAGAAGGTTAATTAAAATGGGTTTTTAATTACTATTTTGAAGAAATTACTGCTTTTGAAAATTACAGTATGAAGAAAACAAGAGAGACACTGTTGAAAAAAAATTACATATGATCATTGATTAAAAGGATATAGGATAATGGGTATTTCCCTGTATATAAAACTCACCCTGTTCCTTTAATAGTTAAACAATAGATCTCTTTACATTTTAATTTATAGTGTATTCACTGGTTACTTAGTAAAAATTAGAGCTTTAAATATTTTATATGATACACAAAGTGTAAATATCTCATGGGTAAAATGAATAAAAATGACCAATTTTAGGATTGATTCCACCAGTACCTATTTATGAATTACATCTTACTTATATATTAAGTATTATGCACCTGTTATTAGGGGTAAAACAATAGAAATATACATTGTAGTCTCACACAGTAAATGCCATGGTTGTTGACCTAGATATCATATCAATGACCTCCATGATCTTTGTTTACATGTTTTTCCAGTTTAATTATATTAATCCTTATTGCAATACCAGCACAAAAAATCTGCTCTATTGGTGTTAATTATAATTATACCTCTTCAACTACATCCACATAACAGTAATGATGGTGAGCACAAATAGGAGTTTGATTTATTTTATTTATGTTATTTGTGTAATGTTTTCTCCAGCAGTATTGATTACTTTATCAATTAGTATAAATATAGTTGAAGAAATAAATATGGTTGAAGCTAAAAAGTGGATAAGTTCATTGATGTTATGCCAGTAACCTTAGGTACCATGAGAAAAAGAACACCAAAGTCAGTAATTCATAAAAAAAAGAAAAGGAAAAACAGTCTCTTCTTGATTTAAAGCATGGACATGTAATAAATGTTTGGTAATGATGATGCTGATTCATTACAGACTTTAAGGTAATCAGAACACAAACCATATAGGAATGTGGCAAGTTTATCATAACGTAAACAGACCTAATATGTATATAGAGAAAACAGTGAAAGTGACATTAAGTTCTGAAGATTTTTTTAGAAAACTGATATATAAATGATATTGGAAGTAAATCCAAATACACAGAGAAGGAAGAATAAGTACAAACCTTAGCCAGAAGGGATTAATATTACATTTCATTACTAAGTGGGGGGGGGTCCATGTCTTTACTGGCAGGTTAGAGAGGAAGCATCAAAAAGCTGAGTTATTTTATTTAGCAAGAACTAAAATCAATTAAAAGTAACCTAAAATAGTCAGCCTCTCATTCTAACACTGCCAACCAGTGCAGAGCTTTGTGGTCAGTGCATGTGGGGGAGCTCTAAGACTGAAGGAATGCCAGCGCTGGAGCAAGATACCATACCCAGGCTCAGGGGCCATTCACACACTTTGCTTTCATTTTACAATCAAATTTCCAAATAAATATAACATTGCAAAAACATCTACTGCAATACCTACTTATTTGTAAAAACCTCTGAAAACTCCAAAGTTTCTAGGTAATAGTTTCAGTAAAAGCTCTCCCGTACTCCCTGAAAAATTGAAAATAAAATTACCATATGATTCAGCAATTCCACTTCCGGGTTTTATATTTGGAAAATTGAAAGCAGGGTCTTGGAGAGATACTTGTACATCCATGTTCATATCAGCATTATCCATAATAGCCAAGGGGTGGAAGCAATCCAAATGTCCATCAGTGGAAGAATGGATAAGCAAAATGTGGTCTATACATAAAATGGGATATTAGCCATAAAAAGGAAGGAAATCCTTTCAAGTGCTATAGCATGGATGAACCTTGAGGATATTACACTGAGTGAAATTTAAAAAGTCACACAAAAAGTCAAATATTCTATGATTTCACTTACACGAGGTACCTAGAATAGTCAAATTCAAAGAGACATAAAGCAGAAGAGTTGTTGCCAGGGGCTGGGGGGAGGGGGAAATGGGAAGTTGTTGCTTACTGGGTAAAGAGTTTCAGTTTTGCAGGATGAAAAGTGTTCTGCAGGTTGATTACACAACAATGTGAATGTACTTAACACTACTGTGTTATACACTTAAAAAATACTTAAGATGGTAAATTTTATGTTATGTCTCTTTTACCATAATAAAAAAAGTCTTCTGTGAGTGTTAGAATGTAATTTCAAAATATAATTCATACTATCAACTCCATAAATGATTTAACTTTTATAGATAATATAATTTAAAATTCTATACATTTAGAACAATGCTAAGTCATTATTTTTTGCTTTGAGGTAAAATGTTAAAGAAAAGTATGACTAACAAAAACAATCAAGATTAGCATTTATTATTAAAAATAAATTAATTTTAATAATGAGAAAAATACAGTAAGTTTAAGTAATAAATGCTATGACAAAAGGAATTTTAAATAAAAAGGAAAAAAGTTTAATAGATGATTATTTTAAAATGTACCACTGTCATATTTAATATTTTATTAATTAGTATTAGTTTTATTATTACTATTTAATACTTAATGAATATTGATACGTATACAATTAGAGCTCAAAAATGGAGGAGAAAAACAAAATGCTCAACCATGTGAAAATCAAAACCATAAGGCTGGGTTAGGTCTATTTTTATATGATTCAGGTTTCTCAATGCTGCCATTTGATTTTTTTTTTCCTTCATGACACAATTATTTTTTACTCACTTATAAATTTAATAAATATTTACTGAAAACCTATAATGACCAGATAATAAATATATACTTGACAGTATATAAACAGTGATGAATAAACAGACATGTCCCTGACTGACAGGCATTTATTGATTAAACAACTCAAATGTACAAATGACAATAGTTATGATGGGAAAGAATTTATTGCCATGAGAGAATTAGATGCCTCATTTTGCTACCAAGACCTGGGTGTAAGAGTGCCAGGCCGTGGAACTGGTATCACTCACAGTCTACCAATTAAGAACGGTGTGACCTTGGGAAAGTTTATTTAATCTAATCTTTCAGAGCAGAATGATAGCCTAAACTATAATTCTGAAGAGCTACTTACTTCTCTTATATAGTCATTAACCAATATACATTCTTAGCCAAATATCCAAAGATAGTGCAGGGCAAGCATTAAAATGTTAACTAATTAAGATCTTGTCTTGGCTTCCTAGTTCATTCACAAAGACTAGTCTACTTAACTTAAACTAATATAAAATATTTAAAGGAATTAAAGTATTACTCTTAATCAGGTAATTCACAAAGTACAGTTGACCCTTGAACAACGTAGGGGTTAGGGGTGCCAACCCAGCACAGTTGGAAAAACCGCCAACTGCTATCTCTGCCTCAAAAACAAAGGAACTGATAAATGACTCACCCAAGGGAAGGAGGCTGAAATAGTTTGGAGAGGTTCACCACTTAAACCCTAATTCTTCTGATTCCATATATTGTGATCTCTAATCAAACACAAACTTTCCCCCACACTTAAAGATCTGTAAAATGAAAATAACAGGTACTATGTTTATTTTAAAAAGTCTACATATAAGTGGACCCCTGCAGTTCAAACCTGTGTTGTTCAAGGGTCAACTGTACCAAGATAAAAAACTTTCATATGTAGTTTAGAATGTTGCTAGTAATGACGGGAAAGACTATTGTATACTATGGTTTTCAAAAGGAACATATAACCAAATCACAGTGTGTAGAAATATTGATAAGTACCTCAAATGTAATCCCACTTAAATAAATGTATGTAGGGATTTTAATTAAACATAACTAAGCTCTGGGTTTATTTCACTTATTTCCTGCTTTATTGACATTTCTTTGAAGTTGTACTATAAAGTCTCCCCAACTTTTTCTCTTATGTATTTCTGCATACTGAAAGTTCTCAAGTGAAATAGTAGTATAGAGGCTTTTTTACAAATAACACCACTGCTGAAGAGAAGACGGTCCTTCAAAATGATTTTAGACATTATCTACATTCATGTACAAACTCACTTCAGTATTGGTCTTAAGAGTCAACATACCAGTAACTACTAGAGAAGAAAAATCTTCCCAAAGGTGATGATTACAGAAGTATTAGGACTCTATTACCCTCATTAACAAAAGCACTTGTTCAGATTTCTTTCTGTACTTACATTAAAATCTAAGTAGCATTAGGAGAGGTGAATATTCATGACATAAATTCACAGAAAGGCATAAATAATGAACAGCCAGTAAGTTCTTTATAGTAGATTTCAACAGAACTAGCTTATCTTAAGGGCCCTTTTATCTGAAAAAGGGAGAGAGTAACATAGGGAATAAAAGAGTTACAAAAATAGAAAGTGTTTGAAAAAGTCAAAGATTGATATCAGTGAATAAAAACAGTTTTGTCAGAGAAAGACACAAAACACTGAGAAATAGTGAAGACCTTTTTAAAATTATACATTTTAAATATAAAATGCATAAGCTGTATATTGAAAATATGTTATGTAAACAAAAACAAATCGATATAAACAGATAACTGAGTAACTGAAACAAACCACCTAATGACCACTAGACCAAATTAAAAATATATACAGTTGATTCTAGTATTAGCAGTAGTTGAGTTCAACAAAGTCACTGAAAACACTGAGTTAGTGAATACTGATTCATGACTCCTGGAGAAATACAGGGTTAGGTTCCTGAGAGCTTCTGGTCACAAAATTTTTGTCATCATATCAATACTTAACCTTGCTTTATGTGTGTTTCTGTTTAAAGGTACCTTCACAGATATTCCAATTCATTAACAGTGAACTCATGGCCAACAGCATTATAACGCACGCCTGAAATTCTAACCCAAAGATTTTCCCCATGAGGCACATGGGGAGTAGTGTTTGATAAAACTTTAAGCAGAGGAGTGTTTGATATAACTTACATTGTGAAAGTATCATCCCAGCTGTTGTGTGGATATCAGGATATGTAGGGCAAGTGTAGAGATGTGAAGAGCTCACCAAAGTTCCAAAGCAAGAGGCAGTGATTAGAACAGTGGTGGCCAGAAAGTAGGTATAAAGTGGTCATGTATGTGGTATATTTTAAAGACAAAGCAAATGGAATATGCTGATTAATTGGCCTTGGGGTTTAAGACAAAAAGTGGAATTAGGGATATTCTTTGAGTAAATAGTGACATACTGAAACACTAAATACTGAAATAGGGAAGACTGAAGGTGAGTGGGTTAGTGTGAGTAAAACAAGACAATCAAAGGCTTGATGTTAGTCAGTTAAACATGAGAGGCCTACTAGACATTCAAATATGTCCAGCATATAAATAAAGGAGGAAAAACATAAGGAAATAAAGCAAAATGAAGAAAGGACAGGAAACTAGAGATAATAAATAAAATGTACTATCAGCCAAACTGTGACATGATTTTACCTCATTTCCAAAGCTTAGCAATAACTTATTCCTTCACTTAATCAACAAGTATTTATTAAATGACTACTCTGTGTCAGGCATGGTTTTAAGTGCCTGAGGTGTAAATCTTTCTTATTTGTCCTTACATTATTCTATTTTTGAAGAATATCACTCTTACTATATTGATATATCAAAACAAACAAACGAATGAAAAAAACGTAGAAAACCAAAAAAAAAACTGCAGACCAGCTAAGCCAGCAATTTCTGCATCTCAGTTTTTAGATGCATGGAATGAATGTATTTGCTGACATCACTACTATAATAGAATTCTATAAAACATTGAATTATATATTGAAAGGCAGTTCATCTCTTAATTTTTGCAATAGTACAAACTATTAACACATGTAATGTGGTCATTAGATAATTTTTCAGTGAACCAGTTGTTTTGGTCTAAAAAGTGAATCCTACCCAATTTTAGTTTACTCTTTACAATAAAGTGTTCTATTTGAATAATGTTTGCAATCCAATCAAATTTAAAAATAAATGTGAATCAGATAGTCTCAGAACCAAGGTTTCCAAGAACGCAAAGGGGTCAGGGGCATAAACATCATGATCACAGCATAAAAGGGAGTTTTTTCATGATTAAAAAGAAATATGTCTTGAAACTTAAAAGGTACAAGCAAAGGGGTAGAGACAATACCAAAAAATATGTTACACAGTTTACAGGTGGGGGTATGAGTTTCTCTGGGCTTTTGAGTAACACCTGGATTCCCCTGGAGCTCCTGCTATGGGGACTGGATCACTACACAGTCACCACACTCAGTGGCAAGTACATCCTGGCAATGAATGGGGTTCTCTACCCCGGGCTTCTGATCACTTGGACAGTAAGTAGGCCTTCTAATTTCAGTAAAGAAATAATCTCCAGGAATGGCATCTGGATCTCTAACTCTTTCCTGGACCTACTGCCAGCACCTCATCATTCCTTCCTACTCCACCTTGGGCTCTCAATTTCTAGCCTGATTCTGTAATTTAAACATGCTCAGGGGTTCTTGACAAATTCCCATATCCCTTAGCTTCTAATCCCTCACTCAGTTCTCCCCACTACACAAAAATGACTCATTAGCTAGTGCAGTAGTTTTAGATGCAGACTTTGCTGCAGGATTCTGACTGGACTTTGGTTTATTCTGCCCTCATCTAATGCAGTGTCGGTGCTAATCTCTTCCCCAATAAATATTTTTGATGAAGTCAAAAGCTCCTAAGAATATTTAAATCCCTGTTTTTTGATATAAATAATTTTTGGCACAATGATCAAAAGGTGAAAAATGGATTTACACTGTAACAACAACAAAAAAGATGATCTACCTTTAACCTCTTAGTTTAGAAGAGAAAGACAAGTTTTTTATTTAATGGACTCTTCAAGCATTCTTGTGAAACAAGCCTGGGCATTTGTCAAAAGAAACTATTGACAGTACTGCAAACATTCTAATTCAAAAAGCACAGATAATGTAAACTCACTTTAATCTTCTTGAAAATGTCTGCAGTAAGAGGAAAGAAGGAAAAAAAAAAAAACCTCTTTCGCTCTTGATGTTGCATTTTATAGGCAATCCTTTGCTTCTTTGTTGATGAAAAAGCTGATTCTCTAGTTCTTTGCTTTTTTAATGAGGATCCCATTAAATGCACTGTCATTTATGGAGGATGTGCCCCACAAAGGCTGCCTGAAGGACTTTACCTCAAAGGCCTGAAAGGTCAGCCCGACATAGCAGTCTTCTGACACTGCTATTTTCCATACACATTCTTTCATCGGCCTGTAGTCATCGGGATAATTAGGAGACTGAATCTGTCCTTCATTTTTACGTATCTCACCTCCACAGATAGCTGAGGAAAGCAAAAATAAACAAATAAATAAACCTAGACATGGTATTTCATTTTCGTTTTCTTCTAAGATAACATTTTAGTTTGGTGTCTTGAGCTGAGTATATAAAAACTAGGTTATAAAAATCAAGGTTGGCTGGTTGTAAATATTTAGTTGGTTAAAAAATAAAAATCTAGCCACTTAACTATAAATATTAGATAACAGTCAGCAGAGGAATATATGATTTTTTTTATCACTGTTAATTCACATTTTTACAAAAACAAGCATTTAAAAAAAAAAAACTTTAAAAACCTTTTGAGATTTTGTAATTTATTCTATGTGAGTTTCCTCTTTGATCCTCTGAACTGCTTCTTTAGGTCTTTTACCTCAGTGGAAGAGCTGATCAGGAGAGAAGCTCCACAAAACTCCCTGGGCCTCTGGCTGTGAGCGGCCCTCGTGCTCAACATCTGTGGCTCCATCCAAATCATACTCTTCACAACCACACAGTTAATCTCTAAAACAAATGCTTCCATTCTCTTAAAAGTCTAAGAGAAGCAGAAATCTTCTGTCTTCTAAATAGCCTAAACTTCTGCGCTGGCAGAGGCAGGAGCAAGAAGGGTCTTCTCTACCCATGATCTGGCAAGAAGGTTTTTAAAGCCAGGAAGCACAATGCCAGTTTACTGTTTTAGATACATATAGAACAAAGCCTCTAGTAAATTCTTCTTGAATGCTGACTCTCTCATTTAGACAAAGCAAGCTCCAGAACTGTGCGCAATTACTTTCTGTGCAGTTTCCTTTATCAAGGCATTTCTGCAGTACAGGTATCAAATACACACAAACTCAGCACAAAGAGAAGTGGTAATTTCTTCATAACATTTTAACGTTGTCATGAAAAAACAAAAGTTTTTCTTAAACCGAAGTTTAAGAACTCTTTTGCCGTTTGTTGTTGCTGTTGTTTTCCACACATCTCTAATGAGGTTTTTTTCCCCCCACACATCCCAGATGAGTACATTTACATGTTACCACGTTACTGGTACCAGAAAGCAGGTTGTTTTTGCAGTTCAAATTTACCGAGTATTTTTATTAAAATCATCATAATGAACATTATAATACAGGTTTAGAAAATTTTGTAATTAAAATACAGTTACAATATCATTCTAATGAAATTGAGAGAAAGGATATTTCTGCTTAGAGGTCTAAGAAGAAGCCATCTCTAAACTCAGTGTGACTTGCCTTCATAGATCGCTGCAAAGCCCTTTCCCACCCAATTACTGCTGCTACGAAACTCAATCCACATTCTGCTGTCTGTAGAGGTAAGAACTTCAGGCAATTTGTCCCCACAGAATCTACCTAAAAGAAATAAAAGAATAAAGAGACTCCTAAATATGACTTTATATTCTAATTGCTTTTCATACTAGCTACAAATTGCATGCATAAAACCTGATTTGGTTCCTATATCTACCCCTAGGAACTAGAGCCATAACTATTCCTTAATATTTACTTAATAAAGGTGGATAAATAAATCTCTTCATATTTATTTATAGAATATTGGAACATATCACTCTCAGATTAAATGACTGATGTCAGTATCATTATCTATAGAATTAAGAAACAGCTAGCTCAAAACATGTCCTATTTGTAAAATGACACATGATATATCAAGGTGGGGAATATTATTCTATGGAAAACAGATAAAAGTACAGGTGATGCTGAAAAACTGCTTCAAAATTTCAGTTTGGTCATTAGTAGGGAAGTGACAGCTCAAAGTATAGTTCTTTGTTTAGCCATGTTCAATGGCGACTTGTCAGGGAAACCCACAGGCTGCCCAAGGATCTTATGTTACTACATACATTCCATCATCTCATCTATAAAGCTGTAGTATGTAGTGTAGTAGGCAGAATGGCAAACAGTATCAGAAGACTTGATAATGAGTTCTAATTTTTTTCTGATTGTTTATCCACAGGCAAGTATAATACTGAGCAAATACATTATTGCCTGTCATTCCTTCTTCCCTCCTTCAACCTTCCACAAATATTCGTTGCTTACTGTATATCTGCTACTGTGCTCTAAGATTTTATATGATGACAGAAAGTTAAATATGACAATGCACATGAAATAATTCCACAAAGAATAATATATTGTCATCCATTTTTGTGTGCCCTTGGTAATAATGTCATACAGAGTTTTAGTATATGAAAAATGTCAGTCAACTTAAAACAAATTCATACTAACAGATAGCAGGTGAAAAAATGTCTCCCTAAATGGCAAAGTAAATTAGGGGCATGTAAAAGAGAGCAATGTCTCTTAAACTGTAATGTGTGGGAAAGAGAGGGGGAGAGGGATAATTAGGAGTATGAGATTAACAGATACAAACTACTATGTATAAAATAGATAAACAAAAAGGATTTACTGTAAAGCACAGGAAACCATATTCAAAACCTTGTAATAACCTGTAATGGAATATAATCTGAAAAAAGAATCTATATGTATATATCTATACCTATATCTATATCTATATCTGAACCACTTTGCTGTACACCTGAAAGTAACACAACGCTGTAAATCAACTATACTTCAATTCTTTAAAAAAGGAAACTGGAAGAAAGTAACCTGACTAAAAGAGAAAAAGCTGTAATGTGCATATGAATTGCCAGGGAGTCTGTCAAAATGCAGTCTCTGGTTCAGAAGGTATGGAGTGGGACCTGCATTTCCACACTTCTAACCTTCTAAGTGATTCTGATGCTTCCAGTGTGACAGCTGCACTCTGAGGAACAAGGTCTCAGAGGAAATAGTGGGGAAAGCTTTCCACATGAATATTGTAGTCAGACTAAGCCAGTCTGTTAGGCCATTATACCCTGCAGTGTGTAATGGTGATGGTGCTCTAAAAAGTGTTCTCAATATTTCAGTTTTAGAATTGGTTTTTCAATATGAGTTTAATGAAATGTTTTCTTTGGAACACACATAACTATATTACAAATTGCTTCATCTAGGCTAAGAAACTAAATGTTCAAGACAATGTTTTCCTCATCCTGATTTATCAAATTAGCTCAAATCTTAGATTTTCCTTATTTTTAAGCATTTCTACAGATCTCTTGGACTTACTAAGGCTGCTGTCACTTTTAATACAACAGTGTCCATTCAGCAGGTTTTAGATATTAAGAAGAAAAGATCTGTAGGCACATAAACACAGCTGAGTAAAGATACTTCTAAAAATAGAAGGAAAAGTTACAATCTCAAAAAAAAAAAAATCAGTAGAGTAGATGCTCACATGCTCACAGCAGCTCTCACCTTTAAGTAAAACAGAGGGCAACAGAAAGCGCCTCATGTAAGTTAGTGATGTCGTCTGTGGTTAAATGTTGGTAGCACACTTTCGTGAGCATCAAGTCTGAGCTACAATTTATACACAAACTACAGATGCACCTTCTCAGCCACAAAAACCTGAGTAGCAAAACTGTGATGTCTACAGTAAGAACCAATATCCTTGGCGCAGGAAGCCAGCAACCAAATGTGTACCTAACAGCTCACGCTCTACTGCCTTAGCAAACAAAGCAAAACAACATACATACACAAATACACAATTTATCTGGTTTACTCATTAAAACTCTGACTTTAAAATTAAAAATACAGAATATGTGATGATTATTCACTATAAGCTATTCTAAATCATTATGTTCAGGTCCAAATACCACCTCATAATTGAAGCTGGTTTAAATCAATTAATTGTCTGTTTATCTATCTGTCTGTGAGTATTTTTGCTGTGATTGAAAAAAGTATAAGAAAAATTAAAATGTTGGTTTCATACATTTTAAACTCTAAGATAACTCTTGAAAGAATTGTCTCTAGACAAGACAGACTACATGCATAGCCACATAAGAGGCAAAAAAAAATTCTTACCAAGGAGAGGTGATTTCCTCCAGTACCCATCTCTTACTTCAAGGTAATCATACCAGCACAAACTACTTTTGTATAGGTCCATCGTAGTAAAGTTTAAGACAATCTGCAAAATGTAACAAAAGAATACACAGATTAAAAATGATTGTAACTTCACATGGCTAGGAACCCAGGACTACTGTGAAAAGAGATTCATAGCACATTTTTTTCCCCTGTATCAGTATCCCTCTAATATTTTTTAAATAAACAACTCAAAAAAACACCCATTTTCTCATTCACTTTAATGTCTAACAATTTAGAAGCACAATGTCAATAAAGAAACTAAACATTTCAGCAATTAAACCAAAGTTTCTGTAAAGTTAATTTGAACAATTGTGAAACAAACAGAAATCTTTATTCAAATAGTTTATTTTGAATTTTCTTAGATAAACATGACTTAAACCATGAGAACTTCTGATTTTACTATGAGTGTCTTCTTTTTAATAATTTATTTCAGACATCTATAATTACGTTAAAAATAACCACCATGTGCCATATTCCAGGAACATAATATCATTGTGTATGTTGAAATGTTTTAAATACAGTTCTAGAATTAAAATTTGTCCATGTAACTATAATCAAAGACAGATGTCACTATGTTTCTCCAGATCCAAGAATATGTATTCGAAGACCTTTTAAGTTAGAAGATCTTGTACATGACCCTTTATTCTGTACTTTGTTTTGAAATGATGTTGCTTTTTAAGATAATTCAAGAGCAACTTTAGAAAAGACAGTTTTCTTACTGCTTTATAAAAAGACTTTACTTTTCATATAATTAACTTTTTTTTTAGTTGATTACACCAAAAAGTAGAGCCAAACTAACATAAAAATGCACGTATCTGCTGAGGTAAAATTCACTTGGAAAATACTTTTGTATATTCAAAAACTCATTCTAACTCTATTCTGCTTAAAACATCTAAGATGCTTAAGGTGTACAATGAACCTGTTCTTTAATCTAGAAATTGAAATGGACTTTGGCCAAAAGCAACAAATTATGAATATTTGACATATTTCTAATATAAAACTGTAGGTTGTAACAGTATTTACAGAATCCTTTTGTGTCAATATAAAAATTCGAATGTAGGAAGACTCTCGAGGAATGAAAAAAAAGAAAAGAAAAAGTATAATCAATTTTGAATCCATATTCCCTAAAAGTACTACCTTTTTTGTGTTAGAAAACATATACTTCTCCCCTTTCTTGAGCATAGTATTTAACAGAAAGGTAAGTACTAATTATGGCAAATCAATCCTCACTCAACTAGCTTACTTCTTCCTAGGATGAAGATACAGCATAACAATAAATATTTCTCATGGCATCTTATATCTCAGCACTGTGATGATCATTGATGAAATTGTATGCCAAAGTTCGTTTTAATTGCCCATATAAATAACCATTTCACAGAGATTGAAACTAAGAATTTATCTAACTATAATGAAAGTCAGTTGTACCTTATAATGGTGTTAACATTTCACCATTAAATTCAACATTTACCAGTTTCTTTAAACATGTACTTTCTTGATTACAAAAGGATGAAATCTATCAAGGATGTGAAAATAGAGACAAGATGTTGTTTAACTGTAATGCAGTAGGCATGGCATAATTTGCTTCGGTTTAATAAAACTTCATTTATTTCTTTCTACCTTATTTATAGTTTTTTTCTTTTTCCTTTGTTTTTTTTTCCTTCATCTGATTTTATCATTCTAAATATTCTAAAAAATGTTTTACAAGAATTTCCAAAATATCAAAGGACAAAGGACTAATCCTTTTTTTCCCTTTCTTTTTCTATAACCCTCCATATTTGATTATCAAAATGCATAGTTTCTAAACTATTTTCCTGAAGTTACCAATATGCTTGCTCTTCCATCTCTGAATACCAATTCAACATTAGGTTATTCTTAGGACATAATTGGGAAATAATTTCTGGTTTCCCTCCTTATATTTACTTTAAGGCTGCTACAAATGGGGAATACTACCACTGTCTGATATTAAGTTTCATTCTCCATTTGTATTCTCCCTATAGCAACCACCAGGGTTTCAACTCTGTATGATCATATGAGAACTTATTTGTTATAGCAGAGATGGCAAAACTAGAATACAGACACAAACAGTAGACCTCAAGGCTCATTTGTGGCTTCCCTCTGGGATATAAAGGAGAGTTGTATAATGGTATGCAAAGAGTTTCAACTTCCTCCTCGATGAGGAAAAAATCAGCTAAATTGGAGGGATGCGTGTCATCAAAATTTATTCAAAATTGAAACGATGTGGTTGGATTGCTAACAAATAGTTAATATTTGAAGTCCGGAACACACACACATACAACATATGTGCGCGCACACACACACACACACACACACACATACACACACAGTTGGAAGGGGGTAACTCTAAACAGAAAAGTTTCCTATCTTGTTTTTAATCTTCTATTTTAAACTCCAAGCACTGTGAAGGAACAAAACTGGCCTACTTTAATGTAAAACATAGCGTCCTTTAGAAGCAGAAAATGTAATAAAGATAGGTTTTCTAAAATCAAATCTTAGGGCTCTGATGTAGAAGTAAAATGTTGGCCTTTGACTAAGGTTCCTAGTCAATCCATACTTGAATTACAAATCAAAAGCACTTGAAAAATATTTGATTGTTTTATATTATATTATGCTATTTTATATAAATACGTTGCATCTTTTTTTCAAAGAATGATGAAATAAAAACTACCTAGCACAATTATATAGATGTTTTATTTCTTATGTTAAGTATCAGTTTACCATTTCTCAATTTAAAATTAATCATAGTTCCTCTGGAACATGGGATTGAGGGAGATACAAGGAACAATTCTAAGATTTCCTGTCATCTGTTTGGCGTCTTAGTTGCTATTCTGCAAATTAAATGGATTCAATTGCTGTGGAGTTTGCTTATTAAAGACTTTGTTTTACAATCTTACAGAGTGAACAATCTTGAAGAAAGGCAGATCAACAGTCAAGGGACTAAATGTCTGGAAGTCTCCAGAGAAAGATATAACCAGTGAACTTTTGTCAGCACGATTAAGATATTATTGACTACCTAAACTAATTCCATGAATACCATAAAAAGACCAATTAGAATATATTTATACCTTATAGTGCTGGGGATGGGGAAGATAGAAATCTTGTCAATTAGACTGATATTATTAAATAGTTCTTTAGAAAGAGATATTAGAATTAAAAGCAGTAAAATAAAATAGATTTCAGGGCTCCATCCAGAAGTAGCTTGGACAAGTCTGATAAACTCTCTAGGCAGACAACAGTTTTCTTCTCAGAAATAAGACTAGGGGCAAAATCAGGGACCAGTAAACTATACCCCATGGGCCAAATCCAGCCTATAGCCAGTTTTTGTAAAGAAAATTTTGTTATACACATTCTTTTACATATTGTCTATGACTGCTTTTGCAATACAATGGTAGTATTGGGTATTTGAACAAACTGTATATCTGGCAGAGCCAAAAATATTTACTGTATATCCTCTCCAGAAAGATTTGCCAAATCCTAGAATAACTGATAATTAAGGTTTTGTTCAGTGCTGAACTATATCATACTAAAGGGAAAATTTGCATTTATTATCACAACTAGGAGTTGTTTGTGACTGTGAGTCAAAAAGTGTAGGTTCAAGTTCTAGCTTCTCAGTTTGCTAGTTTACTTAAACTTTCTGAGTTTGAATGAATGTTCTTGCTATAAAATGGAGATCATCATATCAGGCTGATCTCAGCAGAATTAAATCAGAAAGATTTAATTGGATAATGTGTAGGAAAACACTAAGGTAATCTAAATACATTGTTAAGATTCTCATGTATTATTATTTTCATGGTACATATTTGAGCATCCCTTACAATATAAATCCTAAACAGTTATGAAATAAATAAAAATATTAATCCAATTTACTTAATCCAACTCTGCTGGGAGACATAAAAACATTAAAGTTTCCTAGGAAAACCAACATGTTAAAATAAGGGATTCTTAATTTAAATTCTAAAGAAGAATGGGCAGGAGAACTTGGGGCCTTGGTTTAAGCCCCTGCCTTACAACAGACTAGTTGTATGACTCAGATCATAATTCCATCAGGGATTCATTATATGGCAGGTGAAAACCAGGAGCTGGATTAGGCTATGAAAATAATTTTTCTGCTTAAATATATATGATAATATCTGGATTTTGAAATTTTGATTTGTCATCACCAACTATTCACAGGAACATTTTTTATACCTGCCTTTCCTTAATCCTTACTCCATCCCTATATCTAATCAGTTGCCAATTTCTATAGATACTCTGCAATGCCCCTGAAAATGTTCTCCTCCTTCTATTTCACTGTCAGTGCTCTCCATGCTTCTCTGAATTAATGTAAGAGCTTCACAAGATGTGTTTTGGTTTTTAATTGAACTCTTCTCCAATTCATCCTACACCCTATGATCATTTTAAACCCAGTAAAGTTGGGTTCCCATCATGGTATTGGTGGCTTTACATCCATCATTATAAATTTCTAAGCCTGGGCATCAAAGATTCTAGGTGATAACCTACCTTTGCTGCCTCACTTTCACTATCTCAAACGAAGAATCTTCATCCCACTCATCCCTGACTCTTGCTATTGCGTCCTGACAAAGTACCCGAATTTTAGTATTCCTTTATTCAAGGTATACATAATTCTACCTGGGATCCTACTTTCCCCTTCCCTATTTCTAGAAACTCTTCATATCTCTCAAAGTTTGAAATAAATACTGCCCTCTCTTCAGTCATGTCTGGATCTCCCAACAAGATCTGAGCTCTCTTATCTCTGCAAATCCATGACAAGTTGTGTCTTGCTTTCTTCAGCTATTTTTCAGTTTGCCTATTATATTACTAGGCCTTGTCCTTGTTATATGTTTGTAAGATTCTTGATGGCAAAGATTTCTTTCACAAACAAGCAGATGCATTTATTTTAATAAAATCAAAGATTTTTCTACATAGCAATTGCTAAATTTAAGCAGTGGCCTTTGGCAATATAAATATTATATTGTAAATTGACCCCATATGTGTAAATCATTAGATTTTGTAAAAAGAAAGTTTTGCAAAATGAAAGAGGTCAAATGATAGTTTTTAAATGGGCTATATAGGAAAAGAAAAAATATTAACTCTAGTCAAGACATAAGCAATATGCCCTTGTAGAAAGGTCAATCAATTCTAAGGAATGAAAAAATCGATATTATGTGCTTCTGTCAGCTCAGTACAGCCACATTCCCAGAGGCACATTCTGGGCTGTTCCCAGCATTTGCTGTGCAATGTCAAGGATGGCCTGGGATTGAACAGGACTACCTTTACCTTAGGAAGCTCAGTCCTAGGAAGACATACATGTACACTGACAATCTTATTATTATTATTATGTTCAATCTTATTATTTTTAACTGTGGTAAAATAAACATAAAATTTAACATTTTAACCATTTTAAGTATACAGTTCTGTGGCATTAAGTACATTCACATTATTGCGCAACAACACTCTTATTTAAAAAATATTTTTTCCTGGATAAAATAATATAAGTTTATTGTAGAAAAGGAAAGGAAGAAGAAATCAAAACCTATTTGTAAACCTACCAGGGAGAAATAAGCATTGTGTTGGTATATACCAACACAATGCTTATATTCTTCTATAATCTTGTCTCTAACATATGTAATTTAAAAATTAGATCTTTTCATGCCTATGATTTTTAACCTGCTTATTAAACTTACCAGTAATTTGAAAACATAGTCTCTAGTTCCAGGAAATACAGTCTTTTAAAAAAAATAGTTTGTAATAAGGGTGCCATGATATTTTAAAATAATAACTCATGTGATTATCTTCAGAGAGAGAAATTTAGTGACAGTCTTCTCATTTATACCATGTTTTATTCCTTCTTAATAAAAATAATTTGTTAAGTAAATTATCAAATAAACATTTCACTTTTGCATTGGCCATTATGTATATTTTTGTAAAATAGAATATTTAGTACTTAAAAAAAATCAATCAGTGTTTTTTTTCGACTTTCAAATTTTATTTTGTTTTCAATTTTTCATTTTTCTAAATAGCTATCTTTGCATATAAACAGATAATTGCTGTAGGATAAATTTCTAAGATAAAGTGTTTTGCAAAATGTGATACAGATTAGCAGAGTTCTTCAGAAATGTTATCTCAATGTTTATTTCCAGGAGCTGGGTACTCTCACCATCATTTGATATTATCATTCTATTCCTTCTTTGCCAATTTAATGAATGAAGTAGAGAACATTGTTGTAACATTACTTTGATAAAAAATGAGAGTAAACAATTTCATACATTGATTAAATATCTATTTACCCTGATACTTCAATAAATACTCTGCTTCTTCAGTCATTTTCTAATATGGTGTAAATCTTTATTTATTAATTTATAACAGCTCTTCATATATGTATAACATCAATGTTGTCTTATCCATTTGAGCTATAATATTCTTCATTTTGATTTTAATATGTATATTTGTATTTTTATAAAAGAGATTTAGTTTATGTAAATAGCTCTGAAAAATTATTTTATTACATTTTCTTTTTTTCAATTTATGTACCTGACATCTTTTTCAAAATAAAAAACAAATCATTTATGCTTTCTTTAGAAAAAATATGCAATATAAAATAAAATTTTAGGGATCTCCCTGGTGGTGCAATGGTTAAGAATCCACCTGCCGATGCAGGGGACATGGGTTCAAGCCCTGGTCCGGGACGTCCCACAGGCTGCGGAGCAACTAAGCCCATGTGCCAAAACTACTGAGCCTGTGCAGTAGAGCCCACAAGCCAGAGCCACTAAGCCCGCATGTTGCAGCTACTGAAACCCACACACCTAGAGCCTGTGCTCTGCAAGAAGAGAAGCTGTCGCAATGAGAACCCCAGGCACCACAACGAAGAACTAGAGAAAGCCTGCATGCAGCAACAAAGACCCAATGCAGCCATAAATAAATAAATAAATTTATAAAATAAAAGTTTAATGTTTTCAAAAATATTTTAAAATGATTTCATTATTATTTATTAAAAAAATCTTTTCCCAATTTATTTGAGACATCATCTCTATAAATGAGTATGTGATGTCTTCTCTTCCCTGAGGCATAATTCTGACTTTTTTAGATTAATCCAGAAGTCTATTTTACAATACCACAGAATTTGAATTACTGAAACTTCATAATGTTTTTTTACTATCTTACAGTGCAATTCACTCCCTTTTGTTAATTATTTACAAATTTGCCTTGGGGGAGAGACCTTCAAGATGGCAGAAGAGTAAGACGTGGAGATCAACTTCCTCCCCACAAATACATCAGAAATACATCTACATGTGGAACAACTCCTACAGAACACCCACTGAATGCTGGCAGAAGACCTCAGACTTCCCAAAAGGCAAGAAACTCCCCACGTACCTGGGTAGGGCAAAAGAAAAAAGAAAAAACAGAGACAAAAGAATATGGACAGGACCTGCACCAGTGGGAGCGAGCTGTGAAGGAGGAAAGGTTTCCACACACTACGAAGCCCCTTTGTGGGCGGAGACCACGGGTGGCAGAGGGGGGAAGCTTCGGAGCCAAGGAGGAAAGCGCAGCAACAAGGGTGTGGAGGGCAAGGCAGAGAGATTCCCACACAGAGGATCAGTGCCGACCAGCAGTCACCAGTCCAAGAGCTTTGTAGGCTCACCCGCCAGGGCGGTGGGTGCTGGGAGCTGAGGCTCAGGCTTCGGAGGTTGGATCCCAGGGAGAGGACTGGGGTCGGCTGTGTGAACACAGACTGAAGGGGGCTAGTGCAACACAGCTAGCCAGGGGGGAGTCTGGGAAAAAGTCTGGAGCTGCCAAAGAGGCAAGAGACTTTTTCTTGCCTCTTTGTTTCCTGGTGCGTGAGGAGAGGGGATTAAGAGGCCTGCTTAAAGGAGCTCGAGAGACGGGCACGAGCCGCGGCTATCAGCGCGGACCCCAGAGACGGGCATGAGACGTTAAGGCTGCTGCTGCCGACACCAAGAAGCCTGTGTGCAAGGACAGGTCACTCTCCACACCTCCCCTGCCAGGAGCCTGTGCAGCCCGCCACTGCCAGGGTCCCGTGATCCAGGGACAACTTCCCTGAGAGAACACATGGTGCGCCTGAGGCTGGTGCAACGTCATGCTGGCCTTTGCCGCCACAGGTTCGCCCTGCATCTGTACTCCTCCCTCCTCCTGGCCTGAGTGAGCCAGAAACCAGAAGCAGCTGCTCCATTAACACCGCCCTGTCTGAACGGGAACAGACGCCCGCAGGCGACCTACACACAGAGGAGGGTCCACAGCCAAAGCTGAACCCCACGAGCTGTGCAAACCAAAAAGAGAAAGGTAAATCTCTCCCAGCAGCCTGAGGAGCAGTGGATTAAATCACCACAGTCAACTTGATGTGCCTTGCATCTGTGGAATACCTGAATAGACAACGAATCATCCCAAATTGAGGAGGTGGATGTTGGGAGCAAAGATATATATATATATATTTCCCTTTATCTCTTTTTGTGAGTGTATATGTGTATGATTCTGTCTGTGATTTTGTCTGTATATCTTTGCTTTTACCATTTGTCCTAGGGTTCTGTCGGTCCGATTTTTTTATTACATAAAAATTTTTTTTCTTAATAATTATTTTTTATTTTAATAACTTTTTAAATTTTATTTTATTGTATATTCTTCTTTCTTTCTTCCTTTGTTTCCTCCCTTTTATTCTGAGCCATGTGGAGGACAGGCTCTTGGTGCTCCAGCCAGGCATCAGGGCTGTGATACTGAGGTGGGAGAATCAAGTTCAGGACACTGGTCCACAAGATATCTCCCAGCTCCATGTAATATCAAATGGCATAAATCTCCCAGAGATCTCCATCTCAACGCCAAGTCCCAGCTCCACTCAAAAACCAGCAAGCTACAGTGCTGGACACCCTATGCCAAACAACAAGCAAGACAGGAACAAAACCCCATCCATTACCACAGAGGCTGCCTAAAATCAAAATGAGGCCACAGACACCCCAAAATACACCACCAGATGTGGACCTGCCCACCAGAAAGACAAGATCCAGCCTCATCCACCAGAACACAGGCACTAGTCCCCTCCACCAGGAACCTACACAGCCCACTGAACCAACCTTAGCCACTGGGGACAGACACCAAAAACAACTCAAACTACGAACCTGCAACCTGCGAAAAGGAGACCCCAAACACAGTAAGTTAAGCAAAATGAGAAGACAGAGAAACACACAGATGAAGGAGCAAGGCAAAAACCCACCAGACCTAACAAATGAAGAGGAAATAGGCAGTCAACCTGAAAAATAATTCAGAATAATGATAGTAAAGGTGATCCAAAATCTTGGAAATAACATGGAGAAAATACAAGAGACGTTTAACAAGGACTTAGAAGAACTAAAGAGCAAACAAACAGTGATGAGCAACAGAATAAATGAAATTAAAAATTCTCTAGAAGGGATCAATAGCACGATAACTGAGGCAGAAGAACGGATAAGTGACTTGGAAGATAAAATAGTGGAAATAACTACTGCAGAGCAGAATAAAGAAAAAAAGAATGAAAAGAATTGAGGACAGTCTCAGAGACCTCTGGGACAATATTAAACGCACCAACATTCGAATTATAGGGGTCCAAGAAGAAGAAGAGGAAAAGAAAGGGACTGAGAAAATATTTGAAGAGATTAGAGTTGAAAACTTCCCTAATATGGGAAAGGAAATAGTTAATCAAGTCCAGAAAGCAGAGAGAGTCCCATACAGGATAAATCCAAGGAGAAACATGCCAAGACACATATTAATCAAACTATCAAAAATTAAATACAAAGAACTAATATTAAAAGCAGCAAGGGAAAAACAACAAATAACATACAAGGGAATCCCCATAAGGTTAACAGCTGGTCTTTCAGCAGAAACTTTGCAAGCCAGAAGGGAGTGGCCTGACATATTTAACGTGATGAAGGAGAAAAATGTACAACTAAGATTACTCTACCCAGCAAGAATCTCATTCAGATTTGACGGAGAAATTAAAAGCTTTACAGACAAGCAAAAGCTGAGAGAATTCAGCACCACCAAACCAGCTTTACAGCAAATGCTAAAGGAACTTCTCTAGGCCGGAAACACAAGAGAAGGAAAAGACCTACAATAATAAACCCAAAGCAGTTAAGAAAATGGTAATAGGAACATACACATCGATAATTACCTTAAATGTAAATGGATTAAATGCTCCAACCAAAAGGCATAGACTGGCTGAATGGATACAAAAACAAGACCTGAATATATGCTGTCTACAAGAGACCCACCTCAGACCTAGGGACACATACAGATTGAAAGTGACAGGATGGAAAATGATATTTCATGCAAATGGAAATCAAAAGAAAGCTGGAGTAGCAATTCTCATATCAGACAAAATAGACTTTAAAACAAAGACTATTACAAGAGACAAAGAAGGACACTACACAATGATCAAGAGATCAATCCAAGAAGAAGATATAACAATTGTAAATACTTATGCACCCAACATAGGAGCGCCTCAGTACATAAGGCAAATACTAACAGCCATAAAAGGGGAAATCGACAGTAACACAATCATAGTAGGGGACCTTAACACCCCACTTTCACCAATGGACAGATCATCCAAAATGAAAATAAATAAGGAAACACAAGCTTTAAATGATATGTTAAACAAGATGGACTTAATGGATATTTATAGGCGATTCCATCCCAAAACAACAGAATAGACATTCTTCTCAAGTGCTCATGGAACATTTTCCAGGATAGATCATATCTTGGGTCACAAATCAAGCCTTGGTAAATTTATGAAAATTGAAATCATATCAAGTATCTTTTCTGACCACAACGCTATGAGACTAGATATCAATTACAGGAACAAAATCTGTAAGAAATAGAAACACATGGAGGCTAAACAATACACTACTTAATAACGAAGTGATCACTGAAGAAATCAAAGGGGAAATCAAAAAATACCTAGAAACAAATGACAATGGAGACAGGAGGATCCAAAACCTATGGGATGCAGCAAAAGGAGTTCTAAGAGGGAAGTTTATAGCAATACAATCCTACATCAAGAAACAGGAAACATCTCAAATAAATAACCTAATGTTGCACCTAAAGCAATTAGAGAAAGAAGAACAAAAAAACCCCAAAGTTAGCAGAAGGAAAGAAATCATAAAGATCAGATCAGAAATAAATGAAAAAGAAATGAAGGAAATGATAGCAAAGATCAATAAAACTAAAAGCTGGTACTTTGAGAAGATAAACAAAATTGATAAACCATTAGCTAGACTTATGAAGAAAAAAAGGGAGAAGACTCAAATCAATAGAATTAGAAATGAAAGAGGAGAAGTAACAACTGACACTGCAGAAATACAAAGAATCATCAGAGATTACAACAAGTAATTGTATGCCAATAAAATGGACAACCTGGAAGAAATGGACAAATTCTTAGAAATGCACAACCTGCCAAGACTGAACCAGGCAGAAATAGAAAATATGAACAGAGCAATCACAAGCATTGAAATTGAAACTGTGTTTAAAAATCTTACAACAAACAAAAGCACAAGACCAGATGGCTTCACAGGCGAATTCTATCAAACATTTACAGAAAAGAGCTAACA
Source organism: Balaenoptera acutorostrata (assembly GCF_949987535.1). Taxonomy (NCBI): domain Eukaryota; kingdom Metazoa; phylum Chordata; class Mammalia; order Artiodactyla; family Balaenopteridae; genus Balaenoptera; species Balaenoptera acutorostrata. The sequence goes on from NC_080068.1 coordinate 38,527,645, forward strand.
CCTATTCTTCTCAAAATCTTCCAAAATATAACAGAGGGAGAAACACTCCCCAACTCATTCTATGAGGCCACCATCACCCTGATACCAAAACCAGAGGAAGATGTCACAAAGAAAGAAAACTAAAGGCCAATATCACTGATGAACATAGATGCAGAAATCCTCAACAAAATACTAGCAAGGAGAATCCAACAGCACATTAAAAGGATCATACACCATGATCAAGTGGGGTTTATCCCAGGAATGCAAGGATTCTTCAATATACGCAAATCACTCAACGTGATACATCATATTAACAAATTGAAGGAGAAAAACCATATGATCATCTCAATAGATGCAGAGAAAGCTTTTGACAAAATTCAACACCCATTTATGATAAAAGCCCTGCAGAAAGTAGGCATAGAGGGAACTTTCCTCAACATAATAAAGGCCATATATGACAAACCCACAGCCAACATTGTCCTCAATGGTGAAAAACTGAAACCATTTCCACTAAGATCAGGAACAAGACAAGGTTGCCCACTCTCACCACTATTATTCAACATAGTTTTGGAAGTGTTAGCCACAGCAATCAGAGAAGAAAAAGAAATAAAATGAATCCAAATCGGAAAAGAAGAAGTAAAGCTGTCACTGTTTGCAGATGACATGATACTAAATATAGAGAATCCTAAAGATGCTACCAGAGAATGACTAGAGTTAATCAATGAATTTGGTAAAGTAGCAGGATACAAAATTAATGCACAGAAATCTCTGGCATTCCTATACACTAATGATGAAAAATCTGAAAGTGAAATTAAGAAAACACTCCAATTTACCATTGCAACAAAAAGAATAAAATATCTAGGAATAAACCTACCTAGGAAGACAAAAGACCTGTATGCAGAAAATTATAAAACACTGATGAAAGAAATTAAAGATGATACAAATAGATGGAGAGATATGTCATGTTCTTGAATTGGAAGAATCAACATTGTGAAAATGACTCTACTACTCAAAGCAATCTACAGATTCAATGCAATCCCTATCAAACTACCACTGGCATTTTTCACAGAACTAGAACAAAAAATTTCACAATTTGTATGGAAACACAAAAGACCCTGAATAACCAAAGCAATCTTGAGAACGAAAAATGGAGCTGGAGGAATCAGGCTCCCTGACTTCAGACTATACTACAAAGCTACAGTAATCCAGACAGTATGGGACTGGCACAGAAACAGAAACATAGATCAATGGAACAGGATAGAAAGCCCAGAGATAAACCCACACACATATGGTCACCTTATCTTTGATAAAGGAGGCAAGCATATACAGTGGAGAAAAGACAACCTCTTCAATAAGTGGTGCTGGGAAAACTGGACAGGTACATGTAAAAGAATGAAATTAGAACACTCCCTAACACCATACACAAAAATAAATTCAAAATGGATTAAAGACCTATATGTAAAGCCAGACACTATCAAACTCTTAGAGGAAAACAGGCAGAACACTCTATGACATAAATCACAGCAAGATCCTTTTTGACCCACCTCCTAGAGAAATGGGAAGAAAAACAAAAATAAACATTTGGGACCTAATGAAACTTAAAAGCTTTTGCACAGCAAAGGAAACCATAAACAGGACCAAAAGACAACCCTCAGAATGGGAGAAAATATTTGCAAATGAAGCAACTGACAAAGGATTAATGTCCAAAATTTACAAGCAGCTCATGCAGCTCAATAACAAAAAAAGAAACAACTCAATCCAAAAATGGGCAGAAGACCTAAATAGACATTTCTCCAAAGAAGATATACAGATTGCCAACAAACACGTGAAAGAATGCTCAACATCATTAATCATTAGAGAAATGTAAATCAAATCTACAATGAGATATCATCTCACATCAATCAGAATGGCCATCATCAAAAAATCTAGAAACAATAAATGCTGGAGAGGGTGTGGAGAAAAGGGAACCCTCTTGCACTGTTGGTGGGAATATAAATTGATACAGTCACTATGGAGAACAGTATGGAGGTTCCTTAAAAAACTAAAAATAGAACTACCATATGACCCAACAGTCCCACTACTGGGCATATTCCCTGATAAAACCATAATTCAAAAAGAGTCTTGTACCAAAATATTCATTGCAGTTCTATTAACAATAACCAGGACGTGGAAGCAACCTAAGTGTCCATCATCAGATGAATGGATAAAGAAGATGTGGCACATATATACAATGGAATATTACTCAGCCATATAAAGAAACGAAATTGAGTTATTTGTCATGAGGTGGATGGACCTAGAGTCTGTCATACAGAGTGAAGTAAGTCAGAAAGAGAAAAACAAATACAGTATGCTAACACATATATATGGAGTCTAAGGGGGAAAAAAAAAAGGTCATGAAGAACCTAGTGGTAAGATGGGAATAAAGACACAGACCTACTAGAGAATGGATTTGAGGATATGGGGAGGGGGAAGGGCAAGCTGTGACAAAGTGAGAGAGTGACATGGACATATATACACTACCAAACCTAAAATAGATAGGTAGTGGGAAGCAGCCGCATAGCACAGGGAGATTAGCTCCGTGCTTTGTGATCACCTAGAGGGGTGGGATAGGGAGGGTGGGAGGGAGGGAGACGCAAGAGGGAAGAGATATGGGAACATATGTATATGTATAACTGATTCACTTTGTTATAAAGCAGAAACTAACACACCATTGTAAAGCAATTATACTCCAATAAAGCCGTTAAAAAAATAAAAGTAATAGTGAAAGAAGAAAGGACATGAAAATTTTAAATTACCATTAAGATTTTACCTTGGTGTTGGGGATGGCCATTATAAAGTAAAAATTATATGTTTTATGGAGATGTTTATTTAACTATCAATCTGATGATGATGGCAAATAAAAGGTCAATTCCTTCACTGATGACTGTGTTTTTCTATGATTAGTGTCATTATAGTACAATTCTTAACTATCTGGCTTGAACAGGGAGTACAAATTTGGAGCTCTATGGAGAAATTGGTGGGATGTATACCTATAAACAAGCATTCAAACACTTTTCCCCCTAATTTCTACCAGGCTCTGTAAATGAGAAGCAAGGGGCTTGTGGTTCCAACTCCAACCAAGGACCTGGATTACAAGTAATACACAAGACTAGATACATTTTAAAATGTCTGTCTTAACAAGTAAGTTAATGAAGGCCATGCTTATTTTCTTTTAAGTAAAGCAGGACAGCAGTCTTAATAGATAACCATGGTCAAGTAAAACATTTCTCAGCATAGAAGTCATGCCTGTGTAAAATTGAAAATTATATGTTTGTAGGTTGATTACACAAAACAGAAAACTCTGTAAGTCACATCTCCTACATAAAGAATAGTTGGAAATAAATACGAAAAAATTTAAATGTTTCTGACATATATGGTGAATAAAGCATTCATATCCTAAATATGTAAAATCTTTTCTTCAAATCAAAATGGAATGAATTATCACTCTAATAGAAAAATGGAGAATGGACATTTGAAATTCATTTAAAAATATACGAAAATAAAATTTCAGAAAATGATGTTAAAAGAAAATAACATTTTACTCATATCAAATTAGCAAGTTTTTTTTTTTTTTTTTTTTTTGGCTGTGTCAGGTCTTAGTTGCAGCACGCAGGATCTTTGTTGCAGCAGGATATTTCTTTGCAGTGCAGGGGCTCCCCTCTAGTTGCAGCTAGCAGGCTTGGTAGCCCTGTGGCATGTGGGATCTTAGTTCCCCAACCAGGGATCAAACCCTGCATTGGAAGGTGGATTCATAACCACTGGACCACCAGGGAAGTTCTGGCAATTTTTTAAAAATATTCTTTTCTACTGGGAACCAAAATATAAATCAAGCTTTCTATATCTGAATTCGGGACTGTAAAACTATTCTAGAGAACAATATACCTTATAAGTGTGAATACATTTTGAGTTGGTAACTATGGAAAAAAGATACATATATACCAATAAAGTGTCCAATGATGTGGAACATCTACTATATTTTATCTATGATACAAATGTAAAACTATTTAATTTCTATGGATGATCAAATGGGCAAATAAAGCATACTATTTGATACATTAAAAAAATATTTGGTAAATATTCAACAAATGTTGTTGAGAAAAATGGATCTCTATGTGGAAGAGAATGAATTTAGATTCTTATCTTAAGCCATATACAAAAATTAACTCAACAATGGATTAAACACCTATACATAAAACTCAAAACTCTAAACCTCTGAGGAGAAAACATAGGGGAAAATCTTCATTATACTGGATCTGGCAATGATTTCTTGGTTATGGCTCCAAAAGCAAAGGAAACAAAAACAAAAAATAGATAATTAGTACTACATCAACTAAAAAGCTTTTGTGAAGCAAAGGAAATGATCAACATTGTCAAAAGGCATCTACAGAAAAGGACATAATATTTGCAAGTCATATGTCTCATAAGGGGTAAGTATCCAGAATATATAAAGGACCCCTACAACACAAGAAAAAATTAAATAATCCAATTTAAAAAATGGGCAAAAGGCTTGAATAGACATTTCTCCGAAGATGACGTACAAATGCCCAATAATCATATGAAAAAATGCTCAACATCACTAATCATGAGAGAAATGCAAATCAAAACCATAAGGAATTATCACCTCACACCCATTAGAATGGTGAGTATCAAAACATTTGAAAATAACACATGTTGGTGAAGATGTGGAGAAATTGGACCCCCATGTGTGGTGTTGGAGAGATTCTGAATAGTGCAGCCACTATGGAAGACAGTATGAAGGTTCCTCAAATAATTAAAAATAGAACTGCAATATGATCCAGCAATCCCTGAGAAGTTATGCATGCTACAACATGAATAAGCCTTGAGGCCATTATGCAAAGTAAAATAAGTCAGTTACAAAAGAACAAATATTGTGTGACTTCACTTATATGAGGTATCTAAAGCAGTCAAATTCATAAGAAACAGAAAGTAAATGGTGCTTACCAGATCTGAGGGGAGGGGAAAAAGGAGAGTTGTTTAACAGATATAGAGTTTCAGTTTTGCAAGATCAAAAAGTTCTGGAGAACTGTTTCATAAAGTGTGAATGTATTTAACACTATTAAATTGCATATTTAAGAATGGTTAAAGGACTTCCTTAGTGGTCCACTGGGAAAGACTCTGCACTCCCAATGCAGGGGGCCCAGGTTCAATCCCTGGTTGGGGAACTAGATCCACATGCATGCCACAACTAAGAGTTTGCATGCCACAACTAAGAAGTCCACATACCACAACTAAGAGTCTGCATGCCGCAACTAAGATCCCGTGTGCTGCAACTAAGACCTGGGGCAGCCTAAATCAATCAATCAATTAATCAATCAATATTTGAAAAAATGGTTAAGACAGCAATTTTATGTTGTATTTTTTTTATCACAATAAAAATGTTAGGTAAATATCTGCATATAGATCAATGTTAAGTGCAAAAAACAATAATAACATCTCATTTGCTTCAGGAAGAAAACAAGCTTGAAAACAAATCAAAACAATAGCATGTGACAATGTGAATCATAATCTTTCTTTAACATCTTTTATGGTTTGGGAGGAGGATAAAGATACTAATTATATATGACTCCATTAAAAGAGTAGCCTGGAGCTTCAAGATGATGGAAGAGTAAGAAGTGGAGATCACCTTCCTCCCCACAAATACATCAGAAATACATCTACATGTAGAACAACTCCTACAGAACACCTACTGAATGCTGGCAGAAGACCTCAGACCTCCCAAAAGGAAAGAAACTCCCCACGTACCTGGGTAGGGCAAAAGAAAAAAGAAAAACCAGAGACAAAAGAATAGGGATGGGAACTGCACCAGTGGGAGGGAGCCGTGAAGGAGGAAAGGTTTCCACACACTAGGAAGCCCCTTCACGGACGGAGACAGCGGGTGGCGGAGGGGAGAAGCTTTGGAGCCAAGGAGGAGAGCGCAGCAACAGGGGCACAGAGGGCAAAGTGGAGAGATTCCTGCACAGAGGATCAGTGCTGGCCAGCGCTCACCAGCCCGAGAGGCTTGTCTGCTCACCCGCCAGGGCAGGCGGGGGCTGCGAGCTGAGGCTCAGGCTTCGGAGGTCGGATCCCAGGGAGAGGACTGGGGTCGGCTGCGTGAACACAGCCTGAAGGGGGCTAGTGCGCCACAGCTAGCTGGTGTCTGGGGAGTCTGGGGAAAAGTCTGGAGCTGCCAAAGAGGCAAGAGACTTTTTCTTGCCTCTTTGTTTCCTGGTGCGCAAGGAGAGAGGATTAAGAGCGCTGCTTAAAGGAGCTCCAGAGACGGGCGCAAGCCACCGCTATCAGCACAGACCCCAGAGACGGGCATGGGACGCTAAGGGTGTTGCCGCAGCCACCAAGAAGCCTGTGAGCAAGCACAGGTCACTCTCCACACCTCCCCTGTCAGGAGCCTGTGCAGCCCACCACTGCCAGGGTCCCGTGATCCAGGGACAACTTCCCCAGGAGAACACACGGCACGCCTGAGGCTGGTGCAACATCATGCTGACCTCTGCCACCGCAGGCTCGCCCCACATCCATACCCCTCCCTCCCCCCATCCTCAGTGAGCCAGAGCCCCCGAATCAGCTGCTCCTTTAACGCCGTCCTGTCTGAGCAAAGAACAGACGTCCTCAGGTGACCTACACGCAGAGGCAGGTCCAGATCCAAAGCTGAACCCCTGGAGCTGTGTGAAAAAAGAAGAGAAAGGGAAATTTCTCCCAGCAGCTTCAGGAGCAGTGGATTAAATCTCCACAATCAAGTTGATGTACCCTGCATCTGTGGAATACCAGAATATACAACGAATCACCCGACATTGAGGAGGTAGACTTTGGGAGCAAGGATATATATATATATATATATATATATATATATATATATATATATATATATATATATATATATATATATATATATTGTCCTAGGGTTCTGTCTGTCCGTTTTTTTTTTTTAATTACTTAAAAAAATTTTTTTCTTAATAATTATTTTTTATTTTAATTATTTTATTTTATCTTCTTTCTTTCTCTTTCTTCTTCCATCCTTTCTTTCTTTCTTTCTTTCTTTCTTTCATCCCTTTTATTCTAATCTGTGTGGAGGACAGGCTCTTGCAGCTCCAGCCAGCCATCAGGGCTGTGCCAGTGAGATGGGAGAGCCAAGTCCAGGACACTGGTCCACAAGATACCTCCAGCTCCATGAAATATCAAACGACAAAAATCTCCCAGAGATCTCCATCTCAATGCCAAGACCCAGCTCCACTCAATGACCAGCAAGCTACAGTGCAGGACACACTATCCCAAACAATTAGCAATACAGGAACACAACCCAATCCATTACCACAGAGGCTGCTTAAAATCATAGTAAGGCCACAGACACCCCAAAACACACCACCAGACATGGACCTGCCCACCAGAAAGACAAGATCCAGCCTCATCCACCAGAACACAGGCACTAGTCCCCTCTACCAGGAAGCCTACACAACCCACTAAACCAACCTTAGCCACTGGGCACAGACACCAAAACCAGCAGGAACTACGAACCTGCAACCTGTGAAAAGGAGACCCCAAACACAATAAGTTAAGCAAAATGAGAAGACAGAGAAACACACAGATGAAGGAGCAAGGCAAAAACCCACCAGACCTAACAAATGAAGAGGAAATAGGCAATCTACCTGAAAAAGAATTAAGAATAATGAGGGTAAAGATGATACAAAATCTTGGAAATAGAATGGAGAAAATACAAGAAACGTTTAACAAGGAACTAGAAGAACTAAAGAGCAAACAAACAGTGATGAACAACACAAGAAATGAAATTAAAGATTATCTAGAAGGGATCAATAGCAGAAAAACTGATGCAGAAGAATGGATAAGTAACCTGGAAGATAAAATAGTGGAAGTAACTACTGCAGAGCAGAATAAAGAAAAAAGAATGAAAAGAACTGAGGACAGTCTCAGAGACCTCTGGGACAACATTAAACACACCAACATTCGAATTATAGGGGTCCAAGAAGAAGAAGAGGAAAAGAAAGGGACTGAGAAAATATTTGAAGAGATTAGAGTTGAAAACTCCCCTAATATGGGAAAGGAAATAGTTAATCAAGTCCAGAAAGCAGACAGAGTCCCATACAGGATAAATCCAAGGAGAAACAGGCCAAGACACATATTAATCAAACTATCAGAAATTAAATACAAAGAACAAACACTAAAAGCAACAAGGGAAAACAACAAATAACACATAAGGAAATCCCCATAAGGTTAACAGCTGAACTTTCAGCAGAAACTTTGAAAGCCAGAAGGGAGTGGCAGGGCACATTAAAAGTGATGAAGGAGAAAAACCTACAACCAAGATTACTCTACCCAGCAAGGATCTCATTCAGATTTGACGGAGAAATTAAAAGCTTTACAGATAAGCAAAAGCTAAGAGAATTCAGCATCACCAAACCAGCTTTACAACAAATGCTAAAGGAACTTCTCTAGGCAAGAAACACAAGAGAAGGAAAAGACCTACAATAATAAACCCAAAGCAATTAAGAAAATGGTAATAGGAACATACACATCGATAATTACCTTAAATGTAAATGGATTAAATGCTCCAACCAAAAGGCATAGACTGGCTGAATGGATACAAAAACAAGATCTGTATATATGCTGTCTACAAGAGACCCACTTCAGACCTAGGGACACATACAGATTGAAAGTGATGGGATGGAAAATGATATTTCATGCAAATGGAAATCAAAAGAAAGCTGGAGTAGCAATTCTCATATCAGACAAAATAGACTTTAAAACAAAGACTATTACAAGAGACAAAGAAGGACACTACACAATGATCAAGAGATCAATCCAAGAAGAAGATATAACAATTGTAAATATTTATGCACCCAACATAGGAGCGCCTCAGTACATAAGGCAAATACTAACAGCCATAAAAGGGAAAATCGACAGTAACACAATCATAGTAGGGGACTTTAACACCCCACTTTCACCAATGGACAGATCATCCAAAATGAAAATAAATAAGGAAACACAAGCTTTAAATGATATGTTAAACAAGATGGACTTAATGGATATTTATAGGCGATTCCATCCCAAAACAACAGAATAGACATTCTTCTCAAGTGCTCATGGAATATTTTCCAGGATAGATCATATCTTGGGTCACAAATCAAGCCTTGGTAAATTTATGAAAATTGAAATCATATCAAGTATCTTTTCTGACCACAACGCTATGAGACTAGATATCAATTACAGGAACAAAATCTGTAAGAAATAGAAACACATGGAGGCTAAACAATACATTACTTAATAACGAAGTGATCACTGAAGAAATCAAAGGGGAAATCAAAAAATACCTAGAAACAAATGACAATGGAGACAGGAGGATCCAAAACCTATGGGATGCAGCAAAAGGAGTTCTAAGAGGGAAGTTTATAGCAATACAATCCTACATCAAGAAACAGGAAACATCTCAAATAAATAACCTAATGTTGCACCTAAAGCAATTAGAGAAAGAAGAACAAAAAAACCCCAAAGTTAGCAGAAGGAAAGAAATCATAAAGATCAGATCAGAAATAAATGAAAAAGAAATGAAGGAAATGATAGCAAAGATCAATAAAACTAAAAGCTGGTACTTTGAGAAGATAAACAAAATTGATAAACCATTAGCTAGACTTATGAAGAAAAAAAGGGAGAAGACTTAAATCAATAGAATTAGAAATGAAAGAGGAGAAGTAACAACTGACACTGCAGAAATACAAAGAATCATCAGAGATTACAACAAGTAATTGTATGCCAATAAAATGGACAACCTGGAAGAAATGGACAAATTCTTAGAAATGCACAACCTGCCAAGACTGAACCAGGCAGAAATAGAAAATATGAACAAACCAATCACAAGCACTGAAATAGAAACTGTGATTAAAAATCTTCCAACAGGGCTTCCCTGATGGCGCAGTGGTTGAGAATCTGCCTGCAAATGCAGGGGACACAAGTTAGAGCCCTGGTCTAGGAAGATCCCACATGCCACGGAGCCACTGGGCCCGTGAGCCACAACTACTGAGCCTGCACGTCAGGAGCCTGTGCTCTGGAACAAGAGAGGCTGCGACGGTGAGAGGCCCACGCACCGCGATGAAGAGTGCCCCATGCTCGCCGCAACTAGAGAAAGTCCTTGCACAGAAAGGAAGACCCAACACAGCCAAAAATAAATAAAATAAAAATCAAATAAAAATTAAAAAAAAAATCTTCCAACAAACAAAAGCCCAGGACTGCATGGCTTCACAGGCGAATTCTATCAAACATTTACAGAAGAGGTAACACCTATCCTTCTCCAACTCTTCCAAACTATAACAGATGGAGGAACATTCCGAGAGTCATTCTACAAGGCCACCATCACACTGATACCAAAACCAGACAAAGACGACACAAAGAAAGAAAACTACAGGTCAATATCACTGATGAACATAGATGCAGAAATCCTCAACAAAATACTAGCAAACAGAATCCAACAGCACCTTATAAGGATCATACACTACGACAAGTGGGGTGTATCCCAGGAATGCAAGGATTCTTCAATATAGGCAAATCAAGCAACATGATACACCATATTAACAAACTGAAGGAGAAAAACCATATGATCATCTCAATAGATGCAGAGAAAGCTTTTTGACAAAATTCAACACCCATTTATGATAAAAACCCAACAGAAAGTAGGCATAGAGGGAACTTTCCTCAACTTTCCTCCTTTCCTCAATAAAGGCCATATATGACAAACCCACAGCCAACATCATCTTCAATGGTGAAAAACTGAAACCATTTCCACTAAGATCAGGAACAAGACAAGGTTGCCCACTCTTATTCAACATAGTTTTGGAAGTTTTAGCCACAGCAATTAGAGAAGAAAAAGAAATAAAGGAATCTAAATTGGAAAAGAAGAAGTGAAGCTGTAACTGTTTGCAGATGACATGGTACTAAACATAGAGAATCCTAAAGATGTTACCAGAAAACTACTAGAGCTAATCAATGAATTTGGTAGAGTAGCAGGATACAAAATTAGTGCACAGAAATCTCTGTCATTCCTATACACTAATGATGAAAAATCTGAAAGTGAATTTAAGGAAACACTGCCATTTACCACTGTGACAAAAAGAATAAAATATCTAGGAATAAACCTACCTGAGGAGACAAATGACCTTATGCAGAAAATTATAAGACACTGATGAAAGAAATTAAAGATGATACAAATAGATGGAGAGATATGCCATGTTCTTGGATTGGAAGCATCAACATTGTGAAAACTCTACTACCCAAAGCAATCTACAGATTCAATGCAATCCCTATCAAACTACCACTGGCATTTTTCACAGAACTAGAACAAAAAAATTCACAATTTGTATGGAAACACAAAAGACCCTGAATAGCCAAAGCAATCTTGAGAACGAAAAATGGAGCTGGAGGAATCAGGCTCCCTGACTTCAGACTATACTACAAAGCTACAGTAATCCAGACAGTATGGGACTGGCACAGAAACAGAAACATAGATCAATGGAACAGGATAGAAAGCCCAGAGATAAACCCACACACATATGGTCACCTTATCTTTGATAAAGGAGGCAAGCATATAAAGTGGAGAAAAGACAACCTCTCCAATAAGTGGTGCTGGGAAAACTGGACAGGTACATGTAAAAGAATGAAATTAGAACACTCCCTAACACCATACACAAAAATAAACTCAAAATGAATTAAAGACCTAAATGTAAGGCCAGATACCATCCAACTCTTAGAGGAAAACATAGGCAGAACACTCTATGACATAAATCACAGCAAGCTCCTTTTTGACCCACCTCCTAGAGAAATGGGAAGAAAAACAAAAATAAACATTTGGGACCTAATGAAACTTAAAAGCTTTTGCACAGCAAAGGAAACCATAAACAAGACCAAAAGATAACCATGAGAATGGGAGAAAATATTTGCAAATGAAGCAACTGACAAAGGATTAATGTCCAAAATTTACAAGCAGCTCATGCAGCTCAATAACAAAAAAACAAACAACCCAATCCCAAAATGGGCAGAAGACCTAAATAGACATTTCTCCAAAGAAGATATACAGATTGCCAACAAACACATGAAAGAATGCTCAACATCATTAATCATTAGAGAAATGCAAATCAAGACTATAATGAGGGCTTCCCTGGTGGCGCAGTGGTTGAGAGTCCGCCTGCCAATGCAGGGGACACGGGTTCGAGCCCTGGTCTGGGAGGATCCCACATGCCGCGGAGCGGCTGGGCCCATGAGCCACAATTGCTGAGCCTGCGCGTCTGGAGCCTGTGCTCCGCAACAAGAGAGGCCGTGATAGCGAGAGGCCCGCACACCGCGATGAAGAGTGGCCCCTGCTTGCCACAACTGGAGAAAGCCCTCGCTCAGAAACGAAGACCCAACACAGCCATAAATAAAATAAATTAAAAAAAAAAAAAAAAAAGATGGCTAGCAGGACATCAGAGCCATTTAAAAAAAAAAAAAAAAAAGACTATAATGAGATATCCTCTCACACCGGTCAGAATGGCCATCATCAAAAAATCTACAAACAATAAATGCTGGAGAGGGTGTGGAGAAAAGGGAACACTCTTGCACTGTTGGTGAGAATGTAAATTGATACAGCCACTATGGAGAACAGTATGGAGGTTCCTTAAAAATCTAAAATTAGAACTACCATACGACCCAGCAATCCCACTACTGGGCATATACCCTGAGAAAACCATAATTCAAAAAGAGTCATGTACCAAAATGTTCATTGCAGTTCTATTTACAATAGCCAGGACATGGAAGCAACCTAAGTGTCCATCATCGGATGAATGGATAGAGAATATGTGGCACATATATACAATGGAATATTACTCAGCCATAAAAAGAAACGAAACTGTGTTATTTGTAGTGAGGTGGATAGAGTTAGAGTCTGTCATACAGAGTGAAGTAAGTCAGAAAGAGAAAAACAAATACAGTGTGCTAACATATATATATATGGAATCTAAGGGGAAAAAAAAAAAGGTCATGAAGAACCTAGTGGCAAGATGGGAATAAAGACACAGACCTACTAGAGAATGGATTTGAGGATATGGGGAGGGGGAAGGGCAAGATGTGACAAAGTGAGAGAGTGGTATGGACATATATACACTACCAAACGTAAAACAGGTAGCTAGTGGGAAGCAACCGCATAGCACAGGGAGATCAGCTCTGTGCTTTGTGACAACCTAGAGAGGTGGGATAGGAAAGGTGAGAGGGAGGGAGATGCAAGAGGGAAGAGATATGGGAACATATGTATATGTATAACTGATTCACTTTGTTATAAAGCAGAAACTAACACACCATTGTAAAGCAAATATACTCCAATAAAGATGTTAAAAAAAAAAAAACTCAAAATGTATTAAAAACCTAAATGAAAGATCAGAAACCATAAAAATCCTAGAAGAGAACATAGGCAGAGCACTCTTTGACATAAATAGTAGCAATATTTTTTTGATCTGTCTCCTAAGGCAAAAGAAATAAGAGCAAAAATAAACAAATGGGACCTAATTAAACTTAAAAGTTTTTGCACAGGAAAGGAAACCATTAACAAAACAAAAAGACAACTTACTGAATGGAAGAAAATGTTTGCAAATGATATGACTGACAAGGGTTTAATATCCAAAATACATAATCAGCTCATACAACTCAATATAAAAAAAAGGCAATCCAATAAAAAACTAGAAAGAATCTTCTGACACACATTTCTCCAAAAAGACATACAGATGGCCAACAGGCACATGAAGAGATGCTCAATATGGCTAATTATTAGAGAAATGCAAATCAAAACCACAAGGGGATATCACCTCACACCTGTCAGAATGGCTATAATCAAAAATTCTACAAATAGCAAATGTTGGAGAGGATGTGGAGAAAAGAGAACCCTCCTACACTATTGGTGGGAAAGTAAATTGATGCAGCCACTCTAGAAAACAGTATGGAGGTTCCTCAAAAAACTAAAAATTGAACTATCATATGACCCAGCAATTTGATCCCTGGGTATATATCTGGAAAAAATGACAACACTAATTCAAAAGGATACATGCACCCCAACGTTCACAGCAGCTCTATTTACAATAGCCAAGATATGGAAGCACCCAAGTGTCAATCTACAGATGAATGGATATAGAAGATATGCCATATATATATATATATATATATATATATATGTATATATATATACACATTCCTTTGTATATAGCAATATTAGCCATAAAAAGAATGAAATCCTGCCATTTGCAGCAACATGGATGGATCCAGAGAATATTATGCTTAGGGAAACAAAGTCAGATGGAGAAAGACAGATACTGTATGAAATCACTTATATGTGGATTCTAAAATATAATACAAATGAATGTATATACAAAACAGAAACAGACTCACAGATATAGAAAACAAACTTGTAGTTACCAGAAGGGAGAGGTAGAGGAGGAGGGACAAATCAGGTGCATGGGAATAAAAGATAAAAACTACTATGTATAAAATAAGTAAGCAAAAAGGATATATTGTACAGCACAGATAACTATAGCCATTATCTTGTAATAATTTTAATGGAGTATAATCTGTAAAAATACTGAATCACTATGCTGTACACCTGAAACTAATATAAAACTGTAAATCAACAATACATCAATAAAAAATAAAAGAAGAGCAGAATGAACTTAAATATTGAAAGAAAATAATAAAAATATAAGAATAAAAAAATGAGTTAATATTGTTCATGGCCACTTATAACAATAAATTTATTTGCTCATAATTGTACACAATATTAAAAAAATAGGAGAAAAAATGATAGATTTGTTTATTTTTTCCTATTTGCAACATTTTGGAAAATACCATTTTATTAGTAATCCTAGATACAAGAAAACTGAATAAACTTTGAATGCTGATGGTATGGGTACTGCAGTTAGATAGGAGAAACTTTTTTTCCAGGTATTATTTTGCTCTTACAAACTGATTTAATTTGATTAATCTTGTGCCAAAACTTTCCATATTCTACAATGCTTTACTTTAAAAACTCATGTATATTGCAGCAACATGGATGGATCTAGAGATTGTCATATTGAGTGAAATAAGTCAGACAGAGAAAGACAAATGTCATATGATATAACTTATATGTAGAATCTTAAAAAATAGTACAAATGAACATCTACAAAACATAAATAGAGTTACAGATGTAGAAAACAAACTTATGGTTACCAGGGGGTAAGGGGGGGGGGTGGAAGGGATAAAGTGGGAGATTGGGATTGACATACACACATTCCTATATATAAAATAGATAACTAAAAAGGGCCTACTCTATAGCACAGGGAACTCTACTCAATACTCTGTAATGGCCTATATGCGAACAGAATCTAAAAAAGAATGGACATATGTATATGTAAAACTGATTCACTTTGCTATACACTTGAAACTAACACAACATTGTAAATCAACTAGACTCCAATAAAAATGTTTTTAAACAACTAAGAAAAACTGAAAAAAAAATATCATGTACAATTTTAAACTTTCTCTGAAGCTTTATCATCTTTTATATCTTGCTCTTCAGTACATCTTTAATGATTTTCATAATATGTTTTCAGGGACTTATTCAAAGGATCTAAACAGAAATTGATCAACACCTATAACTATATTACAACATGGACTCATAATGCTTAAAAATAACTCTATAAAGAATTATGTATGTGTTCATGTATTACAAGTCAGTTGTAACTTTTTATGTATAAAATCTGTTTATGCTACGCAAGAGTTTCATTTAGTTTTCATTGTGAGTATTGCAACATCCTGGACAACTCCATACCCATGATACTCGTAACAACACTCAATTTTCAGGGAGTTGAAACTTTCTTAACTACATTTGCTTTTCCACCAAAACTCAAAGTGTATATGAGTCATTCCAGATGAATTAGTCAAAGGCGAAGGACAAAAATCATTTAATAACTAGTAAAAAACAAAAATTGATATCATTACAATCTTGGTCTGGGAAGACTTTTAAGGTTAACATTCCAGACAGAATCCAGAAATTAATAGATTTATTCATTTCACTTCTTAATAATTTTAAATTCTATAACCAAACAAACAATATGATAAAAGGAATTTTATGTCTTCCTTTTTAATTCTTACATGTGTAATTTCGTTTTCTTGCCTTAACATGCTACTATTTCCACCAAAATGTTAAAAAAAGAAGAGGACTGGTGGACATACTTGGTTTTTTACCTATCTCAAAGGAAATACTTTCAGAATTACCCTAATGATAATGGTATTTGCACTAATTTTTGTTGCTTCTCTTTATAAGATTAATACTCTTCTATTCCTAGTTTGCTCAGGCTTTGTTGTTGTTGTTAAATCATTAATAGATTATTTTTCTTGATTTAATTGAGATACTCATCTAATGGTGCTTGTATATATTTACATATACATATACACACAAACATATATACATAATATATCATACATATATACATATATCCATGCATATATCTGCCCTTGAAATATATATATATATTATATATTATTTATATATTTACAGATTGATAGATAGATACATACATACATACACAGGCATATATATTTGCATTTGGTTTGCTAATGTGGGGAGGATTTTACATACATATTCAAGTGTGAGTCTGGGTTAAAATTTTCCTTTCTTACACTGTTCTTGTCATCAGGATGGCTATCAAGGTTTTGCTAGCCATATAAATAGGAGAGGGTATCTTTTATTTTATTCCCTGGAAGACTTTATATAAGATTATACTTAATTCTTATTTGGTTGTTGTGTAGAACTCACTGATGAAGCCATCTGAGCCTGGATTTCATTGTTGAAAAAATTTTGACTAATAATTCAATAAAATAGTAATTTGATTCCTTTAGTGGTTATAGGAGCATTCAAGCTTTTTATTTCTTCTCAAATAAGAACTTAGTAAGTAATATTTTGTAGTAATTTGCCGATTTCATTTACAAATTTATAGTTATTGGCATAATGTTCAAAATGTTCTTTTGGTGCCTAAAGTATCTATGGTTATAATAATCTTTTTATTCTAAATATTAGCTAATTGTGCTTTCTCTGTTATTCTTTTTTTTTCTTGATCTCTTTTCACCCATTTCTCTATTTTTCTAAATTGTTTCAAGTACCAACTTTGTCCACACTTTGTACAATACCATGATATTTTCAACTTTATCTTTTATTTATTACTTCCTCCTTTATGTACTTTGTCATTTATTTTATTGCTCTTTTTCTAGTCTCTTTATGTGAATGTCAATCTCATTAGTTTTGGGTATTTCTTATTTCCTAATATGAGCATTTAGGTCTGTGAATTTCCTTCTAAGTACTGCTTTAGGTGCATGTTACAGGTTTGGTATTCTCAGTATTTTTGTTATAATTGAAAATAATTTCTAATTTTATCACAGTATCTTCTTGAATGAATTGAATATTTAATGTGTATTTCTCAATTTTAAAATGTGTGGGATTTTTCTAGTTATCCATCTGATACTGACTTTTAATTTCAGTGTGTCTGAGTACATAATTTGTATTATGTCAACCCTTTTAGACCATTTACCATTTCTTTTAAAATTACATCTTTCAAAAAATTCCTGGAGTTTGAGTAATTTCCGTTATAAAATTTCTGAGCTATTTTACTAATCAAACAAGAATACAAAACAAAGTAAATTATATTTGAAAGAAAATGAACCTTTGCATCTGAGATTAAAGGAGAACTCTTGATGGGATAAACTACCTTCTCTCCTGGGGTCACAGAAACTCTCCAGATGCAGTGTGTATAAGATGGGTAGCCATTTGGAAATCCTGGGGAGGAAAGGTTGCCATTGGATTCTTGTAGGGTTTCTCCACATGCTGAAAGAAAAAAAAAAAAGTTTGATTTTCTTAAAAGATGAAAAAGATAAGATTATTCTCTAATTTTTATGAAAGACATTGGCCTCATAAATAAAATCTCCAGTCTTTTGGTGTTAGACAAGAATATATATTTGTATTTTATAAAACATTTTTCCTTTCTAAGTAATTTCTCTTTACGTCTTTCTTACTAGAATTTCAGTATACTTAATCGGATTACTATAGCTAAACATATAACAAGATTATGAGATAAATAACCTGAAGAACCACGAAGTTCTTCCTCATGGAAACCTTTCTCATTCATTCTCAAGGAGCCAGTAGCCAACTTATACGTCACCCATATTCAGCTTCAGGCCAGTGGATACCTAGTTGATGTGGCTCTGGGACCACACGAAACATTCCATTCGTATATTTGGTGTAGAGTGAGGTTAATTTTAATAATGAATACCATATCAAAGTAGAAAAAAGAAATCTTAAATAATAATGAATAAATAATCAATAAGAGGTGCCAAAATGTCACACACAACGAAAATATTTTTCAAAATAAACTGGAAAAAAATTGAAAGATAAAAACATCATGGAAGGGCTTCTCTGGTGGTGCACTGGTTAAGAATCTGCCTGCCAATGCAGAGGGCACAGGTTCGATCCCTGGTCCGGGAAGATCCCACATGCCACAGAGCAACTAAGCCCGTGTGCCACAACTACGGAAGCCTGCGCACCTAGAGCCCGTGCTCTGCAACAAGAGAAGCCAACGCAATGAGAAGTCCGCACACTGCACTGAAGAGTAGCCCCCGCTGGCCACAGCTAGAGAAAGCCCACGTGCAGCAACAAAGACACGATGCGGCCAAAAATAAA
Source organism: Balaenoptera acutorostrata (assembly GCF_949987535.1). Taxonomy (NCBI): domain Eukaryota; kingdom Metazoa; phylum Chordata; class Mammalia; order Artiodactyla; family Balaenopteridae; genus Balaenoptera; species Balaenoptera acutorostrata. The sequence goes on from NC_080068.1 coordinate 38,546,402, forward strand.
TAAATAAAATATAAAAAAAGTGGAAACAAACTTAAAAAAAAAAATCACCGAAGATTCAAATTTTCAAATAAGATGTAGACATTTATATATTCTCTGTTTTCTGTCAATCATAAGTAGAAATTACTGGAAAAGCAATTATATTTTCCTCTTACTAAGCCTTTCTAATTTCTTGGAAGTGATTACCAGTCATCTGAAATAGCAAATAATAATCAGTTACACAGCTTCAAGATCTGTGTGATTGATATCTATAGGCCATTTCAACAAAGGCAAGAACAGAGCATAATTAACTCTGTTTCAGCCAAGGTTTGTAGTTAGAAGCATTCTATAATGGATTTTCTTGTTGTTTTTGCAAGACATAGTATGAGCCACATGAACCTAGGCTGCTTTAAGTATCCTTAATTCAAGAATAATTCCTATACTGCAGCCAGTTTATATAAAGATTTATATAAACATGTTTATAACCTTCACTCAACAATTTGAAAGAACAGCTCCTTCCCTCTGAAGGGACTGAAATAAAAACTGATATACTACCATATTATAGAACCATAGCTCCCAGCAAGTGAACTCTTGTCTCATCAAATCAATAAATTATAAATGGTCTGCATATCTTGATTTAAATGAAGAAACAAAGATGATGGCTTTGAAAACATAAAATAGAGCTGTAAAAACAGTCTGATAAGATATAAATATTTATTTAGAAACACAGATATTATGTTTGCACAACAAAATAAATTTAAAGTAAGAGCAAGCCGTGTTTATTCTGATGAATAGGCAGATAAAAGCAATTTCAGAATGAAACAAAAATGCTCAAGGTAAAAAATATATAATCAGCACTTTCCAAGAATCATCTAAGGATACTGGTAAATGTGACATTACAAGAACCCTTAGAAAAAGGAAAATTTGTTAAGATTTATTAATGCAGACAATGTGCTTCTAACTAGGATCAGTTTAGATGCTGAATAGTCATTTGGGAATTGAGTGGGTTTCAATGAAAAAAGGCTGCAATTTACAGTAGTTTAGAAATAAATTCTGAAATAATTGAAAACTCCACTAAGCCACATAGAATGCTGGTACTGGATTTCCTAAAGTGGAATTTAAAAAATTAAATATATTTGACTCACAAATGTAAACAAACACTACGGTTCTGATAAAAAAGATAAAAACTCTCTAAAATGTAAAAAAAACAGAATATAATTCAAAAATTAAATAAATCTATTATATAGCACCTGCTTATAATTCAAGAAGTACAAACACATATTGTCAAGTTGTGGTAATAATTTGTGCATTTTCCTCAATAAGTGTGGCTGTCCCAGGCTACATGATCACTATTTCAGAAAATTTCATCAACTTTCCTGGCCATTTGTTGATTCATGTGAAGATATATAAAAAAACTTTAATATTAAAAGAACTAAAGGAAAATTAACAAGGAAAAGATGGTACTACTAAGTTAAATACATAGTCTGTCCATTTACTCAGAAAGCTATGTGGATGAGAAAAGAGAAGTTGAGTCATGGCATTACCCCTTGTTAATTATGTCATACAAGCAAGTTTCAAAAGCTTTAACTTCAGTTTTCTCTTCTGTAAAGTGGCTATCTTATTAATATGTACTTCATAAAGTTGTGTTGTAGGAGTCAAGTATTGTGATGCCCAAAGATCTCTTTTTAACCCTTAGATACCTCTGACACAGGTAGGAAGACTGTGCGCTTAATTGTTAGAATGTATCTTTGAGCTCGAAAATGCAGTCTTATTTAAGAGCAAAAAGGCATAAAGAAATATACAAAGGCAAATTATTATCACTCTCCTAATCAAAATTACTCTAAAATGAAACATAATTCAGAAGTTAAACTTCTATCTCTCTAGGCAGATGACATGATCTTATATGTACAAAATTATAAAGATTCCACAAAACAAATACTGTTAGAAGTAATAAAAAATACTCAACAAAATTGCAGAATACAAAATCAACACACAAAATCAGTTGCATAAACTAACAACAAACAATATGAAAAGGAAATTAAGAAAACAACTCCATTTATAAGAACACCAAAAAGAATAAAATATTTAGGAATAAACTTAACCAATAAGGCAAAAGACATGTAAGGTGAAAACTACAAAACATTGCTGAAAGAAGTTTAGGGAGACAAAAAAATGTGTTCATGGATTGGAAGACTTAATATTGTTAAAATGATATCCTTACTACCCAAAGCAATCTACAGATTCAGTGCAATCCCTATCAAATTCCCAGTGGTGTTTTTTGTAGAAATGGGGAAAAGTGCTTAAAATTCATATAGAACCACAAACCCTAAATAGCCAAAACAACCTTGGGAAAAAAGAACAAAGCTGGAAGCCTCACACTTCTTGACTTCAAAACATATTACAAATCTACAGTAATTAAGAGTATGGTACTGGCATAAGAGAGACTTATAGACCAATGGGACAGAATAAAGAGCCAAAAATAAACCCACACCTAAACAGTAAACTGGGATCTTCAACAAGGGTGCCAAGACTGTACAACATGGAAAGGATAGTCTCTTCCATAAATGGTGTTGGGGAAATTAGATATACACATACAAAAGAATAAAATTGGACCCTTTTCTTTCATTATACACAAAAATCAACTCAAAGTGGATTAAAGAGTTAAAAGGAAGACCCAAAATTGTAAAATTCCTAGAAGAAAAAACATATGTGAAAAGTTCCATAACTGTGATCTTGGCAATGATTGCTCAGATATTGACACTAAAAGTACAGGCTTTAAAAGCTAAAATAGACAATGGGGACTACATCAATCTAAAAAGCTTCTGTGCAGTGAAGGAAACAATCAATAGAGTGAAAAGCAATCTTTGGAATGGAAGAAAACATATGCAAATCATGCATCTCATAAGGGGTTACTATCCAAAATATATAAGGAACTCTTACAACTCAATAGCAAAAAAGCAAACAAAGAACAACAAACCCCAAATAACCAAATTTTAAAATGGGCAAAGGACTTGAATAGACAGTTCAAAGAAGACATACAAACGGCCAATAGATACATGAAAAAAATGCTCAACATCACTAATCATCAGGGGAATGCAAATCAAAACCACAATGAGATATCACCTCACACCTGTTAAGATGGCCATTATCAAAAAACAGGAAGTAACAAGTGTTGGTGAGGATGTGGAGAAATTGGAACCACTTTAACTGTTGGTAGGAAAGTAAAATGGTGCAGTCACTGTGGAAAACAGTATGAGTTTCCTCAGAAATTATAAATAGAACTACCAAATTATCCAGCAACTCTACTTCTGGATATTGATGCAAAAGAACTGAAAACAGAATCTTGAAGAAATACATACACTCACATATTCATTGAAGCATTATTCAGAGTAGCCAAGAGATAGAAACAAACTAAATGTCCATCACTGGATGAATGAATAAAGAAAATGTGGTATATACATACAATGGAATATTATTCAGCCTTAAAACAGAAAGAAATCTGTCATGTGCTAACAACATGGATGAACCCTGAGGACACTATTCTAAGTGCAATAAGCCAGTCACACACAGAAGGACAAATACTGCAGGAGGTTTCTAAAGTAGTCAGACTCAAAGAGGTGGAAAGTAAAATGGTGGTTGCCAGAGTTTGGGAGGACAGGAACAGGGAGCTGCGGTTCAATAGGTATAGAGTTTCAGTTTCAGTCATGCGAGTTGGAAAAGTTCTAGAGATCTGCTGTAAAGCAATGTGTATATAGTTAACAGTACTGTATTGTGCAATTAGAAGTTTGTTAATAGGACAGGTCTAATGTTATGTGTTTTGCCAAAGTTAAAAAATAGTTAATAATAAAAAGTTCTTTATTCTATGATCCATCTCACTTTTGCATCACATGATTCTAGTGTAACTTACCTCTTCCAAGATAGAAAATTGTGTTTGAATTGTATAAATGCTACTTGGATTGTGTGTGGCTGAGAAATTATTACAAATTATTGTGTTATTAACAATATGGTTAAATTTACTGCTGATTGTATTTACATCTACAGATATTTTCCCAAGCAAATGTCTACAACATCCAACAAATATCAAAGATTGAGAATCCTTTTTCCATTTTTTTATAAGAACACTTTACAATTTTACTAACTCTAAATAAAACAGACAATAATGTATTATATAAATCTCTTCCCCCAAAATCTTGATAAACTCTAGAGTAGGGGAAGAAATAAAACTATATCTAATCAACTTAGCACTACCTAATTAACTTTTTCATACATCCATGGCTCCCTTAAACTTTTATATGTAATAAATAAAATTTAGATTTAAAATTATTTTAAGATAAGGAATGTTAAAAGAAATCCCAAGTCATCTGAGCCATAATGGTGAGATTAATTACTGAAATATTTTAAAATCTATTTCAATAGTAACTCCCTAGCCAAGTTTGAATCATCTTTGAAGATGAAGCACAAACCACTCCAAGAAGTCTTCCTCATTCCAGGGTGCAGCTCAGTTTAGGCACCCCTCTCAGAACTGCTTTAGCATCCTTTACTGATGAGATTTACTTCCTCAACAAGTAATATTGTCTGTATAATCCCACAGATGATTGGCTATTTGTGTGTATAATCTGTGCTTCCTTCTCTGTGGCCATAATATCTGGTGCAGTACTTTTCCCATATTAAAGCAACTATTTCATTCATACAACAACTTATTGAGCATCTAACTTATATCTGATTCAGAATACCCTGAGGAAAAAGCCTAACTCCAATTCTAAAGATTATACTCTAATTATACTCTAATGTGGGAAATGACAAGTGAATTGATGATTATAGGAGTAAGACATAAGGCCAGAACCAAATAAAGCATTTATCAACATGGGAATCCTGGGAGACCAGCGAGTTTTTAAGTAGGAGGTTACATAGGAGTCAAATTCTGAATATGAGTTAGGATTTAGCCAGGAGGCAGTTAAGAGTTTTCTGGCTGGAGGAGGAAGCAAGAGGCAAGCATACTGTAGTGTCAGGGGCTGAATGAGGTAGAGGTGAGAAACTAGGCTGTAAGGGAAATACCTAGAGAAGAGGCTGGGGGAAGAGACAGGGGAAAATCTTGAAAGAGACATTGAGAAGGAAATCAGCCTTTATCCTAGAATAAGCAGAGTAAGATTTGCATATTGAAAAGTCACTTGAACAGCAGTGTGGCCAGAGAACTAAAGAAATGTAAGGATGGAGGGAAGAGCTTACTTAGGAAACATTGTAGCAATCCAGACAAAAGAAGAGGATCCCTAGAATAGGGGATTCACTTCAAGAACATGAGATAAATACCAAGAAGGCAGCAGGACTGACTAGTTGTGGGAAGTGAGGCGAAAGGAGGAAGGAAGTAAGAATGCCCTCCAGGTTCTGGCTTGGGAAGATCTATGTGTGGTACCATCAACTGAACTAAGGAATGTTTTATGGGAGAAGAATAAATGGGTCCATGAATAAGTGGGAAAATGGCTAAATTCTTTTTGCATGTTGGCAATATATTTTAGTCAAGAATTGTACATAAGCACATATATCAAGGGTATTCTGGCTGGAATCTCAGAGCATTATATAAGGAATTAAAGAGATTAATATTTTAGGTAACTAAAAAGAACCTCATATTAATTAAAAAGTAAATATAATATATGAGTGTTTAAAAAGTTTCTGGTATTCGAATTCCATGAACACTGAAACTGGTCTTCCATCCCTACAACCACACAGATGTGCATCCATAGACGTGGATATCCTGTACATATACTGTATGTGTAACAACACTTTTAAATTTGTAAACATAGATTGTATGTGGGTTCATGTGTGAATACACATACACTTTTATATAATTATGAACACTCTAATCCTCAGAAGCTCCTTTATTTTTAGATATTAATTTACTTTATTTTTTCCTAGTTTTATTATGTTACTTGACATTTAATTAAAGAAGATTTACTGAGAGAATATTACGTTTGACAGTTGGCATAAGTATGAGGTAGTTATAAGCCAAAAGTTCATGGGACTACAGAAAAACTATATTAAGAGAAAATGCAAATAAAGACCAGAGACTGTATTAGAAGAAGAGTTCAGCTTCAGGAGTTTAGAAATTAAAAAGGAAAGTAATCCTAAAATTAGATCCAAGTAGAGAAGAATACATTTAGAAAATGAGAGTCACAAGAAAGAGAAGGCCCCCAAAAAGAGAGAGAACAAGACAACAAATGAATCATTTATGAAGAGAAGAAGATGCGCCACCACTCACACACCTCAGAGAGGATCTCTTTCACAAGCAGACTGCTGATTACCGGGATAAAGGGAAGATGAAGACCATTCTCTGCCCCATGTAGATGTTTCTATATGTTAATGAGCAAATATTACATTTGTGAATGAATCAGCTAGCCCTCTCTTGTACCCTACAAAGAAAGTTTCCTGGACTGGTACCGATAATCACAGTAAACTTAGTTAATATAACTTCCCAATAGTTAAATATATATATAAATAAAATTTAAATAAAACCTATGTAAAACTTCAATGATTAATATACCCATCTTATCTCTGAATGTCTGCACAAATTATTAGAATAGCAGCAAGTTAAAACTTTTATAGTTATTTTACCACTTGTGATCTTAGTATCTGGAACAAAAAGTGAATTCCATAGGTATTAGTTTCCATAAACAAAAAAATTTGGGAAAAGCTGTGTTAAGCAAAGTTAAGCATGTATCTTTGATATAAGCTATTTCAAGCATTTTGAGTATATAGGAGGTGCATAGAGTAATAAGTATTTCCAGTTTGGAAGCAGAATCTTTTCTTTCTTGGACCAGTAAGGCATTAGTGTTCCCTTGGAACATTGTTATTAAGACCTTCCTTTAATCTTTTTTCAAAACTTTAATAGCAAACATTTAGTAGTTCACTAGAAACATGGTTAGAACTTATTTTTTGCAACAAAGTTATAAATTCCACTTAATTAAATTTAAATTTATATACTGTTAATGATGGTATTTGGAAGAAAAGATCATTCAGGACTCAATTCTGAAGTTAAAATAAAGGATATTCTTTTTATGTTGACAAGGAAGCTCTTAATTTGACTATGAAATCATGCAACCATTTAATAACAACTATAAAACAACGTTTTTTTCTCTTTTACTCATTAAATTAAAAGAAATAAAGCTTACTATCCCTGTTCTTGAAATATGATCTCTAGCAATTTGTTTTTAATTATACCAATGGGTGTTTCAGAGTTCTCTCCTATTTCATTTTATGATTAGCAACTTTGAACTGAATATGTCAGTCACATGCCAGCATGAAAAGAGACAAGTAAACAGTTGAGTAAATTGTGGCTTATTTATCTGTAAGAGCACTATCAGGCACAACTATGCTTCTGAGTTTGGGTGGTGCAATACCTGGACATCTGTACAGCTTTCTTGCCTGTGCAATATCTCCTTTGCTTAAACGGGTTCGCTGACCAATTGCTGGACGTATGCCATTATCATCACGTGAGGGGAGAATGGTATCCAGAAACATCCCCCTGAAAAAAATCAGAAGCAAGTCACACAGAAGTCACCAAATTAAGACACATATATTCCTTACAAATATGTTTTTTTTTTCCAAACTCAAACCAATCAAAGGAGAAATATATCAGTGTTAAGATTTAAAGAGTGTGTCAGACTTTCAAAACACCTTCATCAAAGTAGAAGAAAATTGTGTGCTAAATGTGTATGGCTAATATAAAGTCAGTGATGGCATTCACTTTTTCCTTAAAAATGTATATTATTTGCTTTTTAAAATCTAAAATTCTATATAGTCCCTATCAAGTACACTATGGTTCTTGTTTTGGTAGCTCAAGATCTAAAAACAATTAAATTACCAAGTTGTCAAACAATTCTTCCTCATAGCGATCTATTTTCTTAAGAACAGCTTATAATAAATATTTTTTAGATTACTAAACGTGCAAAAGTCAAACAAAACAAGTATGTTAATATTTTTAAATTAAACTACTAATTTAACCTAAGTATTTTTTGAAGTCAAATTATTACAGTATATGTTACAAGAACGAGGAAAAACAAAGAGTGTCAAATTTTAGGAAGTTTAAAGCAAAATAATTTTGTCACACACACATAAATACAAACACACATATACATATAGTGTAAAATTTATAAGTAAAAAAAAAAAACAACTAAGCAATGCACTAATAATGCTAAGCTACAGATACTGAGCTTTTTCACACCCAAGGTTGTGATACAAACTTGCTATGCATGACTAAAACTTCTGAATACAGTAAACTAAAGATACAGTCTAATTTTGCAATGAATATTAACATTTGTAGCTCTAAAGAAAGTAACTGAGCTTAAAAGTTAAATGGATTGGGAGACTATTCCAAATGGTGAGGATGGATTGTATAAAAAGAGACACTTTTTATAAAAGTATTTTAAATTAAGAAATACAATTATTTAAAAAAAAAAAACAACTTTGAAACTGGGATGAATGATGGAACAGCTTCTTTCCAAAATTTTTAAATGAAAAATTGTATTTAAACTGCAGGTTAAAAGAACAACATTTTAGCTCTACTTTTTCTTCCTTTAAGAAATATTTACTGGGAATTCCCTGGTGGTCCAGTGGTTAGGACTCCACACTTCCACTGCAGGGGGCATAGGTTTGATCCCTGGTCAGGGAACTAAGATGCTGCATGCCACGCGGCATGGCCAAAAAAAAAAAAAAAAAAAAAAAATTTTACTGAGCATTGTTATAGACCTACAGACCTGGATTTATAGCAGTAAATAAAACAAACAAAAATTCCTTCCCTTAAGATTCTCACATTCTAATGGAGGGAGAAAGTCTTTAACAAAGATTGATAACTGAGATAATGACAGATACTTTGGAGAAAAATAAGGAAGAGAAGATGGATATTGATTATCCACTGATGGGATAGCTTTTAAATAGAGTGATCCAAGTAAAGCTCACTTGGAAGTTGACATTTTAGCCAAACATCAAGGAAGTGAAGGCGAGGTAAATGTGGGTAACTGGGAGTAGAGAGTCGCAGAGAGAAAGAACTTTAAGAAATACAGCAACCCTGAGATGGGAGGATGCTTTGTTTGAGTGTCAAAGTTTAACTTTTAACCTGAGGAAAACTCTTAATATGTGGATGATGGTAAACAGAGGTATGACATGATCTATAAGTAATTTATGACTAACCTCCCTAGCTTCTAGGTAGGAGTGGTGATCTTTAGATAAAACCCAGATAACTCAAATAGATACTGGAACTCTTTTAAAACCAAATCTAAGTCTCTACAAAATTCCATATGTATACTACCTGAGATGAAGGTAGGGAAGGGGAAATAATGATCATCAAAAGTGAGAGCTTGCACACACTTAATAAAACACAACTCCAGCTAGGCCAGTGCAACTGAAGGGGAAGTTGAACTATAGGGTAGCACCGAGAAAAGTTATTCTTCAACTTTGCTGCACAAATCAACAGATACATTAAGTAGGTAAGTCCAAATTAGTGGTGTTACAACTTCTGCAGTACTTCAGTACTAATGAAGTATTCACTATTTTCTATTCCTATTTCTAAAAAAAAAAACCACCATAGTCTTCGAAAAATTTTGTGTTTTCCAGTTTTCAAAAAAAAAAGATTCAATTTTAAAAGATCAAGGACATCTTGGAGAAGATATATTCAAACTCAGGTGATAGAATGATGAATTTTGGCTCATTTAATCTATGGTGGTAATCTGCCTTCCATTTGTATGGGTGTCAGTTACCCATTCTTTTGATCTTTCTTTGTGGTCAGAAAGTTAACAATTCTCTCCTTCCACAACCAGGCCATTAAGCAATGTAGGCTCTTCCTGAACATTCTTTCAGACAGACCATAGATGGGGTCACTTACTAATCTTCATTTGTTTTACCTACATTAGAAGAGTGAATTAACTGTGCTTTTCATAAAACTTCATAAAATTTTACAATTCTCTTATTAGAAATGGGCAGTTCCAATTTGCAAGCATGTACATTACAAATTATCTATGCATATAAAGCCCCCTATATGCAGCCCTGTTCTTCCCACAGTAAGTACCTAAATCTGCTCATGGGAAATATTGATGAAAACAACTAAAACTTTTATAGACTATCTGGGTTCAGAATAGAAGAAACTATAAAACTTCAAATACTTACATTAACAGAATGAGGGACAAAAGCCACATGTTCATCTAATTGATGCAGAAAAAGCATTTGACAAAATTCAACACACTTTCATGATAAAAGCACTCAACAAACTAGTAATAGAAGGGAACTATCTCAACATAAAAGGTCATATATGAAAAACCTACAGATAACATCATGCTCAATGAAAAACTGAAAACTTTTCATTTAAGATCGGGAAGATAGCAAGGATGTTTGCTCTCGCCATTTTTATTCAACATAGTATTGAAAGTCCTAGTCAGAGAAATTAGGCAAGAAAAAGAGTCAAAACGTATACATGTTGAAAAGAAAGAAGTAAAGTGATCTCTGTTTGCAGATAACACGATCTTATATGTATAAAATCCTAGTGAGTCCACCCAAAAACTATCAGAACTGATAAATGAATTCAGCAAAGTGGCAGGATACAAAATCAACACTCAAAAATCAGTTGCATTTCTATACAATAACAGTGAAAAATCTTTAAAGGAAATTAGGAAAACAATTCCATTTAAAATAGCATCAAAAAGAATAAAATACTTGGGAATAAACTTAACCAAGGAAGCAAAAGACTTATACACTGAAAATTACAAAACATCACTGAAAGAAATTAAAGAAGACACAAACAAATGGAAAAACATTCTATATTTATGGATTGGATGACTTTATTTGTTAAGATGTTCACATCACTCAAAACAATCAACATAATCCCTATCAAAACCAAAATGGCATTTATTGTGGAAATAATAGAAAAAATAACAGTTCTAAAATTCATATGTAATCTCTTAGAACCTTGAATAGCCAAACATGTTTTGAAAAAAAAGAACAAAGGTGGAGGACTCACAGTTTCAGATTTCAAAACATATTACAAAGCTTAAGTAACTAAAACAGTGTGATATTGGCATAAAGACAGACCTATAGAACAATGGAATTGAACAGGAATAAAATACACCCTAGTATATATAATGACCTTTAACAATAGTGTTAAAGGTATTAACTCAATGGGGAAAAGATAATCTTTACAACAAATGATGTTGGGAAAACTGGATATCCATGTGCAAAAGAACAAAGTTAGACCCTTATCAAAGCCATATATAAAAATAACTCAAAAGAGATTAAAGACCTGAATATAAGACCCCAAATTATAAAACTCTTAGAAGAAAACATAGGGGAAAAGCTTCATGACATTGAATATGGCAATGATTTCTTGGATATGACACCAAAAGCATACGCAACAAAAGAAAAAACAGGTAAGTGGGTCTAGATTTTTAATTAAAAAGCTTGTGCACAGCAAAGGAAACAATCAAGTGAAAAGGAGAGAAAATATTTGCAAGACATATATATATCTGATAAGAGACCAGAATATACAAAGAAATTCTACAGCTCAACAATAGAAAAATGGAGTAATCTGATTTAAAAATACTCAGAAGATTTGAATGGAGATTTTTTTTCTTTTTTTTTTCCTAATATTTATTGGAGTATAGTTGCTTTACAATGTTGTGCTAGTTTCTACTGTACAGTAAAGTGAATCAGCTATACATATACATACATCTCCTCTTTTTTGGATTTCCTTCCCATTTAGGTCACGCAGAGCACTGAGTAGAGTTCCCTGTGCTATACAGTAGGTTCTCATTTGTTACCTACTTTATACATAGTATCAATAGTGTATATATGTCAAGCCTCATCTCCCAATTCATCACACCCTCCTCCTTCTCCCTTGGTATCCATATGTTTGTTCTCTACGTCTGTGTATCTATTTCTGCTTCACAAATAAGATCATCTACACCATTTTTTTAAGATTACACATATATGCGTTAATATACAATATTTGTTTTTCTCTTTCTGACTTACTTCACTCTGTATGACAGTCTCTAGGTCCATCAACATCTCTACATATGACCCAATTTCTTTCCTTTTTATGGCTGAGTAATATTCCATTGTATATATATATCACATCTTCTTTATCCATTCCTCTGTTGATAGACATTTAGGTTACTTCCATGTCCTGGTTATTGTAAATAGTGCTGCAATGAACATTGGGGTGCATGTGCCTTTTTGAATTATGGTTTTCTCCGAGTATATGCCCAGTAGTGGCATTGCTGGGTCATATGGTAGTTCTACTTTTAGTTTTTTGAGGAACCTCATACTGTTCTCCATAGTAGTTGTATCAATTTACATTCCCAGCAACAGTGCAAGAGGGCTCCCATTTCTCCACATGCTCTCCAGCATTTATTGTTTGTAGATTTTTAAAAAATAAATTTATTTATTTTATTTTATTTATTTTATGTTTGGCTGTTTTGGGTCTTTGTTGCTGCATGTGGGCTTTTCTCTGGTTGCTGCGAGTGGGGGCTACTCTTCTTTGTGGTGCACAGGCTTCTCATTGTGGTGGCTTCTCTTGTTGGGAGCATGGGCTCTAGGCATGTGGGCTTCAGTAGTTGTGGCACACGGGCTCAGTAGTTGTGGCTCACGGGCCCTAGAGCACAGGCTCAGTAGTTGTGGTGCACGGGCTTAGTTGCTCCACGGCATGTGGGATCTTCCCGGACCAGGGCTCGAACCCACGTCTCCTGCATTGGCAGGTGGATCCTTAACCACTGCACCACCAGGGAAGCCCTGTTTGTAGATTTTTTGATGCTGGCCATTCTGACTGGTGTGAGGTGATACCTCATTGTAGTTTTGATTTGCATTTTTCTAGTAATTGGTGATGTTGATGGCCAAGCATATAAAGATATGCTCAACATCACTAATTATCAGAGAAATGCAAATCAAAACCATAATGAGACATCACATCATACCCATTAGGATGGCTACTACCAAAAAATTAAAAAACAAAACAGAAAAGAACACATGTTGGTGAGGATATGGAGAAATTGGAACACTTGTGCACTGTTGATGGGATTGTGAAATAGTGCAGCATCTAAGAAAAAAATTATGGAGGTTCTTCAAAAAATTAAACATAGAACTACTATACAGTTCAGCAATCCCACTTCTGTGTATATATCCAAAAGAATGGAAAACAGGATCTGGAAGAGATATTTGCATACCCATGTTCATGGCAGCACTATTCACAGTAGCCAAGAGGTGAAAGCAACTCAGATGTCCATCAACAAATGAATGAATAAACAAAATGTGGTATATACATCCAATGGAATATTATTCAGCCTTAAAAAGGAAGGAAATTCTGTTATATGCTACAACATAGATGAACCTAAAGGATTTTATGCTAGGTGAAATAAACCAGTCACAAAAAGGCAAATACTGTGTGATTCTACTTGGTATCTAAAGTAGCCAAATTCATAGACACAGAAAGTGGAAAGGTGGTCCAGAGGTTGGCGGTGGGGTGGGGGTGGGGTGGGGAGAGAGGAGAGTTGTTGTTTAATGGGTATATGGTTTCAGTTTTTCAAGATGAAAAGTTTCTGGACATCTGTTTCACAACAATGTGAATGTACTTAATACTACTAAATTGTACACTTAAAATTAGATAATACAGTAAATTTGATATTGAGGTTTCTTTACCACAATAATAATAAAAAAAATGCAAATACTTTGGAGGTGGTGGCTGAGAGCTGTGTGAAATATTTCCTCTCATGAAATTCAGAACAAAAAAATAATGTGTATTGAATCAATTCTTCTAACAGGTAGATACAGTTACTTTCACTATTGGAATATAAGTTTATTTGGGAAAATGGAATAGGTAAATTTTGAAACAATAAGAGAAAATAATAGTTCAAGGCTAGTTGTCGTGCAACTCCAAAGTTAGGTGTAGGGGGTGATAAATTGCAAGAACCTCGTGGTTTATGGAAAAGCAACAATTTAAAGACATAAAAGGAGTACAGAATAAGGGAAAATGTATGTTTCAAACTTTGGTTTAGGTTCATTGTCTACCAGGGATAGAAAGAATAAATTACGTTTTCCATTCTCCAGCTCTATTCCAAAGAACCTAAACTCAGTTTATTTCTAACTAATATAACTCAACAGTATAAGAGAAACACTTTGGCTAAACTGGTACCCAAATCCTCATTTTTCACATGTTTCTAAAGAAAACTCAATTCCAAGCATGAAAACAAAGCTTTATAAGCTTTATAAGCTTTATAATTCTTTAAGATTAATTTCAGGCCAAATTTATGGATGTATTTCTACTAAAACTTCAATTCAATTCAAAAAACAAGTATTTGGGTAGTTATTATATTTGAACAAATATATACTTCAGAATAAAATGATTTTTAAAATACAGTTAACACTCAATTATGTTAATAATAAAATTTGGTCATAAAAATCATCATTTAAATATTTATCCAAGTATTAAGAGTTTGTTTACACCCTTCTCTACTTATTACCACAAATTTTTTTTTAAAACAGGGAATTAACTTGAATTTACTGTCTTCTTCCTGACCCTGCCTTTAAACATAGACATTAATGAATTGTGAAATGGGCATGGTGATCAGAAAAGAATGAGTGGAATGGACATGAGTGCAAAATGGGTATAAAATGGGAAAAAGATATGACTTCAATGGTTTTAACAGTTTCAGATTCCTTACCTGGAAACCATTGCCTTGATGACATCTTGTTTAGAGTGAAATAGATCAAAACCCAAATTTATTACACTCTTAAAAATTAGCATTCAGTCACTAATGAAATAATTTTAAGGTTAATAACTGGAAAGTATATGAAGTAAAATATCTTCCTAAAATGTTCTCTGAGAATTATTTTACTATAACATTTTTCAAGTGAAATTAGTACTTGAGCAACAGAAAATACACAATAAAAGCACAAGTCACATGGAGAGTATAACATTCCAACTCAACAACTGAGCTTGCTATTTGACTTGAAATGCCTAATTTACATTAATAGTGCTTTGCCAATTTAACATGCTGATTGGTTTGGTAATCATTTTAATTGAACTTTTTTAAGATTTAAGAATATTAAATAATTTAAATAATCAAACAATTTTAATTTTTACTTTGAATCTGTTTATTTGATAGGAAATGTGAAAATGTGTTTTTAAAATCTCAAATGCCTGTTGTTGGCTATAAACACCAATCAAGTATATTTTGTACTTTATGACAGCAATATTTGAAAGTGGTTCTAGTTCTAATGTTAAACCTAGTTTTGTGAGGAGCCACACAGAGGAAAGGAATTAAAAGTCAAAAGGTATAACCTGAGACTCCAACCTTGAGAAGGTGTTCCTGGCATAGTGCATGATACTGTCAAAATCATATCTTTCTCCAAGCGAGTTCACTTCTCCAGGCTCCATCTTCAGAAAATTGTACTCTTGACCTAAGAATTAGGCACAGAAAACACTTCAGAAGCCTCTTAACAGACAGAAAAGAGAACAGAAGAGCCCTTCCTGCCTCTATCTGCTCTCTACCAAATGCTGATCGCTGATTTTCATGACGTTGTATTTACACACTAACACCCAGGTACTTGCAAAAGGGTACATCCAGTGCCACTGCTTGCACTTGAATACCATCCTGAAAGAGTAATATTGAATTTCATTAATAAGTTAATTTTGGCAAAAAGGTAGATTACCAAAAGCATGCTTTGGATTTGTTTTCTTTGTATACTCTTTCACCTTCTCTAAATATTTGTTCCTTTAAAACTACTGTTTTTTTTTTTTTTTAACAATATTGTGATTATAAAAAGTTACATTTTTACTTAATAAGTTTCCCACCTTTCTCTTATGACTATATTTGCCAAGACCCCCCCAAACAAACTTCCTATTTGTGTTAGAGTCTATGAAACACTGGGAAAAATATAAAAACTATATTTGTATGTACACAGAACATTGCAGGCGTTTGCTATGTGACTTTGTCACTAAAGATAAAACCACAGCAACTGAAACAAGATTCTCTTTGATGAAAAGGAGACTCTACTTGGAGGGCTTTTTTGGTCAAGAGAATATGCTTCAGAACTTACTTTTTCATTTTTTACTTTTCACGACTGCTATTTTAACTTCTGGACATCTTCATGTTAATAGATTTCTCAACTGCCTGTTTGTATCTGTATTGTAATATTATTTCTTGAAATTTGAAAATAACATAGTGTTAAATGTGTAGATCTACATCAATGGTTCCAGAGGCAGAGTATTTCCTCAGATAGAGTTTAGGTTTCAGTGATTCATTTTTCACAATTTCAGCAGCCAAAGATGGTTGCTTTTATAGCTCATTTTGAAACATCAAAGTGTAAAGTTGAGTTATTAGGTTTCCAAATTCAAGGCTGGGGTTCAAAAAAGAACTATTATTGTACAACACTTATGTAACTATTTTAATTTTATTCCAACTGCCGTATTACTACTGAATATAAAAATATTACATTAAAAATTTCCCAAAAGGCAATAAAAAAACTGAGTGATGCCACAGAGTATAATATCTTTCCTACATGTGATAAGGAAGTCTGATATACTCACTTGAGCATTAAAGATAAAACAATCAGCCTGAAGTTACAGAACCCAAGTCCCAGAGTAAAGTGTTTCAGTCCACCTTACAATGAATTCACACAATAAATAGTTTTCAATGAACTAACTACACCATATAGTGAAATACATGTTCCACAAATCTCTGGTTTGTCTGTCTGTATTACAACTATTCTCGGGAAATACCCTGCATTATCTTCAACCTTTGATAGAAGTAACTGTTAAAAACTCTGTTCTTCATGAAACATGGTAAGTATATTTTAGTACAACCAATTCTAAGGTGAGACTTTTGTAAAGTTGTGGAGCTGATTTTTTAATATTAATCTATAACCCACTGGAGATTTCAAATTTCAAGCACAATATGTGAGTATACTCTCTAATTAAAGCAAACTGTTTCATAAAAATTTCTGAAAGTGGAACACGAAGCAACTTCAGTAATACATTTTGATGTATATAACTGAGCAGTTACCATGTATGTGAAAGTGTTTTGTGCTAGTTAAAAAGAACACAGCCATACTTGGTCTAAATAAAGAAAATCAGACATTTCATAACAGAAGAGAAGAGGATCAGAGATACAGAGCACCAGTGGAACTCACCCTAAACAATTTTTTTAAAAATGACAACCTCCTTCTTGAAGGCATGTTCTAAAGTGGATTAAAGTAATCCAATCTTTGTACCAAATTGGCTCCTATCATAGTCACTAATTTTGCATATAAATGCAGCTAAAGTCCACACTTATTAGACGTTGCCCTAGAATAACACTTGATCTAAAATTTGTGAGCCAAAGTAAGTCACAAATTTGCTCAATATTATTCTCCAACATGAATTTTTCATACTAGAATTACCTTGCTATAGTACAGTCGGCCTTCAGTATCTGCAGGGGACTGGTTCCAGGAAGCCCTTGGATACCAAAATCTGTGGATGTTTAAGTCCCTTATATAAAATGGTTTAGTACAATGAATAAGAAATTTCAGTTCAAAGGTTGGTTGAATCCACGGATGCAAAACCCTATGAATATGGAGGGTCAACTGTCCATACATACAAATGATTGCAAGTGAGTGAGAAAAGTGAAAATAATCATATGTTGAGAATATCGTTGAATCCAAGCAAGGTATGACAAAATGTGCATGGAGTTCCAAATACTGAGGACATCTCATGCAATAAATTGTTGTATTCTATTAGATTGAATGTTGACTCAAAATATGAGTCAACATTATGAGTCATATTGACTCAAAAATATGAAAAGCCATAAATGGTTTAGCACTGTGTTAAGTATTATACATTTACATACTATTTATACATTTCTGCTTGTTTTAGCTACATAAATTTATGTTGAACCAGAGTCCTATTTTTAAGAGCAAGAATCATTCTTGGAAGTTACTTCCTTTATAAGTTATTTTGTCCACATAATAGAGGAAATTTAGTAACTGTGGTTGATTGAAAACTTTTCATTTAATTGGTAGTTGGAGTAATTTTCAGAAATATTATTTTCTCTTTGTCTCCCAATGATATAAAGTATAAGATGAACCTTGATAGCTGGTCAGGCATTAGAGTCTTCTATATTGGGAGTATAGATGTTATTTACTTCTCTTTCAACACTACAGATTACTTCTTTATTCTTGAAGTGATCTCTTCCCTGTAACATCACATTCATTGATTTTTCTCCTACTTCTTAGACCAAACTTTCTTAATCTTTTGAGAGATATTCTACAAAATGTTGCTTAAATATTGGTGTTCCCCATATTCTACCCACAATCTTATTTTCTTCTTCCTCCAACATTTTCCTAGACAGTCAAATCCACTAACAAATTTCTATCTCTAGATATCTTAAAGTCTAGACTCACCTTTCCTTTGTCTACTAAATATCTCCACTTGGACCATCTAAAGGCTTCTCAAACTCAAGGATATGCTAAATGAAATTATTTGTCTTTCTTCCTCTTAAAAATATGTTGCTTTATCCACATTTCTTACTTCATTTGATGGTGCCACCATTCATCCTGTTGCCTAAAAATAAAATCTTGAAGATTTGCTTTCACATGATGTTCCTCTTAAAATATTTTTGAAAGATTATTCCTCTCCTTCTTCTTGGCCTACACCACCCTAACTGAGGACTTAGTCACCTCTTATAAACGATTTATTTAAGTTTCTAATAGGTTTCCCTGATGTCACGTTCATCCTCCCCACCCCCATATCCCCATTCTCAGTTAATAATCCCTACAGCTGAAAGAATTCTTTTTTTAAATCTGAACTTGCTCTGCTTTCAATCCTTTGATTATTCTCCAGTAGCTAGAGGATAAAATCTAAATTTCTTAGCTTCAGATAGAAAATCCCTATGATCTAATCTCCCTTGGTAATTACCAACTAATCTCTCACTTGTAACTTACCATGCAGCCATTTGGGCAAATAAAAATGATTTAATTATCTGTAATTGTAGCTTTGATCATGATGCTTTTTTTTTTCCAGTTAGAAATTCCATCACTCTTCTGGGCACTTAGAACCCCTTTACTTCTAAATTTCAGTTCCTTTGTGGCGTCTCCCTTGACTCGCAAGGCACATTTTGTCACACCTTGCTTGGACTGGGCTGTGTTCTCAATATAACACTATTCTCACTCGCTTGCAGTCGTTTGTATACATGGATATACATACACTAAGCTCTGTAATTTTCATGAAGTATCTCTAACATCTAATAGTGCCTCAATAAATAACTGGCAGCAAATATGCTATGAACAAATAAATAGAGCAACGCTGTTAATCACAGGAAATTCTAAGGAATTAAATGTTTGTAACTTAAAACTGGCCATGATAAGGAAATAAGGACACATTTCTACTTTGCTTCTGCTAGAAATACACACAACTTTCTAAGACAATTCTAAACAACAGGATTTTTCTTCTGGCAATTGAGATGTACTTATCTTTATGAATTATGAAAGGTAAAACAAATGAAAAACTAAATGAGGTGATTATCACACATCAACTGTCAGAGAAAATTAAATTTTAATTATATATTAACTATTGAACTACTGAAACTATTGAAAACATTCTTAAGAATTTGTCTTTAGTATAGTTAAAGGGAAATCTCAAGAAAATATTTGGACTATCCTGGAAATGACTCACTTCCCTGGAATTTTCTCCAGAACTTGTCCCTGGTATAATATAGATTTGTATGGTAGCAGCACATTTTGTGGCAAACCCTGGACCCTTTTTAAATGCCAACAACATAAATTATAGAATTAAGTATAGAAAATACTTTTTAAAAATTTATTAATATTAAGTTATGTTTTAATAGCCTACACCCATTCTTGGAAAGCACCGAAGTTTGGATATAAAATAGCTAAATCTTAAGAAAAAAAGCAAGCCTAAAAAATGCATAAGATCATTTGATCTGCAGGAAAAAATTAACACCATAGCAGCTATTTTTAAATCAAACAAAATGTTGATCTACAATATCAACAAAATCAGTTCACAGTTTTTAAGAAGTTAAATGATAAATAGTATAATACATTTAAAAGATATTTAGTCAACCTTAAACCCAACACATTCTGAAGCCTCTCACCTGGCTGGATGTTTTCTCTTATGATAGTTACATGATTATCTCGATCTGGTCGTGTGTGTTCATGCCAAAAACCTATCACATGGCCCAATTCATGAACAACAATTCCAAATTTATCACAGTTCTTGCCAATAGAGATCGCCTGAGGTCCATTTCCACGCCGACCTACATAGGAGCAGCATCTGGAATAAAGTAGAAAGTGCAGATGGTGGTGGACAGGGAGACGCTGAGTGAATTACAGTAGGGTGAAACTTTTGTAAAAATTTGTCATGAACTGTAAAGTCCAACACATTCAGAGGCAGAACAATTTTTCATTAATAAATATTTCATTAATAAAAATTTCTAGTAATCCTGGTAGATTTATGTACGAGTCCCCAAATAATCTATTGAAGTGCCTTTGTACTAATTCATATATTAGAAGATGTGCCTTAAATAATTTTTAGGAGTATTCAGAAGATAAATCAGAAAATAAAATACTTATGATGATGATTAATGGCTATTATACATATAGTTAAACTTAAGACATCAACTCACATGTATTTCTAATACAATTTTTTATCCTCCAGACCCATTTAGGTAACTACTTTGTCAATATGGTTATCTAACAATAATCCATTATTTCAGTATTAAAAATAAAAACAAAGTTTATTTTTCCTCTTTGAGACAAACAATTAACTTTATGAGAAATGTTGGTTAATTAAAAAAGGAATTACTTTTCCTTTTCATGGGAGAATTTTTTTAAAGAAGAGAACTTTTAAGAGAAGTCAATCGAGGAAAATTAGTTTCAAAAGGTGAATTATCTAGGGTTAATGGTTGACTGGTGAAGGAAAATCAACAACTGGTAGAATTATGAGACTGTGTCAAATGGTCAGGCAAATGTTTAGTGTGATAGTCCATTTCACCTTCTGAAAGAATCTCTTGGACTTTCAGAATGCGAACCATGCAGAGCATCTTCCTGCAAATTTTCTTCAATTTATTGATATTTATACATATTCAAATAGTGATGCTTTTCTACCCAAAATATAGATATTCCATTTATTCATATTGTGTGTGTGTGCATGTGTGTCAGTGTGCATGAGAGAGTGTGCACACACATGCAAGAGTGGACACATAGGAACACACTTTAAAATAAGCTTTAAATGGTATAATAATATGGTAACTACAATCATAGTTATAAATAAAATTACACTTAAAACTTCAAAATTTAGGGTTTACATTAATATAGCTTATCTAAGGGCCACCCCTCTAGACAGCAATAGAGGGCAGTAAATAACTGGTCTTGAATAGATGGGAATCATAATGTGCTGGACACTGAACACCTTTTCTAATTTATTAAGTTAAAAGAAGAAATTGCCCAAAATTAATTGCCCAAATTTTTAAAATGCATTTCACTAATTTCACTTTTCAGAGTAAGCACATTTGTCATTCCAATTATTTCTGTAGGCTTTAAATGCCAGCTAGAAGAAGTAATTCAACTTATTATTTATGAATATATATATGAATTTATAATTTATTTATAACAGTTAATTAAGCTTAATAAATCAATAAAAGAAAGAAAAGTGAAGTAACTGGTAGGGAAAAAAATCAGGGAATTGTATTTTTGCTCTCAGGTAGATTTTTTTTTACCAAGACTTTTAAATTTATACATATGTAGTTATTTATTACATACTGAAATAGTAAAGTATTAGGTGTAGCAAAACTCAAAATTTGCAAATTTTGGAGAGATTTAAACTGAAATATTTGCTACCATAAAGCAATAGTGATGAAAGTGAAATATCTGAGGATTATACAGCAACTAAATTACCCACACTGAATCATTCTAGCTGGTTATATTCAGAGGAAAAACTACTTTGCAAATCAAAATCCAGGAGATAGTCAAGGAATGTGGTTGATTCTTTTAATCGAAAACACCTTTTATTAGCATAATTTTACCTATAACAATTTCCAATAAATAAGATGGGGTTTCATAATGGAAAGCAAAAATACGTTTCACACTGGCTTTTACAATGGTCCTGTGAAGAAAAATGTGGTGGTTTGATCTCTGACATACTACAGGTCCAGGAACGGAAGAATTTTAGATGCTCAAATGACTAAATAGCTAAATATATGCACATACAATTATGTATGGAATGACAGGTTAATATGCACAGTTTATTTTTAATATGAACAGTTTATAAAAACATGGTTTTAACATGTCTGAGTTTCTTTCTAATTCCATCCAGGTTTGATGCCATTTTCTTGTACATGGCTTTTGATTTTCTGTTTCAAATTTGAGTGCTGCTTTTAAAGCTTGGCCATTATAAGCCCTACCTGTCCTCTCAAGAAAATCTTTTACTAATTTTAGAGAAGCCTCACTAAGCCACAGAGAGCAAGAAGGTAATCCAAAACCCACTATTTCCTACTTTGGCCTCGGATTGGTGGAGCAAAGCCTATACGCACAAAGAGAGTTGCCTGTAAGCTTTATGCCCTCCTCACAGCAGTCTTTTCTCAGCATAAAGATATGTTTTAAATGTAAACTCAGATTACTCCACTTCTTTACTCAATATTCTCCAATGACTATGTCGTAAATTGTGTCAATATTCAAAAGTATTCATTACCCCTCTCTGGGAGATAATTATACATCCCTACCCTACTGATGCTGGGTTTAGTCATGTGACTTGCTCTGGACAATGTCATGTGAGCAAAAAATGTGTCATTTCTGGAGAAAATCTTTAAGAGCAAATATGGTTGACCATATTGTTTCTATTCTTTCTGCTACAAGTGCAAGGTTCCAAAAAGAGGCTTCTCCATCAGACTGGACACCATAGTGATGACTCTGGAGTGAGCTACAGCTAACCAGTGGCAGATATACAGTAAAAGTAAGGAGTAAGTGTTTGTTGCTCTTGCTCCTGGGATTTGGGAGTTGTTTGTTACCACGTCATAAATTGCCTTAGCTGACTGATACAGGCTATTTTGCTCAGAGGAAAATCAAAGTACTTATAAAAAAACTATAAGATCTTACACAATCTTCACACACAAATATCTTACCATATAGATCTCATCTCTTATTATCATCCCTGTCACTCCACTCGAGCCATGAAGTTTCCTTGTTGTGCCCTGAGCATGCAGACATACCCTTGCCTCAGAGCCTTTTTACTGTCTATTTTCTCTGTCAAGAACTCTGTTTCCCAGATATACATATGGCTTGTTTCCTCCTCTCTTTCAAGTTCTGTGCAAATGTCCTTCCATCCCACTTACACTACTTTCCTTTTTGTCCTAGAATTTATTGTCTATTAATACATTTTATATTTCATTTATCTTTGCAGGGTTTTTGCCTCCCCACCTAGAATGTAAGCTTTTGGTGGGCAGAAAGTGTACCTGTTTTGCTCATGCTATAATGCTAGCTCCTAGAATACAGCCTGGTACACAATAGAACTCAATAGATACAGAGAACATATTGGTGGTTGCCAGAGGTGGGGGCTAAGGGTGGGTGAAATGGATGAAAGGGGGTCAAAATGTACAGACTTCCAGTAACACAATAAGTAATTTCTGAGACTGTAATGTGAAGCATGGTGACTAAAGTTAACAATACCATATCATATATTTGAAAGTTGCTAAGAGAGTAGATCTCAAAAGTTCTCATCACAAGAAAAAAGAAAAACATGTAACTAAGTATGATGATGGATGTTAACTAAACTTATTATGGTGATCACTTCACAATATATACAAGTCTAAAATCATCATGTTATACACCTAAAACAGTATGTTATATGTCAATTATATCTCAATAAAACTGGAAATATTTTGAAAAATAAAAAGTTAAAAATTTTAATAAATAAGCACTTATTGAAAGAACAGATCTCCTAAGTGCAGGACAGAGCTAAGACTCTAGTAATTAGCAGAAAGCATCCAAAGAAGTGGTGGAAATGCTCAAGGTGAGGGGTTCAACATGCTCTTTCTGAGACTCCTCCTTCAGCCTGGCTCTCCACTTTTTCTATTATTATAATTCTATAGATTCCTTTAAAAAACTATTTTTTCTGCTTAAGTTAGCCAGTCTCTGTTGCTTGAGAACAAGAATCCTGGCTAGCACACTTCCTCTGCCTAACTATAACATCCTTGCAGAGAGAAAACAACTTACATTCAATTTTATAGTCCCCAAAGTTAGTACAGTAAGTGGTACAAAATGGGAATTCAACAGGAAAGGATGAATAAGTGACTACTGTTACAGTCTGAATAATCAAACTGACCAAAGTTAAATACAATTACAGCATATGAAATCTAGAAAATAAGAAAATAAGTTAACTCTACGTTTGTTTGTTTGATTGTTTTTTGGCAATCATTAAAAATCAGCATATAATAGATGAAGGTAATAAATTCAGTTACATAAATCTCTGACTTACAAAGAATAAAATCAAACAACTTCTATTATAAAATGGTCTCACATTTTGCTGTTTATAATTAATAATCTTGTAAAATAAATAAATGCCACTGAAGCTAATAGACATTCATTGAAAAATATGTATAGCTCAGTTCAAACCTTTTGTCAATATAGAGGGTTAAAGCCTATGTCCACTGCAGATGAAGCAAAGATATCATATACCTAAAAACATGCATACAGATATATATAAACATAATGTACGATTATAATGCAACTTAAAAATAGGAAATACACTAGAGCTAAATGGCAAAAAGGTCTGATTTCTACTTTTTGCTTTTTAAAATTTTATTATTTTCCCACCTATCAAAGGCCTGATATGGAATTAGACACCCACTAAATATTTATTGAATAAAAATTGACTGTAGCAGAATAAGATGGGAAATATAATGCTCTAAATGATATAGGTGATTCCATATTTAATAATTCCTCCCATAAGTATGGAGATTATTTTAGCTTTTATTTTTAAAAATTGCAAGAGCTACAAGTTGTCTGACTTAGTGGGTAAACTCAATGAAAGTGATGACAGTGATAAGAAGTAAGACACATTTGCCTTCTAGATTAAAGCTAGAAACAGAACTAATAAATGTTGCCATCCATATCAATGGCACCACCTTACAGGTTCTCCATATTCTATGGATATTTACACTAGGTATTGCTAAATGTGATGCATTATATGCCGCAGCTCTTATAGGAAAAAAGACCCAATGCTAAATCCAATAGAGTGTTAAATGTTTGACTCAAAATATATCTTATTGCAGATGGCCTTCATTATTTTGTGTAATACCAACTGTCAAACTCTTTAATAATTTAAATTGACTTTTATGAGCTATAAATGCAGCATTATCATAGCAAGAATGATGAAATAACCACAATTTCATGAAATTGTGGCCAATAACGGTAATTTAAAATGAAATTTAGAAGTCACAAAATGATTAGAATGATTAGCAGGCCAATGATCAAATTTTATAAAAAGTATCATCCTTCCTATCACTGAAAAAATAATACAGGGCAAACTTTGAACTGGAAAATGAGCACCAAAACAAATCACCAAAATGCAACATTACTACTATAACAGTCACAAATAAACTCAAGAGTCTAATTTCAGGAATGTAACTACAGATTTAAGTATCTTGGTGAAAGTCATAACTTCAGTTTTCACATCTCTAAATTGATGAAGTACATGTTCTTCAAACCCCCTTTGAATTCTTACATTTTTTAATCTCAGGATTACACACAATGTACTTTAGCTGACATGTAAATTGTTGGTACTTTCCTAATCACCTACCTATAAAGCCATGTGCTGTGTGTCATGAGGGACACAGAGGTAAGTTCCCTGCCCTCATCGTTGATGAAGGTAGACATTTGAACCAACAGTGGAAATGGAGCTATTATAGCTGTTGTAGAGCAAAGTCCCACTGCAGGCAGCTCAAAAATGGTTGAGCATGAAATATGTGAAAGATTTCCACTGATGAAAATGGAAAGTAAAGGCATTCAAGCAACTAAAACATCACAAAAACAAACATGAAAGAATGATAGTGAATGGGGAAAAATAGTTTAGCAGTATAAAACAAGTGAAATGGAAAACTTTGAAAAGAACCAAATTAATAAAAGAAAATGAGTATAAATATGAATTTGTTACAAACAGAATTTGAGCAATAAAATAATAAGTGATTGGTGCTTTGGATGTATTTACAGAATTGAAGGGTGGGTAAAGAAAAGATGTATTGATTTGAATACATTATATATTTAGAAATATGTAATCTGAGCTATATCCACTCCTATTAGATAATCAGAAGGAAGGAAGGACACTCTAGATTTGGACCATAAAAGGTCCTTAATATTTAAAAATATTAAATACATATAAAGAATTAGGAGGGACTTCAAATGTAACCAAAACTTAGCAAGAGTAAGTAATTAGAGTAATTTAGAAGAAAACATTGCTTAAATAAGTCATAGCTAAAAAAATCATGGTACTATCAAAATATATAGAAAAATAATAATGTATAATTTTTCCTAATGTCACTTAAGTAGGGCCAAAATTAAAACTCATTACTTTGTAAGTTAAGTTAAATGTTCTAGGAAAATATGGTAGAACAAAGCCAGATGATGTAATGCCCCCAATACCTAGTGAAATATATACTTCCTCCACCCTGAAAATATGTGTCATTAGGGCATGAACTATTTCCTCCAAAGGAATTATGCATTTATTTTTACTTCTCTATGTGAACTATAATAGAGGGTATTCAAATACTTACAGTTGATTAGAGATAATTCCTCTTTATAGAAGAATTTCAGCTAATAAATGTAGAAGGAATAAAAGAAAAGAACAACATGAGAAAATGACTATTCTGCAATGACGGGAACTTACAATTGAGGGACCTGGCTGTCACCATTTGAATCCACTGATCAATCACAGTATCACTAAAGTGGTAGGTCCAGGCATATGTGCCTCTTGATGTGATGCAGTGTAAAGTAGACAGCACACCCTATCAAGTATTCTTAGCAAACAAACAAACAAAAATGGAAACAATTTAAATACTCAAATACTTAAATATAAGTTCCAATTAACTGGAAATATAGGGAGAAAAAATTTGAAAGTTTTCACAATGAAAAGTCTTTTAAAGTACACAGCATTGCTTGGAGAACTGCTGTTACTGTAACTTGGCTAGATTATGGGATTTGTGGAGAGAAGTGGTGGCAGCAGAAGCAGCAGATGGAAGCTGTGGTAAGTTCATGGCATTCCTTAAATGTTACATCCAAGCATCTAGGTTTTATTCTCAAGCTAGCATTTCCCAGAATGTGTTCTGGAATACTGATATACATTCTTCACTGTTAACAGGGTGAGATGGGTGTTCCCTTTTTAAAGAAAGTTTAGGGAACACTGTATTCTATATTTCTTTCAATTGGTTGAATATTAGTAAGGTGTAGCACACTGCTTGTAGAAATACCTATTGAAATTTAACACAGCATTTTCACAACTTATGGAATAGTTTATTTTGAAGAGAGTATTGTTATCCTGTAAGAAGCAAATCTAGAAAATATCACTGTAGGAGGAAACACTGAGGAATCTCAATAAGTGTAGTGTTTTGCTCTGAAGAGTATTTTTTGAAGATAATTCTAGTGGCAGTGAATTGGTGAGGCAAGACTGGAAAGCAGCTGGAATACAGCTGGTGTGAGAGGACAAAGACATGAACGGACCAAGGGACTGACATGGGATAAAAGTGGAAACCATAAGACATAGTGGATATCAACAGAAATGCATTGTTTCTGTTGAAATCACTAAAAAATCCATCACTAAAAACAATACTGAGGTTTCTAACTCAGGTTAGTGGGATGTTGGCAATGCCACCATATAGTTAGAACAGAAGGGAAGGCAGCTGTGGTGGTGGAGGATGCACAGAGGTCTGTGATCAAAGAATATATTTATTTAATATATAATATTCTCTTATGTAAAATTCATACTTTCTCATGGGCAAAATACTCAGCAAATATTAAAAAGTGATTCTTACCTATGGATTTTTTTTTCCCTTCTAAATTTACTTAAGTCATTCCCTGGTTCTACTTACCCACAAGGCCTATATGTGAATACAATGTAACTCTCTTCATCCCCTCTTTCAATGAAAGTCACGCATGTGTGCTTTTCCCAGTGCCTCATGGCCTGCTTGAACATGGCTCGCTGGCTGCCTGGAAAAATGGCATGACATTAATAAAACAATGGGCTCTTCCATCCCAGGTCTGGCTGCACAGGTCAGACACCACCTCTATCATCAACCAAAGAATACTAGCTCCAAGCACTGCAGTGAGCCACTCTTGAGAGTGGGCACTGCCTTCATAATCAGTAGGCTTGAGCTTACTGTCTCTACAAGTATGTGTGTACAAGGCTCCGTGAACAAGACATACATTATTCCTGTCAGCTGAAATCAGCTTCCAGATTTAATAGGTACATTTGAAATTCAATTTAAAAACCAGAATAGTTCTTTAGATTCTTAGAACTCAAGACTAAATGTATTTTTAAATTTCAAGACACCCTAACTGACAACTCAGGTGAATGGAATATTTCTCGTGTTTCATTTAATACTATGTTTTATATGTTAGTATTCTTTAAAAATATACACTTAATCTATATGATAATTATTAATTCTTTATCAAAATAGACCCTCTGGGAATATCTTACCAGTGAAGTTGCCTCCTATAATGTAAGGAATAACACCTCCAGGCCATACTCTTTCAGTTCTTGATGTAGCAGCTCTGGGAACTCGATTTTTCTCATTTTGCCCTGAGAATTTTAGAGGTACTTTTCCCTTAACTGTGTTGTTTTGCTCCAAGCCTGCAGTGACATTTAAAACATTCTGTGAAACAGAAGTCCTTGGTCAGAGAATCATTTACCTCTTAAAGGACAAGGTGAAATGTCTTATTTACACATTTATATAAATATGCCTGAAGTCAAAATGCATTAAAGAAAAACTTCATTTATATTACATACTTGAAAAAAGTGTTAAAATATTTAAGTAGTTCCTGTCAAAATACTATTTCCTAATGCTCTATGAACAAATTTTGATGAATTTGCATACAACAGCCCACAGTGGACAGAAGTCAGGTAGACTTTGTAAGCCACAGAAAAATTCTTTTCTTTTCTACTTTACTAGAACACTAAGAAATTCACCACTAGAATTAAAAAGACATTGTTTAAAAAGCCCTATGATGTTCAAAACCTTTCTTACTCCTGCTAAATCCCTAGTCCTTTAAATCAGAATTGATATTCTGTAGTACAGCTTAAAATTGTGAATATTACACTGTAGAGATAGTAAATGAAATAGAATAAGACAGATATGGTCTCAGATTCTGGGACAATGGGCTATCTCTATTTCAATTTCCTCAGGATTCATATCCACACAACAGAAAAGATTTAGAGAGCAGTACACAAGGTGAACAGGCCAACATAAAATGCAGTCTATTGTGGAAGAGCTTTCAAGTCTGCAGTCACTGACTTTTCTTGGTGACCCTTCATAATTTTTTTGTTACTGTTTTATTTTTCCTACATTCTCATGATTATTTTTTCTTATTTACATATCATTGTTGATACAAATAGTTTACCACTTACATACACTTCAGACACAACGAACACTGAATGTATGCGCCCTATGCCTGTGTTCCTAACATGTCTAATTTTTTAATATCCTGGAGCAAAGTATCTTCACTTTGGAAAATTAATCCTTAAAAGTAGGCACTTTAAAATATTTAATTAGTATTAATCAATTGAAGAGATGTTAGGATATGAACTTTGAACAGAAGACTTGAAAAAGAAACTCTAAAATCTACAAATAGTGATTAATAAATTCAATACTTTAAATATTAACTAATCATTAAGCCAGAAGGCAGTTTCTCTGAATGTTTTCCTATATATATTTTTGGAAGGGTAAAAAATATTTTCAATTATTTTTTAATCTAATTAATCAGTTTGACAATTTACTTTAAGTGGATTTTATTTCAAAAGAAACAGCCATGATATTCTTCCATTTGACTAAAACTGATGTAGCTCCATGCTTGATAAAAATACCAATCTACTGGAAATAAATACCAACAATAAAATAAACACCTAATACATTTTTTTATTAAAGAGAAGCTGAAAATAAGCTAAAATATTTCAAATGTCCCCAATTAAATTCTAAAAAACTTACGTTGGATATCAACTAACAAAATAACAATGAATAAAGGACTCTTTCTCAGCATATATCCTTTCCATAATTTGCAGCTTAATGGCAAACAGAACTGCTATGAGTATAATATTCACTGTACATCAAGTGTCTGAAACTTTAAACATTGATATACCAGAGCCAATTCTTCTTATCCTGTCTATAAGTTGGTAGAGGGCCCCTCGTTTCTTTGACATACCATGGTCTCCAAATCCACCTTAAAGAGTAAAAGAAAATAGTAAGTTAACTTCACTGTAAATTAAAGTTCTTGTAAATAAGCAATAATAATAGGCTACATTGATTTCTCTTTGGACATCTCTTTTTATGTGGTCTTAAAGTAATGAATACCCATAAATCTTGGAAGAGGGTAAAAATTCTACAATAACAAATTTTAGTAACTAAAACTAAGGGGGTAAGAGAAATTAAGAGAGCAATCTAAATGACTTTATTTGGACATCATGGCAATTGAGTCATCTATTGATAATCTGAAACATTTTTCTTCACTGTGACCTTGACATCACATAGTATTATATAGGATGACAGCAAGTTGTTCTGCCCTGTTGAGTGCATTCCAGCTATTTTCCCAATACAAACTAAATATTTTCAGATGGCAAACCAGCAAATGGAAATAAAAACGTTAGAAGAGCATAGGTATGTAAATTCTCAATGCAACAGGGAAAAAAAGCAAGTGTATAGTGCAACTTTTGCCCCAAAGCTTGGATAAATTTTGAGATATTTCTAATAGCATATGACATTTTATAATGTATTCAAATAAATTTTGAAAATTAGTTTCTATAATTTATAAAAACCAATAACAAAAATTAAAAAAAATTCACAAGGTGAGAATCCAAAAGGATGTCCAGCTGCAAAATACATTGTTATGTTATGCAATTTGCAAAATTTATAAAGGGGATATAAAGAATTTTATAGCTCAAAATGTAGAGGAGAGGGTGACGTAAGGAAATATGTCTTCTTGCAATTTTAAGAACAAAGTCATATCAGAAAACAGATCATTTGACGAAAATCCAAATCTTCTGATTCTCATTCCAGGGCTTTAACAAAATGCTCTCCCAGTTTTATCTCCTATTTTGCCTTCTCCTTGAATCTTTGATAGAAAAATACAAAGAGGTATCACTGAGCAAACAATTAATTTGATCACTAATGATATCAGAACAAGTGGTTCATGAACCTGTGGGCTAAGACAATGAAAGAGGACCAGAAATTCATGCAAACCACAAACTGTTCTTGCATGGAAATAGTTTGAACTATTTCCTTCCAATATTTTTTCCCCTTTGAAATTAATACTGAAACTTAATTACCTAGATTGAAGCTAATAACAAACAAAAACAATAATAAAAATTATTAATATATAAGCCTCTTATAGGAAATATCTATTAAGTCCTTATAAGGCAAATAAGTTAGAGTGCTTGTTCACTAATAATCTGCTTAATTATGTGAATTACATGGTCACATTTTTGCTGTGCCCCTTGAGAAAAATTTTTGAAATTTTTTCATTGAATATTTTAGAAAGATGAGGTAATACTTAAATGCATTCATTCCTAAGCAGTTACAACAAACATTTTTAAATGATAGTAAAAATGTATTTGAAATGACCATTACCTAACAATTATATTGCATATTAGGTAGGTCTGAAACACATATAAAATATGTATAGAAGGAGGCTAATTATGAGGAAAAAAGAAATATCTTAGTTAATATTAAGGTAATTATAAGCATAAGAATAATTATAGGCTAGGAAAAACATTTCAAGACTCTCAAAATCAATAATGTTTTAATAATTTTGAATAATTTTTATAGCAATATAAATAAAATTCTGTGTAGATAGTTCATTAAAATAGAAAAAAGGAAAATTCATAGTATGTGTTTATTTCTCATATATTCTAAAATTTTTAAAATAAAAATATACAAACCTAATAAATATTTATGAGAAAGACAATACATTTTGAAATAAGAAAATAAATATAGTCAATTCAGCACAAACTAACAAGAAAGGGAAAAGTTAGAGTAAGAAAAAACTAAAATATAGAATTCTTTATGATGCTTGAAATTCAACTGAATAGTATAAATTACTTTGAAACATGTACCTTTCACATATATATTTACAATATGATTTTTATAATTGATAGTATAATTGTTTTATGCTATTTATCTAAATAATGATATTTTATTTCCAAATGTTACTATTTCAGAGCTTAACTATAAATGAAATGACAAAATTACATAGTATTAAAATGTTCTGAATCACAGAAAATGAATGTCTCCAGTACAAAGAGAGGACAATGGGTTAAATAAATGACCTGAATAAAGCTTGAATCTAATGAAAATCTTAATAAAAATTGAGAATGTAATGTGATAAATTTAAGATTTTGCTGAGTTATACCATTGCTCTCTTGTTCCAAATCCATTATCTCTGTGACAGTGTTAAGTGTGAGATAATGGTTGGAGTCTGTCAATAAACATACCTATAGGAATATACTATCTGTGATTACACTGCAAAGCAGTTTCCCTCATATATTTGATGTATGTTTCAGAGAAGACTCACTATAAATAAAAAGGCTAAAGCATATTATTTTTAAGTACTGTATTATTTAAGTTTTATTACCTTACATAAATTTCTTATATGTAATAATATTTTGATTATGTACAATAATGTCTTTATTCTTAAAAGGGCATGTTAACCTATTTAATATTGAAAAGCTATGTTGTTGGTAATTAACTTCAAAATATTTTATACATACTTATACATGTATGCATGCACACACACATACAGAGAGCAAATATGGTAAACTGAACAACTGCTGAATCTTCAAGGTGTATGGGTGTTGCTTGCATTATCCTATCAACTTTTAGATATCTTTGAAACATGTCATAATAAAAAGCTGCGAAAAAGTAAATTGGGCAAAGAGAGATGTTAATTCACAGTAAAAAGTCTTAAGACTAAAATATATTTGTCTGCTAGATACCACAAAGGAACTATATGTTTTATTTTCCATAGAATACAAGAAGAAAGTAAAAATAGCATTGGACAGAAGGAGAGATTCAATGAAATCAAAAAGCATGACACTGAATAAATGTTTTAGCTATAACTACAAAAAGAAATTTTACATTTTTAACCTTGCAATTTTTCTCCAAAATAAAATACAGAATAAAAATTGTATCAAGATAATATAAAATAATTTTTAAATTTTAGTACAGATATTTTAAAATGAGGACCCAAATGTCTTTTAAAATATTACAAGTCTCATATAGGCATAATTCAAATATGTTCAAACAGTTGAAATTGAAATTTTCTTCCAGGTTTTCACAAAAATTATAAAAATAGATAGATAATTTTTCTAAATAAGTTTGTATATAATTACTCTAAGAATAATTTACTTTTTGCATCTCAATATCCAAATAGGAGGCAACTGAATATAATGTTCAAGACTATGAAATTTAACCTTCCTCAGAATTGAATTTTGGTCCTGACTCAGTCATTTCCTGGCTATGTGACAATAAGAAAACTACATAACCTTGTAAATCTCCATCTCCTCACTTGTAAATCACAATAAGCAGCTACCTTCATGGGGTCATTATGAGGATTCAAAGAGTTAACACCTGCAAAGTACTTAAACCAGGCCCGGTACATGGTACATGGTAAACACTACAACATCTTTGTTAAATACATTAATTAATAAAATTAAAACTATGAATAAAACTTAAATTTCTAAATAGGCTCATTCATATCAAGAAAATCAAAGTGATCACTGGAACATCAAAAATGATCCAAAGAGTATTTTAGCATTTCAAGAGTATATTTTCTTCTAAATGAATGCAAACTGAATCAAATAATCAACTGTACCTGTGGTATGTCCAAATTTTCCAAAGGGGTTCTGTGTAAGGTCAATTGTCCTATCAATTTGAAAGATATTTAAGTCTTCATCATCTAAGGCAATGTCACCCCAAAACACAGCTAAAAAAGAAAATTTCAATTAAAATATAAATTATTTAAGAGCAAAAATCGATGCAAACAAAGCTAATTAGAAAAATATTGCTAAAAAATGTGGAAATGTGGTCCCTAAAGATGTAGAGATATTTCAGAAAGTAAGTGTAACTGAACCTACTGGACCTGTTACAGTGTAATATAAGCCACCTGTGAAAGGACGTGACCCACTTTTTTTACTTTGATGTTTGAGGGGAGAGGGAGAAAGTTATTTCTTTGAATGAAATGGCCTCAGATTTATGGGGTGGGGGTGGGGTTCTAAGGGAAGAAAATTCAGCAATCATGGCTAATTTGCAAATAAATGAAAATCTGATAAGAATGTCTATATTTACAGTGGATGTCTGAGATCAGCAGGTCTTCACTGACAGGTAGAAGAAGAGGTAGTAGCAACTAAACTGTGTGCTATGATAGCTTCATAAAGTGAGGTTCAATTGAGACAAAAGAATATTGTGCTGTTATAACAACTCATTCATCACATTTTTATACAGTTATAATGCACTTTCTCTAAAGATGACATTGCCTCTGAGTCTCTATAAAATGTATAAATAAAGTCAACTTTTATTTAGGCAATGACCAGGTGCTGACCTTTCATCATTAATGACAAATAAGACACTGCCCATATTTTTAGGAGCGTCAAAATCATTACCCTGATCCTGGAAACACTCTATCTTTTATACCCAGCAGTTTATGCTACTTAATAAAGCAAAGCTCTATAAACCATTGTGAATGTATTTAAACCAGTAAGTGAATTCTCTTTTAAGGTCAGAAATATACATTTGCATAACAAAAATGGCCTCCTTGTTTATTTGAGCCCAAAAGTATCCCTTTGTACTATCAGATGTCAAAATATAATAACTTTAGGAAATGTAGCAAATTTAAGAGAGAGAATAAATTAAACATGAAATAGTAAAACATTGACAAATGCCTTGGAAATTCTGGGATATTTGTTTCTTGATACAGGTTTACAAATTTGCTTTTTAAATTTTTTCTTCAGATTTTTCTTCTGCAAAACCAAAAAGGAGGGGAGGAATTTACATTTAAAAATTTAGAGAGAATCGTACTCAATATATTGTAATCACCTATAAGGTAAAAGAATCTGAAAAAGTGTGTATATATATATATATATATATATATATATATATATATATATATATATAACTGTATCACCATGCTGTACACCTGAAACTAACACAACATTGTAAATCAACTATATTTCAATTTAAAAAAGTGAAAAAAATTTAGAAAATGACAAAATCCATCCTTTTCAAATCACTTTTACTAAATTCAAACCTTAATATGTATGAATTTTAGCTATAAAAACTAATTAATAAAATTAGTTTTAAGTCATAAACTTCAATCCTGAAAGCTATACAATGCTTTAGGCTTTGATCAAAGGTTTATCATATAAAATTATATACTTAGTTTAGTTCGCTTATACAAAACTGACATGAGATAAGAAGAGGTTTATTTATGTGTAAATCTAGAAAGGAAGAAAACAGAAATTAGTTCAAGATGCGTTATCAGTTCAACATATGAAAAAATCTTCATTAGAATTAGAATTCGCTCATCAACCCCTCTCTTCTGCCCTACTGTCAATGGAATGGCAGTCTGTAGAAGTTATGCTTACAGTCTTTTGATATCAGGGATGAAGAAGTCTGTAGAAGAGTTAATAGTGCTGACTAAGAAGTTGGTCTTGATGACTGAAATTGAATCCAGATTCTAATCAGTTTCATACACATGCAGCAGAAACTGTTAAGTCTCCACCATCCCTAAAGCCAGACATCCTAACAAATAGATGGCCTACCTAAATAAAAGATCTTCCAATTATATAAAGGCTTGTTCGTTTTCATAAATAAATTTTGCACTCTTTTTTTTTCAAGATTTTTCACTATTCTAAGGTAAATACAAGTTTGCTAGTTATTTAAATCTTCTATCATGTGTATTTACTATGCACATAGTTGTGAGCACTGACTGGCAGTGACTCTCTCAGTCTGCCTCTTCCTTCCCTAGTGCTGGGGGACAGTTAGGGACACTAAAAAAAGTGCTTCTCTTTTATTTTTCCAGGAATCACAGCAAATCTGGTAAAAATGCAGGCTCTGATTTAGTAGGTCTGGGGAGAGGTCTCAGATCTACATTTTTAACAAGCTCCCATTACTACAAATAATTATCATTGTCATTATCTTTATTAGAATCATTTTTTTCTCCAACAATAAATTTTACTTCTCTCTGAATCAGCTGGTTGACTTGAAAGCTTAAGCATTCAACCAAATAAAGTGTATTTCATCTGTACTACATTTATACAATAAAGGTAGTAGTAAAATAAAACTCAAATGTGTTTTAGATTTTTATTTTCTTGTAGTGACTTTTCACATGCAATAGGATTCATGTCTTGATGGATTATATCAAACTAAGATCAGCAGTCCAGGTTAATATAACACTTCACAGAAGAAAAAAAAAATATTTCTGGAATAAGAATGGCATAAGACCAGATAATTCTCGAAGGAGACAAAACTGCTCTGGAGTACATAGCCTATTTTTTATTTATTGTTATTTTTTTTCTAACTAATAGCCTCAGTAGTTTTGCAGTTCTGAATCCGCCATGAATTGCTTCAGGAGCAATAGTGAGTGACTAAGCCAATTTGTATATGTGTAGACTTGATGTACTGTAGGCCATATATACCTTTAAATCTTGATATTGTCTACAGCAACAAAAAATAGACATCTTAGAATTTTCAACCTATCACATAGTTTAAAATGCACATTTTTTTTTTTTTGGCACACATTTGAAGGTTTCCTTAACTCACCTTCTACTTTAGTCTAAGTGACTTATTTCTACATGTTAAATATTTACTTATGCATTGGCATAGCAGCTGGAAGATGACAATTTATATTAATATGTATTTAGAATTTGCATTGTAATCCAACATATATTTTTTATATAGGTTCCAAGATATTTGTAATTCTCAAGTCCACATTGGAGCTTTTTGTTTTTCTTTCTATATGGTATTTTCTATTTATTTTACATCAAAAAACAAAAATTAAAGAGAAATACTTTTAAAACTATAAATTATCAGGCTTCCCTGGTGGTACAGTGTTAAAAATCCACCTGCCAATGCAGCGGGCACGGGTTCAAGCCCTGGCCCAGGAAGATCCCACATGCTGTGGAGCAACTAAGCCCATGCGCCACAGCTACTAAGTCTGAGCTCTAGAGCCCGTGAGCTACAACTACTGAGCCCACATGCCACAACTACTGAAGCCCACGTGCCTAGAGCCCGTGCTCCACAACAAGAGAAGCCACGACAGTGAGAAGCCTGCGCACCACCAACCTGCCGCAACTAGAGAAAGCCCGAGCGCAGCAACGAAGACCCAACACAGCCAAAAATAAACAAATTAATTAATTAATTTAAAAAACTATAAATTATCAGTCATTAGCCCCATTTAATACAGTGATTTGAGTTTACTGATATCAGATACAGAAGCAATATAGGAAACTGGTTATAAATTACGATACTAGGGAAATGTTCAGTGCAATTAGAATATTTACTATCTGTTTGGAATTCTGCTCAGATTCCAGTCAAAAAATGGGGATGTAGCTAACCAATAGGCCAAAATAAAATATCAAAAATAACAATTTTGAAACTACATGGAAAACCACAGATTTTGTTTTTCCCCAAAGGCTATTTGCATTCATTGTACTACAAAAAATTTTTTTAATCAGAGACCAAAAAACAAAAAAAAAAGACAGGGTGCTTTTACTGCACATTTTATAAAAGAACATATGGTGAAAATAAGCCATCCAAGGTTGTGATTCCCTATACTCTAACTTTAAATGATGTCTCTTCCACCCACATCCCGATTCCCCAGTGATCTATAGTCCTGCAATTTTGAAGCTGGGGTCCAGGGACCAGCTTTAAGGGCACTTCAAGCCTGTAATTTCCTAAAAGCTGTATGCAAAAAATATGTATGAGTTTGTAAACACAGTCACCACATGTTTTCCAGAGAAGAGGTCCATAGTAGATTACCAAAAGGGGTCACACAAAGTAAAGAACCTCTACTTTTGCAAAAAGCAGAGCCTTTCAATGCACTCAGGAGAAAATACTTACAAACTAAATATTCTCAAGAAAACGAATATATTTTCTTGATAGTTGATGACTACTTGGGAGTACACTGTAGTAGACAAGATGACAGAGCTCCTCAGGCATTTCTTACAGAAAGCCCCCCCAGGAAGCTCCTCTCCCCAACTAACCCTTAGGGGTCTCACCCGCCTCCATGTCCTGCCTGTCTTTCCAACACACAAGATTTCATAACATGCTTTCGATTGTCTGATTCCTCAACCTAAGTTTAAAAATACTGACCACAGGAAGGATGTGTTGCTCATCTTTAAACACTCACTGCCAGAGTGCCTGACATAAAGTAGTCCTCAGTATATGTTATGAGGCACAAAAAATGTGAATGAGTAAATGAATTGGGGTATAGTTGTATATAAGAAAAATGAGGCTAGGCATGCGACATAATTCACAAATTTGCCTTATGACCCCAAATACTAGGTGTGCAACCATTCCAAAGAATATTTCAAATCCTTTCAAGCTAGAGGGAATTATTCTTGTATACTTTAAAATAAAAAACAATTAAAAGGTAGCTGTCTTTCTTTTTATTCCAATAGCATATATTATTAAGTGTAGTTATGGGAAGTGTATCATTTTTTTCCTAAACATCACAATGATGTGCTCAGGAAATACATGACTGAACTAACAGATCAGTTATATTGAGACATATAGGATTTGAGAGATAACTTAAAGATTCAACAATAGCCAAGAGGATTTGCTTATCACACTTTTTCAGTTTAAACTTTATGCTGTTATTGATGTTGGATTTAGGGAGGAAGATGATGTCATGTGAAGGCCTGACAAAGCTACTTTGGCTACTGTAGGCTAAAATAAAGGCCTAGGGAAAATCTCCTCAGACAAGGGCAACAGCGAAGGCTTAAAAGTCAACTATTTTTACATGATTGATTGACAACCACTAAGCAAATTCCCAAGGAAAAGTAAGATTTAGCAAAAGTTCCAATATATATATTGTGGAGACAACGTTACCTTATTTAAAAGAGGAAATAGTTTTCTGGTGGCATTTCATATGCACAGAATAAATTTTTTCCCCAAAATGACAAACATGAAAGTTACCTTAAGTTCCAAGTTTGGGAAACAATTATCTAACATTTTAAAAGTTCTTGATACAATACTAAAATAAATGAAGATATATTTTTATATAGATTCTCAGAAATGATCTTCAAAACTAAAAGGGTAAGAAATTTTTCATGTAGTACATTTCTTTCTTAAATTTCTAATAATAAGAAAGGATTTGTAGTCCAGTTATTTTAGTGGTTGTTCATAAAAAAATCATATGCAATGCTTTATTTAAAATATTTCATAGGGTTTTTTCAAGATCTGCATTATAACTTCTACCATAAACTATCACATAAACTGAACAAAATCATCCAATCTACAAAAAGTGTGATGTGGTGAAGTATAAATGATGAGTTAAATAAAATGGTTTACTCATCTTTCTCCGATAAACTGGATTGAAAGGTGCTTCTGGATAATATGACTCTCATCTGCCGCCTTAAAACAAGATGCCTCTATGTACCAAGGGCAGGTTTTCTGGAGGAAGGGGGTGTGGTACAGTATAAAAAGCTAACTGTTTGGGCCATTATTTTTAAAAAAAGCTGTCCAAACATACTCCAAATTTAGAGGTTGCTTCAAAGAACACAAAACTGCTGCTCGAGTTAAACACAGTTTTGATTATTTCTTGAATCAGGAAACAAAATACAATCTCAGCACAAAATCATATGTTCAATCTGAAATGCAAAACAAATAAACATATGCATATACCTGTACATATACACCATGCAAGGAATATTCCTCCAGAATATGGAGACATTTGATAATAATTTTTCAGGATATTAATGAGTTTCAAGATAAATCTAGATTGATCAATAGATTCTGAACACAGAACAGAAGCAGCAATTTATCTTTTTTAAATCTTTTTTTTCCTGTTTTAATGCACTTTAACAATATGGATGTGATTAAATACTAAATTTTCAAATAATTGTATCTTTCTTTTAAAGTAAGAAAACCAAATTTTTCCCACAAAAAATGATCCATCAAAATACCGTGTCAATCTGCATTTATAACCCACAATGCCCATGGATAGGGTTCCTCAGGACATTTTAAAAATGTCAACCACATCACAAATACTCATTTTGAACTCTTTGACTCAAAAGAAAAAACACTGACAGAAAAGTACTTTGATCAAGAAATGTAAAAATAAATATTGAAACTTATTTTGTGTATGGCCTAATATTTTCTGTCACAAGCTTTAAAAAAAATGGTTTATTGTAGCTCATAAGTTTTTAAAAATTGCCATTCTTATACTGCTCAAATAATGAATATATCATCAACCACTACCAAGATTTGGTTTATTTATATTTCCCATGTCTCTTCCGTCTTATAACAATTGAGCTGTTTTTTCTTCCCTTAGGCTTGAGTTTTTTCTTCCCTTAGGAAGTTTGTCTACAAACTGTGGCCAGTGTAGGAGTTACCCTGATACTTCTTTTTAAATTAATTTACATTTTTAAATTAAATTGGTTTATTTTCTAAATATTGACCTTAGCTCTTGGAGTAAATCTTGATGCCTTCCTGGAAGTAAGGTCATTCATGAAAATGCTATTTTCTATATTCTAGCTATGTTTTACCCATTGGCTGGTCAACTCTTCACAAAAACAGAAGAACCTTTTTTCTCACTTTTTCCATTTTTACTAGTCTATTGTTATAATAGGTTAAGAGAGAAAATGTTATATTCCAACCTTTCTGACCATTATTCATCTTTGTAAAAGATTTCCTCTAGGGCACAAGTCAAAGGTTGGAGTCTTTTTTCTTTGCTTAATTTATGCCATTGCACAGCCCTCAAGTCAACATGTGCTCAGTGAAATAGCCTTTACAAAATTTAAAAGCTCATTAACATCCTAAAAACTTGACTCCACATACTGTTTTCTATTCCTTCTCTTCATAGTCTCAGAGACCTTCAACAATTGAACGGATAATTAAATGGAACTTTATTCACACCAAAACAAGCAAAAAATAGAAATATCTGTGAAATATCCTTGGTCAATATTATTTTGAACTTTGTAAAAGTTCCATAAAGTGTCAGTAACTTATATTGATATTAAATGTATGGTGCTTAATGTTAATAAAGCACCCTCATCAATATTATTCCAATTGAGCCTTAGAAAATTCTAGGATATAGATTCATATTACTAACCTGTCGATAGAATTTACTTTTAAAAAAACTTACCATCTCTTATTGCCCATTATATTATACTATCTCCCTTTATTTGATTTGGGAGTTTATTGGCACTAACTTCAGGTAATTTTTTAGAGAAAAAAGATTCTGAGTCAGAAGCACTGTCTGTCTAAAAATTTCAATTTGAGGTAATGCTGGTGCCCCATATGAACCACTTGATGGTCTCATATGGCAAATGAAGAGAAGAAGTGCTTTTCTTTTTGGATGGGGAGGAACAAGGATGGACTGCATTGGCATATGGAGATGATGTACTTCACTGACAATTGGAAATGATCTACCAAAAAAATAGTATTTTAGTAGTACTACTGAAAAAAAAAGGAGTTCATCATAGCTGGCATGCTGGAAGGAAAGAAAACACCAAAGACTGCTTATTATCTAGTTGCAATATTAATATTACTAAATAATCTGCCAGTAATGTTTCAAGTCTGGTTATAGATAATAAATTAGAAGGAAATAGATGCTGAAATGTAAAATGAAATGCATGCATATTAGATAAATAAAATCTTTATAAATACCAGAAAAATCATTATTTAAATTTCAATATTAAATAATTATGCCATTATTTCAATTTAAATATTTAGAACTGGCATAAGTCTTAGCTAATAGATATAAATTGGAAAACTGGCCATAAAATCCTCCAGTTTCTCTGTAGCAATCGTGATGAGTTATTTTTAAAAAGAGAATAACTTAGAAGCTAAATAAACTACCAAATGTGTATCATGAGCAAAAATTATATATTTAATATTGAGCAAAATAATACAGTTGGAAAAAATCTATCTATTACTTGAATAAAGTCACTGTAGTCTTATAAAACAAACCAATGTCTGAAAAATGTAAAGAAAGGTCATAAATAAACCTGTATTTTTAATATCCCCACATATTTAATTTCTTTGACATCATGTTTTAAATCATTTTGTTTAAGTGTATCCCTTAACTACTTATTGTGGATATAGGTGATTTTACTACTTTTGTCTTTTAACCTTCCTTTTAGCTTTATAAGGGGTTGATATACTACATTTGCCATATATTTGTTTTAACCAGTGAGATTTTTCCTTTTTGTAATGTTCACACTTTATTTCAACAACATAAAATAAGCATGTATATGATTTCATGGAGATTAAACAACATGCTACTAAAAAACTAATGGATCAAAGATGAAATCAAAGAGGAAATTAAAAAATACCTTGCGACAAATGACAAAGAACACACACACCATACAAAATCTATGGGATGCAGCAAAAGCAGTTAGTACAGGGAAGTTCATAGTGATACAGGCCTTTTTCAAAAAACAAGAAAAATCTCAAATAAACAATCTAACTTAAAAGAGTTAGAAAAAGAAGAACAAACAAACCCTAAAGT
Organism: Balaenoptera acutorostrata; assembly: GCF_949987535.1. Classification (NCBI taxonomy): domain Eukaryota; kingdom Metazoa; phylum Chordata; class Mammalia; order Artiodactyla; family Balaenopteridae; genus Balaenoptera; species Balaenoptera acutorostrata. Next base: position 38,589,323 of record NC_080068.1, read on the forward strand.
GAGCAGAAGGAAGGAAATAAAAGATCACAGAGGATATAAATAAAATAGAGATTTAAAAAAATAGAAAAAATTGATAGAGACTTTCCAGGATGGCGGAGGAATAAGAGGATATGGAGTACATCTCTCCCCACAAATAGATCAAGAATACATCTACAGGACTTCCCTGCAGTGGTTAAGAATCCACCTGTCAATGCAGGGGACACGAGTTCGAGCCCTGGTCCGGGAAGATCCCACATGCCGTGGAGCAACTAAGCCTGTGTGCCACAACTACAGAGCCTGTGCTCTAGAGCCCACGAGCCACAACTACTGAGCCACATGCTGCAACTACTGAAGCCCATGCACCTAGAGCCCGTGCTCTGCAACAAGAGAAGCCACCACAATGAAAACCCCGTGCACCGTGATGAAGAGTAGTCCCCGCTCACTGCAACTAGGGAAAGCCCACCTGCAGCAATGGAGAAACAACGCAGCCAAAAATAAATAAATAAAATTTATTAAAAAAAAAAAGAATACATCTACAAATGGAACAATTCTCACAGAGTACCTGCTAAATACTAGCAGACAATTTTGAACACCTAAAAGAACAAGAAAGATCCCCATGTAACCAGGTAGGAGGAAAGAAAGAAGAAGGGAAAAGGAAGAGGAGAGGAAGCAGGATGGGACCTACACTCCTGGTGGGGAGCTGAAGGTAAGGAGGTTCCCTCATCTGGGGAAACCCCCTCACCAGTGGGAGATCAGCTGGCACAGAAGGGGAGTTTTGGGGGCTTGGAGGAGAACCCAGCAACTCGTCTGTGGCAGGCAGGATAGAGTGGGACCTACACAGATGGTTCATGCCACAGCCCTGTGTGCCCCAGCCTGAGATGGGTGTCTGCTGTTGTGCACGGGGGCTGGGTGCTGGGATGTGCAGTTTGAAGAGCAGACCCACGGAGGGGACTGCTGTTGGCTGTGAAAAGAAAGCCTGAGGGGACAGGAGCACTATGGAGGGCCCCCACAGGAGCTGGTTTGTGTGCCCCTGCCATTGCCTCCTCCACCCCCTCCCACCTGGGTGGCCGGCTCTCCGTGATCACTGCCTCGGCTCCTTCTTGCCTGATGGGCTCCCATGTGGTCTAGCAACCTCTAAAGCAGACTCCATTGGGCAGGACACACACAGAGGTGAGGCTAAAACCACAGCTGAGCCCCAGGGGCCATGTGACTAGGGAAGAAGAGCAGAAATCTCTCCTCGCAGCTGTGTGAATCACAGAGTTACACCTCCACTGACGGCTTCCTTGCCTGTGAAACATCTGAAAGGGAACAAGTACTCCTGCAGATGCGATGGGTCAGGCTTTAGCAGCTGTGGGCTTTGTGGGCACGTAAATGGATTAAATGCTCCAACCAAAAGACATAGACTGGCTGAAAAGATACAAAAACAAGACCCATATATGTGCTGCCTACAAGAGACCCACTTCAGACCTAGGGACACATACAGACTGAAAGTGAGGGGATGGAAAAAGATATTCCATGCAAATGGAAATCAAAAGAAAGCTGGAGTAGCAATACTCATATCAGACAAAATAGACTTTAAAATAAAGGCTGTTAAAAGAGACAAGGAAAGACACTACATAATGATCAAGAGATCAATCCAAGAAGAAGAGATAAAAATTATAAATATTTATGCACCTAACATAGGAGCACCTCAATACATAAGGCAACTGCTAATAGGCATAAAAGGGGAAATCAACAGTACCACAATAATATTGGGGGATTTTAACACCCCACTTACACCAATGGACACATCATCCAGACAGAAAATTAGTAAGGAAACACAAGCCTTAAATGACACATTAGACCAGATAGACATAATTGATATTTATAGGACATTCCATCTGAAAACAGCAGAATACACTTTCTTCTCAAGGGCACATGGAACATTCTCCAGGGTAGATCACATCTTGGGCCACAAACCAAGCCTTGGTAAATGTAAGAAAATTGAAATCTTATCAAGCATCTTTTCTGACCACAACAGTATGAGATTAGAAATCAAACACAGGAAATAACTAAAAACCCCAAACACATGGAGGCTAAACAATATGTTACTAAATAATCAATGGATTACTGAAATAAATGGGAAATCAAAAAATACCTAGAGACAAATTACATTAAAACATGATGATCCAAAACTATGGAATGCAGCAAAAGCAGTTCTAAGAGGGAAGTTTATAGCAATACAATCTTACCTCAGGAAACAAGACAAATCTCAAATAAACAACCTTAGCTTATACCTAAAGCAACTAAAGTAAGAAGAACAAACAAAACCTAAAGTAGGTAGAAGGAAAGAAATCATGAGGATCAGACCAGAAATAAATGAAATAGAGATGAAGAAAACAGCAGCAAATATCAATGAAACTAAAAGCTTTTTCTCTGAGAAGATAAAGAAAATTGATAAACGTTTAGCCAGACTCATCAAGAAAAAAAGGGGAGGACTCAAATCAATAAAATTAAAAAATGAAAAAGGAGAAGTTACAGTGGACCCCAAAGAAATACAAAGCATCATAAGAGACTACTACAAGCAACTTTATGTCCAAAAATGGACAACCTAGAAGAAATGAACAAATTCTTAGAAAGGTACAACCTTCTTAGACTGAACCAAGAAGAAATAAAAAATATGAGCAGACTAATCACAAGTACTGAAATTTAAACTGTGATTAAAAATCTTCCAACAAACAAAAGTCCAGGACCAGATGGTGTAACAGGTGAATTCTATCAAATATTTAGAGAAGAGATATAATGTATACTTCTGAAACTCTTCCAAAAATTGCAGAGGAAGGAACAATTACAAGCTCATTCTACGAAGACACCATCACCTTGATACCAAAATTAGAGAAAGATATCACAAAAAAGTAAACTATAGGCCAATATCACTGATGAACATAGATGCAAATACCACCAACAAAAAACTAGCAAACCAAATCCAACAACACATTAAAAGGATCATATAGTGTGATCAAGTGGGATTTATCGCAGGGATGCAAGGATTCCTAAATATATGCAAATCAATCAATGTGATACACCACATGAAAAACTGAAGAATAAAAACCATATGATCATCTCAATAGATGCAGAAAAAGCTTTTGACAAAATTCAGCACCCATTTATGATAAAAACTCTCCAGAAAGTGGGCATAGAGGGAACCTACCTCAACATAATAAACGACATATATGACAAACCCACAGCAAACCTCATTCTCAATGGTGAAAAACTGAAAGCATTTCCTCAGAGATCAGGAACAAGACAAGGATGTCCACTCTCACCACTATAATTCAACATAGTTTTGGAAGCCCTTGCCATGGCAATCAGAGAAGAAAAAGAAACAAAAGGAATCCAAATTGGAAAAGAAGAAGTAAAACTGTTACTGTTTGCAGATGACATGATACTATACAGAGAAAATTGTAAAGATGCTACCAAAAATCTACTAGAGCTCATAAATGAATTTAGTAAAGTTGCAAGATACAAAATTAACACACAGAAATCTCTCGCATTCCTATACACTAACAACAAAAGATCATAAAGAGAAATTAGGGAAACAATTCCATTTAACATCACATCAAAAATAATGAAATACCTAGGAATAAACCTACCTAAGGAGACAAAATACCTGTACTCAGAAAACTACAAGATACTGATGAAAGAAATCAAAGATGACACAAACAGATGGCAAGATATACCATGTTCTTGAATTGGAAGAATCAATATTGTGAAAATGACTATACTACCCAAAGCAATCTACAGATCCAATGCAATCCCTATCAAATTACCAATGGCATTTTTCACAGAATTAGAACAAAAAATTGCACAATTTGTATGGAAACACAAAAGACCCTGAATACCCAAAGCAATCTTGAGAAAGAAAAATGGAGCTGGGGGAATCAGGCTCCCTGACTTCAGACTATACTACCAAGCTACAGTCATGAAAACAGTATGGTACTGGCACAAAAACAGAAATATAGATCAATGGAACAGGATAGAAAGCCCAGAGATAAACCTATGTACCTATGGTCACCTAATCTATGACAAAGGAGGCAAGAATATACAATGGAGAAAAGACAGTCTCTTCAACAAGTGGTGCTGGGAAAAGTGGACAAGTAAAAGAATGAAATTAGAACACTCCCTAACACCATACACAAAAATAAACTCAAAATGGAATAAAGACCTAAATGTAAGACTGGATACTATGAAACTCTTAGAGGAAAACATAGGCAGAACACTCTGACATAAATCACAGCAAGATCTTTTTTGACCCACCTCCTAGAGTAAAGAAAATAAAAACAAAAATAGACAAATAGGATGAAATTCAACTTAAAGGCTTTTGCTTTTAAGGAAACCATAAACAAAATGGAAGGACAACTCTTAGAATGGAAGAAAATATTTGAAAATGAAGCAACAAACAAGGGAGTAATCTCCAAAATATACAAATAGCTCATGCAGCTCAATATCAAAAAAAAAAAAAAAAAAAACAATCAAAAAATGTGAGTAAGGTCTAAATAGATATTTCTCCAAAATGACATACAGATGGCCAAAAAGCACATGAAAAGATCCTCAACATCACAAATTATTAGAGAAATGCAAATCAAAGCTACAATGAAGTATCACCTCACAACACTCAGAATGGCCATCATCAAAAATCTACACACAATAAATGCTGGAGAGGGTATGGAGAAAAGCGAACCCTTCTACATCGTTGGTGGGAATATAAATTGGTACAGCTACTATGGAAAACAGTACAGAGCTTACTTAAAAACTAAAAATAGAGCTACAATATGATCCAACAATCTCACTCCTGGGCATATATCCAGAGAAAACTATAATTCAAAAAGATACATGCACCCCAATGTTCATTGCAGCAGTATTTACAATAGCCAGGACATGGAAGCAACCTAAATGTCCATCAACAGAGGAATGGATAAAGAAGAACTGGTACATATATATAATGGAATATTACTCAACTACTAAAAAGAACAAAATAATGCCATTTGCAGCAACAAGGATGGACCTAGAGATTATCATATTGAGTGAAGTAAGTCAGACAGAGAAAGACAAATATCATACGATATTGCTTATATGTGGAATCTTAAAAAAGGGTACAAATGAACTTATCTAAAAAACAGAAATGGAGTCACAGATGTAGAAAACAAACTTATGGTTACCAGGGGTAAAGTGAGGGAGGGATAAATTGGGAGATTGGGATTGACATATACACACTACTATGTAGTGATTGGAATGCGTGAGCCCCTCAGGGAGGGGGGATCTGAGGTGGTGATAGAGGAGAGCATGTCGCCCAGGCAGGAGGGAGATAGTGGAGGAGGTGATGACGGGGGCGCGTGAGCCTGCTCCAGTGGGAGCCCTCCTTAGTGCCCATGGAGGCAGGAACCAGAGGGTGAGAAGAGATGCTGCAATGGTGGCTCCACATTTTGCGTGTCCTCATGGTGGTCCGAGCTTCCTCCATGAGCATTCCTGATAGTGAAGCTCCTCACTCTTATCCTCTCAGGCTGTCTCCTCACAGCCAACAGCAGTCCCCTCCCTGGGTCTGCTCTCCAAACCCCACATTCCAGCACCCAGCCCCCTTGCACACTGGTGGACACCTATCTCAGGCTGGGGAACACAGGGCTGTGGCATGGACCATCTGTGTAGGTCTCACTCTGTGCCGCCTGTCACAGATCGTTGCTGGGCTCTCCTCCAAGCCCCAGAAATTCCCCTTCTGTCCCAGCTGATCTCTCCACCAGTGAGGGGGCTTCCCCAGATGTGGGAACCTCTCCTCACCTTCAGCTCCCTGCAAGGGGCACATGTCCATCCTGCTTCCTCTCCTCTCCCTTTTCCCTTCTTTCTTTCAGCCTGCCTGGTTAGATGGGGATCTTTCTTGTCGTTTTAGATGTCTGAGGTCCTCTGCTAATGTTCAGCAAGTGCTCTGTAAGAATTGTTCCATTTGTAGATGTATTTTTTTTTAAGTCTTTATTGAATTTGTTACAATACTGCTTCTGTTTTACATTTTTTGTTTTATTTTGGCCCTGAGGCATGTGGGATCTTAGCTCCCTGACCAGGGATCGAACACACACGCTCTGCATTGGAAGGCAAAGTCTTAACCACTGGACCAGCAGGGAAGCCCCTTTAGATGTATTCCTGATGCATTTGTGGGGAGAGATGAACTCCACATCCTCCTACTTCTCCACCATCTTGAGGATCTCTAAAGAGAAGCCTTGTAATATTTTACTGCTAACTATGCTTTTAGCTAAAGGGTTATGGCAGATACTTTATTAGGTCAAAGAAGCCATGTTCCTATCTTGAATTTTAGCATTTTGATTTATAAAAGAGATTGGCCCATAATATTTTTCTCTTATTTTCACCTGTCTAGCTTTAGAATCAAAGTTATAGTAAACTCCTAAAATGAGCTGGAAGACATTATTTCTTTTCTAGTTACTCAGACAACTTGTGTAAGAGTGGGATTATTTATTCCTTAAACAGTTGGTAAGAATGATCTGTACCCATGTCTGAGCATGGTATTACATTTAAGGGCATATGTTTTTCCTAAATAGTAGCCTAGTTGTTTCCTCGCTCCACTGCTTCTATAAATATGGAGGAGATTGGGAGATGGGTACCATTACTTGAGTCTTTTCCATGTTCTTTTTTATTTATTGAATTATAGTTTACTTATAATATTATATCAGTTTCAAGTATACAACAGTAATTTGATATTTTTATAGATTACACACAATACAAAGTTATTATAAAATATTAACTATATTCTGTGCTGTGTATTACATCCCAATGACTTACTTATTTTGTAACTGGTAGTTTGTACTTCCTAATTCCTTCATCTCTTTAGCCCCTTCTCCCATCCCTCTCCACTACTTTGTTTTCTGTATCTGAGTCTCTTTCTGCTTTGTTATATTTGTTCATTTGTTTTGTTTATAGATTCCACACATAACTGACAATATACAGTATTTATCTTTCTCTGTCTGATATTTCACTAAGCATAATATTCTCCAGGTCCATCCATATTGTTACAAATTGCAGAATTTTATTCTTTTTTATGACAGAGTAGTATTTCAGTGTGTGTGTGTGTGTGTGTGTGTGTATATATATATATATATATATATATATATATACACACACACATACAGACAGACAATGTATATATGTGCACACATATATATAAGATATATACTATATCTTCTTTATCCATTCATCTGGTGATGGACACTTAGGTTGTTTCCATATCTTGGCTATTGTAAATAATGCTGCTATGTCTATGGTATTTTTTTAGAGGATGCTTTGATAAGCTCCTGAGATCCCACCTCTTGTTTGAAGAATTTATTCCCAGATCCTGGAAAGGTTGTTGACCGAAAAACTTCAGCTATCAGTCCCTTTGGCTGAAGACTTACGCCATCCATAGCCAAACCCATCTTGTGTAGGTAGCCAGCATCCAATAACTGGTAGAGGAGAGTACATAAGGGTGTAGCCCCACCTCAACACAACTTGGGACATCTCTGATGAGTCAACCTAGCATCAGAGCTCTAGATTTGTCTGGGACCTCCATTGAGACTACATTATAGGTCAATATCTTCCTTTGCCCATCTTGCTCCCTTCCCTTCCTTTCACAAGTGGTGCTCCCCACAGGAATTATCCCTGATAAAGCCCTACATGTTAATGTCCATCATCAAGTCTGCTTCCCGAGCAACCCAACCTGTGACACTTGGTGCCAATATTGGTACACATAAGCACACACTAAAATGAGATCTTAGCAATGGAGATTTTTGGCTGGCAATGAGAACTTCATCACTGGTTGTAAGTAGAACACAAATAGCCTCTGGCGTAAGATAACAGTATAATTGTTAAATTTTTCTCCTGTAGTGATGGTAGACCATATAAGGGAATGCTAGTGTAATGTATCAGGTTTTGTGCAATACAGGGGAAATAGTAACTCTAAGGACAGCAAATTAGGCAGCTAATGCTAAACGCCGTTGATGTTTGTTAAATGTTAACAAAAGACTGAGAACAATTAATTAGTAATTAAAAGCTATGGGTGAAAACCAGAAAGCCTCCTCAGTAGCCTATAAATATGCTCTTGTCTCCTACAGCTTGATGGCAGAGAACAATTAAAGATGAGGTCCAGGACCAAGTCCCAAGAGTTATAGAGCTCTAAGGAAGGGCTATCCTCCTGATCTCAGCAGGTCAACTATAGCAAAGTTATGTTCTTCTCGGTAAAAAGTAGTACCCTGACACAAATGAAGAAATATGAGTTGATGCACCTGAAAATCTTGAGCTTTCAGATCTCTCTGAAACCTCTGAGTCTGAAGAAGTGGCCTACTCCATCCTATGAAGTACTAGTGTTCTCCCCTTATTTAAAGATGATGCAGTGACCCTACCCTGAAAGATAAAATGCTCCCCTCAAGATCTGCCCTCACCTCCCTTTCTGGCCTCTAAACTAATAATAACTGGGATTAAATCACAAAATAAGTTGACCAGGATGAGTTCGGCCTAAAATGGAAGGCAAGAGACTGTATCCAAAAGTATCTACAGAACCTAGCTGACTTGAACCTGGAGGAGCCGAGAGTACAAAAGGACTCAAATCTAAGGGTGGCACATGAAGTTATACAAGAGAGAGTTTATTCATTTGGAAATGCTATCCTGGGATACAGGTTTTAATACCCTTGAAAGGACACCAGAAGATAATATAAACATGCTCTTAACACTGACCTACCTTAAGTAAGAGAGAAATGCCAAAATTGTAAATGCCAGAGGGATTAAAAGGCTCAGAGAAGTAAGTATGAGTGAATGGACATATTATGTTCAGCCAGAAAACCCACCAGATAACTATACTACACAGCAGGACCCTGAAGATATACCATTTACCAAAGACATAAGGAACACAATGGTGAAAGAGCCAACATCAGTAAGAAGTGATAATCCTCTGAAAGCCAAGACTGATGGCAGAAGATGGTGTTAACAGAACTGGGCTTGCTGACAATAATGGGTATGATAGAATCCCCCCAAAATAGAAGTCATAAGATAAAGCTCAATTAACATAAGCAATTACCACAAGCCAGGTAGAGGCAGTTATCATAATTCATGGCAAGGTTGGAGTCACATGCAGAAACCCTGACCATCAGAGAGTTATGAGATAGTTCATAGAACGTGGCATCCAAGTGGCAAAATAAACAGGCAGTCGACCAAGGGTATTATGCAATGTGTACAATAAAAAATATGGAAGCTGTAGGATGAAAAGATTGAGAGTGGTTAACTCTTACCTTCCAAAAAATACCTCAGTGAGCTTCAGGATATGAACCAGTGTTCAGACCTGGAACCCATATATTGAAGAAGGAATCAGGGTTCCAAGAAGAAGAACCCTGTAACACCATGAAAAGAATATATAATAATGATTCTTCAGTTGTTCCACAGAGGCCTAAGCTATTTCCTCGGATAACTATACACAGGTATTTTAAGGACTGTTGGAAACAGAGCATGAGGAAAGAGATACCCCTTGAAACTGGATGAGAAGGAAACATCTAAAATTAACAAATTCTTAAAGGCTCAGTGTGGACTGGCATCACAATAAAAAGCCTAGAGGGAGAAATAGAAGTGGTCCTATTAACACCGCTCTCAGTAACCCACTGGGAAATTTGTGCTTCTAGTCACCCACAGCTCTGTACTCTGCACATTTAAAGGTCTTTGTTCACAAAGAAAGAGCTTTTCCACCTGAAGACAAGGCAAGAATCCCATTGAATTTTAAACTATGACTGCTGCCTGGCCTTCTTCTGCCAAGGCACCAGCAGGCAAGATAAGGAATCACCATCCTGAAAGGGGAATTGACCCTGATTATCAGAGGAATTGGGGCTGCTGTTATACACTTGGCAATAGAGAAATATGTTTGGCAGCAGTTAATTCCCTTGGGAAACTCATGATACTTTCTTGACCAATTTTTATTGTAAATACAGCAGCCATGGCCTGAGAAGGGCACCATAAGTGGTGGCTTAGAGCCCTCAGGGATGTTGGTGTAGGTGAATCCACTAGATAAGCCACCCAGAGTAACCAAGGAGAGTCTAAAACTACCAACCCACAGGGTGTGACCTTGGGGAGAAAAAAAACTCATGAATTTCAATTTCTGTCACACACGAAAATATTGGATCACCAGTAAACCAATTCAATTTTATATGGACTATTTATTCTTTGAAACAGAATAACTATAATCACTTAAATAATGTGTTAATTTCTTTTTTAAGAAGCATACTCTAGAGTAGGAAATTTGAATAGGTAAAAAAGCAAAGGCAAATATTCTCAGAATCCAGTTATACACAGTCTAAAGAATAATGTCTATTTTAAATGCTAACATTCTTGCACCTCTTATTTAAAATGGAGACACAACCTCCTCCTAAAGTTTTTACTTACCAGAAGAGAACAAAGATTGAACATTTATAGTAATTTGTAATTATTTTATTTCTTTTTTTAATTGACATATAATTGATTTACAATGCTTTGTTAATTTCTGCTGTACAGCAAAGTGATTCAGTTATACATACATATATATTATTTTTTATATTTTCTCTCCCTGTTGTATACTGTAGGTCCTAGCTGTTTATTATTTTATTTCTTAACTATTCATTGTACATTATGCTTTGTAAAGTTTATTAGAGCAGAGACTTTGTTTTTCTGGTTCAGTGCTAAATTTTCAGCTTCACATACAGAGCTGAGTACATAATAAGTGCTATGTTAACATTAGTTACATAAATGAACCTGGTTCCAAAAAAAAAGATTGAGTGGAAAGTAATAGTCTCTAATATACTTTAAATATCTCAAAAAATTCACCTGCTTACGAATATAATAGTTGGTCATATTTCAGTTACTTGTGAATCCACTGGAGTGAATTCCCATTGGATCATTTCCAAGGCCATTGTGAATATGTATTCTTGTGTTGCTTCTTTCATACATGTAGAAATCAAAGAAGGGAGGGAGATCAAGATAGCACAGGACATGAAGTTCACTTTCTTCCACAATCACATCAAAAATATATCTACATATGGAACAGTTCTCATGGAAAACTAACTGGAAACTGGCAGGACTCCTTTACAACCCAGGCTGTAAGAAAGATATACATGTAATTGAGTAGGATGAGAAGAAAAGCATCAGATCGGGACCTGTGCCCCTGGGAGGGGAATCAGAGGAAAAGGGAGATCACATGTGTGGACCCTTACCCTGGGGAGTGGGCAGGACAAGCCACAGACTGGGCCTCCTAGTCCTGGGATCCTATGCATAGGAGACAAGCCCCTTTCACTGCTCGCAGAACTGCTGGGACAAATAGAAGGTCTGGAGAAGCCTAGATTCCACTCGTGAGGAGTACACAGATTCTTCCCTAGAGGTCTGCCCTATCATTGGCTACTGCACCACGCTCCCCAGTCTGAGCCAAGTGAACACCTTAGCCTCACTCACTCCATGCCATACCTTGGCACTGGATCTAGGGCAGCCAATACCTGGGAAAAGACTTGACCTAGGGATGCAGAGGTGACCCAGTCCTGGGACAGAGCCCAGGTGGGGGTGGCAGTCATTGTTGGTGCTTACTCAAGCAGTGCCCCAGAAGCAGCCCAGACTTCTGAAAGCAGTGCAGCTGCCAGAATTCCCACAGCTGCCTTGCTGTGCACCACAGCACACTCCACAGCACAGTGTGGCACTAGACCTAGAGTGGCCATGACGGGAAAAACACAACCTTGGGATGCATCTAAGCAGAACTTCAGACACTTACACAGGCAGAGCATTGGACCTCTGTGAGCACATGAGCCCCACTTGCTTCAGCACTCCCCTCCTTTGGGGCAAAGCCCCCAGTACAGAGAGAAGGAAAACTACAAACGTAAAGGAAACAGAGTCAGTTTAAGCCTGACCCTCAGGGCTTCCACTCGACAACTTGAGAGCAGACCCCATTCCTGACAAGGTGGTGACAGCCACTGAGCAGAGGAAGTCCTGCCTCACAACCTGCACAAACTCCAGCTCCTACATCTCCGACCACTCCCCCTAATAAGGTGAGAGTGGCCAAAACACCCTGAGTAAATACATGACTGGCATTCACATCAAATCCAGCCCTCTACCACAGGTCCTCCCACTGTGCTGTGCAGACGCAGTCTACATAGGGACACACCCACATAAGAACACCCCTTCAAGACCACAATAGGTAACTGTTTCACCTAAATTCATAGATCAGAGGAACTACTCCCAATTGAAAGAACAAGAGAAAACCCCTGGAAAAATAATGAAACATAAATAATTTGCCAGGCATAAAATTTAAACATTAGTAATAAAAATGTTAACTGAGTTAGGGAAGAGAATTGATCTAAACACAGATCATTTAAACAAGGAACTAGAAAATATAAAGAAGACCCAATCAAAAATAGATAATTTAATATCTGAGATATAAAGCACTCTAGAAGCACTCTAGACTAAATGACATAAAAGAATGCATAAGTCATCTGGAAGGTTGAATAATGGAAATCACCAAATCAGAACAGCAGACAAAAAGACAAATGAAAAAGAAATGAGTACAACACATGAGATCTCTGGGATAACATCAAATGTGACAAATTTGCACTTTAAGGGTTCCAAAAGAAGAAGAGACAGATAAGGGTATCAAAAATGTATTTGAAGAAATTATGGCCGAAAACTTCCCAAACCTAAAGAAGGAAACAGATATCCAGGTACGGGAAGCACAGAGGGTCCCAAACAGGATGAACCCAAACAGACCCACACCAAGCATATCATAATTAAAATGACAAAAGTTAAAGAGAAAATTCTAAAGGCAACAAGAGAAAAACAAAGAGTCATTGCAAGGGAACCCCCATAAGGCTATCAGCTGATTTCTCTGCAGAAACTTTGCAAGACTGAAGAGACGGACATGATATATTCAAAGTCCTGAAAGGGAAAAACAGGATATTCTACACAGCAGGATTATCATTTAGAATAGAAGAAGAGATAAGGAACTTTTCAGACAAGCAAAAACTAAAAGAATTCCTCAATACTAAACCTACCCTAAAAGAAATGTTGAAGAGTCTTCTCTAAATGGAAAAGTAAGAATCTCTAGGAAAGGGAAAATCCCTATAGGAAAGGCAAGTATATAATAAGTATTGAAGATCACTTAAATAAGCTAGTGAGTAGATTAAAAGACAAGAAATTGCAAATCCAACTATAACTACAAAGGAATAAGCATGAAGATATAAAATATGACATCAAAAACACAAAATGTGGGGGAGGGGGAAAATGTAGATCTTTTAGAATGTGTTTAAACTTAAAATGACTATCAGTTTAAAGCAAACCTAGAGGCTGTTATACAGAGTGCAGTAAGTCAGAAGAGAAAAACAAATATTGTATATTAATGCATATATGTGGAATCTAGAAAAATGGTACAGATGAACCTATTTGCAGGGCAGAAAAAGAGATGCAGACATAGAGAATGGACTTGTAGACATTGGGTGGGGGAGGGGAGGGTGGGACGAACTGAGAGAGTAGCATTGACATATATACTCTACCATGTGTAAAATAGATAGCTAGTGGGAAGCTGCTGTATAGCACAGGGAGCTCAGCTCAGTGCTCTGTGATGACCTAGAGGGGTGGGACAGGGGGGTGGGAGGGAAGCTCAAGAGGGAGGGGATATATGTATACATATAGCTGATTCAATTTACTGTATAGCAGAAGCTAACACAACATTGTAAAGCAATTATACTCCAATTTAAAAAAAAAGATGATATAATTATGGATCAGCACATATGAACTGCATGGAAACCACAAATCAAAAACCTATAACAGATACACAAAAACCAAAAAGAAAGGAAACAAAGCATAATATAAAATAAAATCATTAAACCACAATGGGAGAAACAGAAAGAAAAAGAAATGAATAGAGACAAACTATTGATAAAAACCAACTGGAAAACAAATACTAAAATGGAAATAAGTACATACCTATCAATACCTACTTTAAATGTCAATGGACTAAATGCTCTGATCAAAAGACATACGGTAGCTGATTGGATAAAAAAAATAAGAACCTTCCCATATGCTGCATACAAGAGACTCACTTCAGGGCTAAAGCCACACAAAGACTGAAAGCAAGGGGACATAAAAGGATATTTCATGCAAACAGAAATTACAAGAAAGTGGAGGTGGCAATAATCCTATCATACAAAACAGACTTTACCAAAGGCCATAACAAAAGATGAAGGGTGTTATATAATGATAAAAGTATGAATATAAGAAGAGGATATTACACTTGTTAACATATATGTACCCAATACAAGAGCATCTAAAAATATAAAGCAAACATTAACAGACATAAAGGGAGAAATAGACAGTAACAAATAATAGTAGGGGGCTTTAACACCCCACTGACATCAATGGACAAATCATCCAGATAGGAACTCAGTAAGGCAACAGTGGTCTTAAATGACACAACACACCAATTGGACTTAATAGATATCTACAGTTCAGTACACCCAAACCCAGCAGCATACACATTCTTTCAAAGTGCACATCGAATGTTCTCCAGGATAGATAACATATGAGGTCACAAAAGAAACCTCAACAAATTTAAGAGGATAGCAATTATATCAAGCACTTTTTTCCCAACTAAAACAGTATGAAACTAGAAATCAACTACAGAAAGTAAAACAAGAAAAGAACAAACATGTGGAGACTAAACAGCATGTTATTAAAAAACCAATGAGAGGGACAAGAAAAAAAAAAACAAAAAACAAAAAAAAACCCACAAAAAACCAATGAGTCTATGATGACATCAAAGAGGAAATCAGAAAATACCTCAAGACAAAAGAAAATGGAAACACAACTTTCCAAAATCTTTGGGATGCAGCAAAAGCAGTTCTAGGAGGGAAGTTCATAGTGATACAGTCCTTCCTCAATAAACAAGAAAAACCTCAAATAAACAACTTAACCTACCACCAAAAAGAATTAGAAAAAGAAGAACAAACAAAGCCCAAAGACCACAGAAGGAAGGAAATAATACATATCAGAGAGGAAATAAATAAAATAGAGATCAAAAAACTAGAAAAAGATCAATGAAACAAAGATCTGGTTTTTTGAAAAGATAAACAAAATTGATAAACCTTTAGCCAGGCCCACCAAGAAGAAAAGAGAGAGGACCTAAATCAACAAAATAAGAAATGAAAGGGGAGAAATAACAACCAATACTATAGAGATATGAAAAAATCAAAAGAGAATACTATGAACAGTTATATGCCAACAAATTAGACAACATAGAAGAAATGGACAAATTTCTAGAAATATACAGCCTGTGAAGATTGAGTCAAAAAGAAACAGACAATTTGAACAGACCAACATTGTAAGTGAAATTGAATTTGTAATAAAAAAAAACTCCCAGCAGACAAAAGTCCAGGACTGGAAGGCATCACAGGGGAATTCTCCCAAACATATAAAGAACTAATACCTATACTTCTCAAACTATTCCAAAATTGAAGAGGAGGGAACACTCTCAAATTAATTCTACAAGGCCACCATTTCCCTGATACCAAAACCAGAAAGACACTACAAAAAAAGAGAAAATTACAGGCCAATATCTTTGATGACTATAGATGCAAAAATCCTCAACAAAATATTAGCAAACTGAATCCAGCAATACATTGAAAGGATCATACACTATGGTCAAGTTGGATTTATTCCAGGATCACATGGATAGTTCAATATTCACAAACCAATATGTGTGACAAACCATATTAACAAAAGGGAGGATAAAAGTCACATTATCTCAATAGATGCAGGAAAAACATCTAACAAAATTCAACATCCATTCATGATAAAAACTCTCATCAAAGTAGGTATAGAGGGAATAAATCTCAACATTAAAAAGGCTATTTATGAGAAACCCACAGCTAACATAATACTTAATGGTGAAAAGCTGAAAGCCTTCCCTTTTAAACCAGGAGCAAGACAAGGATGTCTACTCTTGCCTCTTCTATTTAACATAGTATTGGAAGTCCTAGCCACAGCAATCATACAAGAAAGAGGAATGAAAGTTATCCAAATTGGAAGGGAAGTGGTAAAACTGTCACTGTTTGCAGAGGATATGATACTTCATGATACTTCTCTATACTTCATATAGAGAACCCTGAAATTTCCACCCAAGAATGATTAGAATTAATAAATGAATTCAGCAAGGTTGTAGGATACAAGATTAATATACAGAAATCTGTTGCATTTCTATACACTAAAAATGAACTGTCAGAAAGAGAAAGTAAAAAAAAAAAAATTTGTTTAAAATCACATTGAAAAAAAAAACAAACCTGGGAATAAACTTAACCAAGTAGGTGGAAAACCTATACTCTGAAAACTGTATAACATTGATGAAGGAAATTGAAGATGACACAAAGAAATGGAAAGATACGCTGTGCACTTGGGTTGGCAGAATTAATATTTTTAAAATGGCCATACTATCCAAAGCAATCTATAGATTTAATGCAAACCCTATCAAAATACCTAGGACATGTTTCACAGGACTAGAACAATTAATCCTAAAAGAACCACAAAAGACCCTGAATTGCCAAAGCAACCTTGAGAAAAAAAGAACAAATCTGGAGCTATACCCCTCCCAGTTTTCAGACTGTACTACAAACTGTACTACAACCAGCAAAGGAAACCATCAACAAACCAAAAAGACAACCTACAGAAAGGGAGAAAATGTGTACAAGTGATGTGACTGACAAGGGGTTCATATCCAAAATATACAAACAGCTCATACAACTCAATATAAAAAAAAATTTAAGAATGGGCAGAAGACCTGAATAGACACTTCTCCAAAGAAGATATACAGATGGCTAACAGGCACATGAAAAGATACTCAACATCACTGATTATTAGAGAGATACAAATCAAAACCACAATGAGGTATCCCTTCACTCCTATCATCAAAAAGTCTACAAATAACAAATGTTGGAGAGGATGTGGAGAAAAGGGAACTCTTGTACGCTGTTGGTGGGAATGTAAATTGGTGCAACCACTATGGAAGAGAGTATGGAGGTCCTTCAAAAAACTAAAAACAGAACTACCATATGATCCAGTAGTCCTACTCCTAGGTATATATCCAGAAAAAATAAAAACACTAATTCAAAAAGATACTTGCACCCAAATGTTCACAGCAGCATTATTTACAATAGCTAAGACACAGAAGCAACCTAAGTGTACATCAACAGATGATTGGATTAAGAAGATATGATACACACACACACACACACACACACACACACACACACACACAATGGAATATTATTCAGCCTTAAGAAGAATGAAATACTGCTGTTTGTGGCTATGGGGATTGGCTTAGAGAATATTATGCTTTGTGAAATAAATCAGTGAAAGACAAATACTGTATGATGTCACATATGTGAAATCTGAAAAATAATACGAGTGAATGCATAGGCAAAAGAGAAACAGACACAGATACAGAAAACAAAGTTATGGCTACCAAAAGGGAGAGGGAAGGGGGAAGGGATAAATTAGGGGTATGGGATTAACATATACAAATTACTATATATAAAATAGATAAGCAACAAGGATATACTGTATAGCACAGGGAATTATAGCCACTGTCTTGTAATAACCTATAATGGAGTGTAATCTGCAAAAATGCTGAGTCACTATGCTGTACACCTGAAACTAACATAATATTGTAAATCAACTATGCTTCATATAAAAAAAGAAATCAAAGAAAAGAGGGTTCCTTAAGAAAGAGCAATGTTTACAGTATTCTAAAAATATTTCACTTCTAATATCTCGAAGCACAAAAGTAGTGAATAAACATTTTTAAAAATCTGATTAATTACAAATATTAATAGGCAAACAGAGAATTAAAATTTTTGAATTTTGTTTTTTTCAAAAAGTGGTCTTCTATGGCCTTAGAACACTTTTTAGAAGTTCAATGTTTACATCTTATATAGTAATGAGACATTCAGAATCTTTCTTAGTTTGTGTATTTAATATTAACAAATTCCCTTAGAGTTATGCAGGATGAAAAATTGTGTGGGAATGGTAGATTCCTATAAAATTATACATACAATATTACATATAGTAAAACTCTAGTTAGGAATAACAACTTCTCATAAACTTTATATGATAAGAATATGCCCTAGTGATGATAAAATATACAAAACAAAATTCTTCAAAGGATGTTAGTGTTTTCAATATTTTAATATGAAAAAGTCCTTCTAAGTACAGTGATTAATAATTCTGAACCTGTGCTCTATTGTTTATTTTCATGACAGCAAGAATGCCACACTCCCATGAAAGACAGAGAAAAGCAGACCCTGAGTAAATTCTGTCAGGTCATCTCTAAAATAATGACAAAAAAAACTACCAATTTATGATACTCTCTGCTATCATAAGTTGTATCCATTTGAGGATATTTTCCATATTTTTTTTCACTATTTGGGTTAGAGCTAGAATTTGAAGCCTGTTTGAAAACATACAGCATATATGCAGGGCTTTTAAAAAATGTGTGTACATATGACTATTTACAATGTTATGCACTCCAACTCTACCAAATAGAGTTAGAGACAATCTCAGTGCTTAATGGCTTAGGGTCCTGAACTCTTTCTAAATTGAATGTCTGCTGAACACAATAATAAAGGTAAAACTACTATTTCAATATAATTAAATACAAACATACTGGTAATGACTGACTGATTTGTGCCATCAAGGCACAAATTAAAATTTTAAATTGAACTCAGGCATTCTGGACTAGAATACAATTTAACATTGACAAGACAAAATTTCCAGGTTCAAATAAGAAGGCCCCATGATTAACAGTTCAAAACACTTCCAGGTTCTTCAAGGATCAACATATACACATTTATATTCTTTCCTTTCACCACCCAGGCAATAATGGAAGTAGCTTTCCAAAACCACAGTTGATATTTCTTTGACCCAAGGTGTCACAGCTCCTGATGTGGCTCCTTCTAACTATTGCTACAGTTACATGGAGGCAAAAGCTCTGACTTTTAATTTAAAAGATGAGCTATAAAACAATTTTGATCTCATAGGTTGGAAAAAATAATATATGGTAGAAAATATTATGGTTTGAATCTTTTTTCGTAAAAAATATTGGCAAAAACTCCTCTTTTAGACTATCAATGTGTCTTAATTGGCTTATATTTTCTCCGACAGAAAGCCAACACCGCCATGTTTATTTTAATATAATATAACCCAGTAGGTTATAAAATCTTAATGGGACTCTGCCATACTTAGCTTAAAATCTTGAGATTCTGGCATATAGAAGTTTCTCATTAAGGCTTTAATGACAACACAATTCTAGCAAAGATATCACATAACACATGTTATTTGGTTGATCAGGGATATTTTTAGTGATGTTCTGCTGCACTGGTATCTCCTTCCATTTCTCCCAACCTTACTTTTTCACTTAATCCATTTTCATGCTGAATGCACAGCAGCTGTGAATCTATAAACCTCAGCGCCATCACCATGGAGACTCATCCTCACCTAACAGATGTAGATAGAGACTCTTCATTGAGCTTTCACCCTTGCTCCTCACAGTTTATGAAAAATTATAGACAATTGCAATCCTTCCAGTCTTCCAATAGTATTATGCATTTTCCCCTTCATATGGATTATCTTTTGTCTATTATTCTTCAATCCTCACTATAAAAATCTTACAATTCCAGAATCAAAATGCAACCCTCCCTGAGCTTTGAGATTATAATATCCCCAATTACCCTGACAAAGAAAGAAAATATGATACATGACAAACATAAAATAGTGATAAGACCATCATGAAAAGAAACTAATCCAAATATGTGCTTCATTTAAATGTCTTTGTGATATTAATATGGTCTCAGAATTCTGTCTTTCTTCTGCTATCACACCCCAATACTCTGCTTGGCTGATGGTGTTTTTCCCTCAGTAAGTTTGTGTTCATAATTTGTTCCATTTACATTTTTATAAGTCCATTAATATTCTCCAGATTGTTAAAAAATCTTCCTTTTGAAGAATCCACTTGCTCCCTGTAACTGATTTACCCCTTTCACTCCTCTCAAGTGTTTAGGTATTCTGAGTATTTCAGAAAAGTAGTTATGGTCTATCTTACTCAGACATTCTTAAAGTCCTCCTCTCCCCATATACTTGGCACCCCCCCCACTGTTATGGGGTAGTGTTGTGTGGCCCTTTGAAACATTCTTATACAAATCCAATTAGTGAATGTTGGAAAGAAGCCAGTAATTATTAGCGGAGTTAAAGTAATAAAGATCCAAAATAAGATATAATAAAAATAAATTTTGAGTTTAAAATAAAAACTTTGAGATAGTATCCAAATTAAGAATTCTAGCCACCAGAGTTTGAAATAGATAAATTAGGTGAGCACTTGTGTTTAATTACAAAGATCACTTCAAGGGAAGTAAAAATTCAAGGAAATACCATAATTATTATAAGCAATTCTGCCACAGGATCCTTTCTTAGGCCTAGAACCTCACAAAGATTTTCCAATGGAATTTATTTCAATTACAAAAGGCTAGCATTCACATTCCAATTCAGAAACACCTTCTGTCTAATAAAGTTATAAAAAGAGATTTAAGGGAAATTATGCTCTACTGTTAAATAAAGAGAAGTGTATAAATGGCATTGTGTCCTTGACTAAACTGAGTGAAATTCACTCTCTTCATTTGTACCAAAAATATGGCAAAGAGGGAATGGATGACCTATCTCAAAGGCGTTTTTAATGACAAATAAATACCACTGCAGTTAACATCTCTGCAAATGGAAAGCAACAACAACAAAACCAGCTGGGTGCTGCAGCATGAGGTGATATATAAATAGATGTTCCATGGAGAGAACACAGCAGTGGAAAGGCAGGTAGAAGTTAGCTCCTGGGGCTTCAGCACTGACGCAGTTAACCAGACTCCAGATGGAGAAGTGAAGCTTGGGGGAGCCAGGTATGTGAGAAGCACAGGCTGTCCATCTGGCAGCCCCTCATGGTTCATGAAAACTGAGGTTGGGTGAGAACTTGAGCAATAACAATAAAAAACAAAGGACAAATACCAAACACACTCGCTTGGACTTGCCTCTATTATCCAAAGCCATGGTTATTGTCAAAATGTAGAAGTCACTCATCATTTCAGCATGGCACTGGTAGTCATGATGTCAAACCTAATACTTGTACCACTATGCCTTGACAAGACAGCAACTGCTTTTAACATCTGATTTTGACCTTCATTTTGACTTTACATCTTAGACATGTTAAGTCTTTTTGAAAGACTAGTAAAAAAAATAAGAATCTACCAGGATTATAATTAAGGAAATATACATAAGTGAAGTTGGAAATTAAGCAAACATGTCAGCAATAAAATCTGCACAATATCTCAAGTTTTCTTTCTCTTTTTAAGCTCATTCTTGCTCTCTAGTGTGGGACACTTTGTGCAGTATAATTTGGAAGACAAAAAAAAAGACCTTTTTCCTTTAAATTTTTGGATCCATTTGTCTTTTGAAAATATTGATTTTTTTCTCCCCAGTCATATGAACTGGGGAGTTAACATAGGTATTTTGGCAGAGAGTCAATTCTATTGTGCCTTCCACTGACTATTAATATATTAGAACCATGAAAACAGTAGATCTGTATGTCCTTAGAAGGCACTCAACATCTTCTAATACCCTATAATCCTTCATTTATTTATTTGCTTGTATTTTCATGTACAAGTAAGTCCACCCATTCTCATCAATCTTCATAAGAAATCTATAAGATGGAAGGGCAATAATTAAGTAAGGAGCCCCAGGTCACAAAATAATGAGCAATATCTAAAACTCAGGTTTTTAATTCCTTGCCCAGTGATCTCCCCACTTCACTTTTTCATTATTCAAATCACTCTTTAAAATATTCAAGTTGATGCACAATTTATAATTCACTCTAAGACAAGTTTTCTTCAAAACCAGAATAGAGAATCATTCAAATGTTCCAAATGTTTCCTCAAGATTGTACAAAAATTTTTAAAAGTTATATCTGATCCATAAGATTTCATAATTTTAATAGGGGAAAATATGAACAAAATAACAATGAAATATTACAGAAATTTAGTATAATCTTTTGGTATGTTTCATATTTAGAAGAGCATCATTTCACATTTTCCTTGACTTGGCCAAAATTGTAGAGTTCATCAGAATAATTTGATGAGCAGGAAATTCTCCATTTAGAAATATTTTCTAACAGGTAACTGCAAAAGTCAACCTTTTATTTCTACCTGTTCATAAAATACAACAGAGCAGTTGTTCAGATTTATAACAAAAGTAGAAAATAACCACAATGCTACACAAAATGTAATACAGAGTAGATCAGCAGTGCTCTAGCACTGTGATCTTTAAGATCAACCACACTGCTTAAAAATTCAGGAACACCTGAAATTAGGTTGACTTGGTGGAAATGGACCAATGACTGTAATGGAATTAAAACACTATATGGAGTATAGCAAGGTGCTTATATTTGTCACCTAAAGAAACTTCACTCCAGTGCAGGACACCGTGGCTGAGTAGGGAGCTTACGGAAGTACCCAATGATAAAAGAGGAACTATCTTTGCCACCAGTACCACCAGAATGTGAAGTAATGCACAATCAAGTCAAAATTCTTCTCTGCATACCCACTGCATCACTAGGGTAACGCACATAATTAGCCCTTCCTTTTTAATGTGACACATTCCTCTTGAGACTCCTTCTCTCCTTCAAAGACCACCTAGACCTTCTTGAATGTAGCTACTGACGCCTGGCCTTAACCGTCCATGGGCCAAGTGTGACCCAGACAGTCCTTATGCCAGTGGCCCATTCCTGCCAGCAGGCTGGGTCTGGGATTTCCCCTTGGTGCAATAAATCTGTGTTTGGCCACTGTACCATAGCCTGATTTTCTCATTATTGTGCTTTCCCCAACATCTTGTCCTAAATTCTAGCCCTCCTATACCTGAAGTTTTCTCTCTTGGAAGGATATTAACTGGAATTTGATTTCTTTAATAGATATAGGTTGTTCGGGTTACCACTTCTTCTTGGATGAGGTTTAGTAGTCTGTGTCTTTCAATGAATCAGTCCGTTTCATCTAAGCTGTCAAATTTTATGTGCATAGAGGATTTTTTGTTGTTTTCCATTTCAATAATTCTAGTATCAGTAATTACATCCCCTCTTTCATTCCTAATGTTTGTAACTTGTGTGTTCTCTCTTTTTCACTTAGTCCATCTGGCTAGATGTTTATTAATATTATTTTACTTTTTTTCAAAGAATCAGCTTTTGGTTTCACTGATGTTTCTCTAATGTTTGTCTCTTTTCAACTTAACAGATTTCTTCCCTGATCTTTATGATTCCCTTCCTTTTACTTACTTTATGTTTTTTCTCCTCCTTTTCTAGATTCTAAAGGTAGAAGATCAAGTTATTGTTTTGAGAAGTTTTTCTCTTTTCTAATGAAAGCATTTAGTGCTATAAATTCCCTCCTAAAAACTGCTTTAGCAACACCATGCATATTTTGATACATTGTAGACTCATATTCTTTCAGTTCAAATATTTCTAATTTGCTTTGCTATTGTTCCTTTGATCCCTGGGTTATTTATTTGTATGTTAGTTATATTATTTAGTATTTCCAAATATATGGAGATTTTCCATCTATTCTTCTGTTATCTATTTCTACTTTAATTCCATTATAGTAAAAATATCTTTAATAATTTCATTTTTTAAATTTAATAAGGCTTATTTTATGACCCATAATATAGTCTAACTTGGTGAATGTTCAATGGACACTTGAAAAGAATGTATATTCTGCTGTTGTTGAGTAGAATTTTCCGTAAATGTCAACCAGGTCAGGTTGATTGATTATGTTTCTCAAGTTTTCTGTATATATTTGCTAATTTCTTTTTTTGTTACAGCAATTAATGAGAAAGCAATGTTGAAGTCTCTAAATATAATTGTAGATTTCTCTATTTCTTTCAGTTCTTTTAGTTTTTGCTTCACATGTTTTGAAGCTTTATTGTAAAAGACCTACTTGAATTTTTATGCCTTAATGAGTTGACTGTTTCATCATTACATAATATTCCTCTTTGTCCCTGATAATTTTCCTTGTTCTGAAGCCTTCTTTGGCTGATATTCTTTAGCTACTCTAGCTTTTGTTTTTATTCAAGTTTTTGTGATATATCTTTTTCCATCCTTTTGTTTCAAGTGAGTTTCCTGGTAGATAGCATAGAGTTGGGCCTTGCTTTTACATCTAATCTGATAACCTCAGTCTTTAATGCTGTAGTTAGACCATTTACCTTTAACATAATTGATTTGGTTGGATTTATGTCTGTCATTTTAGTATTACTTTTCTATTCATTCCTTACGTTTTGTTGTGTTAGTTTTCTACCACTGCTGTAGCAAATTAGTATAAATAGAGTGGTTTAAAATAACTCATTAATTATATCAGAGTTTCTAGGCACAGTGTGGTTCAAATAGCTCCTCTGCTTAAAGCGTCACCAGGTTGAAACTGACTAAGGCTCTGGGAAAGAATGAGCTTCTAACCTCTTTCAGGTTGCTGGAAGAATTCAGTTCCTTGCAGCAATAGAGATGAGGTCTCCATTTCTTTGCTGACTGGTGGCTGTTGGCTGGGAGCCTCTCAGATCCTTAATGTTTCTTGCATTCCTCATCATCTTGCCCTTCAATAACAGTAAGTTAAGGACTTCTCACTTTAAATCTCTCTGACTTCTATTTTTGTGGAATCTCTCTAACTCTCTTACCTTCCTCTTCTGTTTTTAAGGTCTTATGTGATTATACTGAGTCAATCTAGATAAAACAGGATAATCTCCCTATGTTAAGATCAGCTGGTTACATCTTAATTACAACTGCAATGCCCCGTTGCAGCAGTAGTTGGATTAACTTGATTGAATAACCAGAATAGTAGAATCTTGGGAAAACATCTTATAAATGATGTCTACCACAGTCTACCTTCAGGTTCCCAAAGGTTCAGATCTCTCCCAAAGGCAAAATACATTCACACTCCTCCCAATGTTCCCAAGAGTTTCATTCCATTACAGCATCAGCTCAAAGCATAAAAATCTCATATAAATCTTATCTGCTCAAAAGTCCAAAATCTCTCATTTAAATCAAGTGTGGGTGAGTAATCCATTAAATAGAACTCCTGGGAATAATCTCTCTCTCTCTGTGAACCTGTGAAATTAAAGACACATATTATCTGTCCCCAATATACACATGTGAGACAGACATAGGGTGTCAGTTACAAACATGCTAGTTCCAACAGGGGAAAAATGGAAGGTAAAACATAGTTGCAGTTTCAATGCAGTTTTAATAACTAGGTAGGACAAGTACATTAGGTTTCAAGACTTGGGAAAATTCTCTTTGGCTTTTGTTTCTGCCCTCTAAGATCCCAGTCCCAACCTTTGGGCTCAGTACACCTCTGTTTTCTCTGAAAGGTAACACCTATTTGCAGTTGAGTAGTTTTATCATGAATTTTATCTGTCAGTAGAATTTTGGGGATCACACAGCCAGCCTTAATTAGTTTCATACTCCTCTGTCTTTCTTTGTCCAAGCTGGCAGTGTTTCTACCAGTATAAAATTCTTAAAACCTGTGTGGGCTTTCTGTGAATTTCACAGGGTTTCACTCCATTAGACAAGACGTCCCTTCACAGATCTTTTCTCGATAATGTCTTCCCTAGTTTTGCCTTCTGCTCTGATGGCTGAGGAACAATACTCTTCAGATTCCTAGAAGCCCCTGGTTTGAATGAGGGGATCTGTTAATCACACCTTTAATCTCTTCAAAGACCCTTCTATGTACCTGAAACTTTGATCTTTTGTAGAGTCACACCCTTAGACTTTTCTCCACAGCACCTTTTACTGGCAATAAATCTCTTAATTTTAGAGTCTTTTGCCATCTGGATAGGGTGAGAGCTTCCAAAATCATTAGGTTCTTTTTTATTTTTGTTTAATAATTTTCTGCTCAATTTATCTTTCTCATCTCACAATTTACTATAAGCAAGAAGAAGCCATATGTTATGGACTGTATGTGTCCCCCTAAAATTCCTACTTTGAAGCCCTAACCCCAGTTTGGCTGTATTTCAAGTAAGAAAGTGATTAAGGTTAAATGAAGTCATAGGAGTGGGGCCCTGATCAAATAGGATTAGTGTCCTCATAAGAAGAGACACCACAAATATAAAGAAGAAGCCCTGTGAGCACAGTGAGATGGCAGTCACCTACAAGCCAAGAGAAGAGCCCTCAGAATGCAATCTACCTTGCCAGAACTGTGAGAAATAAATTTCTGTTGTTTAAGCCTCCCATTCTGTGGTATTTTGTTATAGCACCCTAAGCACACTAATACACCTCATAACATCTTCCATATTTTGCTTGGAAATCTCAAGTAAATATCCAAGTTCATCACTTACAAGTTCTGCTTATAACATAACTATAGGACACAATTTTGCTATGTACTCTGCCACTATGTGACAATGATCTCCATTCCTCCAGGTTCCAATAACGTTCCTCACTCCCTTCTAAGCTCTCACCAGAAGCATCCTTAATGTCCACTTTCATGTTCAAGGCAATCTAGGCATTTTCCATCAGAGTCCTCAAAATTCTTTCAGCCTCTGTCCACAGCCCTGAGTGCAAATCCATTCCTAAATTTTAAAGTATTTGTTACAAAAGCACCCTACTTCCCAGGTACCAAAATCTGTATTAATTTTTATTGCTGCCCTAACAAATTATGACAAATTTTGTGGCTTAAACCAACACCAGTTATCTCACAATTGCTGTAGGTCAGAAGTCCAAGCACAGAAGTCCAGGCTCAGCTAGTTCCTCTGCTTAGAGTCTCACAAGGCTGAAATTGAGGTGTCAGTAAGGTGTCGTACCTTTCTGGAAGGTCTGGAGAAGAATCAGATCTTCCAAGCTTGTTCAGGTTGTTGGAAGAATTCATTTCCTTGGGGCTATAGGGCAGAGATCTCCAAGATCCCTTTTCCTTGGTGCCTCTTTTGGCTCCTTACAGCTGTGTGCCTCACTCTTCACCAGCAAGAGCAGGTGGAGCTGTTTCCCTCCCACATTCATCTCACACTTCAGGGCTCTCTGACTTATTCTACTGCATTTCTCTGACTGATTCTTCTGTCTCCTGTTTTCAAGAGCTGATGGGACTACAGTGAACTCACCTGAACAATCTAGGATAATATCCTTATTTTAAGGTCAACTGTTTAGTAACTTGACTTCCATCTTCAAAGTCCTCTCAGAGCAGTACCTGGATTGGTGTTTGGCTGAATGACCTGTGGGCAAGAATCTTGGGGGACATCTTTAGAATCTGCCCACAAAACTTACGTTCTGATTTTCCTTCCCTGTCCTCTTTTGATATCTTTGAATATTTTTTACAATTCCATTTTAATTTTCTTGACTTTTTTTTTACCATAACCTTTTATATAGTCTTTTACATAGCTTTATATAATTTCTTCAGTTGTTCTAAGGCTTACAATATATAATTCACACTTTATACCATCAACTTAGAATTAACAATTTGACCACTTTGAACAAAAATAAATAGACTTTACAATTATGCAGGTCCTTTTCCATCCCCTTTATGATGTCACCACATGCAGCACACTGAAAGCCCTATCAGAGAATTTTCTCTGCTTTCTGCTGAATCACCAACCATTCCTTCTCTACTAGATGACTCCCATCAACATACAAACTTGCTCCAATACCTATTATTCTTTTCAAAGTCCTCTCCTGCACCAAAATATCCCTAGTGCTATTATACCATTCTCTGCTTACCATTCAGAAAGATTTTTAAAAGTTGTCTATACTTGCTATCTTTAGTACCTCCTCTCCTCTTTAATGAACTTCTGCCCAATTTTTGCTCCCACAACAACACTAAAACTTCTCTTGCCAAATTAGTAATACTTCAGGCGGTTTATTTCAATCTCTCAGCAGCATCACGCAAGGCAGAACACTTATTCTCTCAGCATCTCACAATGCTTTCCTCCTACGTTATTTGCTAGCTTTCCTCCTACGTTATTTGCTATTCCTCCCCAGTCTATTTGCTGACTCTGCAAAATTCTACTTCTTAAATGTTAGGATTTCTCAAGCTTTTTCCCTGGACTTTCTTCCTTCCCAACAGTGCCTCCCAGTTAATTATATCTAGTCCTGTGTATTTGAATAACAGTTACATATTGAAGATTGTCAAATTAATTTCTTTAGTTAAAACCTCTTTTCCGAGTTCAAAACTCACATATCCACTTCCTAGTTGACATCTTTACGTGTATCTCAGATATCTTCAACACAGCATGTCCAAAATCTTTTTGATCCCCTACCCCAAACTTGTAATGCCAATGCCAGAATTACACATCTACAGAAAATGCATCAACATTATCTTCTCTCAAGTTCCTGTTTTCTTAAAACTCTACTACCACTACTTGAAATCCAAATTACCATCTTCTTCCCTAGATGCTGCACAAGGCTCCTAATGGATTTTCCCAGCTTTACTCTTTCCTACGTCTGATTCAATCTTCAAGAGCAGTGGATCTGAACTCCTTTAAATTCAGACCTTTTTATCCCCTTCTCGAAACCTTACAAGGATTTCTCTTTATACTACGAAATAAGTCCAATTTAGTTTAATACTGCCTTCCAGGCCCTGCTAAATTCTGTAACCTTATCTCATGTCATTATCTTGCCACCCATTATGCTCCAGCCACACTGGTCTTCCTTCAGTTTAAGAAACACATCAGGATCCTTCCTGCCTCAGGAACTTTGCATAAACTGTTCTCTATGTGGGAAGAAATATATTCTTAATCATTCATTCTTAACCTTTAGTATATTGTTCTGCTCCTATTAAACAATATAGATAAATCCCAGGTCTTCAAGGTCTACCATTTATGGTAGAGAAGACAATAACAAAGAAAAAATATATATGTATAATCAAGTAAATAAATGATATCATGACAGACAACATGGGGACATGGGGGAAGGAGTAAGTTGGGGTTAATGGAGAAGACCTCTCTGAGAAGGTAATATTTCATTTGAGGCCTGCATGATAAGTATAAGTCAGTTAAGTAAATGAGTCAAGAGCATTCAAAGCAAAGAGAAGAGAATGTGCAAAGGCCCTGAATCCAGAAAGAGTGTCCTGTGTTAGAACTGAAATATGGCCATGGAGACTCAAGCACTTTGAGTCAGAAAAGAAGGTCCTGTAATAAAGTAGGAGAGCAGATAAAGGCCTAATCAGGTAGGAATTTGGATTTTGTAAGTATTTTGGACAGCTTTCGGAGTTGTTTAAGCAATAGAGTGACACAATTTAATGTATAAAAATAACTTTAACGTAGTGTATTTTAACGGCTCTCTCTCAAAATCAACAGTTGAGATCACCGATAAAAAGACTATCTGCAAATAATGAATGTCCTCCAAAGGGGCATTTTATCCTTTTTTATGAAGTTATATCAGCTTATTCTCAAATAGCTAAGTTCATAAAGTCTGAAACAAGAATTTATTTGAAACTACTAAAACTATATACACACAAGCATAAAGAAGTCAGTCCCCAAAAGGAAGGTGGATTAGCTTAACCAAATAATATCATGATGCACAAAAGTCAATATACAATTGTGCATATGCAGCATCAATAAAAAAAACTATAAATGTTCAATTCAAATAAAATACACAGCACAATGTAATAATAAAAAAAAAAACTCCAATCTACTTAGCAGCTTTGTTTATGTAGTACACGCATTTTCTTTTTCATGACTTTGCCTTATTATGGCTTTAATGATGAGGTCCGTAATAAGTATTTTGCTTCACATTTTCCAAAGAGTACATGTGGCTTAGGAAGACTATAAGGGAACAATTTCCGAATAATCACAAATTAGAACTCAGATTCATGGTTTACTTAATACTTCCTGGCATGACATTTTAAAGGTTCAATTTTAAGGAGATAAGCGGTTTTCTTCTAAAGAAAGCTTTTTATATTATATGCATTTTATCTCTTCTTAAGAAAAATCATATTAGGAATATCTAAAAGAAACAAAAAATGTAAAATACTACCAAGAGAGAAGAGCTTATGATCTTTTAAAATTTGGAACTTTCAAAGCTCTCTAAGAAGATTTCTAATTAAATTAGCTAATTTTAATTATTTAAAACTGATATTACAGTGTATACAACTAATAAAGTAAGATTTTTTTAAATCAAGGAGTTTCTAAGAAACTTAAAATTTTACTTCTTTGTGTGAAAGCTTAAAATGTATTGTTTTGAAAGTTAGTTTTTAAATTGTTAAATAAAAAAGAAGGAAAATCCATTTAAGCAATTATTCTATTTGCATGAGCTAGCAATCTTTTCTTTTATGCTGAGTATAGCAAATAAACAAGGAAGTTAATCTTGCAGTGCAATTAATTTTGGTTTAAAGTACCTAGACAAACATTTCAAATTTAGAGAGGAATAAAGAGAACTTGAATGTCCTATTTACCTTTGATAACTGAAGGATTTTTTTTAAAATTTATTTACCCATTTATTTTATGGCTGTGTTGGGTCCTTGCCTCTGTGCGAAGGCCTTCCCCAGCCGCGGCAAGCGGGGGCCACCCCTCATCACGGTGCGCGGGTCTCTCACCATCGCGGCCTCTCCTGTTGCAGAGCACAGGCTCCAGACGCGCAGGCTCAGCAATTGTGGCTCACGGGCCCAGCCGCTCCGTGGCATGTGGGTTCCTCCCAGACCAGGGCTCGAACCCATGTCCCCTGCACCGGCAGGCAGACTCTCAACAACTGCGCCACCAGGGAAGCCCCTGAAGGATTTTTTTCTGCTCTTTCCAATCTTTAAATGAAATATTCTTTCAGAGAAAATATTTGTCTGAAGTGAAAATAAATGGTGCTCAAGAAGATCCATGACCAGTGATAATCGACATAGTTTGGTGTTCTGAGAAAGCCTATGTATGTGAATAATCTTGGACACTAATAATAATCCAGAAACAGCTCTCATTTACTGAGTAAGCTTCCCATGGCATGTATGCACTTGACGTATGTTATCTCACTTCTCATAATTATCCTATGAGGATGGAAATAGTATTGAAGCCAACTGAAGTACAACTGAAGAAGCAAAAGCTAAAATAAGTAAGTTATTCAAATTATACCAACTTATAATTTAAAAGATTATATTCTTCTCTCAATTGCTCTTCCATACTGAAAGATACTCAGCTAGACTCTGGTAATAGAAAGACTGGAAGTAATTTTTGCCTCAGCCTGATCATGGAGATAAGGAATGCCATGGGAGCCCAGCATCATCTTTTTTTTTTTTTTTTTAACACAGCCATAGGTGGACAGAGAAGGAAGGCTTTCTGCTGGAAGTGATGCTAGGGTTGGAACTGAGTCTTGGAAGAGGATGAAGAGTTAGCCAGGATGAGAAATGGGCAGGGTAGTGGGAAGAACCTCAGAGATAAGTGCATTACAAAGTCACACATATATGAAATGGCAACTGCAAATGCCAGTGGTGTTGGAAGTATAGGCTTGTGTAGAGAAATGGACAAAAGTGAAACTGGAAAAAACATCAGATGTCCCTGATGAAGAAACTATGAATTATGTTATCTTGGGAAAACTACTTAGTTATTATCCATGCTCCCATCTCTTCATCTGTAAAATGGCTTAATAATACCTCCAGTTTTTGTGAGGAATAAATGGGTTAATAACCAAAATGTAAAAGAATGACCAGAACACTGTACATATTCAAATATTTGCTATTATTAGCTAACAGAAGAAAAGTAGCTAGACCTAGATCATACAGCTAGTAAGTATCCTAGCTGAGGCCTAAACTCAGATTGGAGGAACTCTAAAGTCATTGATTCTAACCCTACCTTAAGCCAATGCATTTCAAACAAGTGTTGTTTTTCCTCATTTTTTTTACTTGGGAGCTCCCCAATTTTTTAAAATCCCAGAATTTAAAAAAAGAAAGTCAAGGTGACAAGGAAGGAGGGCAAAATAACAGGAAAGAGAGTCTGAATATAGTAATTGTGTTTTATGATGTAGGAAAAAAAAAAGAAAAATGAATGAGAGAGAGAGAGAGGAAGGAAGGAAGGAAAGCTAATAAAAATTAGTTATTGGTAACAGCATTTACTCTTTATATGTGGGAGTACTTTGGACAATTATTTCCTATTTTTTACTTAATTTTAAGTTCTTTTTTCAAATGAATGTACTTCAAACTTAAATACATTTTCATGTTGGTATTGGGCCATAAAAATCCCAATCTTTGTTAAGGTGTAATGCTAAGTTTGATCAGTCAATACATTTCAGCAACAATGAATTATTAAAATATGTCTTAGCCTCATCATTCATTAAATACCCTGTCCTCTGTTTCCCACCTCATAAATTCTCAGCTATGCTAAAATGGTTTGCACTTTGTTTCATTCATACATGTTATATGTTCTTTTTATATTTTTAAACAATTTCTTGTCTTCAATTTATCTCTACTTTTCTCCTAAAATTTAATTCTTTCCTCATCATTAGAACAAGCTCAATTTATTCTGTAGGACCTGAGAGGAATCACCTCTTCTCAAGCTCTCTTTTATAAACCAGTAAATAAGGAGTAAATTAATTCAGTAAAGTCTTTATGTTCAGAAGTAAAGACAGTAGAACAAAAGTTACAGAAAACCAAATCATGTCTTTCAAACATGTATTGAGAAGACATTCATTTTAGGTTTTTATATAAACTTGATCCAATTACAAAGCTCTGAAGATATAGAAAATACATCTTATTCTCAGATCTAAATGATGTAAAGTGATAATGAAATCTCTGATACAACAAAATCATGTTAAATTCTAAGTTATTCTGTACATAGAATGAAATAATCAATCCTAAGAGATAAGATTGAGCAAATGTATAACATTTCCAGCTAAGCAGCAGGATATAGAACACCAAGGATAAATATCCCAATACATGGTGAATGCTTACAAAATGCAAGCAAGTTTGATGCTGTCCAATTTTGTACTCAGTTGAGAAATTAGATAACAAAGGTTGCCATGTGCATTCTGCTCTTTAATAAAACAGATGATATATGATAAGTAAAAGTCACATCCTCTTTCATGTCTTTCCTAACAATAACACAGACAGGAATATCTAGGAGGGCAAAAAATCTCATGGTATTTTGCTTGGAACAATTTCTACTCTGCACATATGCATATAATTGAGAAATCTTATCTTCTTGAACAACTTAAGAAATAAATTTCTCCTCTCCATACAACAAATTTGTCCATGATAAAATTACCAATTTCTTTGGGTATCTTTATGCCTAGTGTATACATATATATACACAGTGTGTGTGTGTAAAGAAAGAGCTATTTTGTACAGTTTTTAGGAATTTCAACTTCCTTACATCAGTTTGACAGAATTTACACTGAGCAGATTTCTTTAGTTATACAAATGTGTAATGTATATCTCTTATTAGAATAAAAGAAAAAATAGCTCAAACTGGATTTAAGCAGCAGCAATGGAAAGAAAACGTTGAATGCAATCACATAAAACTTTAAAGAAAAACAAGTGGATTGATTTAATTTCCAATTATATATGTAGGTTGTATTTAAAGGTACTTCTAAAATGTCAAGCATGATTGCATAGGAAAACTATAGTGTCCTGAAGTAGGAAAGAGAAGAGAAGCTGGTTTTGTAAGAAATATATCTTTGATTTTAATATTTGACTTTTTTACTAAAATGGATAGAACACAGAAATGAAAATGCCCAATAAGAAGGTGGACATACAGAACTGCAGTTTGGTTAAAGCTAGATATGATCATCCAAGTGATCACTGATGGAAAGTCAAAAAAGTGATAATTATAAAATGCTGAATTACATCCATGTTTAACAGATATTATAGATGACAGTGGCACCATAAGAATAGACAAAGAGAAAGGAAGATATAAGAGAATAAAAGTAATAAAAACCATGAAAGTTACAGGGAATTATGCCCAATATCTTGTAATAACCTATAATGGAGTATAATCTGAAAAAAACCTGAATCAGTGTGCTGTACATCTGAAATGAACACAATATTATAAATCAACTATACTTCAATAAAAAAAAAGAGTAGTATGATAGTTGTGTCAAATGCTGTAAAAGACTGCAGTTTATGTAGAGAAGTCCATAGCTATATTTAAGGATATAGCTGTAGACTTCTCATTTCAAGATGGATATTTAAAGACATTTCCATACTCTTCTACTCTCAAAAACATCCCATAAACAATAGATAGAACAAGAAAGCAAAGTCTAGACACCATCTTGAATGAAACTAAGATACACCTTAAACCTAAATAGTAAGTAGATAGAGGAAGCATAGGTGACTTAGCAAAATGGAAGGAAGATAATCCTTAAGAAATAATGAAGAGGAAGCAAGCCAATTCACCCTGTAGAACCCTAGAAAGGTTCAAGTATGGAGAGCTCCAAGTATAGTGGAAGGCTAAGATGAGGCTGGGGCTGAAAACAGGTGGGTCTTTTCAAAATCTGTTTAAAGAATAGTTGGATACCCAAACACTACCCCATGCAGATCTGTCAAGCTTCCCAGAAAAAAGTTTTATAGGTTCTGGAGAAACTTAGCCAATCAGATTCCAGACTTAGGACCACCAAGCAGAGAATAAACCCAGGATGAGATGTGGCATTCAAAACAAAATGGTTAAGTGATATTTTCATAGCCATCAGTGAGATCCAGAGCTCCCTTTTCCTGCCCCAAATTTGTAAGACTAGAATAATCAGGAAGGACATGAGTGGCTCATTCTTTGGAGGTAGCAAACCACAACAAGCAAAACATTTACAAATAATTTTGGAGTTAACAATGAATACATTCACTCTGCAGTGAAGCCCAAAACCCTGAAAGACCCACCCAGGCACACAGACTTCCAATCAGCTTTTCAGCACTTCACATTGAATATGATTGGATAGTTAAGAACCATCGGACATCTGAAAAATATATTCAACTTTAAAAAAAGAATAGCAAAACAAAAAGGAAAAGGGAACTCTGAGGAACTGCAGAAAAAGCATTCAGGAAACCTTAATTAACATCTACAGACAGATAAAATGACATTGCAGCCATGAAATAAGAACAAGATGTTAAGAAAAATTTAAAATACAACTTAAATTAAAATTCTTGTTAGAAGGGTAATTAGAAAAACTGTAAGTTCAGGAAATTTACAAGAAAAGAGAACAAAAAGACAGAGATTTTAAGGAGAAACTCCAGTAATAGAAAACACAGTGGTGGTTGTCGGGAGATGAGAACAGGGTAAGGGGATTGACAACAAAGGAGCACAAGGGAAGTTTGGGATATTGTGGTGACAGTTAAATGACTGCATGAATTTGTCAGCACATCAAACTTAAACTTGAAAAGTGTGGCTTTTATAAATTATATAATTATATTCTTAAAAAAGGCAAAGAGATGGTGCCTTACTCCTTTTGGGCTGCTAAAACAGATTACCACAGACTGGGTGGTTTATAAATGACAGACGTTTATTTTTCAGTTTTTGAGGCTGAGAAGTCCAAGGTGCTGGCTGGTGAGAGTCTGTTTTGTGGTTCATGGACAGTCTTCTTTTTGCTGTGTCCTTACATGGCAGAAAGGGCAAGGGAGTTCTCTGGGGTCTCTTTCATAAGGGCACTAATCTCCTTCATGAGGGCTGCACCCTCATGACATAACCACCTCCCACATGCCCCATCTCTAAATATCATCACATTGGGGATTAGGATCTCAATATATGAATTTTGTGGGGACACAAACAGTCTGACTATAGCAGGTAAAAACAACAAAACAAAAGGAAAATAATTAGAAAATTAATTCAGGAAGCCAAGCATTCAACTAATAAGAATTATAAAATGAGAGAATTAAGAAAGGGAGGAGAGAAAAATTAAAGAAATAATAGAAGACACTAATCATCAGGGAAATGCAAATCAAAACCACAATGAGATATCACCTCATACCTGTTAAAATGGCTATTATCAAAAAGACAAGAAATAACAAGTGTTGGTGAGGATGTGGAGAAAAGGGAACCCTCATGCACTGTTGGTGGGATTGTAAATTGGTGCAGCCAACATGGAAGACAGTATGGAGGTTTCTCAAACCATTAAAAATAGAACTGCAATATGATCCAGAATTTCACTTCTGGATATTTACCTGAAGAAAATGAAAACACTAATTTAAGAAGACATATGTATCCCTATGTTCACTACAGTGTTTGTTATTCACAATAGCTGAGGCATAGAAGCAACCTAAGTGTCCATAAATAGATGAATGGATAAAGAATATGTGGTAAAAATATACAATGGAATATTACTCAGCCATAAAAAAGAATGAAATCTTGCCATTGGCAACAACATGGATGAATCTACAGGGTATTATGCTAAGTGAAATAAGACAGAGAGAGACAAATACTGTATGCTCTCAATTATATGTGGAATCTAAAGAACAAAACAAAATGAAAACAGACTCATAGATACAGAGAACAAATGTGTGATTCCTGGGGGGAAGGGTTGGGTGAAACAGGTGAAGAGAATTAACAGGTAAAGACCTCCAGTTATAAAATAAATAAATTGGGATGTAATATACAGCATAAGGAATATGGTCAATAATATGGTAGTA
Organism: Balaenoptera acutorostrata; assembly: GCF_949987535.1. NCBI lineage: Eukaryota > Metazoa > Chordata > Mammalia > Artiodactyla > Balaenopteridae > Balaenoptera > Balaenoptera acutorostrata. Next base: position 38,625,919 of record NC_080068.1, read on the forward strand.
AGTTTGTATGGGGAGAGATGGTTACTAGATTTATCATGGTGATCATTTCATAACATATGCAAATGTCAAATCATTAAGGATTTTGTCAAAAACAGAATTTTCAGTGGCTGTATTAATTCTGGAAATTGGGTAGTTATAGTTATACTCCTGAGTTAAACAATGAATGATATTCATAATATCCTTAGGTATTATAATAATTAAATACAATTTAAAATAAACTCAGTAAGGAGTGCACATTTTTCAATAAGAGCTAAAATAAGAAGATGGTAATGGAGAAAATACTAGACTAAGAATAAAGAGGCACATGAGTTTCAACCCTTGCAATGGCACTGCCTACTGTCTCTATATCATTCAAAACTCTAAGTTCCAGGAGGGCCGGAACTGTTTGTCCTATTCAGCATTAAAACATCAATCAATAAATATTTGTTGCTTAACTGAAAAAAAAGTCAAATCACTATGTAGTACACCTGAAACTAACTATATTTCAATTAAAAAATAGAAATAAAAGAAGAAAAATTTCCCAAACTGAAGAACAAGACTTTCTACATAAAAAACGTTTCACCTGGTGCCTAGCCCAATGAAAGAATAAAGACTTACACTAAGGCAAATACTTGAGAAATTTCAGAACACTGGGTATGAAAAGAAGCAGAAAAAGGAGAAACATACAGTAAAACAGGAATCACAACAGCTTCTGAATTTTAACATAATATTAGATGCTAAAAATCAGTGAGGCAATACTATCAAAATAATTAAAGGAACTTATAACCACTCTTTTATTTTATATCTAGTCTCTGAAGGAAACAAAACAAATAAAAAAATTATAATAAAAAATTCCCCAAATAAAGATATTTAAAATTATATATTAAGAAAGCACATAATATACCTGAGAGTATCAACCCATAACTACCAACATCAACAGATAATCTAGTAAAATTCTGGACTTGAAAGAAAAAAAAAAATCCTGTGGACATTAAGATAAAAGGAGTATATGAAGTATAAGGGAAAGAAAACAATTGTCTTTCAGAGTGGTGCTTTATTTCAGAAATAAATGGAGAGTATGATTAAGGTGCTCAAAAAAAATGAAAATTTGAGCCAAAGATCATTCTTAACAAAACTGACTTTCAACGTATACTGTTATCAATAGAAAGAACTCACAGAAGGTGGTTACTATTAGCCCTTCTTCAGGAATCTATTAGAGAACAAATTTCAGGCAACAAAAATGTCTAGAGAGACATCAACAGAAGAACTTGTGTGGAGCATTAAATAAATAGTTATTTGCAGAACAAAGAAAAATGATGAAGGTTAGAAGGAAGAAAATATTATATGTTATGGCTATAAGCTCTGACAAAAAATTGAGGTTCATAGATGTATATATGCAAAGACATTTTGTTTTATTGTTTTCAGTAATCAGAATTGGTAATAATAGTTCTAGTATTGTTCTTCTGAGAACGTTGTGTGTGATATGTGAGACAGAATAATCATGGAATATTCTAACACCCTCTGTTGTCCTTGAGAACCAAAATGAAATAAAGAGATAAGTGAAAACCCCAAGATCCACAATTTGAATTAGCAATATCTGAATGAACACATCAGGTATTTCACCTTTAAAAATACATGATATTTCATAGTTTTTCCAGTGGGTAGGCCAAGAAACAATGACAAATGATAGATGAAAGGATCTTGGAGCATGACGAAGGAAGGAAGAACAAGAGAAGGAGCAGAATTTGGGGGTGTACACAATAGGTCTCTTCCTCATGGGTTTTATAAGTCATATTTGATGATTAAAATGAAAATTATAATACTATCTGTTACTCAAAACAGTGATATTTATTTTTTCCCAGATTTACTGAGACAAAATTGACTTATAGCATTGTGCAACTTTAAGGTGTACGGGTTGAATTGGAACCTTCGTATATTGCAAAATGATGGCCACCATAGCTTTAGTCAACACCTCTTTCATGTCACATAATTACCATTTCTCTTTTGTGATGAGAAGTTAAGATTTACTCCCTCAGTAACTTTCAAGTGTATAATATAGTATTATTTACTATAATCACCATGCAGTACATTAGATCCTGAGAACTTATTCAACTTAAAACTGGAAGTTTGTACTATTGGACCAACATCTCCCTATATCCCCCACCCATCAGGCCCAGGTAATCAGCATTCTAGTCTTTATTTCTAGGAGTTCAGCTTTTCAGATTCTAAATATGAGTGATATCATACAGTTTTTAAGACAATGATACTTAAATCTAAATATTTAAATTTGGGTGAGGGAAAGGGACCTAAATGGAGAGGAGGTTTTCACATTTCCTTTTAAGAAGTAAAATGCTGTGCAACAAGATTTCTCCTCCTGCCCATCTCTGCTCCTATGGCTGGAAACCACCTTGTCTTCTTCCAGCTGACTTTACATTTTTGAAGTTGAGAGAGAAGGCATCTAAAGCCTTCAAATGTCATAGAAAACTTCTGTCATATTGTTCAGCAGCGAACTTAGCAGTAATTTCTCATCTCTTCCAGAAAATAACTGTCAATCAGTTAGTAGAAAAATATTTAAAATTTAATTAAATTATTGAGGGGGCGCCTTCAAGATGGTGGAGGAGTAGGACATGGAGATCACCTTCCTCCCCACAAATACATCGAAACTATATCTACATGTGGAACAACGCCTACAGAACACCTACTGAATGCTGGCAGAAGACCTCAGACTTCCCAAACGATGCCCTCAAGCGACCTACATGCAGAGGTGGGGCCAAATCCAAAACTGAACCCCAGGAGCTGTGTGAACAAAGAAGATAAAGGGAATTTCTGTCCCCAGCCTCAGGAGCAGTGGATTAAATCTCCACAATCAACTTGATGCACCCTGAATCTGTGGAATACCTGAGTAGACAATGAATCATCCCAAAATTGAGGTGGTGGACTTTGGGAGCAAATGCAGACTTGGGGTTTGCTTTCTGCATTTAATTTATTTCTGGTTTTACATTTACCTTAGTTTACTATTTAGAGCTTATTATCATTGGTAGATTTGTTTATTGATTTGGTTGCTCTCTTCCTTTTTTCATTTTATATATATATTTTTTTCTTTTTTCTCTTCTTGTGAGTGTGTATGCTTCTTTTTGTGATTTTGTCTGTATAGCTTTGCTTTTGCCATTTGTCCCAGGGTTCTGACTATCCTTTTTTTGTTTTTGGTTTGTTTTTTGTTTTTAGTATAGTTTTTAGCACTTGTTATCATTGGTGGATTTGTTTTTCTCGTTTGGTTGCATGCTATGGTCTTTCTCTCTTTCTTTTGTTTTTTATTACTTTTTAATTTTTTTATCTTTAATAATTTCTTTCTATTTTAATAACTTTATTTTATTTGTTTAAATTTTTCTTTCTCTTATTTTCTCGCTTTTCTACTGAGCAATGTAGGCTGAAAGGGTCTTGGAGCTCTGGCCGGGTGTCAGGCCTGAGCCTCTGAGATGGGAGAGCCGAGTTCAGGACATTGGTCCACCAGAGATCTCCTGGCCCCATGTAATATCAAATGGCAAAAGCTCTCCCAGAGGTCTCCATCTCAACACTAAGACACAGCTCTACTCAATGACCAGCAAGCTACAGTACTGGACACCCAATGCCAAACAACTAGCAAGACAGGAACACGAACCCACCCATTAGCAGAGAGGCTGCCTAAAATCATAATAAGTTCACAGACACCCCAAAACACACCAAGGGACATGGTCCTGCCCATAAGAAAGACAAGATCCAGCCTCATCCACCAGAACACAGGCACCAGTCTCCTCCACCAGGAAGCCTACACAACCCACTGAACCACACTTACTCACTGGAAGCAGACATCCAAAACAACGGGAACTACGAACCTGCAGTCTGTGAAACAGAGATCCCAAACACAGTAAGTTAAGCAAAATGAGAAGATAGAGAAATACACAGCAGATGAAGGAGCAAGGTAAAAACCCACCAGACCAAACAAATAAAGAGGAAATAAGCAGTCTACCTGAAAAAGAATTCAGAGTAATGATAGTAAAGATGATCCATAATCTTGGAAATAGAATGGAGAAAATACAAGAAACGTTTAACAAGGACCTGAAAGAACTAAAGAGCAAACAAACAATGATGAGCAACAGAATAAATGAAATTAAAAATTCTCTAGAAGGAATCAATAGCAGAATAACTGAGGCAGAAGAATGGATAAGTGACCTGGAAGATAAAATTGTGGAAATAACTACCACAGAGCAGAATAAAGAAAAAAGAATTAAAAGGATTGAGGACAGTCTCAGAGAACTCTGGGACAACATTAAATGCACCAATATTCAAATTATAGGGGTCTCAGAAGAAGAAGAGAACAAAAAAGGGACTGAGAAAATATTTGAAGAGATTATGGTTGAAAACTTCCCTAATATGGGTAAGGAAATAGCCAATCAAGTCCAGGAGCAGAGAGAGTCCCATACAGGATAAATCCAAGGAGAAACATGCCAAGACACATATTAATCAAACTATCAAAAATTAAACACAAAGAAAAAATTTTAAAAGCAGCAAGGGAAAAGCAACAATTAACATACAAGGGAAACCCCATAAGGTTAACAGCTGATCTTTCAGCAGAAACTCTGCAAGCCAGAAGGGAGGGGCAGGACATATTTAAAGTGTTGAAAGTGAAAAAACTACAACCAAGATTACTCTACACAGCAAGGATTTCATTTAGATTTGAGGGAGAAATTAAAACCTTTACAGATAAGCAAAAACTAAGAGAATTCAGCACCACCAAACGAGCTCTACAACAAATGCTAAAGGAACTTCTCTAGGCAGGAAACAAAAGAGAAGGAAAAGACTTACAATAACAAACCCAAAACAATTAAGAAAATGTTAATAGGAACAAACATATCGATACCTACCTTAAATGTAGATGGATTAAATGCTCCAACCAAAAGACATAGACTGGCTGAATGGATACAAAAACAAGACCCATACATATGCTGTCTACAAGAGACCCACTTCAGACCTAGGGACACATACAGACTGAAAGTGAGGGGATGGAAAAAGATATTCCATGCAGATGGAAATCAAAAGAAAGCTGGAGTAGCAATTCTCACATCGGACAAAATAAACTTTAAAATAAAGACTATTACAAGTGACAAAGAAGGACACTAAATAATGATCAAGGGATCAATCCCAAAAGAAGATATAACAATTGTAAATATTTATGCACCCAACGTAGGAGCATCTCAATACATAAGGCAAATGCTAACATCCATGAAAGGGGAAATCAACAGTAACACAATCATAGTAGAGGACTTTAGCACTCCACTTTCACCAATGGACAGATCATCCAAAATGAAAATAAATAAGGAAACACAAGTTTTAAATGATACATTAAACAAGATGGACTTAATGGATATTTATTGAATATTCCATCCCAAAACAGCAGATTACACTTTCTTCTCAAGTGCTCATGGAACACTCTCCAGGATATATCATATCTTGGGTCACAAATCATGCCTTGCTAAATTTAAGAAAATTTAAATCATATGAAGTATCTTTTCTGACCACAGCGCTATGAGACTAGATATCAATTACAGGAAAAAATCTGTAAAAATTACAGACACATGGAGGCTAGACAATACAGTACTAAGTAAGCAAGAGATCACTGAAGAAATCAAAGAGGAAATCAAAAAATACCTAGAAACAAATGACAGTGAAAACACAACAACCCATCCCACGACTATGGGATGCAGCAAAAGCAGTTCTAAGAGGGAACTTTACAGCAATACAATCCTACCTCAAGAAACAATAAACATCTCAGATAAACAACCTAATCATACACTTAAAACAATCAGAGAAAGAAGAACAAAAAACCCAAAAGTTAGCAGAAGGAACAAAATCATAAAGGTCAGATCAGAAACAAATGAAACAGAAATGAAGGAAATGATAGCAAAGGTCAATAAAACTAAAAGCTGGTTCTTGGAGAAGATAAACAATATTGATAAACCATTAGCCAAACTCATCAAGAAAAAAAGGGAGAAGACTCAAATCAACAGAATTAGAAATGAAAAAGGGGAAGTAACAACTGACACTGCAGAAATACAAAGAATCTTGAGGGATTACTACAAGCAAATATACACCAATAAAATGAACAACCTGGAAGAAATGGACACATTCTTAGAAAAGCACAACCTTCCGAGACTGAACCAGGAAGAAATAGAAAATATAAAGAGACCAAGCACAAGCACTGAAATTGAAACTGTCATTTAAAATCTTCCAACAAACAAAAGCCCAGGACCAGATGGCTTCACAGGTGAATTCTATCAAACATTTAGAGAAGAGCTAACACCTATCCTTTCAAACTCTTCCAAAATATAGCAGAGGGAGGAACACTCCCAAACACATTCTATGAGGTCACCATCACCCTGATACCAAAACCAGATAAAGATGTCACAAAAAAGAAAACTACAGGCCAATATCACTGATGAACATAGATGCAAAAATCCTCAACAAAATACTAGCAAACAGAATCCAACAGCACATTATAAGGATCATACACTATGATCAAGTGGGGTTTACTCCAGGAATGCAAGGATTCTTCAATATACGCAAATCAATCAATGTGATAAACCATATTAACAAATTGAAGTATAAAAACCATATGATCGTCTCAGTAGGTGCAGAAAAAGCTTTCAAAAAATTCAACACTGATTTATGATAAAAACCTTCCAGAAAGTAGGCATAGAGGGAACTTACCTCAACATAATAAAGGCCATATATGACAAACCCACAGCCAACATTGTCCTCAATGGTGAAAAACTGAAACCATTTCCACTAAGATCAGGAACAAGACAAGGTTGCCCACTCTCACCACTATTATTCAACATAGTTTTGGAAGTTTTAGCCACAGCAATCAGAGAAGAAAAAGAAATAAAAGGAATCCAAATCAGAAAAGAAGAAGCAAAACGGTCACTGTTTGCAGATGACATGATACTATATATAGAGAATCCTAAAGATGCTACCAGAAAACGACTAGAGCTAATCAATGAATTTGGTAAAGTAGCAGAATACAAAATTAATGCACAGGAATCTCTTGCATTCCTATACACTAATGATGAAAAATCTGAAAGAGAAATTAAGGAAACACTCCCATTTACCACTGCAACAAAAAGGATAAAATACTTAGGTATAAACCTACCTAAGGAGACAAAAGACCTGTAGGCAAAAAACTATAAGACACTGATGAAAGAAATTAAAGATGATACAAAGAGATGGAGAGATATATCATGTTCTTGGATTGGAAAAATCAACATTGTGAAAATGACTCTACTACCCAAAGCAATCTACAGATTCAATGCAATCCCTATCAAACTACCAATGGCATTTTTCACAGAACTAGAACAAAAAGTTTCACAATTTGTATGGAAACACAAAAGACCCTGAAGAGCCAAAGCAATCTTGAGAAAGAAAAATGGAGCTGGAGGAATCAGGCTCCCTGACTTCAGACTATACTACAAAGCTACAGTAATCAAGACAGTATGGTACTAGCACAAAAATAGAAATATAGATCAGTGGAACAGGATAGAAAGCCCAGAGATAAACCCATGCACATATGGTCACCTTATCTTTGATAAAGGAGGCAAGAATATACAGTGGAGAAAAGACAGCCTCTTCAATAAGTGGTGCTGGGAAAACTGGACAGCTACATGTAAAAGTATGAAATTAGAACACTCCCTAACACCATACACAAAAATAAACTCAAAATGGATTAAAGACCTAAATGTAAGGCCAGACACTATAAAACTCTTAGAGGAAAGCATAGGCAGAATGAACACTCCATGACATAAATCACAGCAAGATCCTTTTGAACCTCCTCCTAGAGAAATGGAAATAAAAACAGAAATAAACAAATGGTACCTAATGAAACTTCAAAGCTTTTGCACAGCAAAGGAAACCATAAACAAGACGAAAAGACAACCCTCAGAATCGGAGAAAATATTTGCAAATGAAGCAACTGACAAAGGATTAATCTCCAAAATATACAAGCAGCTCATGCAGCTCAATATCAGAAAAACAAACAACCCAATCTAAAAATGGGCAGAAGACCTAAATAGACATTTCTCCAAAGATGATATACAGATTGCCAACAAACACCTGAAAGGATGCTCAACATCACTAATCATTAGAGAAATGCAAATCAAGACTATAATGAGATATCCTCTCACACCAGTCAGAATGGCCATCATCAAAAAATCTACAAACAATAAATGCTGGAGAGGGTGTGGAGAAAAGGGAACACTCTTGCACTGTTGGTGAGAATGTAAATTGATACAGCCACTATGGAGAACAGTATGGAGGTTCCTTAAAAAACTAAAATTAGAACAACCATACGACCCAGAAATCCCACTACTGGGCATATACCCTGAGAAAACCATAATTCAAAAAGAGTCATGTACCACAATGTTCATTGCAGCTCTATTTACAATAGCCAGGACATGGAAGCAACTGAAGTGTCCATCAACAGATGAATGGATAAAGAAGATGGGGCACATATATACAATGGAATATTATTCGGCCATAAAAAGAAATGAAATTGAATTATTTGTAGTGAGGTGGATGGACCTAGAGATTGTCATACAGAGTGAAGTAAGTCAGAAAGAGAAAAACAAATACCGTATGCTAACACATATATATGGAATCTAAAAAAAAAAAAAGAAAAAAAAAAAAAGGTTCTGAAGGACCTAGGGGCAGGACAGGAATAAAGACACAGACATAGAGAATGGACTTGAGGACATGAGGAGGGGGAAGGGTAAGCTGGGATGAAGGGAGAGAGTGACGTGGACATGTATACATATATATGTTACATATATACGAAATGTAAAATAGGTAGCTAGTGGGAAGCAGCCACTTGGCACAGGGCGATCAGCTCGGTGCTTTGTGACCACCTAGAGGTGTGGGATAGGGAGGGTGGGAGGGAGATGCAAGAGGGAGGAGATATGGGGATGTATGTATATGTATAGCTGATTCAGTTTGTTATACAGCAGAAACTAACACACCATTGTAAAGCAATTATACTCCAATAGAGATGTTAAAAGAAAAAAAAAAAAAGAAATAAAATGCTGATACCACTAGGTGATGTCACATATGAATACTGTAATACCCAGAGCAACCACTAAAAATGCTATACCAAAAATCACTATAAATAAAGCAAGACAGATTTCTAATTTTAGGTAATCACAGAAGGCTAAAACCCATCAACTATGTTTGAATTAGTTCATAATGGTTTTTTACAACACTAATTGTTGCCTTAGAGGAAGACAGGGAATGAAATTGTTGCCTTTGTAATTGTGTAAATAAAGGTAAGGAAACAAACATTTATCCTGCCTTTCCTGTATGAACTAATTCTCTCTGGGTAACCAAAAAAATAGAAGAGTGGAAGGATTTTTGTTTTAAATTATATAAATGAAAAAAAATTACAATATCATCATTTTGTAACTCTCAAGGAGTTAATACTCATTATAAGCATTAAGTATCAACAGCTTTTAATATTTTTAAAAAGTTAAAACCAGACATGATGTACATCCTGATAAAAGAACATACCACCAGCAGAGAGATCTAACTCCAGTCTGATTACACATCTAGACCCAGCTGCCAAGTAGAGAAACATAAAGACAAAGGAACAGGTTGAATGCACCACAAGTCTCCAAATCAGCAAAATCATACTCTTATGATGAACTATACCAGTTAAAGGGTATAAGTTCTTCTTCAAATAGATTATAAAGAAAAGAAAGAAATTGAAAGGGAACCTGTAGACTAAAGGAGACTTAAAAGATATATCACATTTTTAAATGGGCCAGACTAAACTATGGTGTCTAGGAATGCACTCTTAGCTTATACAACCACATGGAAAAGTGGTTATTATAAAAATCAGGGTGGTGGTTATATATGAAGAATGCAATAGGCCTACGACAGGGGCTGGGCACATGGATAGCTTCTGGGGCCACTAGAAATGTTCTATTTCTTGACTTGGATGGTGATTCCAAGGGTATTCAGCTTACAATTCACTAACCTATATGTTTGTTTTGTCTGGTTCCCTACATCTGAGTTTTATTTTATAACTCTTAGTTCTAAAAAAAGTTAAACTTAGATCATGTGCATTAAGTTAGTACTACATTAATTTTATATACGTTACAGCAAAAGAGACTGATGTCAGACAGGTAATACTAAGTCTTTCAGCATAACTTCCTCAGCGTGTTCTGAAGATAACTAAGCACTAAGCACTCTTTATTTGTCACAAAATTTTTTTCATCACAGAAATATTTCTAACATGTTCTATTTGCTGAAGCTTAATGACTTGACAAGGCATGGGTTCTGATTTCAGACAGACCTAAATTTCAATCCTAATCCCACTTCTTTTTAGTTTTGTGACTCAGCCTTTCTGATTTTCAGTTTCCTTGTCTGCACAATGATTCCCAACTACTGGTACTCTTGTTTTTAAAGATACTAAAAAAATACCATACACTATTATGATTATAGAAATTCCTTTCATAATTCTAATATTTACTTTAACAAAATAACAAGGCCCCAAGTACTGACTGTTCCATAACAAAGAAAACACAGAATTTTGGTTAGAATTAATTTAATATTTTTATTCAATTTCCCATTAATAGCTTCCACATATTTTGAACCAATGAGAAATATTACAGTTTTTTATTAAACTATTTTTTATTATTACATCTTTTTATTATGAGATCTTGTGGCTGTGGTGACAAACATTAAAACGTACCAGATTCCTGGAGGCCACTAACAAAGGGATAAGGCCACCAGGAGACTGTCTAGAGGTGACCCGAAGTTGTTGGAATGAGCTCTACCAAAGCGGTAAAAAGGCACGTGGTGCAGAGCTGGGGAATGTATTCCTGTGCCTCTTGTTTTTCTCTTCAACTGAATCTCTTTCTCCCTGCCTTCAGCTCCCTGGGGCATTCTTCTAAAGTTGGATGCAAGATCTTTGTGTCTGATTTGTAAGCACAACTTTCTGTGCTTGTTTTCCATTTGAATCACTGCCTGACGTGGAGGAGGCCTCATCCTCTAACTTCTGGTTGCCAGGACTAGTGCAGTCAGTTTAAGCCACAAATCAGAGGGTACAGAAATGATACTCTGAAGCATAACTGTATTTTTTAAAATTTTTCTCTATGACAAAGTGTGTTTCCCAGTAGGCATTTTGCACTTGAAAAGGGAGGATGAACTCCACCTTGAGAAGGAGGTGGATATGACCTACGGGAATTTCCAGCAAAAGAGAAATAAGAGAAGCTCATAGAAATTTGAAAGGTAAGAGAAGCAGCAGGGGAATCAGTCATGAAAAGTGTTCCAGCTCCCACACCGTGTGTTGAAACAGCAAAAGGTACAGGGGTGCTGAGAGAAAGCTGAATGCAGGGAGCATTTGGAGATCTGAGAGGGAGGTGCTGGCCTAGTGGACCTCCTCCAAAGTGGGGTCGTGCAAGTTAGCACTCCCCAACCCCCGAGGGGCGAGGAACGTGGTGAGGATATTCTCTGAGCCTGGCGCAGGATGAAAAGGTAATCGACAGTGCTGGATAAGATTTCCAAGGGAGTTACCACAATAGAGTCGAAGTGGTCCTGAAATGAAAAGCTGAAGGACAGACTGCCAGGATAGAATGGACTGTAGACCTTGGGATTTTCAACCATGGGGACACTCCATTGGGTTTGCGTCAGTAGGGACCCAAGTTCATCATCCCTGATTTCCACAGTGAACGCCAGCCAAGGAAACAGCAGTGGGCACAAGAGCAGCATCTTCACAGCCCCAGCAGAGGCCAGTGAGAATCCAGGGACGGCACTCAGATCTGAGGCTTCCTTTCACTCAAGACCATGATGTCAAAAAACAACCCTCTCCCCTGCTCCCACGCACCCACATAACATCCCAGGGAGTATATGAGACAAAACTGATCAGACAAGGAGGTGAACTTACTGAACAATTAAGCAAAATGAGACTGAGATAACCACTTGGTGCTTTAAGTACCCATCACCACACCCAACACCACCACCAGCATGCAGTGGAAGCTTGAAAAATAGGACAGAGAAAAGAAAAATGCTTGGGTTTTTTTTTTTTTTTTTGGTTTGTTTTGGGGGTGTGGGGGGCATATATAGTAGAGTGTAAACTTATGAAGTCTTATACAAGACTTTTTTTGAGAAAGTTGTATAATTAAGGCTGCTTTACCATTCTAATCAAAAGTGGTACGCATACCCAGGTAACATGTGTCGTACTGTACAACTGATAAGAGCAGTAGTGTATCTGACCAACATTTACACTGTAGCTTTCACAGATCTTTTCCATGCATCAAACAGTTCAACGTCACAATTCATAATGCAGTGCAGCAAACTTATCATCTCAGAGGAAATTTAAATTTTCAAATCAATGTATACAAAATGGATGGCTTTATTCACAGAGTCAAAGGAATAAGGAATACACTACTGATATTAATATATTAAAGTGTATGGTTAATGTATTAATAATTTAATAATTATATAAATAATATATAATAACGTTTGATTTATAAATTACATAAACAAAATAACTTAATTATAGAATTATTATTAATGGATTAATGTTTTAAAATATTTTTCTGACAAGTAATTCTAAATCTGTTCAATAACAACTGATTATAAGTAAATTCTAAAGAACAGGAGGGATTCTGAATCATGAATGTCAGAACATCCAGCTACATGGTCTTCATGTCGAGCCTGGCAGCTGAGCTTCATCTCCTGAGTTAACGTGTGGTTACTGCAGACACGGATGAGTGTCCCTAATTCAAAAGGTTTATAGGTTATCTCTGTTCATGAATCTGCCCTTTATCTTGAGGTAAACAGCTATACAGATAGAACTTTATAAAGATAGGAGTAAGGGATAAGAAATACTTTATTAGGAATACTCACTTTCTACCCACAAAAATATTTCAGTTGAGAATCTCCCAGTATAAAGAAACAATCTAGAAGAGATGGTGACAGGAGGAACAAGTTAAATAACATTTTCCGAGTGGAAAGCATATGGCGACATGCTGAATAGCTGAAACAGCTGTGCTGAGGGTTCAAGAAAATGGGGTGTGGTGCGGGCTCTCATGAACGTGGACTAAGTTGGGGAGTTTCTCATCTCAAATGTCTCTGTCTTTTCATTGTATTCTTTTATGCTTCCCCAAGACAAGTTCCAGAGTTAGCAGAGATAAGTGGCATGAAATACTGGACTGCAAACATCTCACTACCTATTCCACAGTGTACAACCCTTGTCTGACTGTCGTGCAAAGTTAAGTCCCATTTAGGGCTTCTACTTGTATTCAAACTCTTAACAGTCATTCCTCTGACATGCTTAATGATCAACTTAGTATAGATTCTGCTTTGCTACTAAAAGCCATACAGGGGATCATACCCTTTGCTTATCAATTATCCAGCCACCAGCTAAGAACTTGTCTTTGCTCCAAGCCACTTCCTCTTTGTGTAAAGTATCTCAGAATGAACTGCTGAATGGAGGACTATCCTCTGCAGAGTATGAAGCCAGTCATTTCAATCTCCAATATGGGCTCACTTGAATGCATTAACTTTAGAGAAAGAAAAAAATAAACCCAATAGAAATCTAACTGTATAAAAAAATAAAGTTAGCAGTTTAAGAAAATTCAATTAAGCTCAGAACTGAAAACTACCAAATTACAATTCAATTCTCCTTTTATTAAAACTATTCTACATCACTCTTAATACATTTGTCATGGAATACAGTCAGTGCCTTGGCTTTACAGTCTCAAGAAATGTAACTATTCATTTGTATCAATAAACCCATGAAATATATTATAAATGATATTTTATTAGTTGTTTTTCTTACAAGTTAAATTCTTCAACTGTATTCATGACTAAAAAATGTCATCTATAAAATGAGGATAATAATTATCATACTTCAACGCAGACCTACTAGAGAATGGACTTGAGGATACAGGGAGGGGGAAGGGTAAGCTGGAACAAAGTGAGAGAGTGGCATGGACATATATACACTACCAAACTTAAAATAGATAGCTAGTGGGAAGCAGCCGCGTAGCACAGGGAGATCAGCTCGGTGCTCTGTGACCACCTAGAGGGGTGGGATAGGGAGGGTGGGAGGGAGGGAGATGCAAGAGGGAAGAGATATGGGGACATATGTATATGTATAACTGATTCACTTTATTAAAAAGCAGAAACTAACACACCATTGTGAAGCAATTATACTCTAATAAAGATGTTAAAAAATAATAATAATAATTATCCTACTTCAAAGGGTTGCTGAAAAAAAATTTAAAAGTACTTAGAACAGTGTCTAATACAGAATAAACACATTATAAACATTTGCTGTTGTTATTGTTATTTATTCACTTCCCTAATACAACTGGTAACACTATTCGAGATCACTTTGCAGTCACTATACTACTATATGCATATGTTTTTTTCTGGAGTGCTTATAGATCATAAGAAACATACTTCCTTTTACACATTATTTCAATATTTGCATTTTAAAAGAATTTTTCAGGTATTATAAAGCAAATAAGATGAAAAGAAAGTATTTGGGGTTATCATTTCTTCAAAAGAAAATAATTTCATTTGTCTAGGTGAATTGGACACTGAGAGAATTTATCTATAGTTTTTGTTTACCAAAGGTATTTCTTTAAAGCAAGGGTCAGCATACTTTTTCTGTAAAGAGACAGATAGTAAATATTTTAGTCTTTGTGGGCCATAAATTCTCTGTTGCAACTGCATAACTCGCCATTGTAATGCAAAAGCAGCCACAGCCTATCTATAAATGAACGTGTGCGGCTGTCTCTTAAGCAGGCAGCAGATGATTATTTACATAGAAAACAAAATCTAATAGACCATAAAAGAAAAAGCATCTATGGCATAATGAACAATCTTTAAGAACTCAAAACATTTTAAATCTCGTAAGTCACACTTAGGACTGCTTGCCCGCTAATTCTTCAGTGTGGTCCCTCTGTTAGTACCACTGCTGGTCTCTACATACTAAAGGGGGACATGTTGACCTTCAGCATATTCATCTGTACCTCCTCCTCCTCTAACCAACCTGATTGACAGCTGAACTCCACTGATTTCTGGGAGAATGCACCCAGGCCTTGCTTTCTGCACATTCCTCCTTAGATCAGTACAGATTTAAAACTATTGGCTTAACTTAGTGGCCAAATTCATAAAGCTGTACTGATTCAGCTGTAGCCAAGTCGACTCCTTCTGGGATATTTATTAGGTTAAGTGAAGTTGTGACAAATTCATAATGAGCAGCTAATCATGAATTTTACATTCTGATGGGAAAAAAAAGAGGTTGCCAAATGTCAGACTACTTAGAATTTAGTCATACAAACCGGAAACTAACTGATATCAAGGGTGGAAAAATACTTATTTGTGTTATAGAACCTTTTTCTTCACAAATACTCTATAGACATTACTTCATAAGTCCTGAGCCAAGAACAGCAGGTACTATTAGATTTATTTCTAGAAAGAGAAGTTCAGACATCAAGAAGTTAAGTGTAACAGAAAGTCAGCTCTTGGCTGGAAAGAGAAGAGAGATTTCCTGAACTCTCCTGTCACTGTGATATCTACTACATGACTTCTTTTTATATCTGGATATTTCCAAAGAAAAGCAGCAAAAGGAGTTATTCTACTTAAACTCCCTTCTCCTGAGAAAAGTCAGATTTGCTGAGGGAAAACTCACGCAAAATTTGTCTACTTCTTTACAGCTGATAAAATATCAGTTTCCCTCAGAATACTCTCATTTCCTTTTATGACATACTCTAAGGGAAGATACTGATTTTCACAGCTGCAAAGGAAAATTGAGTATGATGGTGCCTTAGGCAAAGCTGAGATTCACTAGTTCAGCAATGCTGACCAATGTTTGGTCACGAAGCCAAAAATTGGTGCTGCCTGTTGTCCGTGTGTGGCAGAAGCCTTGGCACTATTTCTGTCATCATGCTCTCTACTTGTTTTAGGAGAGTTGAACGGGATGACACTACATTTGGCCCACCTACATTTGTGAATTAAATCAGCTGTTTTAATTACCCAAGTCCATTGCCCCAAGGGGATTATTAAAATTCTAAACTATTTCCAGGGAACTTGATAGAGGGGAAAAGCAGACACTTCTTAAAATTTGGATGTGTTGTTCCTGGCTCTTCTGCACCACAATCCAGTTTTAACAATGAAGCAGCAGATCAGGCACAAGTTAAGACAAGTACAATAGGAAAGACAGGACCTGACGGGATCCTCAGACTGTGATCCAGGCTGTCTGTGCTTGTGATGAACACTTTGGACATGAACCAATGGTTCCAGTGCAAGGGCTATGTGATAATATTTATTTTTCACAGCTTTAAAGTTCTTTTGTAAATTTTTGATATTTTAAAGCAACACAAGAAGAGCATTTTCATTCAGCAACCATATCCCCATCACACTGAAACTTTTCAACATTACTTAACCTAACAGGGCTTTCATAATCCTAAGCTTTTGCCTATGCCATTCCTTTTGTCTGGGATGCCCTGCCTCCCCTTCTGGCAAATTCCTCCTGTCGTCCAATAGCCTCTTTTATTAGAATGCTTTTCACAGTGCGTGATAACTTTTATTTACACGTCCGTCTCCCCAGTTAAATCACAGGCATTGAGAAATCAGAAGCTACATCTTCTGATCTTCTGTATCAGTTCACTCACAGCACCTAGAATGGCATTTGACACAAGTAGGTGCTTGTGTGAGGTTGAATGAATGGTTTAGCCAAAATATTTTGATTTTCTTAGGCTAAAAGAAACCTCAGATCTCGCTCAGTTCTGACTTTTAGAGAAAGAAATGAAAGAGGTAAGTGACATGTCCAAGGTCGTACAGCCAAGTGCAGGCCTCCTGACCACCTTTTCATTCTGTACAAGCCACACCTTAGGAAATAACTCTTAAAAGATTACATTTAGTACAAAATAGACAGCCACTTACCCTTCTCCACAAAGCTACACATACCTATTTAAGTAAGAGGAATGGAAAAAGAAAGAAGGAAAAGGAAAAAGGAAAGCAATAGGAGGAAGCAATAAACACTCCTAGACCAGGGCTTCTCAACCTTGGCACTATTTGACATTTTGGATTGGATAATTCTTTGTTGGGGGCTGTCCTATGCACGGTAGGATGTTTAGCAGCATCTCTGGCTTCTATTCCCTAGATGCCTGTAGCAACCCACCTCCCCAGCTGTGACAACCAAAAATGTTTCCAGATATTGCCAAATGTTCCCTGGGGGCAAAATTGCTCCTTGGCTGAGAATGACTACCCCAGGTGAACAATCTCAGAGGAGGTAATCTTCTACATTACTTCAAGCAAAGTGCCAATAAATTAGCATGTACTGGCTTCAAACCAATACTCTCATATTAAGCATAGAAGCCAGAATCTAAAATGCTTAATCTTCTTACATTTTTATTAATCTGTTTTATTAAAAACAATGATGTCACTTGGTCTATGGTTGCTAATGCAATAGCTAGAGCAGGAAAAATAATTTTTAAAACTAGCTAAAATTTCCAGTTCTAAAGGGAATTAAACACACTTAATATGTTCTAGAGATAATCTTAATAATTTTTATTTTAGTTTTACTTTAAACTTGCTTAAAATTCCTTCATCAGTATCAAACGTAAGAATCACAAATTCAATATTCCTACAAAACACAGTCTAAGGAAATAAAAGGAAAATAAAAAGTTTGAAAGAGTAAGCTAATATCCTTCACTTGAGTTTAGTATGTATCTTCCAAAGGCCATGCATTCCTTCATTGAAGCAAAAATTTCCAATTGAGATTTTTATATTCTTGGTTTTTTTATTATTTTTTTTAATTCTTAAAGGTAGCTTCAGTAGTTAGAGTTCTGCTCTAGATTCTAAATAAGTAATATAACATCAAATTCACATTTCAAAACTGTAATATCAAACATGAATAGTCAATGGCCAGAGCTATTACTTTTTATTTTGATAAAGAAGCTGGAATTAATTTTAAAAAAATAACATAAACCTAGTATTCTCCACTCATCTAGTGCAATAAAACCTTATCATGATTTAATAAATAGAGTCCAAAACTGTAGTTGCTCAATTGTATAAACCATAATGTTCCAATATTGCGAAGTTAGTGAAACAACAGAGTCGGACAGTACAGCAATCTGGCTGGGAGTTCTTGGGGTCTGACTTCCAGCTCCTGGCTCTGGTATGGCACCACTGGGTAGCACCTGTCTACTTTGGCTTAAATATCAATGAAAAGAATGCATGGCACTAATGCCAGCTGAGATGTCCAGAACAACAGTAGGAATCCCTGAAAATTAGGTGATTTCATCACTAGATTGTGCAAATTGAACCTAAAAGATACTCAAGACTCACCCTCTGCCTTCTGCTTCTTGAGACAGAGTGGCCTCCTGTTTCCCTCCCTGAGCCACCTTCTCCCATAGGAACTTTAGCCAGAGGATAAGAGCAAATTGCCAATCACATTATTTCCAAATTTCATTTCTTCTGGGGTTTTAATATTCATGTTTTAAATGCATTTAAGAGGAATATTACAGTTTCAAATATAAAGTTTTTAACTGCAAACCTTTCCCATCCAGCTTGCTATCTCCTGAGTAGGTCTTAAAACCTGAATTCATATGTTAAAAAAAAAAGATAGATACAGATAAAAAAGATAGCTGGATAAAAAAAACCTACACACACATACACACACACACACACACACACACACACACACACACATAGAGGCACAATTTGATATCTTACTTCTATTGCAACCCACAGGTTCCCAAGTTATCTGAGAATCTGGGATGCTATCAAGGCTGGCAAATCAAAATTACTGTTATCAACTCTTTGACCCATGACAGTATTCAAAATTTAATCTTTTATTTAAATTGCATTATCTTTCTATGCCAAAGCCTCACTGAATAGCTTAGAAACAATTTTCTGATTTACTTTTCTAATAATTAATATCATATGACTATATTTAAAATAATATTTATTTATATAATATTTAAAATAATACTTTATTTAAAACTTTGAAAACTGACAGATAAAATGGTGATAATCTGCTAATTCCAAAAGTCAGCAATTTCTGATTATTGACTAAGAATGAAAACAAGTTTTTGCTGTATTTTGGGGTTTGATAATATATAAAGCATCATCATGTTTAGAGAAAATTTCCCATTTTTCCCATTGCCCTATGGCTTGGAGGTAGGGCTACTGCATGTAACTGTAGTACTATTTATACATCCGTGACAGTTTCCAGGTGGCACACAGAGGCCTAAACCTAGCCCAGTCTCGGTGCCAAGCCACACTTGAAAGGAAGAGTCGATTGGTGCAATTCTTCTGCTCAGAGAAGGCACTTTTTTTTGTAATTTATTCAAAGACAAATACAAGCTAGTTAATGATATTCCTACCTGAGAGACCGAGGTACACTACAGCATCTCGAGAATCCCTCAAATGCAGAAAATCAGGCAGAGGAAGGAATGCCAATTGACCAGAGGTCAACTCTCAAATACTGTTCTTGTTACCAGATTCTAACCCTCAGAGAAGAGCAGCCTCTGTCTAAAGATCACATTCCAAATTTTCCAGTTTTTACACAGATATAAATTCTGAAAATCATAAGACAATGCTAACAAATAGCCCAAATTATTGAAGTAATGCTCTATTGTTTTTAACTGTTTTGTCTTTGTCAATATCAGTTTCTTTATGCAACAGAGAAAATTTGAAAATTCACTGTGACACATTAATCTCCTTTGAGTTTATGGTGCCTATGATTGATATGTTTGAAGAAAATACTTGTGAGATATCCCATTGTCCAGTGAGGACCTGTAAGTCTAAAGAAATCATTCTAAAATCTTGCGGTGGGAGAACTGAAAACAAGGAAGGAAAGGAAACAGAAAGAGAGAGAGGAAGAAAGGGAAGGAAAAGGATGATTATAATAAATGAAGAAAAGGGAACAATGGAGAACCCAATTTTCCGCCTCAGGGTAATTACAGAATGGTATACAATGTTCATGCAAATATTGCACTTTTTAAACCACTCTTTCAATTGCAGGCTTCAAAAAACAAACAACCAATAACAAAGAATCAGAATTAAGTTTATGATTTTTAAACTATGAATGCCAAGATAAATGAGTTCCTTACCTCCTGCTACCCATTCATTTGTGGCGTTTTTCTCCCTTCCAGTGTTCTTGGTGTGTGCTGTTCCCCAGGTTTCAAAACTCCAGTCAGCTCTCCTGACATCAGCCCTGACAAGCCACAGCAACCCTGGCATAATGAGCTCTCTGTCTTTCTCTCATCCAACAGCCTTCCAGAACTTATCTCCAACAGAAAAATTCACCTTTGACTGCTATCCTGTTTATGCAATTCAGGTTTCTTTGTATTTCTTCTCAAACTCTGCTTATTTTCCTTTTTATGCATTACTTTTCTGGTTCTGTCCTTCTCTGAGTTTTCATTCTAAACATGTGGTGAGATTCAATAAATTTTTCTTTAGTTGTAAATGGCAGTGACAGATACAATTAAACGGTTTCAAACCACAGAACTGTCTCAGTTAATGCACAGCCATACACTCCTGTCAATACCGCCTGTGGTTTTGTTACTCACTGGGACCAAAGACTGCTCTCTTTTCTCTGGTCCACAGCTGAGAGCTCCACCTTGTCTTACTACAAAACACCAAGGGAAAGGTGTCCAAACTCTTTCTACAAAACCTGCCAGGATGTCTATGTGATGTAATACCGACAAAGAGGGTCCACAAAATATAAAACTTAAGGTCAGGAGACAAGCATGAAAGTCCTACCAACCTTGGAAAGTAAGGGAGTAGAAAGAAAACAGAGTGGAGAAAGGGAGAGAAGGAAGTGGAGAAGTTAGAGAGGGCAGGGGAGAGAGGAGGGAGGGCTGACAAAGGCAGTCTGATTCCAGTATATGCTGTGGTAGCTAAAGCTGCTTTTTGTAAATATTTTGATGTTGTTATTCTATGTATTTCAGTCCACTATATATTAATTGCTGTGTTTCTTACTCTTTTTTTTCACATTTTTAAAAATTCTTTTAAAATTTTTAATGTTTTTAGCCACACCACGCACCATGCAGGAGAGGATCTTAATTCCCCTACCAGGGATGGAACCCGCACCCCCTGCAGTGGAAGCATGGAGTCTTAACCACTGGACCACCAGGGAAGTCCCTCCTTACTCTTTTTAAATAAAAGTTATATAAGGAAGATGTTCTTCTCTAAAGTTGCTGGATAAAACACCCAGATTATTTTAAATGTTTTGTTCTAAATCTTGCCCAAAAGATTAACAAATTTTCTACAGTCTGTTACAGTTAACATTGTACTTTTACATATTTACTCTCATTTCGTCCTCACAACAACCTAGGAGGGTAGGCAGGGAAGGGAATCAGATCTGATACTCACAAAACTTAAATGACTCTCTTTTAAACTGATTATGGGAAGCCTAAAATATGCCTGGGGCTTTTTGCTTTAGGTACTTTCCAGTACTCACTATTTTAATATGTTATGGATTGGATTCAATGAAGGAAAATAGCAATATGTGAAACATTACTTTATATGATATAAGTTTAAACTTGTTTATCAGAGTTAGATGCAAGCCATTAGATAGAAAAACAGAAACCAGTTTGAATCTTTACTTACTGTAGAACTTTGTTGTCCTTTCTATATAATGAAGTATTATAATTTTACACAAAAGTTCTAGAGTTCAACAGTACAAGAAAATTATCCTCTCATGATCTTCAAACACCATAACCTTGTAACTTATAAACAGCTAGAAGAAAACTGTTTGAAAATATATTTAGATCCCCAGGACTTGATGAGAATAAACTTGATGGTATTATGATATTTTCTATTATTTCATCACTTTCTCCTCTTCTATTCTTAATGAAAACTCCGTCTTAATACAAGCATCATATTACAACTTCTTTATTTTGCCCCAAAGGAAAAATCCAATCCTAGTCTCGTGTAATTTATCACAAATGAACATTTCTACTATTTCTATTATCCATTTGTACACATCAAGTGTTTTCTGATACAATTTATTCAGCTGTTATCTTTGGGAATTCCTACATGGTTGACATTTCATGAAGTAACATCACTGAAAAGAAATAAATCTGTATAAGCAACAATGCTCAACAACAATGTCAAATTACAGCAAAATTAAAACTTTTCTCAGAGATAGAAATCTTGCAGCTTTGCCCACTTATGCATTTATGAGTACATTTATGCTCATCTTTAAAGTCCACAAAAATTTTAAATTAGACTTTCTAAGTTTTCTGTAAACTATCATTGATGGAAATTTTCAAAGTAACTCCAGTTTCCTTAAAGTAATATTTTCATGGAATTGAAAATATTGATGGGTAATCCTAGGGAAACAACAAATTGAACACATATCTTTGCACTGTGCTTTTCACCAGAGATACATAAGAATTAACACTTGAGAAACGCTTCTAAAGTTTTATTTTAGGTCAAAGGCAAGATTTTGGGGTATGATGATGACAAACACCACACACTGGAAATAATCTTTTATATGGCTGACTTCATACAGACCTAAATCACTGAAGGGATTTAGCTGCCCCTGTTAGGAAGTCACTTACATTGATTCTGACCTCCCATCATGAGAAGTCCTGGTGCTTCTTCTTGAACTTCAAGGGGTCGGGCAGCCCAGGCATTGCCCCAACACTGCTTAGAGCAGTGGTCAGTCTGGAAGTAAAGAAGCACAGTAGTATCCCAAAGTGAGTGTTTTAAACAAGGCCTTCAAGAGGCACTACCCTTGAATCCATGTTTGGCCACATGTCACTTGAGACTATAACATTATCCCGCCACAGCAAGAAATGGTGATGAAAACCTAGAATAAACTGTATTTTTCAAAAGGATATATCAAAAAAGGTTTATAAACAGATTTTCCACATTTTGATTCCTTTGGAAATTAGCTGTAATGACATGACAATATTGTAACTCCATATTTTAAAAAATTCTGGAATACATAGAAGGCAAGTTAACTGTATATAGTATATGAATAATATTGTTGTCTATAAATGAGAACAAAATCATAAGAATTAATATAAAATAGGTAAAATTATTTTACAATAGGTAAAATTACTTTAAATATTTATTTTTTATTATATGATCTTTAAACTTAATATATGTCCCATAATTAAAACTAGTCTATTACACATATAGTACATTATCACAGAAAAAAGTTAAATATAATATAATAAATATGTAGTACATAAAATTTAGAGTAGCCAACTAAAAGTGCACTGTACTTTCTCCTGGCCACAAATAACTCTGTTTATGGAGCAGCTTGACCAATCCAGTTCAGGTATCTAGGGGCTAAGCCAATATCGTCACTCATCCCCCAGTGCTTCAGAAAATACAAATGTATGATACCCGTGAGGCTCATCCACCAAAACAAGGCCTGACTACACATAATAGATCTCTCCCAAGGGTTTTGAAGACCACATGAACTCATGAAGAAAAACACAGTCTGGAGTAACCAAAGGAAAGCAGTGGGAAAAGCACTGGTTTAAGAGGAGACCAAGATTCTTTTTTAATTCTGAAGGCAAATAGTCTATGACTTCACCAAGATCTAGAGCACTTCTGTTTCCTTTCTAAATGTTGCCAAAAAACAAAAAACAAAAACAGATGGATGATTCTGACATTGACATCATGGTGGAATCACCAGGGGAGCTTTTGAAAACTAGGACTATTCAGGCCCTATTCACAGAGATTCTAATTTAATGCATCTGGAGTATGGCATTAGTAATTTTTTAAAACCTCCTGAAATAAGGATTAAAAACCACTAATTTAGAATTCCAGAAGATCTCAAAGCTTCCTCCCAACCTTCCAAATTTTATGATTCTGTACAGTGAGCTCATTTTGTCACCTTGAAAACTATGAAATATGATTTAAAAAAGAATTTGAAATGATACA
Organism: Balaenoptera acutorostrata; assembly: GCF_949987535.1. Taxonomy (NCBI): domain Eukaryota; kingdom Metazoa; phylum Chordata; class Mammalia; order Artiodactyla; family Balaenopteridae; genus Balaenoptera; species Balaenoptera acutorostrata. The sequence continues at coordinate 38,649,853 of NC_080068.1, forward strand.
CAAAGAAAGCATTATACAACTACTGAACTACAGTACATAAAACTTTGACATTTGTTTCTCCTTCAAATGATATACTATTATCTTATATGTATATGTATGCTGGGGTGGATAAAATATATTTAATATTTTAGAATAAAATGTATTTGCTTTATTTATTTATATATCCCAGCTAACATTTTCATTAGTCTGAAGTGGTGCCTACTACAATTAAGAATATATTTATCCACTTAATATGAAAAAGTAGCATCTTTACATTGCAATATTTTTAAGTTACACTAATGATTGAAATTTTAATTTCTCACCCTTTTAAAATTCTACATTCCTTACATTTTGAGTTGTACAAGTCTACAATTCTTACATTTTGAAATTTTTAGGGAGAAGACTAGAAAGCAGTAATCAACACTAAAATCTGAGAAATAAAAAAGAATCTCTTAAAGGAGAACAGAGGTAGGGAATAAATAAACCCAATCATAATGTGCTTTATAGATGACTCATGTTTCTGTATAAAGAACTGTAAGAATTACAGTGTGCATGTTTTATTTACATGACAAGTGAAGATGTAAATCCTATAAATATTCAGAAGCACAATCTCTTATGAAAGTAAATGTCAGCTATAAATAAAAAGTAAAATAAACAAAACAAAATATAAACATACAATGTTAAAACTAAAAGTCATTCACTAGCAAATTCTAAGGTTACCATTAATAAAAGTTTTAATAATAGATTTTATTAAATACTCTGATCTGTAGGGTGTGATTATTATCCCTATTTTATACCCAAGGAAAAAGACTCAGAGAACTTGAGTAACTTTCCCAAGATCTCACACTTAGAAATGTCACAAGAATTAAACCTAAGGTAGTCTTGACTTCAGAGATTCTTACCCTCTAAATGTTCTAGAGAAGTATAAGAGCAAGGAGAAGCCATTTTTAAGTAGTCCTTCATTATGACTTATACCAGTCAAACACCAGAGGCAAAGTCATTTTTTTGTTTTCCCAAAAAAGACATTAGGAGAATCTATGTAAAGTTCATGGACATTTTCTAAAGAAGTTGCCTTCACTGCTATACTTTCAAAGGAATATATTGATCAGGAAATGTCAGTTGTATTCATTTGTATGTGAACGTAAAACTGAAATGGATAGTTGGTTCATAAATACCATAGAATATATAAATTCACAATTGATTCTAATTTCAAAAGCATGAAAACTGTCTCAATGCTACAAGCATGAAAAATAAAAAAGGAAGGAAAAGGATATTTTCCCAAAATTAAGAGTTTCAATAATACCATAGAATGCCTTTTTTTCATCTTTGATAACACTCATGATTTTTCTGACACTTATATAAAGAAATCTTGGGGCAAATGATCAAATTTGAATATAAAGACAAGGTGCCGAATGAGTTCTTTTGGTTCTAATTGCTGCCCTGCCAATGACTTAATCTTCTTCTCCCTAAACCTCACTTTCCTCATTTTAAAAATGAGAGAGTTGAACTATATTGGTGAGTTTTCTAAATGTACAGCAAAGTTGAAAGAAGCACACCTAAGATCTTCCATCTATATTCTACCATTAACAGGCAACTATACTTTCTTCATTGTATATCCATCCTATATCTACCCATCAATCTACCTTATTTTTGGTGTGTTTCTAAGTAAATCACAGACATCAGTATATCTCCCCCTAAATACTTCAGCATGCTCCAATTGAGATCATTAATTGTTTATAGTGTTTTACATAAAATTCAAATGTAATAAAACATACAAATGCATGCATCCAAACTCCTATCAAGTTATAAATTGTTCTTAAACTATTCCAAAAAAATTGAAGATGAAACACTCCCAAATTCATTTTATGGGGCCAGCATTACTCTCATACCAAAACCAGACAAAGACACTACAATAAAGAAAATTACAGGCCAATATCTTTGATGAATATTGATGCAAAAATCCTCAAAAAAATATTAAGAAACTGAATCCAACAATATATATAAAGGATCATAGACCATGATCGAGTGGAATTTATTCCAGGGATGCAAAGATGGTTCAATATACACAAATCAATCAGTGTGATACACCACATTAACAAAAGGTAGGATCAAAAATCACATGATCATCTCAATAGACACAGAAAAAAGCATTTGACAAAATTCAACATCCTTTCATGATAAAAAAAAAAAAAAAACTCATCAAAGTTGGTATCTCAACATTATAAAGGTCATTTATGACCAAATCACAGCTAACATCATACTCAGTGGTAAAAAGCTGAAAGTTTTCCTCTAAAATCAGGAACAAGACAAGGATGCCCACTCTCACAACTTCTGTTTAACATAATATTAGAAGTCCTAGCCACGACAATCAGAAAAGAAAAAGAAATAAAAGGCATCCCAATTGGAAAGGAAGAAGTAAAACTGTCACTATTTTCAGATGACTTGATACTTTATGTAGAAAACCCTAAAGTCTCTCCACCAAAAAAATACTAGAACTAATAAATGAATTCAGAAAGGTTGCTGGATATAAGATTAATATACAGATATCTGTTGCTTTTCTATACACTAATAATGAATTATCAGAAAGAGAAAGCAAAAATAAAATCCTGTTTAAAATCACATCAACAGAATAAAATTCCTAGGAATAAACCTAACCAATGAGGTGAAAGACATATTCTGAAAACCATAAAACACTGATGAAGGAAATTGAAGATGACACAAAGAAATGTAAAGATACTCCTGCTCTTGGATTGGAAGAATTAATATTTTTAAAATGGTTATACTACCCAAAGCAATCTATGATTTAATGCAATCCCTATCAAAATGCCCATGACATTTTTCACAAAACTAGAACAAATAATCCTAAAAGAACAACCAAAGACCCTGAATTGCCAAAGCAACCTTGAGGAAAAAAAGAACAAAGTTGGAGGTATAACCCTCCCAGACTTCAGACTATACTCCAAAGCTACAGGAATCATAAAAGTATGGTGTTGGCACAAAAACAGACACATAGATCAAGGGAACAGAATAAAGAGGCCAGAAAATAAATTCATACACTTATGGTCAATTAATCTATGACCAAGAGCCAAGAATATACAATGGAGAAAAGACAGTCTCTTCAATAAGTGATGCTGGGAAAACTGGAAAAAAGCCGCACATAAAAGAATGAAATTAGAACATTTCCTCACACCATATACAAAAAACTCAAAATGTATTAAAGACCTGAGACCATAAATGTAAGACCTGAGACAATAAATCTCCTAGAAGAAAACATAGGCAGAACTCTTTGACATATATCATAGCAATATTTTTTTAAGATTTGTCTCTTAAAGCAAAATAAATAAAAGCAAAAATAAACAAATGGGACCTAATTAAACTTAAAAGCTTTTGCACAGCAAAGAAAACCATTGACAAAACAAAAAGACAACCTATTGAATGGGAGAAAATATTTGCAAATGATATGTCTGAGAAAGAGTTAATATCCAAAATCTATAAACAGCTCATACAACTCAATATCAAACAAAGCAAACAACCCAATTAAAAATGGGCAGAAGACCTGAATAGACATACATTTTTTCCAGAGAAGATATACAGATGGTCAACAGGCACATGTAAAGATGCTCAACATAGCAAATCATCAGAAAAATGCAAATCAAAACCACAATGAGATATCACCTCACTCCTGTGAAAATGGCTATTATCAATAAGTCTACAAATACCAAAAGTTCAAAAGGATGTGGAGAAAAGGGAACCTTAGGACACTGTTGTTGGAAATGTAAATTTGTGCAGCCACTATGAAAAACAATATGGAGGTTCCTCAAAAATATAAAAATAGAACTACCATATGATCCAGCAATTCCACTGCTGGTTATATATCTGACAAAAAGGAAAATACTAATTCAAAAAGATATGTGCATCCCAATATTCATAGCAGCATTATTTCCAATAGCCAAGATATGGAAGCAACTTAAGTGTCCATGAAGAAATGAATGGATATATATACTATATATATAGTATATAGATACGGTATATATATATTATATATATATATATAATATATATATATATATATTATATATATATATATGATGGAATATTACTCAACCATAAAAAAGAATGGAATTCTGCTATTTGCAATAATGTGGACAGTCCTGGAGAGTATTACGCTTGGTGAAATAAGTCAGACAGAGAAAAACAAATACTCTATGTTATCACTTATATGTGGAATCTAAAAACAAAAGAATGTATGTAACAAAAGAGAAACAGACTCACAGATATAGAAAACAAACCAGTGGTTACCAATGTGGAGAAGGAAGTGAGGAGGGGCAAGATAGGAGTAGGTACAAACTATTATGTATAAAATAAATAAGCAACAGGGATATACTGTACGGCACAGGGAATTATAGCCACTATCTTGTAATAACTTTAAATGGAGTACAATCTATAAAAATATTGAATCACTATGTTATACACATGAAACTAATATTATATTATAAAACAACTATATTCAATAAAAAATAAAAGATATAAAATACTATACAAGCAAGTTTTAAAGTTTGATTTCTAAATAACAGAAGCCAAGCTGTGAAACAGGTAAAAGTAGAGTGTCTCTATTAGAAATAAGTAAAAGTGAAGATCTTAACCCTCAGAGGGTCCCTCTGTCCTGCTTCAGGGTTCCAAGAGCTTGGGGCTCCTTAAAGGGAAGAAAATCATCCCAACAGATGCCAAGATACCTTCCAGCTCAGTACGGCCAATGCCTCTGACTGCAGATGAAAATATTTAAGTCACTCTGACATTCTCTGCCTTTCACTAAACATCTCAGTGCTCAAAAGTTTCACTGGTAAATTGTAATTGATTTAATTGTTTATTGTGCTTAAGGCAATCCTGTATTTGCATTTCAGATATTCATCTTTTAAAAATTATTCTGAATGACAATTAACATTTTTCCACACTAGGGCTGAGCTCTAATCATAAACTGAAATACACCTTCATACATTCTGGCAAGTTCCCAAATACAATACTAGTTTGAGTAGGTATTTACACTGACAAGTGGAGTTTTCTATACATAGAGGATTAAAGTCCTACTGAGATCAGTCAGTCTCCACCTCTCTGTCTCACTCATTTTCGACCTGAACACAATGTGCTCCTTTAGAATAAACCAACGACCTCCAGGAAGATATGCTCCTCCCCTTTGTGTAACTTTAGGCGAGTCTCCCAGACTCCCTGGGCCTCAGTTCTCTAGTTGGTAGTATTGATTTGAGAGGGGGGTACTAAATACTCCTCAGCATTAATAACCTCAATCATATGACTAGTTAACACAAAAAGTCACTTTGAAAGAGCCAGTTTTAATCAGTTTCTTATAGTTTTTTGAGCACAGGTCTTTTCCCTCCTTAGATAAGTTTACTCCTAGGTATTTTATTCTTTTTGTTGCAGTGGTAAATGAGATTGTTTCCTTGATTTCTCTTTCTGATCTTTCATTGTTAGTATATAGGAATGCAAGAGATTTCTGTGCATTAATTTTGTATCCTGCAACTATACCAAATTCATTGATTAGCTCTAATAGTTTTCTGGTGGCATCTTTAGGATTTTCCATGTATAGTTTCATGTCATCTGCAAACAGTGACAGTTTTACTTCTTCTTTTCCAATTTAGATTACTTTTATTTCTTTTCCTTCTCTGATTGCCATGGCTAGGACTTCCAAAACTATGTTGAATAATAGTGGCAAGAGTGGACACCCTTGTCTTATTCTTGATCTTAGAGGAAATGCTTTCAGTTTTTCACCATTGAGAATGATGTTTGCTGTGGGTTTGTCATATATGGCCTTTATTACACTGAGGTAGGTTCCATCTATACTCACTTTCTGGAGAGTTTTTATCATAAATGGGTGTTGAATTTTGTCAAAAGCTTTTTCTTCATCTATTGAGATGATCATATAGTTTTTATTATTTAATTTGTTAATATTGTGTATCACATTAATTTGTGTATATTGAAGAATCCTTGCATCCCTGGGAAAAATCTCACTTGATCATAGTGTATTATGCTTTTAATGTGTTGTTGGATTCTGTTTGCTAGTATTTTGTTGAGGATTTTCGTATCTATGCTCATCAGTGATATTGGTCTGTAATTTTCTTTTTTTGTGATATCTTTTTCTGGTTTTGGTATCAAGGTGATGGTGGCCTCATAGAATGAGTTTTAGAGTGTTGCACCCTCTGCAATTTTTTTGGAAGAGTTTGAGAAGAATAGATGTTAACTCTTCTCTATATGTTTGATAGCATTCACCTGTGACACCATCTGGTCCTGGACTTTTGTTTGTTGGAAGATTTTTAATTACAGTTTCAATTTCATTACTTGTGTTTGGTCTGTTTAAATTTTCTATTTCTTCCTGGTTCAGTCTTGGAAGGTTGTACTTTTCTAAGAATTTGTCCATTTCTTCCAGGTTGTCCATTTTACTGGCATATCGTTGCTTGTAGTAGTCTCTTATTATTCTTTTTATTTCTGTGGTGTCAGTTGTGATTTCTCCTTTTTCATTTCTAATTTTACAGATTTAAATCCTCTCCCTTTTTTCTTGATGAGTCTGGCTAAAGGTTTATCAGTTTTGTTCATCTTCTCTAAGAACCAGCTTTTAGTTTCATTGATTTTTGCTACTGTTATCTTCATTTCTATTTCATTTATTTCTGCTCTGATTTTTATGATTTCTTTCCTTCTACTAACTTTGGGTTTTGTTTGTTCTTCTTTCTCTAGTTGATTTAGGTGTAAGGTTGGGTTGTTTATTTGAGATTTTTCTTGTTTCTAGAGGTAGGATTGAATTGGTATAAACTTCCCATCTTAGGACTGCTTTTGCTGCATCCATAGGTTTTGGGTCCTTGCATTTTCATTGTCATTTGTTTCTATGTATTTTTTAATTCCCTTTTTAATTCCTTCAGTGATCTCTTGGTTATTTATTAGCTTATTGTTTAGCCTCCATGTGTTTGTGTTTTTTACAGTTTTTTTCCTGTAATGGATTTCTAACCTCATAGTGTTGTGGTCAGAAAACATGCTTGATATGATTTCATTTTTCTTAAATTTACCAAGGTTTGATTTGTGACCCAAGATGTGATCTATCCTAGAGAATGTTCCGTGTGCACTTGAGAAGAAATGACAGAGACAGATGGAGAGATATACCATGTTCTTTGATTGGAAGAATCAGTACTGTGAAGACGACTATACTACCCAAAGCAATCTACAGATTCAATGCAATCTCTATCAAAGTACCAATGGCATTTTTCACAGAATTAAAACAAAAAATTTTATAATTTATATGGAAACACAAAAGACACCAAATAGCCAAAGCAATCTTGAGGAAGAAAAATGGAGCTTGAGGAATCAGGGTCCCTGACTTCAGACTATACTACAAAGGTACAGTAATCAAGACAGTATGGTACTGGCACAAAAACAGAAATATAGATCAATGGAACAGGATAGAAAGCCCAAAGATAAACCCATGCACTTATGGTCACCTAATCTATGACAAAGGATGCAAGAACGTATAATGGAGAAAAGACAGTCTCTTCAATAAGTGGTGCTGGGAAAACTGGTCAGCTACATGTAAAAGAATGAACTTAAAACACTCCCTAACACCATACACAAAAATAAACTCAAAATGGATTAAAAACCATTTTGGTTTTACACTATAAGACCAGACACTATAAAACTCTTAGAGGAAAATATAGGAAGAACACTCTTTGACATAAATCACAGCAAGATCCTTTTTGACCCACCTCCTAGAGAAATGGAAATAAAAACAAAAATAAACAAATGGGACCTAATTAAACTCAAAAGCTTTTCCACAGCAAAGAAAACCATAAATGAGACAAAAAAGACCACCCTCAGAATGGGAGAAAATATTTGCAAACAAAGCAACTGACAGGGATTAATATCTAATATATACAAACAGCTCATGCAGCTGAATATCAAAAAAAAAAAAAAAACACACAAAAATGGGTGGAAGACCTCAATAGACATTGCTCCAAAGAAGACATAGAGACAGCCAAGAGGCACATGAAAAGATGCTCAACATCACTAATTATTAGAGAAACACAGATCAAAACTACAATGAGGTGTCACCTCACACCACTCAGAATGGCCATCATGAAAAAATCTACAAACAATAAATGTTGGAGAGGGTGTGGAGAAAAGGGAACCCTCTTGCATTGTTGGTGGGAATGTAAGTTGATATAGCCACTATGGAGAACAGTATGGAAGTTCCTTAAAACACTAAAAATAGAACTACCATATGACCGAGCAATCCTACTACTGGGCATATGCCCAGAGAAAACCATAATTCAAAAAGACACGTGCACCCCAATGTTCATTGCAGCACTATTTACAATAGCCAGGACATGGAAACAACCTAAATGTCCATCGACAGAGGAATGGATAAAGAAGATGTGGTACATATATACAACAGAATATTATCCATAAAAAGGAACGAAACTGGGTCATTTGTAGAGATGTGGATGGACTTAGAGTCTGTCATACAGAGCAAAGTAAGTAAGAAAGAGAAAAACAAATATCGTATATTAATGCATATATATGGGATCTAGAAATATGGTACAGACGAACCTCTTTGCAGGGCAGGAATAGAAATGCAGAGGTAGAGAGCAGAAATTTGGACATGGAGGGTCATGGGATGAATTGGGAGATTGGGATTGAGGTATGTACACTGCCATGTATAAAACAGATAGCTATTGGGAACCTGTTGTACAGTGCAGGGAGCTCAGCTCGGTGCTCTGTGGTGATCTAGATGTGTGGGAGGGAGGTCCAAGAGTGAGGGGATATATGTATATGTATAGCTGATTCACTTCATTGTACAGCAGAAACTAACACAAAATTGTAAAGCAACTATACCCCAATTGAAAGAAAGAAAGAAAGAAAGAAAGAAAGAAAGAAAGAAAGAAAGAGAAAGAAAGAAAGAGAGAAAGAGAGAGAAAGAAAGAAAAAGAAAGAAAGAAAGAAAGAGAGAGAGAGAGAAAGAAAGAGACATCTTAATGCAGGCAATTAAGTACCTGGCAAAAGAAAAAAAAAGAAAGAAAGGATAGCCTCTGTAGTTCATCACATCACACCATCCCCTAAATTCTCAATCCTAACCAGGAGCTTTAACTCCAACTGTAGAAAGAGACTGTTCTCAATAGTCCTGTCTGAATAGCTGGCCCTTATTTCTCTGACATGTCTTATTTCCTTTTTGTTTCTCAGATCTTCTTTAAAAGGCAGTTCTAGTTTGGGCTATTGTTATTGAACATGTTTCCTAGAACCCACTTATGCAGTGTTCATCTGTATGAAAGGGGGCTGGTCTAGGATGAACTGCCCTTCCCTCTGTGCTTCTAGGCATTATGTTCTAGCCACACTGTTAGCCATCAATATTGCCTATGATACTGGTGATATAAAAAGATACACCCCAAGGTAAACTCAGGTAACCAGAATTAGTAGAATGGGTATAAAATTCTGATAGGAATAGTTTAAATCGTGATCATATTCATTGCTCAGGACTATTGAGAGACAATTCTCCAAAGGTCTCTTGTAGGCATATCTTGTGGTAAGTACTGATGTCCTTTGTTCTAGACTACCTTTTCAAGGAATTTTTATAGAGAACAGTCTAGACAGATAGGGCAGTGGGCAGATTTATTTTCTGAGCAGTATAACATCTCTTTCCAGGGCAGAGTTTGGAGAGGCTTGGCTGCAGCCCATTTGAGGTCCCTGATTGTGACTCTGCTCCTCCGCATTAGCACCAACTACTCGGCCCTCCACGGCACCCCCGAGGGACCTGGGGTGCGTAAAGAACTCCCACAAACGTGAAGTCCATACTGTTTGCTTTACTAGGTGTTGTTTTTCTCAGAAACAAAATCTTCTGCCAGCATCTGTGAAACTGTGGCCGGCTAACCCCTCAGCCTGCAAGTGGTCTGCAGGAATCTCAGACCTTCACAGTTTTTCACAAGGGCATCATCACTGTACGCGCTGTCATCCCATGTATCCTTCTGTTCCAACTGAGGGGTCACCAAGTCTCTCCTCAGGTAACACTGAAATGGCTTGAACATCAAGCCTTCAATAACTCTCCAGAAGTCAGAGAACTCTATGAGTTTGAATAGCAGTACAAATTGCATTTCATGGAATCAAAATTATAAGTGTTTATTTAGATAAGAAAATCTGAGGAAAAATCATGAATAAGTTCAAGACTTCTCCAAATCTGCATAAATACATTTTTTACTAGAGCCTGTTGTTCTCTGGGGCAGCAATGGAAAAACAAACCTACAAACATTTTACACGTGGTAAAAAATAAAAGCCATACACAAAATACTATCAAGTGAAGATAACGAATATAAAAAAATTAACATTCCTGTAAAGAGTTTAAACATCATTTCTTGTTGGTGCTATAAGCAACTAAAAATGGTGAAGAAGGAGAGAATTATGGAGATTTAATGCATTAACTTCTTATAGCTTTGGAACTTCCCTAGTGTATGCTGTAAATAATTAGAAACTGAAATATAAGTGTTTTACATAGTACTTCAGTTTAAGTGGTACTATGAGACAGCTGTTATTTTGCACAACTGCAAATTAAGGGTAAGATGCAGGAGAGAAGACTCAATAATATGGAATTCTGTTTTGGAACACAGTATTAACATATTTTCAACTAGACTTCCATGCTTAAGCAGGACTGGCTTTGCCCTGAATTTCTCAGGTGAATAAATTATATATCATTTTATTTGCTTTAAGCAGTTCTTTGTAATTAAGCCATAGTTCAAAAAATAATCTGCATATGCTGCCTCAGAGAGAAAAGTAACATGACATGCCGAACAAGAACACTCAGCTCTGTAAAGGCTCTTTTCATACAACAAAAATAGACAATAGTCAGCAAAATGGAGACAGAAACTGTGTTTGTCTCTAGTACCTAATAAGATTGTTTGCATTTAGTAGACATTTATTAAACATTCACTAAGTAAATTAACCTAAATAGGTTTATTTTCATTGAATATTTTAATTACAAAAATGTTGTACTAAAAGGGATTTAAAAAATCAGTGATCTGGACTTGCTATTCAACTAAGAAAAATATCCATTGGAAAATTGGCTGAAATCTCTTATTTCAAAAACTGTTTTGAATAAACATGTAATAACCTCACAGCTTATATGGTATGATGATGATTTTTAAAGAAAATTTTGCTTGTAAACTCCAATGCATAAAGTGTTTTATGTTTCATTAAAGAGGGTAAAAGAGAAAAAGGATTTAACCTAAAAGGTTTTGTTTTTATTTTTTGGTAAAATGAGCACCTCTATAGGGAATATGATTCTAAAAATAACTTCTATTTTTAGAACTATTTTTCTAATCTCCAGAAAAATGCTTACGCACCATTTTTCTGGAGATTAGAATGCCTTCTTATTATAATTCTCAAATACAAAGTTTCTAATCAAGGTGCCACGACAGAATGATAGCTAATTCTTTAACTTCCCATACCTGGTGAAGAAAGATTATTGAACCAGGAGAAAACTGGCATGGACACCTGCTTCAGGTAAAGATATCACATGGGCAGGAATTCCCTGTTTGGCTATGCATGAAAGCAATTCTTTTCAATGTAGATTTCCAGCTCGCAACTCAAGCAACTGATTTAGTACTTCAAATACGTTCTTTGGAATCTGTAATTTAAACATTTCTTTGGGTGATTCTGATACTCTGATAGGTCTGAGAGCTGTTCACATAGGTCATAGAAACTGAGCAGGAAAACAGAACAGTTGACAAACCAAATCAAGTTTTGGAATGAGAATTAGGAAGCTGCAGAGAAGTGGGTCAGACCTGGGAGTGCTCTATGTCCAAGAGTTAAGAGAGAAATGAAGTCACAGACTCAAGCTGGAGATCTGAGTAGGACAGTGTGTTAGGACCAGGAAGACAGTCAGCTGGATGTGTGGGTCTGTAGGCTGTTGAAGGGGGCAAGCAGTGCTGCCAACACAAAGTCTATTATCTAATGCTCTGAATTCAGAGACGATATCATTTTAAAGAAAACCTTTAACTTTTCTGTGGAAAAAATAAATACTGTCACATTAAACAGACCCATAAATTTGAAGGTATTTGTGTTTCAGAAACACAAATTAAAATTTGGGCAGTGCAATTTATGACTGAAGAATGAGGGTAGAGTTATAAAATGTTAGGCACAGGAAAGAGATGTGAGCAGTTAACTGAGTTAACTTGAAAAATTAACTTGAAAGAAAGGGGGTTCAGAAATGAGGCACTTGACAAAAACCAAGCTAACTGGTTTTCCCACTCTGTAAACTAAAATAAATCATTACTTCTCCACATCAAGGAAGGTGTACACCCCCTAAAAAACTGAGATCAGACTGTTTCATGGTTAAGCTTTCAGGTGTAGGACTCAGGCTTGTGTTTCGTCACTTAGCAGTTGTGTGACCATGGGTATGTCAGTTAATCTTGATAAGCCCCAATGTCCTCATATGTAAAATTAGATGACAGGTGATAATAACAGCAACTATTTCAAGTGATTATTATGGTTATGTGAAATAATGTATTGTTTTACTAAATAACTTAGTATAGATCCACATTACAAGTTCAGCATTTTGGTGAACCACAGCATTTTGGTTACCCAATTTTCATGAATATATTAGTTCACAGTTTCTTTTTTATGTAGTAGTGAGGAAAAGGCCCCAGATGTTAACATTTGTGCTCTCCATAGGACCCCAGGATGCTAGAGCTGGAACTGGTTTTTGGGGCTCCTGTCAAACTCCCTCATTTTACAGGAGAAACTTAGAGATCAAATGGGTATGAACTACATCTTTCTACTGATGTCTAGAAATTGCTGAATTGAATTTTGTCTTACAGTATTTTACCATTTTTATTTTTGATGAAACTTAAGTAACACTTGTTCATTGTAAATAAATCAAACAACATTATAGAGGAAACTAAGTCTCCTTTTGCTTTGCCCTTCCAAGTCCAATCTTCTCTGCAGAAGTAACTCCTTGATAGGTGTATCCTCCCAGACCTTTTTAATGTGCCTACAAATCCTTTCCTACATGAAAGTCAGGCTCTCAGCAACATACAGAGCTCTCAGAAATTAGTTTCAAGGCTTCCAGAAAGTTAAACAGCCAGGACTGGTCTCCAAATTTCCTGATTCTCAGTCTAGTGCTTTTTCACCACACCATGATTCTTTGTGTACTTGTAGGTCATCTCGCTTTGTTCTAAATGTTCTTCTGTTATTTTCCTTAACATCAATCACTTTTCTCTACTTTGCTCTGGTCTCTAACTGGTTCCTTCTTATAAAACACATCACGCTAGAAAATTAGCAGCATGGGCTATAATAGGTATCGAAAATTGACTTGACTTTGATAACCAAAAAAAGTGCTAGTATTAACTGTAAAACTACAAGCAACTCATCTTCTTTGATACCAGTTTCCTCATGTTAAAAATGAATAATAGGGAGTCATTATTCCTATTACTTACTTCTTACTCTGTTATTGTGACAACTAAATAAACATTGCTTCATACAATAAATAAAAATATTTAATCAATACAGTGTTTAAGGATGGACTTTCCTTGAAGTATTCATTGCCTAACATTATCATTAGACCCATAGCATGGTCTAGAAAAAAATTTCTCCATGTCTCTCTTAAGTTACAGATCAACATACCCTTAGAGCTCTTCCCACATCCAGCAGCCTCTTTTCTGTTTTTATTATTATTATTCCAAAGCAACTGCATTAGTCTCAAGCTCCATACTGGTTCCTTCTTATCTCCAAGAACTCAGAATGCTGGAGCACCCTAGAACTAAGTTCTCAGACCTCTTATCTACAATCATTCCTCTAAGGATGTCACTCAATCTCACCACTATAAACACTATATACATTCTGATGGCTTCCAAGTTCCTATCTCCAGCCTAGACTTTCCACTGAACTCCAGACTCAAGTGTTGCAACTGCCCATTTGACACCACCACTTGGATGTGTAATTGGCATCTTTATTGCACAAGTCCAAACATCTAAAACTCAACTCTGACCTGCTCATCTCTCAGTGTTCCCCATAATTATATTCTTCTAGTTGCTCAAGTTTTAAACTTTGGAATCATTTTTGACTCTCTCTTCCTCTCAAAACCCCACTCATCCAGTTGGCTCTATCTTCAAAATGCACCCAGAGTCTAAACACTTCCCTCCAACCTCATTACTAATACCCTGGTCTGTGCCACAATCATGTCTGTCCTACAATGGTCCACTCATCTTCTCTTTCCCTGCTCCCACCTCAAATCTATTCTCAGGTATTTAAGGAGCTTCAGAATCTAGACCCTCTCTGCCTCCCAGCCTAATTTCCAACCACCTTTCCCTGAATTCCAGGCAGACTGACTCTAGCTTTGTGCTTTCCACTCTTCTCTTTAAGGGGTAGTACAATACAGAACTTAAGAGGATGCAGAGCTGGAAGACCTGGGTGTGAATAGTACTTCCACAACACACCAGCTGTGTACACAGAAGCCACTGAACCCCTCTTGGTTTCAAATTACTTTAAAAATTAGAATAACAATACTACTTGTTCTAATAAGTGGCTACAAAATTAGATTAGATATAAAAAAGCATTTAAAAAATTAAGTGCTATAGAAATACTTAGTATTCTTATAATCTAATCCTTCCTATCTACCTAAAACCCAGTTCCACCTCTTTGTAAAGCAGTCCAAAGGTGAACTAGTAAAAGAGTATCTCTTCCTTTTCAAGTCCTATAACATTGTTTGTGACAAAGATTTGTTATCTTCCATATCAACTTATATTATTTTCCTGAACAAGTATTTCAATATTTTAATGCTGTTTAACTTATCACAAGTTTATAGTGTCTTATGTGAAGTTGACCTTCTGCATTTTTTTATTACGATCATCTGTATACTTTCTTCTACTACTCCCTACCAGACTATAGTCTCTTTGCAGGATATGGCACTCTCTGCAAAATATTCTTTAATTCCTCATATATTCCGCAGGTACCTACTAAAAGGAAATGAACACGTTTTTGTGGCTGTTTGATACAATAAACAGGAATTGCTTTAACACCTCATGATGAACAAAACTCATGCTTCGCATATTGAAAGAACTATCTATTATGGCCCTAGAGCCCAAAAATGGATTAAGCTGTGGCATAATGGTTTTTTAATAAAACCATAACTCTAAACTCTGGTCACAAGCATAATCTCCATAAGGAGAAACAGTTACCAAATTGTATGATTATAATTTTTAAACTTTTTTGAGGCCACTGTGTCAAAAATCCAAACTCAAATAGCTTCAAGAAAAATAAGCAAGCTGTCAGAATCTCTTGAGCCTGTTTCGTTTCATAAGTTATAGTTGCAAACAATTACTGGAATAAATGTTTACTGATTTCTGTACTACACTGATGCAGAAGATATAAAACAGGTTTAAAGAAAACTCAAAGTTAGGAAGCTAAATTTTGGAAATGATATTGATTTCTCGGTGAAACAGTTCCACGGATATGACACTGAACCAGAAAGACAAAATCGAGAAATGAAGAAGCTGATAAAAGGAGCCTGAGTCTACTGTCCTGTTAAATTACTGTACTGAGATACAGGCCTAATTTGAAAAAGTAACTTACAATTTTTTAAAAATTGGCTTCTATCACAATTATTCTTTCATGAATAAGCCTGAAGAAACTGCAGTAATTAATCCAGAACTAATTAAATATATCTTATCTTCTTTCTTATAATTAAAATAATTCCCTGATTTTCACCTAAATTGGCTGGCTGTCCACCATAAATTCACCATGTATTCCACATGCTGGATTTTTAAAACATTCTGTATTTCCTTTATTTCTTCAATTGGAGCAGCAGTATGAGACAAGCTGTTAAAAGCCCAGACTTTGGAGTTAAGCCACCTTTGTTCAAATCCTGGCCCTACTACTTATTAGCTTTGTGACTAAGGACAAATTACTTAACCACTCTGTGCCTCAGTTTCCTCAGTTAAATAAGTATTGTAAGAGAACCTACCTCATATGATTTTTAAGTATATTAGAATTAATATTTTAATTAATATAGTAAAATAACCTGGCACATAGTAAGTTCTGCGTTTGCTGCTATTAATTAACTATAGGAGTCAGCAAACATTTTCTTAAAGAGAGTAAATAATTTAGGTTTGCAAGAAGGCTTGCGACTCTAGTGGTTGCAACTACTCAACTCCACAGTCATAGCGTGAAAGCAGCCATAGACAAGATGTAAAAGAACAGGCATGGCTTGTGCTCCAATAAAACATTTTTTTAATAAAACTTTTATTTACAAAAACAAATCAGCAGTTTTCTGATTCCTGGACCATAATGTTTAGAAAACTGCTCCTATCCTAGAAATGAGCTGTAACATTATTATTCTAAAAATACAAGCAGAATTATTCTTAGACTATAACGTGGGTACCTGCCTCACTGGACATCTGTGGGATCTTTCATTGGTGAGCGACTGAGGAATGAGTCATAAAAGCAACTGATGATGCTTTTAGAAAACAGATTAGGAATCATAAAATTGGTTTTAACACATTTAGATACTCTCTTCATTTCAGCTCCTAATCCTAAACGTTGTATTTGATGCTAATTTTAACCAACTCTCACCTCTATAAAAGTAGGTGTGTGCATGTTTAATCTAGGGAGGGAGGGGGTGCAAGCAGTGTTTGCCAGTGAACAGGAAGACAACAGGGAGAAGATGACAAGGTGGATATGCCCCAGAAGATAACTAAATGGAGTATGGAAAGTCACATTAAACAGGAGAATTTAGTACATCAAATCCTTTGTGAAATCAAACATAATACAGGGCAGAAGGAAAGTTTCAAACAATGAAAAAGATTTAAACAATGAAAACGTCTTCATTTAGCAATGTAGTTACCATTTCCCATGCTTTTTATTCCTTTGAGTAGATTCAGATCTTCATCTCTTGTCATTTGCCATCTACTTGGAGGACTTTTACTTTCATCCAGATATTGCTAAGCAGGTTCCAAAGTGATTATATCTTATCAGCATTGTATGAGAATTTCAGTGGCTCCACATTCTCCCATTCAGTATTGTCTTTTTCTTTTTAGTCCTTCCAGTAAGTGTGGGTTTACTTCATATTTTCTTGACTACTAATGACATTTATGTTTATATCTTCCTTTCTAATCCTTATGTCTTTTATTTTTCTTGTTTTAGTGCACTTGCCAGGAGATCCAGTTCAATCTGAGTAGAAGTGGTTATAGTGGGCATCCTTGCCTCATTCCCAATGTTAGAGGAAAAGGATTCAACAGTTCCCTATTAGATATATCTGCTATAGATTTTTTGTAGGTAATGTATATTAAATTAAGGAACTTCCATTACATTCTTTGCAAACTTAAGTTTGCTAAGTTTTTAGTCATGATGATTTTTTTTTCACATACTGAAATGATCATATGATTTTTCTTCAGTTCCCCGGAAAATTTTGTGTAAAATTAGAAAATTGGTGGGTTTCTTCCCTTAAATATTTTGTAGAATTCATTGTACCTTTTGACTGCCTTCATCCAATTCCACTTCCCCCTACACCTCGCCTCTGGTAACCACAAATCTGATCTCTCTTTCTATGAGTTTGTTTGTTTTTGAAGTATAACTGACCTATAACACTATGTTCATTCCTGGTATACAACAAAGTGATTAGATATTTCTATACATTTCAAATTGATCACCACAATAAGTCTGGTTACAAGCTGTCACCATACAATGGTATTACATAATTATTGAATATATACTTCATGCTGTATATTTCATACCTGTGACTCACTTATTTTGCAACTGGAATTCTGTACCTCTTAATCTCCCTCACCTACTTCTTTCCTTCCCTCACACCCCTTCCCCTCTGGCAACCACCTGTCTGTTTTCTGTATCTATAACTATGTTTCTGTTTTATTGTTTGTTCACTTGTTTTTTAGGTTCCACAGATAAGTGAAATCATGCATCATTTGTCTTTCACTGTCTGACATTTCTCTTATCCCTCAAGGTCCATCCTTGTCACAAATGGCAAGATTTCATTCCTTTCTATGGCTGAGTAACATTCCATTGTATATGAAGGACTTCTTTTAACATTTTTTGTAGGGTCAGTTGGATAGGGATAAATTATTTCAGCTTTTGTAGGTTTGAAAAAGTATTTCGCCTTCACTTCTTGACAGATGTTTTAACTAGGTAAAGAATTCTAAGTTTACACTGTTTTTCTTTCAGTAGTTTGAAGATGTTGCTCTACTATCTACTAGATTACATTGCTTACAATGAGAAATCTGCTGTCATTCTTACCCTTGCTCCTCTTATATATACAGTTGACCCTTGAACAACACAGGTTTGAAGTGCCAGGATCCACTCATGCATGGATTTTTTTCAATAAACATAGTACCTGTATTGCCATTTTATAGATCTTTACATTAACTAAGTGTTGAGGAAAGTTTGTGTTCAATTAGAGATCACAATATGTGCAATCAAAAAAACTAGGATTTGAGTCTTGATTCTATCCAAAATGATTCAGCCTCCTTCCCTTGGGTGAGTCATTTATCAATTCCTTTGTTTTTGAGGAACAGATAGCAGTACTCAGATGTTCAACTGTTTGGGGTCAGTGCCCTTACCCCCAGGTTGTTCAAGGGTAAACTGTAATTCCTTTGTATGTTCCTCTGCCATGTGCTCTTTACTCTAGCTTCTTTAATATCTTCTCTTTATCACTGGATTTAAGAAATATTATGTGACATAGTACAGATTTTTTTGTGCTTTTTGTACGTGGGATTTATTTAGATTATCACATTTACACATTTACTGTTTTCATCAGATTTAGAAATTTTCAGGTATTATTTCTTCAAATAGTTTTCTAGGCTTTGTTCTCTCCCACCCCATCCACATTTGTCTCTTCTCCTTCAGCAACTCCAGTTACTTGCACACTAAGCCACTTACCATTGTCCCACAACTCACTGATACTCTATTGTGCTTTAAAGTCTCTTTTCTCTTTGTGTTCCATCTTGCATAATTTCTTGTATTGTGTTCAAGTTTACTAATCTTTTCTCCTGCGACAGATAATCTGTTGGTAATACCAATCAGTATATTTTAAATTTCAAATGTTGGATATTTCATTTCTAGAAATGTGATTTGGGTCTTTTTTAATATTCTTCATGTCTAAAAATTATTTTTTAAATCTTTCTTCTAGCTTATTGAACATATGAAATAACATTATAATAATTAGTTTAATGTCTTTGTTTACTAGTTCCATCATCTGTATCACTTCTGAGACACTTTTATTTGACTGATTTTCCTCCTCATTGTGAATTATATTTTTGTAGTTCTTTGCAAGCCCAGTCGGATTTTGAGTTACTTTATTATAAATACATTACAACATTACATAAAGTTTGGGGAAATTGAAAAAGCAAAATGATTTATAAGCTTTCCATGCTAATAACTTTCATTTTTATGTTTTCTCATCTACACTTCATCCACATCCATCTATATTTTACATACTTTACATAATGGAACTATCATTATTATTGCCCACAAACATTCAGACATAACAAAGGGGGGAAGTATACATAAATCTAGCATTCTTTTAAAAAAACTCTCAAGTTCTTACTAGTCTTTATCTTTTACATGCTTATCCTATTTTTACAGTTGTACTGAAAGCATATAGTCAACTAATATTTCCATAGTCATTTTGTATTATAAAAATATTTAATATCCCTACATAGTCTTTGTCATTAATTTTTCCTATTAAATATTTTAAGGCTTGAAAAATTAAAAGTACTTTATGCTTATCTTACAAATAAGACAATTCAATTATATGAAAGAAAAAATTATATAGTCTCTACACCCTATGCCTATTCCATTTCCTCAGGTAACAAATATTAACAACCTGGTATGTGTTCTTCCATACCTTTTTCTATTTTTCTCTATTTTTCATATGTAAACAATATATAGACAAAATATATAATTTTTGCAGTTTTTTTCGAAGCTTGCTTTTATTTTTCATTCATTAAATCATGAATATAGACAATTAGTTAAAGCATATATGTGTTGATTTAGAGAGCTGAATCAACACATATATGCTTTAACTAATTCTTTTCAATATCTTCATTTTATTTTTTACTAAGGATATAACATATTTAAGTCAATCATTTTCCTAATGTTAGACATTCTCATTGTTTCCATATTTTTTTCTTTTTTTGCCTCTTAAAACAATGCTGCAACACTGATTTGATGCCAGAAGCAATGCTGATTGAATTTTAACTTGTTGGTTGCTGGATATCTTTATATTCCTATAAATACTCTTGAGTTTTATTCTGGGAAGCAGTTAGATTACTTGGATCCTTTCTGATCTTTTTTTCAAGCTTTGTTAGGTAGGACAAGAGCAGTGTTTAGGCTAGAGCTATTCTCAATACTGTGGAAAAACTCTTCTCAGATTCTATCTGATGCCTAGTAAATTATGAGGTTTTTCCACTCTCCTGGGTGACAACAGAACATTCTTACCAGCTCTGTGTGAGCTCCAAGGGTTTTTCCCTCTTAACCTTTTGGGTAGTTATTTCCTGAGTATTGGGTAGTCTTCTTACATGTATGCACTAATCACTAGTCTGCTGAGTATTTGGGCTGGACATTGCTGGGAATTCTCTGCAGGTCTCCAAAGTTTTCTCCATGCGGTTCTCTCCTCTCTGGTACTTTGCCCCATAAACTCTAGCTGCTTTGGATTCTGGACTCCCAGCTCCATCTCCTCAACAGGGAAACTTCTGGTCTCTGCCTGGATTCTCCAACCCTGTTGTATACATAGTAAGCTGGGGCAGTCATAGGGCTCACCTCATTTATTTCCTATTTCCCAACGACCACTCTCCTTGTTGCCTGATCCCCAATGTCTTGGGAACTATTGTTCCTTATATTTTGTACAGTTTTTAGGCACAGTGATAATCTGGTCCCTGTTACTCCATCCTGGCCAGAAGCAGAAGTTTACATAGCTTGAATTTAGCAAGATTTTAGTCAGTCCCATATCAAGAAATATTATCATTAAATTTGGATCAAATTCTATTTAAGTAGTGAACACTCATTTAGAAAACCGTACTAAAATAGCACTTTAAAACTTATTACCGTTCTATGGAAGTTTATTAGACTATCAAGTGATAGTCTCACTCAAAAACTCAGTACTTGCTTACATGCTCACTAATTACTTAAAATGACAAATACAATTTGGATTTAAAAGAAAGAATGAAGTTGAGGGAAACGGCTACCCCCTTAAAGATGAAATCTCTAAAACTTTCTTTTAGAGAAGAAAAATCTCTATAACCACAACCCAGATCAAGGCTGACTAAGAATGACTGAGAATAATGCAGAGGCGCCAATATAAGGAATGCAAAAATTTAAACGGCAAGAGAGTCATTGGAGTACCCAGACTAGGAGCTACGCAAAAGCAAAGTGGTAAAGTAGGCTAGAGTTGTCCTCAGAGCTGCTTTCTCCACATTCTTATTTTCTGTGTTCCTAGTATGTTTATGAAACAGGTCTGATCTTTCACATTAATGATTTTCATGTTAATGACTTAACATTTACCCAGCAAAGAGTATTTGTGTTTTAAAAGAAAAGATGCATAGAAAGAACAGTGCTTAATTCAAAGCAATCATTAATGGCATATTTTCAGGAAACAATAACGAATCAGTGAATGACACAGTGTATGGCAGTGACCTTTCTAATCTACCTCTTTTCATATACACAAGTCACCACCACCAACTCCATCGATTTGCATAATCTCCTCCAAAATAAGTTAAGCATGATAACTGGGATTGTTTAGGACTTCAAAATATTATAGTGCCTCTAATATGAGGAGTTTGAGGTTATAACCTCTAAAAGTACATTCAGAGCTACATTTCTATGACTTAATAAGATTTCATTTGAGGTCCTGTAACTAAAAAGGCAATACAGGAAATTTTGAATGAGTAGATGTTAATTGAGGTTAAAATTGTATTATTAAAACTTTGACTAGTCATGTGAGAAGAGGTTAAAGAAGTTATTCTTATTTTAAATAAAAAAGAAAAAACTTTATTAATTTTTTAAAAAATTAAAGATATCAAATGATGGTGGGTTGCTTCTCTATTTTTTCAAAATTAGTAAAACAGATACATTAAATATCAAAAGATGTAGAAACACATTCCCAATCTACCTCACTGGAAAGTTTAAGAAAAGCATAATCCTGAAAGGTTAGAGTAATCAAATTTGCCTAAAGGCAGCAAGTCAGTGCAGATAACTTGTATACTGCTTCATTCAAGCAGTGCATCTTTCCCTTGCAAATCACAATGTCTAGTTTGACTTACACATGGACGTTCTTCCCCTGTGAAATCTGAATTGAATCCTTTCAAGTGAAGGGTATAAAAATGTTTACATTTACAATGAAGTCATCACACAAAATTCATGAAACTTCTGGAGTTCTTGTGCATAGCTATCCTGAAAGGTCAGATAAAACAAATGGTGCCTCGATCGTTATGAAATTACCAATTAACCAAAGTAGACATATGGTATATTCTTATAGAAGATCTATGGTTATATTTAATAAACAATGATAAATGAGTTTTTAAATAAAGCCATTTAATCATCATAATTTTTAAGATTTAGAAGGAAATGTCCTGATGATGTTTAATATTTTAAAGTTCTTTTTAACTTTTAAAGTCCCTTTTAAAGACTGCTGTTTTCTGCCAAAATGACAAACTAGGTACTATGGGGCTGAGCTTCCTACATAACTAAAAATGCTAGATAAAATACTTTAAAAAATCTCCTTGAATGTATGACAACATGAGTAAAACATTTTCATGGCTGAGCGAAGGAGGGAATCCAGACAGATAAGCAGAAGACTAAATAAAGCCAGCCCTCAACTGAGGGCATGTGCCAAGCTTGGTTGACATGGCTACTGAATTTTGTTGTCAAGCAGGGCTCAGAGGACAGAAGACACAGTCCAAGGTCCACCCAAGCTGAAAAGTATAATAGAATAACCCCTCAAAAATCTGGGACTCCCAAATTTGGGACTCAAAGCACCCCAGGTAACTTCACAAAAACTGATTTTCTGAAAACTTGAACCTAAGTAGAATGGAGAAAAGCTAATATCCTCTGAAATCTCATAAGGAAAAATCATCCCCAAAGTAGCTTTGCATTATAAATTTATATTACCATGGTAGTCCAATAAATTTAAGCAGAAAATTTAGTTTAAACTTATCCTGAATTGTTAGTACTCCCAGACACCCAACAGAAACAAAGAGAAACTCTTTCAATACATTAAAAAGAACAAATAATTCCAATTTTCCACAAACTGTTCCAGAGTGTTTATAAGGCAAACATACCTTGACACTAAAACCTAACAAGAACAATAGAAGAAGAAAAGTTTCAGGCCAGTTTAACTACTGAACATAAAACAAAAATTCCAAACTAAATATCAACAAATTGAATACAGGGATATAAAAAGAATGATAGCTTGTGATCAAATTGGGTTCATCTCAGAAATACAAAGTGGGTTAATATTAGTAGATCAATTATTCTAATTTACCACATTAAAAGGTGAAATGAGGATAATTATATCATCTCAGGAAAGGCAGAAATCCTTAATCTGATAAAAGGTATCTATTTTTTAAAAAGACATCAAGTAACATAATTGATAAATAATTGAAAGCATTCTCTTTAAAACTGGGAACAGAGTAAGCTAGGTCTCAGTTATAACTTCTATGCAACACTGGAAGACTATCAGCACATAAGGCAAGATAAATTAAATTAAACTAAAAGCACAGGAATTGTAAATGAAAAAACAAAGCTACACTTTTATTTCAGATGATTTGATTACCTATGTGAAAAATATACAGATAAATTATTAAAATTAATAAGAGACTGGAAAAGATTTTGGGTAAAAATTAACTACATTAAAAATCAAATACATTTCTACACAAGAGCAGCAAATGACTTAAAAGAGAAATTTTATAAAATTGTATATCAAAATGTCATCAAAAGTAGAAAATATATGTGAATAAGTCTATCAAAACATGAAGAAAGAAACTTTAGAGATAAAAATATTAAGAGTATTTAAAAAGGCCTAAAAATGTAGATATATACCATGTCCATGGATTAGACTCAGTATCAAAAAAATAATTCTCTGTAAAGTAACCCATAGATACAATGCAATTCTCATCTAAATCCAAACAGTGGGACATGATGAGTTGATTTCAAAGTTAATACAGAATACAAAAGCCCAGATATAACCAATCTGCTCTTAAAGAACAACAGCAGGCCAAGACCTGCATAACAAACATCAAAAATTTTGTGCAACTCAAAGAGATCCAAACGTACTTGCTTTACAAAACACAAATGCGTTTTTTATCCTGTTTCTTATGTGGCTTATCTGTACCAGTTTCTCACGCCACTCATGTAGGCAGCCACGAAGACATCATCTTGAACTCTTCCTTTTCTTTATATCTCTCGACCTCCACTCCAAGGCCATCCAGTTGTTGACTGGTCTTTTAAATAGAACCCCTCTTTTCTACAACTGCTGACACAGTGCATATGCAAGCACTCATCAACACTTGCCTCTACTCTTACTCCAGCAAGTTTCCCTCCTCCCACTTGCTCCTTACTTCTTACAGCAACTATATCTGACCATCCTTCACATCCTCACTTATCTTTAAAAATATGTGGCTGTTATCAAGCCAATGACCTGCTTCAAAACTTCAGTAAGTCCCCATCCCACTGCCAAAGGGATCAAACTCACACCCCTTAGTTAGGCATTAAAGATCCTTTACATTGCACCTAACAGAATCATTTCTTGCCAAAGCACAAACCCTAACATACCCTGCCCACATTAGATTATTTACCACTTATTGTCCTTTCATAAAAGTCCATGAATCTTCACAACTTCAATTTTTATTTAGTTATTTGATTCTAAAGTTTTACACCACATTTTCTCCAGGAAAAATACTACAAGACTTCAAGATTCAGTTCAAATGCCACCTTCCTTTACAAGCCTTCTCTATTCCAAATATAATTAATGAATTCCTTCCTCTGTGTTACCACAGTATTTTGTTTATTACACATTCATATTGATAATTGAAACACATGTTGCTTTTTTTCTGGCAGATACTGAAATCCTTACTATAAGGGAACACACCTTATTTGTACACCCCAAGCATCTTCCTGAAACATATCAGTTGCAAAATACTGGTTGTGTTAATTTGCATCTGTATGGTGCATCACAGTTTACCAAGACCTTGTGCATTTTACCCTTACATGTTTTATGGACTAAGTATCACTACCCCCATGTTACAAATGAGAGAATTTAGGTTCAGAAATGTTCAGTAAGTAGACCAAGATAATGTAAGTAAACACAGAAGAGTCAAGACTTACACCTAGGTCTCCTGACACAATATCCAGTGTTCTTTAAACTACATTACCTAGATTCATGCTATTAATTTCTATTGGAGTTCATTCTTTACTATTATAAAAGCTCAAGAATGAAAACTTCCTTTGGTAAAGACTTGGTTGAGAATTGAGACTCTTCATTAAAAAAGTATATACATAAGTTAACTTATGATGAAAAGAGTAGTTCCTTACTAGACAATTCAGTAAACTGGAGGTTTGTGAAGTTGAATTTTATGAAGATAATTAGCATGATGCTCTTGTGCCAAGCAGAAGAATGTTTTCAAGTATAGATATAAGTGATTAATATAATGTGTCTTTTAATATGTCGTGTATTTAGTAAAAATGCTTAGAGCCAGAAAAACTTTCCTGCAATTTCCTTGCCTAAATTTCTTGTTCTTTCCGTTATGAATATTGACCTCAAACTTGAAAGAATTGGATTTTTCCCATCCACTGGCCATGTTCTGCTCATCCAACATACAAATCTGACTGAACAACACTCAATTCTGATGCTGATGTGAGACTAACATGCTCTGATAAGCACATATGTGATGTCCACATAACTTGTCACTACTCTGGCAGATTTTTACTGATGGACTGAGGTTGGAAAAGAGCGGTGGGAAATTATGCATAAATTGGTTTCAAGGCCAATTTTGGCAAAGTCAAGTCAAGGAACTGCACAACCTATCGCAGCTGCAACCTGGTGGCTGCCATGATTTGGCTGGAACCATGAGAAACCTCAGGCTTTATCAAGACTGACCACTGAAGAGGTGTAAAATCTTCCCTTTCCTCTGAGTGGACAGTGTGGGTCACTGGCCCTGAGATTTCTTGGTACCACATCAGAAGAGCTCTTGTTCTGATGTCAGAGAAACCAGGATTCTGAAAACTTTGGGACTTGAACAGGCTTAGAGATTTCTAAGTCTCAGAGACTGAGGTAAAGAAAAATCAAGGGACGTCCCCAAGGTTACATGAAAATACAACAGCAGAACCAATAGTAGAGATTACATTTCTTGACTACCAGTCCAGGTTGTTTTCCAATTGCCATACCACTACCCACATAGAATTATGTAAAGAAAGAAAAACTTATATTTGCTTTTTGAAATCATGGTAGAATAGTGTAAGTAAAAAAACCTAGATATTCATTTCATCTGTTTTATCATTTGCTTTTGCTTCTCCTAATTTGTAAACAAAGAAAAAGTTAACCACATACCTTTAAATGCATTTAAGGAAGGGATATATTATGGAGGACAGAGATGTACTCTGGTAGCTAATATGGAAAAATATGACAAAAAGTAGTTGAAAATTTTAAATCAAGGTATTTGAGAAAAGAATAAATGGAAAGCATGATTGCCAATACAGACTACATCCAAATAATTGCTTACATCCTATCCCAGCCTGCTGCCGAGTAACAAAGTCTACAAACTACTGACTTAAAAGTTGTTACACTCTCTACAAAGCTTTATCTCTCATATATCATGAGTAAAGAAAATTGCAGGAAAAACTTACAAGAATATATATTCTGATTATCATAATTTATAATAGTATCCATTTGCAAATGCTAAATTGAAATAATTTTAGCATACAAATATGTGATTAATAAACATAAAAAACTTTATACATTAACTATCATCTACCTACAAATGGTAAAGTTAAGACTACGCTAGGTAAGGCACTGTATCATTTTTCATACTTCTGTAAGTATGTGTTGTTCAATAAAGGTTTGATGAATTTATGAATATTTGTAGCTTAGAGCCATGTGTAAACTTAGCTCTGTGTAAACATAGGGTTGTGAGTATGTAAGCTCTTCAAGTTAATTCAGATGGCAAATAAAACATGAACCAGAAATTACTGAAAGACTATATAGCCAAGATTCTATTCACACATTAGGCAATATGAATTGAAAATTGTGAATATATTTTGAGTGTATTAGGCATCTGAGCAAATAACCAGGAGAACAACACATAGGAGATATTTCTATTGGTTACCTCTGATATCTTTCCAAACAAAAAGGTCTGTCTGAGGGATTAAACTCAATTTTAAGGTTTAGAGGACTTGAGATATGAATACATTTTTATATATGGCAAGAGAAAATAACTTTATCCCACAAACGTTTTTATAAAGATCATCTTCTTACGTGTAAGCAGTTGCAATTTTTTAAAAAACCCTCTACTTCCTATATATTTATGCTACTATGAATAAAAATTACAGTTTTTACTATGTTCCAGAGTGATTTTCACTTCACATCCATTTAATTCTTATAATAACACCATGAGGGACTTCCCTGGTGGTGCAGTGGTTAAGGATCTACCTGCTAATGCAGGGGACACGGGTTCAAACCCTGGTCCAGGAAGATCCCACATGCTGCAGGACAACTAAGCCCATGCACCACGACTACTGAGACTGCCCTGTAGAGCCCACAAGCCACAGCTACTGAAGCCCACATGCCTAGAGCCCGTGCTCTGCAACAAGAAAAGCCACCGCAATGAGAAGACAGCACACCGCAACAGAGTAGACCCCACTCGCCGCAACTAGAGAAATCCCGTGCGCAACAATGAAGACCCAACGCAGCCAAAAAATAAATAAATAAATAGATAAATAAATTTATATATAAAAAAAACACACCATGAGAATTATAACATCATTCCCATTTTATAGATCAGAAAACTGAAACAAAAAGGTGTTAAATAACTTGTCAAAAGCCACTCACTGTGTAAAACTATGTGTAGTTACTATGTGGTGTGTCCAGTATTAGAATTCATATCCATGTCACTCCAAAGCCCAAGATTTTAATAGATGCACTATTCTGGCCTCCCTGAAATCTTTAAAGAAAATGATTTTTGAAGCCATCCCCAAGTTGCAAAAAAGCCCTCATACCAAAAGAAGAAGAAAAAGAAGGAGGAGGAGGAAGGCGAGAGGGAGAGGAAGAAGAAGAAGAGGGAGAAGAAGAAAAAGGAAGAAACATCATGGCAGCACATGGAATCCAGAATTCTGGATTCAAATTCTGATTCTATCATTGGGTAACATAACCCATGTTATCATAAAGCACTAAGCTACAGGTACCACGCAATTCAGAAATAAGGGGTATTAAAGGATACTTGTTTATGAAGCATACAACTTTGTGTATGATGCTCCATTCCACCCTCACATACACGAGAAATCTGTTCTTATTATAAACATTTAAATCCTGGGACCCACGGGAGGTATAGCCTATAATCAGAATCTTCTTTCTGCATTTAATTCTTGGTCCCTTGTTCCCCCAGCAAACTGCTCACAATCTCTTTGCACATAGAAACATAATGCAACACAAGGCCCCTGGTTTTTAGGTCATTACTTCTGTTACCCATTCCAGGTGGCAAATCCTAATTATTCTTCCACTGATGACTGCCTGCAGGCCACACTCCATGGAGATCCAAATATATATTATTTCTTCTCCTGGGACTAAAAAGTAAATATGAAAGGAAAACCTCCCCTTGTTCTTAGGTTTAGAAAAACTGTTTTACCAGTTTCATTCTTAATCCTTTGTTAGAGAAAAAGTACAAGCAGAAAATCTTCCTCCTAGACAACATGATAATTTGCTAACAGTAGTATGTTTTCTTCTAAGAAATTGTAATATAGTAAATATTACACATAGTATATATTTTGAATATGCCAGACTTCCTACTCTTAGGAAACCAGACTGGAGTTCCAAGAAATTTAGTTAACTCTATGAGCCGTCAGAGCGTTCAAGTTTTTGACCTGAGGGCTTTTAGACAAGTTGGAAATGAAAAGATAAAGTTATTTAAGTACTTTCTTACAGCATATTTGTTTTCTCAAAGGCATTCACACATCATTTACATACATAATGTACACTGTAAACCACTTTCCTGAACAGCCTGCATTTGAAAGGATGTTCTTCACACTGTTTATGGGCTCATAAGCAGGAGTTCAATGAATACTCAGAAAGCAATCTAAAATGTGAAACAATTTAATGGGTACCACATAAAATGCCAGGGCCTGTGCCAAGAACGAGACACTAATGACTGAATTCTACTCAAATCCAATTCAACCCCCGCCTTAAACAACATGGAAAGCCTGCTGTCACAATTTATATACTTGGGGCAACATATAGCAGTTTCTCCCCTAGACTACTTTGCACTCAAATATATCTCTATTAGAATTAGTCGTATTCATTTTCATTTGTCTTACACATAGTTGAGGTATTTCATTTGTGACTCTGCACTTAGGAAATACTCTCTTGAAAGGGAGTAGGTCCTGCCCAATATTCCATACAACTGAAAGTATTGGCCTTACTCTGACAGTACAGTATATGGCTTATAAAATGCAAGAACGTTGAAGGCAAGATGTATCCTCACTAAAGAAAATCACAGTGGATGAATGCACATGGCACAAATACCATCACTTCAATTGCCAGTCTTAATATGTTTGTACTGACTGGAGAGCCAGCAAAGGAGATTCATAAAAAGAGAGGCATCACATACCAAACCTGGGGTCAAGTTCTCACTGTTTATCAACTGGGATGGCAGACCAGACACTGGATCCTTCTGAGTTTCAGTTTCCTCATGTGTCCAAAAGGGTTAACAATAATGTTAATTGATAGGGATATGGTGAAGACACGAGACTTTTTACAATGTAAAAATATAAGCTATGTTACTTTGACATGAGTCATGAAGGCAATTCCTAGGTATGTGAGGTATATGGAGTCCAAGGATTTATTCTCTGGAAATTTCTCCATTTGGCTCTTTTCTAGTTCTGCATGATGCTCTTCCCTGGGATTTAACTTTCATGCAGTGAGGGATACTTAATAACACAAAAATCTGAGTACAAAACACAAAACCATAAACTTCAACTACTAGGCATTTGGATCAGAAAGGTCAGGGCAGAGGAATGGAGCTCCATCCTTTCAGGATAGTCAATTGACTGAACTGAAGCCAAGGTGGTTCCAATGCTGCACAAGGGCTGGGATTATCTTAATAAACACTTCAAATCCACTCATGGAGAAAAAGAACTCCGAACCTGCTGATATCAACCACCAGGCCAGGGGCCATTTGAGGTGCCCCCGTGGCACACAATCCATGTGCTGATATTTAACAAAAGTGAGAAATGTAAGGAATACAAAAACTATTCCACATCTTCCTCCCTCATCACACAAATTAAGTGTCATCAATAGGAAGTTCATCAACACAGAAGACACTGATAGTAAACACATGGTTTGTGTCTCCACCTCCGTAATGACTCCCTGATTTGTAAAATGGGGCAGTGTGTTAGAAATTGTTGAAATGTCATTTTCAAACATTGAGATGAATGCTTTAGTAGCATATTAATACATAAAATTAGATTTTGTTTTGGGAAAAGTAGTATATTTGGAAACACTTCTGACCATGGTTTCAACTTTTTGGAACTATTATAATTTGAGAAGTTTTTTTTTTTTTTTTTAATATGGTCAATGGCAAATATTTTAGGTTAAACTATAAATGTAAGTTGCAGGAGAAGAGCTGATTAAGACAAACACCTCATTGGTTCACTTTCTGAATTTCAATTAACACCTAATTTACCATACTTCTTAATACAAATGCAGCTTGACAGGATTAGTACACATTTTGTAAGGAGCTGACAAAGCAAGCATTCCATTAGCCAGCCCACAATGTCTCAAAATTTAATAGTCAATATCCCACTTTCAGGGCTTATGTTGTCAAGAACTAAATAAATAAGCAAGGAGCCCCCACTTCTGATTTCTGAGAAAGAACACATTCTATGCAATTTGTTTCATAGCTTTGAGGCTATAAATTATTTTTTTAATGTTCCTCCTCTCGTAGCATTCTTCAATAGATAACTAAAGGAAATAAACCACCGAAGCCACATTGCTAAATCATTCTATTGTATCCAGGGTTGGGGAGAGAACTCTCTACACCTTAATTTAGGAAGGATAAGTCCATGATTAATTCCAGATCTTGGAACATGAAAGAGCTGTAAGAGTCCTCAAAATTCCCCTAGTAGAGGAAATCTCATATCCCCAGGAATCTGGCCAGGCACCTGAGCCCTGGCCTAGCCCAGGCCTCGCTGTGGGCTCAAAATGCTGTGGGCGGGGGCCTTCCTTACAGTTTGGGGGAGCAGCAGAGCTCCCTTCCCCCACCTCCCCAGACACCAGATGGTCCCAGCAGGATGTGCAAGGTTGCATTTTAAATGGATTATTTGCCTCTATCTTTTCCAAGCATTGTTAGAAAAGCTTAGGGAAGGTCCTAGTTTTAAACATTTTAAGCAGATGGTGCTAATATACTATTAGAAACAATAGATAACAGTCTAAAAAGAAAAAAAAATTAATGATAGTAAGTCACTAGCATCTGATACTATCTACCTGAAATCTAGGAACATTGAAGGGTTAACCCCTGTCCAGTACACTCACTGACTGAGAGGCCTAAAGGATCATTAATGTGACTAATATTCTTAAGGTTTACAAAGAATATAGTGGTAACTACAAACAAGTGAGTCTAAATTTTAAATCAGGGAAAGTTGCTAAGATGTACAAAAATCAGATTCATACATACACAATGGGGGAAGAAAATACGTTTTCTGTAGAAGAAACTATATATGGTATATATTAGACTTTTGTAGAAAAGTGAGCCATCATGAGGGCAAGAGGAAAAGTTGTGGAATTATATATTAACTTTCTCAAAAAGCCTTCACTAGCTCTTACACACTTTTAACTGTTCTGCTGTGGGCTAAGGAGGCCTAAACAGAGAAAAGAGGGCTCAAAGAGCACCTACTTGAAGGGAAACCATAAAGGTTCCATGAATTATTACAGGAACTACCTCACAGAAGGGATGCCAGTTAAAATTTGAATTTGTAAAGCACACTACCCTGTTCAGAGACAAAAAGTGGGAAGATCTCAGGAGACTGTGTAAACAAGCAAACAAAAAGGAGCTTTAGAGCCGTCTTAGACGGAGAGGATATATTTAAGAAAAAACAATCTATCTTATTCCTAACTAGTATCAGTAACTGCCATTGGTGGACCCAACAAAATCAATGTAGGCCCTAAGGACAAGGGCTAAAGAATTACTATTGGCTAATGATGAATAGAATTCAACTATACAGAATTCTTATCCATCCCTTTTGCAAAAACTGTATTTTGACCACTTCTGAGTTGGCACTAGAGGCAGGAGGAGAAAAAAAAATCAAGATCTGAGGAATGGCGGTTTCTCTGGTAGCGCAGTGGTTGGGAATCTGCCTGCTAATGCCGGGGACACGGGTTCGAGCCCTGGTCTGGGAAGATCCCCTATGCCGCGGAGCAACTACGCCCATGAGCCACAATTACTGAGACTGCGCGTCTGGAGCCTGTGCTCCGCAACAAGAGAGACCGCGATAGTGAGAGGCCCGCGCACCGCGATGAACAGTGGCCTCTGCTTGTCGCAGCTAGAGAAAGCTCTCGCACAGAAATGAAGACCCAACACAAACAAAAATAAAATAAATAAATAAATAAAATTAAAATTCTAAAAAAAAAAAAATCTGAGGAATGAAAACTAAAACAGAAGAGACTAGCTAAGAGAAGCAGCTCTATGAAATACATTTTTAACATGAGGGTTTGGCAACCTAAAGAGGTGCCAGGCAATAAATATATGTCTGGATATTTAATATTATGATGGAATAAAATAGACATAGGGTTCAACATCAAATTCTAAAATGCCATACCTAGGAGGCTGCCAATGAAGCTAGAAAGTACAACACTGAGAACCAAAAAATGATAAGATCTTACTGAGAGATTATAAATTTATGAAAATTTCCCCAAGAATTAGTATACTAGGACATTAGGACACTGGTTATAAAGAAAAGCAGAAAGAATAATCCTTTAGGATATCAAAAGCCTATTTCTATATAAACAAGCTTGCATATGCCACTCTAAAGACAGATTTAACCTTGCAAGTCACTGACCTTTAATCATGCTTGGATTTTTTTCAAGAAAAAAAAATCATTTACTCAGAAGATTAAAGGTAGGGAAGACTTTTTTTTCAGAGTTTTCACACTTCTTTAAGAGGATAAAGATACCCTTCCTTATCAGTCTTATCAGCCTCTACTCATCATTCAAAATTCTAATTTATTCAATCTTCCTCTTTAGATATTATATTTCCAATTGCCTGTGCTTTCCTGATACCCCCTTAAATACAAAAAGAGAAAAGAAGGGAGGAAGGGTGGGGGAGGGAGGGAGGGAGGAAGGAATGGGGTAGGGAGTAGGGAGAGAACACAGAGTTGGTTTATCAGGTCTCTGCTTTTCCAGGTAATCTATAGACAAATCTGAGAGATTAATTTGCACACTGAATTTGCCCAGGCTCTTCACAGATATTCACAGATACTCAGATTAACATCTACTGGTACAGTACAACAATGAAACAGTACTCCTCAGTCTCTGTTCTGGAATGACCTCCTGCAGCATCAGCTTCTCAGTATCCCTCAGGACCCTTTTGAACTAGAGAAAGTAAGAGAAATCTGATTGCAAATTCAGATGACTATGTATTGTGCTGACACCTTAATGTGCAAGACAGACATTCCTTTGAATTATCTGCATCTTTGTGTCTGTTTATATATAGAGATGAATTACCTATTTTCTGTCCTAATGGATTTGGCTATACAAATTACATCTGAGTCTGTGCTACACTGACTTATCTACTTCTATTTATATCAAAAATTTCTTTCTAAAGCAAAGTTAAATTAACACAAAATCTTCCTTTCTGTCCTATAGTTTCATGAACTTCAAATCAGAGTTTTGAAAGGCATACAAGTTATCTTGTTTCACAAATATATTAAGGATGGCATAATTTTAACAAGTAATATTTCTCCTTGGGTAACATTTGATCTTGGTTAGAATGAGATGTAGATGAGGGATGAAGATCAATATTAATAGTCTATAGATATGAGAAGGTATTGAGAACTTTCCAGATATCTAACAATGTTAATCCATCCCTGTGATAAACATTAAAAATCAGTTATGATCTCTGTCCTCAAGGACTTTATATTCTCACTGTATTTAGAAAAGATGAAATTATGTTCTTAGTCATTTCATTCATATCAGTTAATGAAAGTAACTACACTTCTATTAGTTTAGACTCAGATAAACCTGGACAAATTTCTGTTGTTTGCATTTCAAGGAAGGCCTCCAAAAGGCCAGCTAAGATTACAGTGTAATTGTTTAATACAAGCAGACTTTGAGCAAGGAGACTTGGAATCAAGTTCTGGGTAACGTTAACAAATGGGTTTGACCTCATGGAGCAACTGTTTTCCTATCTGGGTAATGGTAACATTAACAAATTCCACTATTTGGGCTGTGCATTGAGCTGAAATAATGTACTCAAAGTGCTTTGAAACCATAAAGCTATGCTAGTCACTATGACATCAAGCCACCATATAGTTTCAGGAACCTTAGGACCCCCGTTAGAGAAGGGCATTTTATTCAGTGGGCCATGCCCTCCACTCTGCTCTTGGGGAAGGGCAGATCAAAGGTATCCTGGAGTCTGGAGAGCACCCCCTCTTACTTTTTGGCTATCTTCCACATATCTGTCTTCATCTTTCTTATTTTAGTGACCTTTTTTGACTCTTGTTTGGGATTTCAATGTACTATTTAATTTTTCCCTGTTATTACTTTTATTTGTCTTATACAGTGCCAAAAAGAGGGACTAAGATTTTGCTACTCTTTAGCCAAGATGGTAAATTAAAGCCTTTCATTTCTCTAAGTTAAAAAAGCAGGGTTGATCATTTAAAAGTGATCTCAGATTTTGGCCATACTTCTCAGTCTTCCACTTGGGCCATTCTTATATTTCTTTCATTACACACATGTACAGGTTTGCCTCTTGTATGCAAAAATTGGGAAGAAATAAGATTAGAATAATAATCCATTCAAATTTGGTTTTATTGCTGTTTTATCCTCAACAGCTCTGTTCAAAAATAAACCAGTAGTAAAGGAAAAATAAAAGTAAATGCTCTTAAGTTTGTTGTTGTTGTTGTTTTTATCTTGCCTGGATGTTTATGTGCTGAGGAAAATAGACATTTATGCTTGAGGTGTGTTTCAATACACATGGTACAACTAAATTGTAAAATTGCAAACACTCTTAAATAGAAAAACACACATGTTCACAGAACCTTCTTCTATACAATTTCTAATGTTAAGATAAGCCTGAAACAACATAACTTCTGAAAATGAATTAGCTAACTTTTGATACTTCTTATGATATATGCATATTTGAAGTTAATGATTTTTTAAAGCATAAGCTTTTACTTTAATGTGTATAGAAACCTACATTTATTTTCCTGAAATCAGATCAATGTATAGATAAGCCCTGATTTTCTTGTATTGGTAGCTGGCTGAATCTTTCACACAACAGAGCATCAGAATAGGTGTTTTCGTAGACAATCTTTAGAAATAATATACTTCATTTCTACCTCTCCTAAAACAAGAAAACCCTCAATTTTCACCCAGTTGCAAACATTATTCAAAACAAATTTCTCAATAAAAAGTAGGTTTAGGGAGTTGTATACTGAGGTTGCTGCCCAACCACAGCAGAAAGGTGTCTTGTCCTCTAAACTATCAAGGAAGGCCTAGGAAACTTCTGGTGGGATAGACTGAATGTTAAAGGTGATGAGGAAACTTATAAGCAAAATTGAATTAAATCAGAATTCTGAATTCCAGACTGACATATTTCTGCTAAGCTACTCCAAGTTTTGAAGAAGTACACGCAGTAAGAGTGCAACAAGAAAGATCTGATAACGCGAACACATATGCTCCCTGTCACAAACATACCCTCCTTGTCAGAACAATGTGCCATCAAAGGTACAAGTTAACAAGGGAATTTCCAGCATTTTCCTTCATTTGCGTACATCTTTCCTAACTTCAGGCCCAAGAGATGTCAAAAGAGGTTTACCTAGCTAAGGAAAGGAAGACATCGCAGGCAGACCATCCGCACAGAATCAGAGCGGCAAAGCTACTTTGGGGATTTTGCCCTCCCTTCCTCTTGAGATGAGGCAGAACGGGCCTTCTGCTTACAGGCACTCACCTAATCGTCCCCAGCACCCTCGTGATCACTTTCCTCGCAAAGTGAATGGTGGGTCCACCGACCCCAGTTCACCTCGGCCTCAACTCAGTGGAACAGGGCCCGGGGCCAGGGCGTGTGACTCCGACCTCAGGCGGCGGAAGAAGGGCCGGGAGGGGCGTCCCGGTCCCACCGCAGGTCTCAGGGTGCAAACGGGGTGTGGGGGCGAGAAACGAGTTTGAATGGGACGGCAACTTGGAAGTGTTTTTAAGGTTTCTTGAAATGGGCAAATGCTCTGAACCTATTCAGCGAGGGAGCTTTGGAGGACGTCGCCATCCCCTTGTCGCCTGGGACGCACACAGGACCCTGGCCGAGAGGGGGCGAAGGTGTCCCGATGTGAAGTCCGCCCGCCCGAGCGCGGGATCGCGGGCGCCCGGCACCAGGGCGGCGCCGCCGGAGAAGCGCCGGGCCGCGGGCGCTGGACTCAGAGCCCTGGCTGCTGCGTCCGCGGCTCGTCACGCCGCGCCGGGGCGGGGGTGGGGGGTGGGGTGTAGGAACTCCAGGAGGTCCCCAAACTCGGTGACAGAGCTTGGCACTCGGTCCTGCCGGCGCAGAGCTGCGGCAAAGGAGGCGGCGCGGCCCCTCGGGGTGGGGAGGGGGTGGGAAGGAGACAGGTGAGACCCGGCGCCCTCCCAGCGCCAGCCGCGCCCCCGCCGTCTCGCCCCGAGAGGGCACTCACCGGCTTTGCACGGATCCTTGTAGTCCAGCGCCTCCGCCTCTTCCTCTCCGTTGCCACCGAAAGTGTAGTCATAGTCGAGGCCGGCGCAGACCCCCAGCTCCGCGCAGAGGACAGCCCCCGTGGCCACCAGCCACGCGAGCATCCCCAGGGAAAGCGTCTCCAGCCCCATCTTCCTCGCGAGGAAGGGCACCGGTGGCTGTCCCCGTGGGAGGCTCCTCGGCGCGGCCGGCGCTCAGGTGTCTGGGGACATGGGGCGCCGTCGGGCCGAGAGAGGGCTGGGCGGCCTGTCCCCCGGCGCGGGCGAGGTGGCGGGCGGGGGCAGGTAGGGAGCGGGTCCGGGCGGGCGCGCGGCCAGGCTGCCTCCCCGCGGCCGTCCTTCCTGCGGCTCAACGGCTCGGCTGCCCCAGGCTCAGGCTCCCAGGTCCCCGGGCTCAGGCCCCGCGCGTGTCCCGCACCCAAGACCCGGCGCCGCCCTGGGAGGACAAGACCCGTCTGCACATCAGCGCGTCTGAGCTGAAAGTGGGGACCGCGGTCGCGGGTTGGGGGCAGACATTCCTTCGCCGCCAGACCTTAAAAGCCGCAGAAGCAGCACGGCAACTGGCTGCGAGAAGGGCGAAAGTGGGAGGATTTGGGGATGCACTGTTTGCCTTCCCCCCCACCCCCGGCTGTCTTTTTACCCTCTTCCTAACTTAAAAAAAAAAAAAAGAAAGAAAGAAAAGAAAAG
Organism: Balaenoptera acutorostrata; assembly: GCF_949987535.1. Taxonomy (NCBI): domain Eukaryota; kingdom Metazoa; phylum Chordata; class Mammalia; order Artiodactyla; family Balaenopteridae; genus Balaenoptera; species Balaenoptera acutorostrata. The sequence goes on from NC_080068.1 coordinate 38,687,681, forward strand.
AAAAGAAAAGAAAAGAAAAAAAAAATCTTCACAGCATCTAACCCAATCACTTGCATCCTGCTTACTTATTCATACAATCAGGGTCAGGATCCGGGCCACAGCCTCCTCTCCGCCTCCTTTCGGTAGCCCTACACGAGCAGACAGACACGAGCGCGCCGAGAATTCCATTTATAATTTACTAAAGATAAAAATGAATATATCATGCACTGCGTCCAGGGACAGCAGTTAATAGATGATGTACGTGCCAACCGAGAGCGCCAGACCGGGGGTGGGCGAGGAATGGTGACAACTCGGCTCAAACCTCCTCTCCCCACCAATACACAAGGAGCTTGCGACTCCCCTTTGCTGCCTTGGCCTCGGTGCAGCCCGGAGGGGAGGAAAAGTGTCTGGGCCTCCGCGACCGAGGTAAGGAAACTGCTTTCAAAGTCCCCCAACCAACAAAGTTGTGCTACGAACTAAGATCCTCAGAACTGCAGTTAAAAAAAAATCCAAAATCCAGTTACAGATTGCAGCAGCAGGAAACGCGAAGACCTCGCCAAGGGCTGCGCTGTGGCTCACGCGGGCTCAGGAAGGGAAGTTGGAAGGAACACTTGGGAAGCAAATTTTCTGTGACAGCTCTGGCGCCCATGCCCAGAGTTGCTCAGTATCCTCTGGCTTCAGTTGTTTTACTTCGGAGGAGAGTGTGTAAAACCTGGCAGCAGGATTAGCGAGGTAAACCACATGTCAGCCTAGCAGACGCAGGACAAACACAGGCTGTGGGAAATTGGGAAGGAAAAAAAATCAGAGGAAATCTCTGCAAAACCCCTGTTGTGAGCAATTCAGAGGTTTCCCTACATCTGCAAGTAGTTTCCAAAATAGGTGAGAGGAATTCTCCTCCCCCAAATTTCCAAAGGACTCATGATTGGGAGCCTTCTCTTTTCCAACTAAATCTTGAACTGTCACTTTAGCAGTGACTTGTAAAAAATATTCTGTTGCCTTTACATCTTAATTTGACTTCTAAATGTCTCCCCCTTTTCTGAGTTACCATCAACATACAGTCTCATCTAGAGGGAAATAGGAAGGCAACCACACGCATGCGCACATACATACATACATACACATGCACACACACACACACACACACACACAAACACACAAACCTTTGACAGGTAGACCCAGTATTTGGTTAGGGGATCTGACTAGGTTTTACGTTTGTTAAAGAAAAATTAGAGGCTAAAGTTGAAGAGGTATCAATTATTTCCAACTTAAACTAAGAGTAAAAGGATGGGAGGGCTGGGTAGAACTGACTGATTCCATGTTCCTGGCAAAACTGCGGCTTTCTCAGAAGCCACTAAAGTGATGGAGCCTCCCTTCCATAAATCTCAAACTTCTAACCACAGGTCATAGAAAAGAGAGCAGATCTGGAAAGAACATGTTCAATAAGCAGGTAGAAGTATTTGGTTTTGAAATCTCTTGCTGAGTCATTCTCAAATTCTTTTACCCATCAAAAACATGTTTGCATAATTAATAGTGACGTTCCTGTAGTGCATCCTCTAAATAAGAATATATTTTGTTTAGTCTATTTGAAAGACCAGGAAATACAGCTTTCTTTTAGAGGATCCTCTTGAGCTGCTGACAGTGTCCCCACTCCCTACCCCCAGACCTTTAAAATGTCCCTTGTTAATTTAAATGACTTGCAAAGGTTTCCTTAGGCTATTTTATCATACGTAATTTCACAAGAGTTTGTACCTGGAGTTTGCCTAAACATCACTTACTTTGCAGTAATAAGTATGTTTCATTCATCTGTCCTGAAAAAAATGTTACAATATAGGGACATCTACCTATTATATTTTCCTTACAGAATTTATCATTGCTCAGTTTTACAATTTTATACATTTGTAACCCAGAGTTAGAATGATTGACATAGTAGAAGCTCAAATCAAAATGTAGAAATGTTTCTTTGTAGCTAAAATACTTGCAGAGAATACTTATTTACATCACAGCATCCTAGGCCTCAAATCCCTGATTTATTTTTAAATATTATTTTAAAATATGTATTAAATCTAAGTTTATCATAATAAAATACTTACTTTTAAACTTTATTTCTATAGTTGGTACGATTGCAAACAAAAATAGATTTTGCCCTGCCCTTGAAAAATATAAATTTGCAAGAATTTGCAAGAAAACATAAAAAACAATATGCATGTGAGAAAGGAGTTGAGTGTTCCGTCATACGAATATAGCCATAGATATGTGCCCTATGTAAATCCAGTCTCCTTAGAAGATAAAAGAGGAGACTGATTGCTTCAGTAAGACATGCTGAAGGAACCTTGGCTTCTAGCTGGCAGCAGCTGCCTCTGACTACCATTGTCGCTTGCAGCAGAACTGCATCGACCCCAGCAATCCTAGGGAGGAAGCCACCAAAGATAGCTGAAGCAAGAGGTACTCTCTATGCCAGTTGGTATATCTTGTTTGCTATCACAGTAATTAAAATAAACTTGCCTTGTAGACAATATCAATTAAAAATATCTATTTTCTAATCTAGTCAATTTGTTATTAGCTAGTAGTGATTGTTTTTTCCCTGAAACCAGGTAATACATGAATATATTCTGCTCATGTTCCTCGTAAAAAGAGATAACTCAGACATATATGGAATAAAATGTGGTTCCCTCTCTCCATTGGTTTCACCCGTCAACCTGCTAGCTAAGTAGTGTGCATATATTTTGGCTCCATGAAATTGTCTAATCTGTTGGTTGAAAATAGCAAATATTGGCAATTTTATAAGGTTCAACCTAGTACTTCAAGGCTTTAAAAAATTCTACTCTGTATTAATGTTGTTGTTCTTCTGAATCTATATGCATCTTAGTCAAATATTTTTACGTGAGAAGATGAGTCTCTGGGCCTCAATGGTGTTTACCTCCCACAGTTTCTTTTCTTTTTTTTTAAATCTTACATTCTATGACTTTTTATATCACATTATTTCATGCATCACCACTGTAGGATGTTCCCAACTCTTGATAATTAGAATGATGCTGCGTTCAGTCAAAAATCTGTCCCTTATTTCTGTTTCCTAGTAGCAAGTAGACTGAAGAAGTGAACAGAAGGCAATGTTTGTTTCACAACAAGTGTTACAGAAGGTGTTTGTTTGTTTAGAAAAAGACACACACACCTCCCCAGGAAATGAAGACAAAGAAAAGAGCCTTCCTTCTCTGCAGTGGATTCTGGTCTGAGCAGGGATTACTGACCTAACAGTCTCTGGTCATTTCTTAGTACTTGCTGATTGGCTGTACTGCCCTTGTTACTAGTTTGCTCTTGCTGTGGAAGACAGAGACACCCTTTGTTTTTATGGCTTTTAGCTACTCCAGACCTTTTAACTCTCCCTTTTGCCCCATTCTCATGAGACCCTCTACAGCACACATAAGCTTTATTTTACCTTCTTTCTTCTAAGACTCTCTCTCTCAGTCCTGAGCAATTCTACATAACACCTCTTATTTCTAAGTGAGTCCCAAATGCTACTGATGCTACATGAGATCATTTTGGGTAACATAGTGATAAACTTAAAAAAAATTTAAGAGTTACATATGTGTGTGTATGTTAGAAAAAAAATCAACAAATTTGCCATTGTATATGCATGTCTTATAATGATGCTTAGCTTAAAAAACAAGTTAGTTGCTTTATGAAATTAAGTCATCCATATAGGCAGCCCATGAAGGTTAGCTGATGTTTGATAAACACTGATTTAATTCAGTTCCTATGTCCCCCTACCCGATGCTGTCTGTTAGGTAGGGAGACATAGGAACTGAATTCATTGCACCTGTACTGCAGTCTATTCCTTCTCCTACCTGCTTATCACCCATTCTCATTGCCAGTAGCACAATGCAGAAAGACTACGTTTGGGCACAGAGCTGCATGTATTTTCTGTCAGCACTTTTGGTTTGTTCTCTTATTTAAGCATTATTTGCTGTAGAAGTCTCAAGAATGGCTCCACTGACTTATTTGTTCAGAAACCATGCATTATTGCCTAACGGTATCTGGAAACGATTGTATTCTTTATTCAGGCATCAGCTTTGCCAAAGAGAAATGGAGGGAATGGAATGGAGTAAGAAGGGGCGGGGCGAGGGGGGATCATCTCATTTCCCACCTGGTGAGACTGATAGGTTTGAGTCCACCGTATGTATTCAACCGTATGTATTCAAAGTATGTCTGTACTGAATCTTCAGTGTTCTCCCCTGAGCACTGAGCTAGGGAGGTACAAGTGTATTGCTTGGAAGTAGTCTCTCAATCCAAGTTCCAGCTCTCTGCTTAATAGCTTGGTAATTTTGGACCCACTTTTTTAACCTCATGTGCCTTCAGCTTCTTCATCCATAAAACAGGGGTTATCTTATTATTCCATAGTATTTCAGAGTTGTTATAAAGATTAAGTTAGTTAATATATGTGATGTACTTACAGTTCCTACTATAGAGTGCACTTTTGGTATTTGTTTGCTATTATCATCATAAATAAGTTGTAAAAAGTCAAACTATTTCCAGCTCTTCTAAAACACATTATTTGAAAACAGCCTTCTTCTCCTTCACTTTGACCTAAATGGTATAACTCTAAGGCAGAGTGACTTATTCAAGGTTATGCTGGAGAGAAGCAGTGGATAGACTGGTGAAGAACATAGACTTCATTAGCAGAAAACTCAGAGTTCTAAGTCTGACTTTGCCACTGAGGAGCTGTTTGGCCTTGGGCAAGGTCCCTCCCTAGCTCCACTCTCCTGACTTTTGAAGCAAGAATGAAATACCTAATAGGGTTGGACTAAGAATTAAGTAAGATTATAAGTGTAATGTACTTTCTAGTAGGGATAAGCACATTACAAAGGGTGGTTATTATTATTAATTGGCATTTTCCTAGTGATCTATGGGGAAAACCTGTACATTATTATCTTTTCCACTGTCAGACGAGAAATTCAGCACACACACATACCTGGTTACAAATTAAATAAAGCTAGAACAGTTTTATTTGAAAAATTCCACTGATACAAAACCTATTAAATTGAAATAAAGATTTAGGTGACTTTGCTGGTGTTGCTTATAAATTCCCCAATTTACAGAAGTATATTTACTTCTGTGACTGACATCTAGAATGTTTTTCATCTGGCCATTTTCTGTCCCCTTGATTTAGCTAATATGGTCTTGTGTTCATATTTTCATATTATGAGCAATAAGGTAGGTCTTCCAATTTTTCCTACACAATTTCCCTATCAAACAAAATTTGTGCTTCATTTCATTCTACTTTTCTCATGAAGATTAAAAAACAGGCATTGAAGCTTTCCATGAAACACACTATATTCTTTCAATACAATGAGAATAACTTAATTTAAAAATAAAATAATGAAGTAGTACCAGCCTCTTGTGAGAAAGAAATACCTAAACTCCATAATGCCCATTATCTAGGTTGATCACTTGCAAACATTTTTCTGATCCTATGCTCTTTTGAAGATAAGGAGTAAGAGTTAGAAGGACTGAGTCATTCATGCACATATTACTGTCAACTTGTAACCTCTGACCCTCCACTGGCTCCTTCAGCTGGCTGTTCTTTGGGGGCCTGCAGTTCTGCTAATCCAGTGGACAAGTGTTGGGCAGTGGGGAACTGCATGTCTAAGAGTGGCCAAGAGCCTCTAACCCCAGTAAGAGCCCATTCTTCCGTTGGCCTCTGGTGAAGCCTCACTTTGCATTGTTCCTTCCTGACTCTACAGATTATATTCTAGACAGAAGTGCCTACTCTGCCTGCATCCAAGTCATTGTTCTCATCTAGACCATGTCTTCCCCATGCATGAATCCCATAAAACACATATTGTGCATGTACATATGTACTAGAGCAAAATAATTTTTTAACTGACAAAAATAGAATTGAGCCTATTTCAGCAATCCAAGTAATATAGGCCATCACTGGAAACATTTAACATTGGAATAAAAGTGAAAATTAATTTTAAAAATCTATACATTTAATTTAAAAGCAGAGTTTAGGATTAGAAAATGTCCTTGAATCCTTGTTCTACTTATGAGATGTCTTTGGACACATTCTGTCTTAGCTTGATTTTTCTCACCTTTAAACCTCCTGTTGTTATCTCGTATATCCGGTATATAAATCACTTAGCACGGAACATGGTGTTTGACAGGAGCTCTGTGGCTATGAAGTCCTCACCTCCTCACGCCCACAAATAAAAAATATCCATGAGATCACAATCAAATCAAATACCCTGAAAAGAAACTTGTAATAAATATTTACAAAATAGTTGGGAAATACAAGATAATTCCTTCGGAGGTAAAAAGAGAATCTGAAGGGAGACTGAAAAGGAAGACTGCCTATATTCATAACATCACTCAGGGATTTCAGGCTTTTATCTCTCCTTTCTAGTCCCTACCTGTAAGCAACTAAATGTCCAAGTAGCAGTAATACCCCATAGCTAACTTGGTTAATTTACCTTCTCACAATAAATTTCTGACAGCCTAGATTTATCAAAGCAAACATCTTTGAGTAACACTGGAAAAACTGTTGCTAGGTAATTCGTTGGTATATATTTAAAACTTGTTTGACATCAGTTTTTATGATGCATTGTAAAATCACCAAGTTATTTTGTAACTTATTTAACTCTATTCACAATTTGCAGCTGCATTTGAACACTGGTTTTTCTGTGAGTATTTCTAAACTCTCCATCATGCTCTGGGTCTGGTTCTAGGGCCAGGCCAGATTTATTTTGTAAGCTGCACTGGGCGGCTCTCAGGTGGCAATAATTAATGACCTTGGCCTTCAGCTTCAGGCATGATAACTCACTCTGTATCGATTTTCCAACCACTAAAGCAATAGTTTTACCCTGTAAAACCAACCTCCAATCAATATGAAGCATCTGAGGTGTGTTTATTTGTATATTTATTGTTTTTCATCTTCGAAGCCCTTTAACAACACTAACTGATGGTCCTTAAAATAGGTGAACAAGGTTTCTTCAAGGCTAGCAACACCAACTCTAAAAACCTAAGATACTGAAGTGGCTACAACTCAGAGGGGACAATTTCCTTCATTTTTTCCTCTTCCTCACTTCCTGGGGAAGTTTTTATTCAGACTTACTCTATGTCTGAGAACTAAAACTAAAAACAAAAAAATCTTGTCAACAGAGCAGAGCACAGCTGGGCCAGTGGATTCCGATTTCTTCAGGTCAGTAGAGCACTGGAATATTCACATTGTTTTGCCAGGGTACTGAGGAGAGCTGGGTTATCGAAAGCTAATTACACAGACAAGGTTTTGAAAGCACCGCTCACCATCAATTATCTAGCTATTTCAGATGAAGATGGGTGTGGTGCTCTCAGTTTTTGCTCGTGGAAAAGTGCTGACATTTCTGCATAATTTCCTCCTTTTCCTACTTTAGTTAGCATGTATTTGATAGAAGGTTATACCCAGTGTTTTCCAAATTATTATAACTACTCCAAAAACACCATCTGTGACTGTGGTCACAGTTCATTTTTAAGGCTGTGCTTAGTACCAAATCCTCACTGTTAAGTACTCTGGTGGTAACAGAAATGTAGTGGGTTCCTACCTTTCTTTTTCTCTCTCTCACTTTTCTTCAGAAGGATTAAAAAAAGTTTCATTCATATGGGTTCCAACATCAAACTAAAAAGTAATTAAATTATATTGAGAGACCAATTTCTAAATACAGCTCCCTTTTGAAAGAAAATGTTTTAATAATTTCAAAATGAATAACAACAGTTTTAAACATTTCTTGAACCTGTAAAAATGAGTTGGTTCTCCTTTGTTTTCTTACTCTCTAATAACAATTGCTATGAGAGATGGAAAATGTCATGTGTTTGGCTTTAAAATCAGTGCAAAGTTTATGGCTTTCTCTTTTGAAATCATCAGGCCACTTGCAGAGAACCTGAGCTGTTTGCTCTTAATTACTAGTAAGACAGGAAAACAATTAGTAGAGCAATTAATTCAATATGTAGTAGGATCTTTTACTAGACATTTTATTCTAATAACTCAGTACATAAATGCCTCAGTTCACAGGACATGCTCTCCAAGAATAATAAAATGATCATAAAACAATAAGCTCTTCATATCTTTTGTTTCAGTTAATGATCTTAACTATACAAAAAACAATATCAGAGCAGACCAGTTACTAAATTGTATTCTTCTTACCCCTCAAAACTCACTTGCCCCTAGTTAAATCTATATTTACTGTTTTGGCCTCAGTTATCTGAGTTATTTTTAATAAATAATTTCTCAAAATAATAAATAGTAAAGTGAATAATCTGATGATAAATTTTCATTTAGCTCAATAGAACTTATTTTATTGCAAAATTAGTTGTTTCTTTCACATGTCAAGTACTATAGGCTGAAGTGATGACTTTTTTTTTGTTGTTCTGGAAGATTTTCTGTGGCTTTTGAATTTCTAATTTTTAAATTTCTAATTTTGAATTTCGAAGATGAAATCTGTTTTTCCCCAATTGTCATAATATATTTTTCCATAAGATTAATCCTTTAACCATATCACTCATTTCAGGGTATGTTTTTGGAATGATTTCTCCATTTAAAATTTCTCCTGAGGATTTATAGTTGTGAGATATTTTTGTATATATTTTAAGCATTATTTTGTTTTATTAATGTTCTAGTTAATATGATGGGCAAAAAATCAAAAGTATGAGCTCCACGTCAGAATTTGAATACTGAAAGTACTGTATATGATGAAATTTGAAAATTGAGATCACCAGATGAATATTTGCCTGTGGAACCTACTCAAGTGTGTTGAGTAAAGGACAGGATGATGTCACATCCTTTTCTAGCAACATGACTAAACTCTTAAAGAATTATTGATTTTGTAAAAGTTGAATTTATAACATTGATTGTGATGCTAATTAAATATGTCTAGCACTTCATAAAAGAGAGAAAATATAATAATAACCTAAGTCATCAGATAATCTTAACTACATTGACGCATTTGCTCTAAAGAATGTTATACCAATCCTTCAGATCCTGTTTTTCTGCCAGGTCTTCAAAGGCCACATAGCATTGAAGCTCTTAGTTTCAAAGACAGAACCAGAGCAGGAGTTAGGCACTAATTGGCCTTAACATGTTTTAGAGTATGGTGTTCTAATTGGCATGCTGTGTGAGGCATTACCCAGATTGTACAAAGAGGATGCTTTACGCAGACTACATTTGGCAACTATGTCCTTGTTGGCTGGTCAGTTGTTTGACATCCGGCGACCTCTAGTGAGAACCAGAAGTTGTTAGCCAACATAAATTTCCTTGTCCAGTCTGAGTCCCTATAGGAACTACAGAAAAAGACAGAAAAGAACCTCAGCAAGGCTCATAGAATACTTTTCCTTTTTTCAGATCACAGTATTAATTCAAGTTTGGGAGGGTGAAAATATTTTTAAAAATACATCTTTAGAAAATTTTCTTCAAATTTTCTAGATATTTCATTGCAGTCAGTTACTACACTAAAGAAAATTAAAATGCATACAAATAAAAGGAAAAGTGTGAAAAGTTCAATGATGATATAAGCTAAGTATTAAAGAAAAAAAGAAAATGACTATATATTACAGATAAAACTGGACAGTTATTTGACATTTTTTAAGCAACTATTTTTGCAAATTTTATATGCTCAAATTTTAGAATGATACAATTTTACTAGATTTTAATTAATCCTATAAAGCAGCTATGCTTAGTTTAGTTCCTGAAATTAAGACATTAAATAATTAGTTAAGTATATTTTAATGCATAAATATAAATGCATAATATATAAATGCATAAATAAGTACATACGGTATGAATGAGAATATTATGACCTTAACTCTCAAAGCACATAGCACAACATCAGGCATTCTGATAAATTTAGTTGTAACAACTATAACTTTTATAATGATGCCTAGTTGTTTGAGATCAATATATATTAACAGGAAAACATAGGCACAGAAAATGAATGACATATGGTCACCACCCTGAATGTGCAATTTAGTAAGGTGGATGTCAGGAGTAACTTGATCAAATGTGATAAATACCTTATATGATGAACAAATGAACGCTTATAGATGTTCTATGAAGAGTGATAGCTTTCACTTTAGAGAATGAGGGAAGAGTGTTCATGGGGGTGTTGTACCTTAAAAGAGAATATGAGGGAGAATGAAAGAGGAAAAAGCAAGTACCTTTCTGCTTCCTTTGGTGCTGTCTAAATCCTATTTATCTTACTTGGCCTTATTTATGAAAAATATTCTCTCTTTACATTTTACTTTGGGTAATAACCTTCTATTTTTTCTTAAATTTCACATATATTTTATAACTTTCTGTATTTTAATCTTTCTATTGTTAATAACAGTGAACATATTAATGCATTGTTTACATTAGGGTGTTTGGTATAAATAATACACATTTTAAAAGGGTTTTACACTTAACACTTATATATAGTTTTTCAACATTTCAGGACTATAGTTGCTTTGGGAGTTATAAATTTATCCTCACTTAGAAAAACTGAAGTGCTCCGTACCTCCTTAGTGCTATGACATTTAAAAATGTTCCAAGAAACATGAGTTCAATCAAAAAAAAAAATCCTTCCTCAAAAACAAGGGCAAGATTCTGTGATCAAATAAATATTTTCTTGGGTATATATTTTTTATACTTTATACTTATTTATAAAATTTATATCTCCCAGACTAAGTAAATGTATTTAATTTAATTGAATCTCAAACTTTTTGAGAATATCTTAAGAATTATAGTTATTACTACACATGTAATTTTTCTGAGATTTGAGTGTGAGAGTGATTCTCATTATGTCCTAAAGATTCCATTGGATAAACTCTACCCAGATAATAATAAAATATTTTATTTTTTAAACATTTAAAAATTTCTTTAATTAAAAATTTTCTTTCCAGTTTTATTGAGCTATAATTGACATGCAGCACTGTATAAGTTTGAGGTGTGCAGCATAATGATTTGACTTACATATCATGAAATGATTACCACAATAAGTTTAGTGAACATTCATTGTCTCATATAGGTACAAAATTAAAGAAATAGAAAAAAATATTTCTCCCTTGTGATGAGAACTCTTAGGATTTACTTTCTTAACAACTTTCATATATGACATAGAGCAGTGTTAATTATACTAATCATGTTGTACATTACATCCCTAGTACTTATATTATAACTAGAAGTTTGTGCCTTTGACCACCTTTATCCAATTTGCCCTCCCCCACGCCCGCCTCTGGTAACCACGAATCTAATCTCTATCAGTTTGCTTATTTGTTATTGAAGTATAATTGACCTATAACACTATGTTAGTTCCTGTTACACAACATAGTGATTCGATATTTCTATACATTTCAAAATGATTGCCACAATAGTTACCATACAAAGATATTGAATAATTATTGACTATAAAAATCTTTTCTCAGTCAACTGAGCACAAAATTGATTATATTTGGCCATATAATATGTAACTTGTTTGCTATGATTATCTTTTCTCTCTTTCTTTCTTTTAGGTAGGGAATTTAGTCTAAATAGTTCTAGATCTATTCTTATGGATCTAGCTTCCTAAAATTCTTATAAATTGGTTTTTAAACTAAAGAACATCATAAGAAAAAATAGGGAATTAGATGATATTTTTCTCCATCATATTTGGCAATACTGGGGTAGTTTCAAATTTTGTGATTAGTAATTTAGAAAATGTAATTTCAATTAATCAACCAATATAATTCAACTAAACAAATGTATGGAATGAGGTGACGTAGTCAGAAAACTTGTTTTAATTTTTAAAACATCAGCTATTAGAATCTTTTAATGAAACTATTGGCATGGATCATCAGAATCATAGCAATTGAAATGATCATAGATCATGTCCAACTCCCTCATTTCTAAAATAATTGAATCTGTTCTTACCTTGGAGACCTGCATGAGTGTCAGGTAGCCAGTATGACTCTTAGCTATAGTCATTTTCTTTGGGTTTAGTTTGAATTTTCTTTCTCAGTTTCTGATTTAAGATTTGAGTCAGATGACTGAGTCTTCGGTTGGCACAAATTCTTTGGAGTGTTTGTAAGTGTTAGTACTTTAGAAAGTACTTGAAGTTCTTTGTAGCCACATCTTGGGAGCAGCATTGCTTAGCTGTGTCTCCACAGACAAAAGAGTATGGATAAAGGCAATTTCTTCTACATAATGGATGAAGGGGAACTGACCAAAAACATCCAGATCACTCTCCTGATGTTCTCTTGTCTCTTACACCATCAACAGGTGTGGTCGCTCAGAATCTTTCTAATTACTCAGAGAGAAATTAGTAACAAGTTAACTGTTAAGATTAAGATTATATAGTAGAATTTGTTGCTGGTGGTGTTGGTGGTGTTTTATTACTCACATAGTAAACCAATGCAGGGTATTAAATTCAATTTTATTCTATTTCCAACTCAATTCAACCAGCATTCTGTTATGTACTCTAGGGAATAAAAAGGAAAAGACATGATTTCTTACATGAAGCTAAATATGTTTTATGTAATGTGAAAATAGTTACCCAGAAGCTGATTATTTGGCTGTAATGGAAATTCAAAATGGGTCCATAACTATAAAATGATGCCTAAAGAAATAAGTATGAATCTTTTGAACATTGTACAATATTTTATATTTCTGTTTTATCACCCTTTCATGAGCACAGTGCTGGATACAGTAGGCTCTGTATAATGACTTTTTTTAGTAATTAAGGAATGGTGAGTAAAACATTAATTTCTAATTTATAAATCACATGCTAGATAGCCTATCTTTCTTTCTGAGTAATTTTTTTTTTTTTTAATTAATTTATTTATTTATTTTTGGCTGTGTTGGGTCTTCGTTTCTGTGCGAGGGCTTTCTCTAGTTGTGGCAAGTGGGGGCCACTCTTCATCGCGGTGCGCAGGCCTCTCTCTGTCACGGCCTCTCCCGTTGCGGAGCACAGGCTCCAGACGCTCAGACTCAGTAGTCGTGGCTCACGGGCCTAGGTGCTCCGCGGCATGTGGGATCTTCCCAGACCAGGGCTCGAACCCGTGTCCCCTGCATTAGCAGGCAGACTCTCAACCACTGCGCCACCAGGGAAGCCCTCTGAGTAATTTTATCATCTACTTTGTTGGTTAGCTGAATTGAAAGGTACACTCATCTTGGCAATGACAGTAAGTTGGAGAAAGATTTTGCTTCTTTTAAACTGTCAAACATTACTACCCATAAGCATTAACTGTTTTTCTGTATCAATACCCAGTTTGCTCTAAGATAACTCATAAGTACAGACCTTTTTGAATGCTTAGATTATACTTTTCATCACTGAGATTATGGGTTTTCCCCACTAACTTTTATGAATATTTCTGATTGCTGCATGCTCTAAACTTTGGAGGCTTAGCAGCATGTAACCTAAAGAATTTAAAGACTCTAGTCTCTGCTCAGCTGACTTTTTAATTTTTTTCAAACTTTTCCAACTGGTACATCTGATACAGGGATTAGAGTGACTTTTCCATTTGTAGAAGTTCCTTTGTAGAAAGATGATATTCTATCTTCTGAGATGCCTGATTCTTTCATGGATATTCAGGTTTTCACTATATCTTGAATCAAATTTGATAATTTCATTTTTCTTAGAAAATTATGACCTTCATTTCATTAGCTTGATTAAGATTTTAAAATTTACAAAGACTGATGTAAACACAGTGTTTTATTATAATTTTCTAGTTTTTTATTGTACAATTCATGCTGTTTTCATTTTCAATTTTATGCATTTCCAATTAGGTTTTATTTACTTATTAGACTAGTAAAAATGATTTTCTTTTTTTAGTTAATTTATCTTTCTATTAATTGATTTCTTTTACATTTTATACTCATCTTATTGAAGTTGGGTTTAAAAACAGTTAAAAATTCTCAGCATATATACTATTTTTTAAACATGAGAAGATTTATTATAATGTAGTATATCATTTGGAGTTTAGTTGCAGGAGGAAAAACTGTTCTATTTTAAGCAAAGAGAAATCTGTTGGAATTGTACACTTAGACATTGGAAGGCCTGAAGAAGCAAGCTTGATTCTGATCCAGCAGGAATGACCCCAGAAGAAGACCACAGAACCAGCTTGTTAGGGAGGTACCACATTTGATACAATCAGAAAGGGAGGAATTGGGATGCCAATTGCTGGAAATGCTGACTTCATGAACGCACTACTTAGCTTTGATCCAGAAATCAGCAAGTCGCTATCACCACCACATCTATTTCCCCTGCAGAAAACCCAACTTCTCTACCACAGTGTCTACCAGGAGAAACTGCCTCTACAGCAGGAAACTGCTTCTCCCCGTTTTCATCATTTAGAGCTCTGCTGCCCAGCGCGGTAGTCGTTAGCCACATGTGGCTGCTGAGCATTTGACATGTGATTAGTTCAAATGGAGATGTACTCTAAGTTTAAAATACACACCAGATTTCAAAGACTAAATGGGAAAAAAAAAAGAATGTAAAACATTCCAATTTTTAAATATTGACTACATGTTAAAACAACAGTATTTTGACTATACTGGGTAAAGTAAAATGCAGTATTAAAAATTGATTTCATCTGTTTTCTTTTTACTTTTTATAATGTGCCTACTAGAAGATTTAAAATTGCATTTGTGGCTCAGATTAAATTTCTATTGAACAGTGCTGTTCTAAAACTCTCAAGAGTGCATCTCTTAGAAGAACCAATTTCACATCCAAAAATCTAGTTGTGAGGAAGTCATGTAAAAGTAGGCTTTAGCTTTCTAGCTCCTGTCATTCAGAAAGCTCCCCTGATTGAAAGTTGAAATGAATACTGAGCAAGCTAAGGCGCTATATCTTTCACATGAAGTATTTTTTAGTGAAGAGCTTAGGCAATATCTCATAAAGTTTAAAATTTATTTTTCTCATTGTGATGCTTTTTGATGGTATGTAGTTTTATTCTAATTTTATTAAATTTCACTCGAAAATTAATTAGAAGATTTATTTTTTTAATCTCAAAGCATCTGAATTTTATTTTCTTTTTTTGCCAATTTATTATTAATTTTTATTTCCTTTTATTTTTTACAGTGTGATCAAAGAAAGTGGTCTTGCACATTTTTTTGCTGTTTGGAATGTATTAAGGTTTTTGTGTGTGTTGCCAACCAGCTTTGTAAAAGCCCCATAGGCATGGGAAAGGAACAGATTTTCTCTTCTGTAACATAAGAAACTAATTTGTATGTGTTAATGTCTTTATTTATATTAAACTGTCACTCCCTCATTTTTTGTTTTGTTTTATTATTGTTGTTGTTGCATTCTGTTTTGTTTTAAACCCCAGAGATCTGCTAAAGATAGGGATGTTTTAAAGTCTCCGATTTTGCTAAAAATAACTTAGAATTAGGAGATGAAGTAAAATATTTAACAAATGAGCAAAATATAGGTTAGTATGGGATATATGTAACCGAAAAGTAAAAATAGGAACCATGAAAAGTTCTGTGTGAGGAAACTTTTTGTCCGTGGGGATTGAAAAAAGGTAAAATATAGGATAAGACATTTTATGTGATTCTTGAAATATGAATAAGATTTGGTGTTATAGAAGAGAGGAAGACGTTACAGCCCGTGGGAACAAATAATCCGAGGTTGGTCTTGTGACAATACAGTAAATGTTTGCTAAAGCTAATGTGGGATTGTTAATGTTATAAGCAATGAGGATCCATTGAAGATATTGAGAAAGAGAGAGACATAATAGAGCTGATTGTTTTGGAAGATTATCTAGTGTAGAGGGTGTGGAGGAATATATTGCCACAGTTCATGTCAGTCATGACAATGAAAATGTCAGTCCACTGAATGGAATATTAAATACTCCATTAAGTAAATATATTACTATGAAGGAGTAATTCATAGAATTTGATAAAGTAGATTAAATTTTTCCAGTGGAAAGGGACAGCATATGGAAAAAAAAATCAATCCCTACACAAAGAGTTTTAGCCAGAATGACCAGAGACGCTAGAAACAGAAATAAAAAGGTTGGTAAGATATGTTAACTCTCCAATTTATATCTCCTCTGTGCTCAGGTCTCACGTATTCAATTGCCAATCTCTGTTTGGATACTTCTCATTCAGCTAAACGTTAGCACACACAAGTTAAGTTCTTAACCCAAACAGATCTTCCCCATCCTGACTTTACCCCATATTATAGCCATATTTCTTATCTCAGTGAATTTTCTGTCTTACATGTTAAAAGTTTTTTGAAAATATATTCTTAATAGCTACATAATATTCTACCTTATGGAAGCAGCAAAATCACCGTCACCATTTCTCAACTGTTGAACATTTAGACAGTTCCCAATTTTGTGGTGCTTCAGTGAATGTTCTTACTTGTATTTATATCTTAAGCTACTTTTGTTATTTCCTTAGAATATAGTTCTTAGCATAATTCAATAAGAATAAAAGCATATAGTGAAAATAATATCAAAAAGTATGAACATTAATCCCATACATTATCTTTTCAGAAGGTTTTACTATGTTAATATTCTATCAGCAGTATATGAGTATGTATTCTCACCATATACATACCTACCCAATAGTGAATATAATCTACTTTTGATCTTTGACAACTTTAATTTCCAAAAAAGTATTATCACATTAACTAGAATTTATTTGATTAAATACTAGTGATATTGAACAATGCTTTCTTTTATTTATTAAATATTTGTATTAATTTTTCTGAAATGGCCCTTTTATAATCCTTGCCTAGTTTTCAACTGGACATTTTGGATTTTCCTTATATGTTTTTGTTTTTTATAATCACTGCAAATATTTTCCTCAACTTTGATATTTTCTTTTTAATTCACATGGCATATTTGTAACACATAGAAATCTCTACTTTTTTTGGGTCTTAATTCAATCACTCTTTATTTTTCAATTTCATTTTAGTTTATGATCTCTTCATTCATATCTAAAGACCAGATGATATATGCAATTTACTTTCTGCATATTTTCTCTATATTTTTCCTAATTTAATAAGCTAGGAAATCAATTTTTAACACCATTTTATTGACCAATTGTTCTTTTCACAATAGTTTGTGATACCAGTCTACTTACAAACTATAGATTCTGTTCTTTTGAAGTATCTGCCTATGTAGTGCTACATTGTTTTAATTATTTTGACTTCATATTATATATATTTAATATGGCATAGAGTATATATTATGGAATATACACTTCTTTAGGCATATAATTATTTGCTAAGGCTGTTCTGTTATGAGTCTTCTTGTGCAAAATGCTCTTAGCTAGTTATACCCATGAAATTCTATGATGGTTAAACTTATTGACTGGGCCAGAGGGTGCCCAGATATTTGGTTAAACATTATTCTCGGTGTGTCTGTGAGGGTATTTCTGAATGAGACAAACATTTGAATCAACAGATTGAGTAAAGGAGACTGCTCTTCCCAATGTGTGAGGGTCTCAGAGATATATGTATATGTCTCCTATCAGTACTGTTTCTCTGGAAAACCCTGACTTATACAATTTCTAACAAGTTTAAGCAAATAAAACTCCATTGGAGATTTTCTGTAATTATATAAAAACTACAAGTTAATTAGGAGGTAATTGACATCTCTATACCAATCCATGTTTTTATTCAGGAACATGTTTCTTTTATTCATATACGTCAGCTTTATTGTCTCTCACTAAAGTTTTCCACTTTTTTTTTCTCTCATTTTATCTGTCTTTAATTTCAGTTACATAGGACCTAAATTTTTTATTTTTTAACATCTTTATTGGAGTATACTTGCTTTACAATTGTGTGTTAGTTTCTGCTGTATAACAAAGTGAATCAACTATACATATACATATATCCCCATATCCCCTCCCTCATGTGTCTCCCTCCCACCCTCCCTTTCCCACCCATCTAGGTGGTCACAAAGCACCGAGCTGATCTCCCTGTGCTATGCGGCTGCTTCCCACTAGCTATCTATTTTACATTTGGTAGTATATATAAGTCCATGCCACTCTCTCACTTCATCCCAGCTTACCCTTCCCCCTCCCCATGTCCTCAAGTCCATTCTCTACGTCTGTGTCTTTATTCCTGTCCTGCCCCTAGGTTCTTCTGAACAATTTGTTGTTGTTTTTTTTTAGATTACATATATATGTGTTAGCATAAGGTATTTGTTTTTCTCTTTCTGACTTACTGCACTCTGTGTGACAGACTCTAGGTCCATCCATCTCACTACAAATAACTCAATTTCATTTCTTTTTATGGCTGAGTAATATTCCATTCTGTATAGGTGCCACATCTTCTTTATCCATTCATCTGTCGATGGACACTTAAGTTGCTTCCATGTCCTGGCTATTGTAAATAGAGCTGCAATGAACATTGTGGTACATGACTCTTTTTGAATTATGGTTTTCTCATGGTGTACGCCCAATAGTGGGATTGCTGGGTCTTATGGTAGTTCTATTTTTAGTTTTTTAGGGAACCCTCCATACTGTTCTCCATACTGGCTGTATCAATTTACATTCCCACCAATAGTGCAAGAGTGTTCCCTTTTCTCCAAACCCTCTCCAGCATTTATTGTTTGTAGATTTTTTATGATGGCCATTCTGACTTGTGTGAGGTGATACCTCATTGTGGTTTTGATTTGCATTTCTCTAATGATTAATGATGTTGAGCATCTTTTCATGTGCTTGTTGGCAATCTGTATGTCTTCTTTGGAGAGATGTTACTTTAGGTCTTCTGCCCATTTTTGGATTGGGTTGTTTACTTTTTTCATATTGAGCTGCCTGAGCTGCTTGTATATTTTAGAGATTAATCCTCTTGTCAGTTGCTTCTTTTTCAAATATTTTCTCCCATTCTGAGTGTTGTGTTTTCTTCTTGTTTACGGTTTCCTTTGCTGTGCAAAAGTTTTACAGTTTCATTAGGTCCCATTTGTTCATTTTTATTTCCATTAGTCTAGGAGGTGAGTCAAAAAGGATCTTGCTGTGATTTATGTCATAGAGTGTTCTGCTTATGTTTTCCTTTAAGAGTTTTATAATGTCCAGTCGTACATTTAGGTCTTTAATCCATCTTGAGTTTATTTTTGTGTATGGTGTTAGGAAGTGTTCTAATTTCATTCTTTTACATGTGGCTGTCCAGTTTTTCCAGCACCACTTATTGAAGAGGCTGTCTTTTCTCCATTCTATATTCTTGTCTCCTTTGTCAAACATAAGGTGACCATAGGTGTGTGGGTTTATCTCTGGGCTCTCTATCCTGTTCCATTGATCTATATTTCTGTTTTGGTGCCAGTACCATACTGTCTTGATTACTGTGGCTTTGTAGTATACTCTGAGTCTTCTCCCCTTTTTCCTTGATGAGTCTGGCTAATGGTTTATCAATTTTGTTAATCTTCTCAAAGAACCAGCTTTTAGTTTTATTGATCTTTGCTATTGTTTCCTTCATTTCTTTTTCATTTATTTCTGATCTGATCTTTATGATTTCTTTCCTTCTGCTAATTTTTCGGGTTTTTTGTTCTTCTTTCTCTAATTGTTTTAGGTGTCAGGTTAGGTTGTTTATTTGAGATGTTTCTTGTTTCTTGAGGTAAGATTGTATTGCTATAAACTTCCCTCTTAGAACTGCTTTTGCTGCATCCCATAGGTTTTGGGTCATCATGTTTTCATTGTCGTTTGTTTCTAGGTATTTTTTTATTTCCTCTTCAATTATCCTCTTCAGTGATCTCGTGGTTATTAAGTAATGTATTGTTTAGCCTCCATGTGTTTGTATTTTTTACAGATTTTTTCCTGTAATTGATATCTAGTCTCATAGCGTTCTGGTCAGAAAATATACTTTATATGATTTCAATTTTCTTAAATTTATGAAGGCTTGATTTGTGACCCAAGATATGATCTATCCTGGAGAATGTTCCATGAGCACTTGAGAAAAAATTGTATTCTGTTGTTTTTTGGATGGTATGTCCTATAAATTTCAATTAAGTCCATCTTGTTTACTGTATCATTTAAAGCTTGTGTTTCCTTATTTATTTTCAGTTTGGATGATCTGTCCATTGGTGAAAGTGGTGTGTTGAAATCCCCTACTATGATTTTGTTACTGTGTATTTCCCCTTTTATGGCTGTTAGTATTCGCTTTATGTAGTGATGTGCTCCTATGTTGGGTGAA
Source organism: Balaenoptera acutorostrata (assembly GCF_949987535.1). Classification (NCBI taxonomy): domain Eukaryota; kingdom Metazoa; phylum Chordata; class Mammalia; order Artiodactyla; family Balaenopteridae; genus Balaenoptera; species Balaenoptera acutorostrata. The sequence continues at coordinate 38,707,777 of NC_080068.1, forward strand.
TAAATATTTACAATTGTTATATCTTCTTCTTGGATTGATCCCTTGATCATTATGTAGTGTCCTTCTTTGTCTCTTATAGCAGTCTTTATTTTAAAGTCTATTTTGTCTGATATGAGAGTTGCTACTCCAGCTTTCTTTAGATTTGCATTTGCATGGAATATCTTTTTCCATCCCCTCGCTTTCAGTCTGTTTGTGTCCCTAGGTCTGAAGTGGGTCTCTTGTAGACAGCATATATACAGGTCTTGTTTTTGTATCTATTCAGCCAGTCTATGTCTTTTGGTTGGAGCATTTAATCCATTTACATTTAAGGTAATTATCTATATGTATGTTCCTATTACCATTTTCTTTATAGCTTTGGGTTTATTACTGTAGGTCTTTTCCTTCTCTTGTGTTTCCGCCTAGAGAAGTTCCTTTAGCATTGTTGTAAAGCTTGTATGGTGGTGCTGAATTCTCTTAGCTTTTGATTGTCTGTAAAGGTTTTAATTTCTCTGTCCAATCTGAATGAGATCCTTGCTGGGTAGAGTAATCTTGGTTGTCGGTTTTTCCCTTTCATCACTTTAAATATGTCCTGCCACTCCCTTCTGGCTTACAGAGCTTCTGCTGAAAGATCAGCTGTTAACCCTATGGGGATTCCCTTGTATGTTATTTCTTGTTTTTCCCTTGATGCTTTTAATATTTTTTCTTTGTATTTAATTTTTGATAGTTTGATTAATATGTGTCTTGGCGTGTTTCTCCTTGGATTTATCCTGTTTGGGACTCTCTGTGCTTCCTGGAATTGATTGACTATTTCTTTTCCCACATTAGGGAAGTTTTCAACTATAATCTCTTCAAATATTTTCTCAGTGCCTTTCTTTTTCTCTTCTTCTTCTGGGATCCCTATAATTTGAATGTTGGTCCGTTAAATGTTGTCTCAGAGGTCTCTAACACTGTCCTCAATTCTTTTCATTCTTTTTGCTTTATTCTGCTCTGTGGTAATTATTTCCACTATTTTATCTTCCAGGTCACTTATCCGTTCTTTTGCCTCAGTTATTCTGCTATTGATTCCTTCTAGAGAATTTTTAATTTCATTTATTGTGTTGTTCATCATTGTTTGTTTGCTCTTTATTTCTTGTAGGTCCTTGTTAAACGTTTCTTGTATTTTCTCCATTCTATGTCCAAGATTTTGGATCATCTTTACTATCATTACTCTGAATTCTTTTTCACGTAGACTGCCTATTTCCTCTTCATTTGTTTTGGTCTGGTGAGTTTTTACCTTGCTCCTTCATCTGTTGTGTGTTTCACTCTCTTCTCATTTTGCTTATCTTACTGTGTTTGGGGTCTCCTTTTTGCACACTGCAGGTCATAGTTCCCATTGTTTTTGGTGTCTGCCCTCAGTGGCCAAGGTTGGTTCAGTGGGTTGTGTAGGCTTCCTGGTGGAGGGGACTGGTGCCTGTGTTCTGGTGAATGAGGTTGGATCCTGTCTTTCTGGTGGGCAGGACCACGTCCAGTGGTGTGTTTTGGGGTGTCTGTGAACTTATTATGATTTTAGGCAGCCTCTCTGCTAATGGTTGTGTTCCTGTCTTGCTAGCTGTTTGCTGTAGGGTGTCCAGCAGTGTAGCTTGCTTGTCGTTGAGTGGAGCTGGGTCTTAGCATTGAGATGGAGATCTCTGGGAGAGCTTTCACCGTTTGATATTATGTGGAGCCAGGAGATCTCTGGTGGACCTATGTCCTGAACTCGGCTCTCCCACCTCAGAGGCACAGGCCTGACACCTGGCCGGAGCACCAAGACACTGTCGCCACATGGCTCAGAAGAAAAGGAAGAAAAGAAAGAAAAGAAAGAAAGAAAGAAAAAAAGAAAGAAAGAAAGAAAGAAAATTAATAAATAAAATATATTTATGAAAATAACAAATTTTAAAAAATTATTAAAAATTTAAAAAATTAAAAAGTAATTTAAAAAAAGGAAAGAAAGAAAGAAGAGATCAACCAAACCAAAAAACAAATCTACCAATGATAACAAGCACTAAAAACTATACTTAAAAAAGAAAAAAAAAAACGGACAGACAGAACCCTAGGCCAAATGGTAAAGCAAAGCTATACAGACAAAATGACACAAAGAAGCATGCAGATACACACTCACAAAAAGAGAAATAGGAAATATATATATATATATATATTAAAAAAAATGAGAGAGAGAGCAACAATTCAATAAACATATCTGCCAGTGATAATAAACTCTAAATACTAAACTAAGATAAACATAAAACCAGAAACAAATTAGATGCAGAAAGCAAACCCCAAGTCTACAGTTGCTCCCAAAGTCCACCATCTCAATTTTGGGATGATTCATTGTCTATTCAGGTATTCCACAGGTGGAGGGTACATCAAGATGATTGTGGGGATTTAATCTGCTGCTCCTGAGGTTACTGGGAGAAATTTCCCTTTCTCTTCTTTGTTCACACAGCTCCTGGGGTTCAGCTTTGGATTGGCCCTGCCTCTGCATGTAGGTCACCTGAGGGCATCTGTTCCCGCCCAGACAGGATGGGGTTAAAGGAGCAGGTGGGTAGGGGGCTCTGGCTCACTCAGGCCAGGAGGAGTGGGGGGTACAGAATGAAGGGCAAGCCTGCGGTGGCAGAGGCTGGCGTGACATTGCAACAGCCTGAGGCGTGCCATGTGTTCTCCGGGGGAAGTTGTCCCTTGATCACGGGACCCTGGCAGTGGCGGGCTGCACAAGGTCTCGGGAGAAGGGGTGTGGATAGTGACCCGTGCTTGCACACAGGCTTCTTGGTGGCTGCAGAAGCTGCCTTAACGTTTCATGCCCATCTCTGGTGTCTGCACTGATAGCCACAGCTCACACCCATCTCTGGAGCTCGTTTAGGTGGTGCTCTGAATCCCCTCTCCTCATGCACCCTGAAACCTCTTAGGCAGTTCCAGACTTTTTCCCAGCTCGCTGTGGCACACTAGCCCCCTTCAGGCTGTGTTCACACAGCCAACCCCAGTCCTCTCCCTGGGATCTGAACTCCAAAGCCCAAGCCTCAGCTCCCAGCCCCCACCCATCATGGCTGTTGAGCAGACAAGCCTCTCAGGCTGGTCAGCAGCGATCTTCTGTGCGGGAGTCTTTCTGCTTTGCCCTCTGCACCCCTGTTGCTGTGCTCTCCTCCATGACTCCGAAGCTTTCCCCCGCCACCCCCCCCATCTCCACCAGTGAAGGGGCTTCCTAGTGTGTGGAAACTTTTCGTCCTTCACAGCTCCCTTCCAGAGGTGCAGGCCCCGTCCCTATTCTTTTGTCTCTGTTTTTTTCTTTTTTCTTTTGCCCTACCCAGGTATGTGGGGAGTTTCTTGCCCTTTGGGAGGTCTGAGGTCTTCTGCCAGCGTTCAGTAGGTGTTCTGTAGGAGTTGTTCCACATGTAGACGTATTTCTGATGTATTTGTGGAGAGGAAGGTGATCTCCACGTCTTACTCCTCTGCCATCTTGAAGGTCTCCCTACTTTTTCTTTATAAAGCTGCTGAACTTTCATTTGAAAAGTTATTCTTTGGTAATTTTATTGAAAATAAATAGGTTATTTTTAATCAGAGTAGATAGTTGGAAACTGAGCCTTAAATTGGAATCAGTGGACTCTCATTATCCATCAGTGCAGGAGCCTGATTTCTCCCCCTGGACAACTAGGCACTCCAATACTTGTTTAATAAAGAATTTGGTTTTTGCCTTCCTTTGGCTAATGCTCATTAAAGAGAGTATTGAGTTTTGTCTACATAAAAGATATTCATTGGACCAAGTTCACATGTGCTTTAATTTGAGGGGAATAGTTCTTCTACAGCATGGAGGTGAAGGGCCAATAGAGAGAATACTGGATAAGGGGCAATATGCTTCTCCCTGGCCTCCAGTAATAGATTTGGGAACACCCTATCTTAACTCTCCCAGAAAGAGGCAACTAGCTCTCTTTCCTCACTAGAAATACTACACAAATTCAGGAGGAAAAAGAAGAAACACATTTGTTTGTTTTTCATTGTGAGCATATTTCACACAGGTCATCAGTTGACATCAGCAGATGGCCCCATAGCAATGGGGCTGGTAAGATCAATTTCACCCTTGATTATTAAAATAACCAAATCATTTTGATTTGACACTCAAATAATAATGTTAAAACAATTAAGTTTATTGAACAGACAATAAAATATCCTTTTAATTTTAAATCAAATATCCTTTTTAAATGCCACAATCCAACTTAAGATATTTTGTTTTTGCACATCAAGATAGCTGGAATTTAAAGGATTAATACCAATCAATGAAGTACATACCACTTAAACTTGGATATTTGCATACATTCTCTGTAGGTGTCAGCATTGCTTTGTAACAGCTGTATATCCAGAACTGTGTTTTCATCATGTCATAGGATGTAGTTTTTATGTTTAGTTCAGACTTAAAAATCAGAAGAGTCAATCCAAGGCTTAAGGACGTCTCTTGGACCATTCTTTATTTTTTAACATAACAAGTTGTGACTGAATGATTAAATTCCAGTTGGTAAAAAATGTATGTTTATGTTTCTGCTTTAGCTATGAATGAGTACTTTCAAGGTTTTGCATGGCATTCTCTGAGTTTAGAAAAAAAAATGCTTTGAAAAAGTATGCTACAACATTCTGATTATATTTGGAATACTTAGAGATGATATTTCATTACTTGTTGTTGAGAGAACAGTTTATGTAGAATTCTACAGGGTGATTCATATCATAGGCATCACTGCATTATCGTGTACATTTCATTGTTCTTAAGGTTCCAGGAAAAAAAGGTTTTAGAATATGATGCACAAGATGCTATACCAGGCAAAGCCCTTTCCATTAGTATCGTAAAAATAGCCACAACTAAAGAAAACATACATAAAATTGTATAGCAGGAAATAAATTGAACCAATTATGTTCAGCTGTTGTATTGTGTTATTAGAATTCAGTCTAAAGAGCACTTCAGTTTTAAAAGGAGAGATGTATATGTTCACACCAAGAGGATATCTATTCTTGGGGCAGTTTCTCATTCTCTATCCTTCAGTAGAGACTTTATTAATGAGTACTATATTCAAGGCTCAGAAAATTCAGTAAGATCCTGCAGTGATGGAATCTGGTTTAATAAATGCTTTCTATAACTGAACTTGCACCCACAAACAGTCCTGCTATGCATAGCCTCTGTCAGTAGGGACTTATTCAGTGCCTACACGGCTCTCATTCTCTAGTGCATTGTTAGAATTACTGAGGGTGTAACACTTACAAGTGAACAAATCACTTGAATTATGTTCAAGTTTGTCATCACAAAACCAAGATTATATGCATTTATAATTATGATTGTATATTGTAAATTTTAACGGACTATTATAATTGTAAAGTGTTACAGAGAAAGATCAGGATCTTAGAAAGCACATAGCTAGGTGTAACAATTGAGTGTGGAAGTCATTTCAAGCAAGAAAAAGAGACATAACGAACCTTTCTGTTCACTCAGTTGCTTGCTTGCTTGTGTGCTTTATTTATTTATTTATTTATCCATTGCAATTTTATTTTTTATTCTTTTTTAAAATTTAACTATACATTGATTTACAATGTTTCAGGTGTACAGCAAAGTAATATCTTGTAATAACCTATTTATTTATTTTTATTGAAGTATAGTTGACTTACAGTATGATATTAGTTTTAGATGTACAACATAGTGATTCAATATTTTTATAGATTATATTCCATACAAAGTTATAAAATATTGACTATATTCACTGTGCTCTACAATATATCCTTATAATTTATTTATTTTATATCTAGTAGTTTGTACCTCTCAATCCCCTTTACTTATTTCACCCCTCCCCCCACCCCTCTCCCCTCTGGTAACCACTAGTGTGTTCTCTATCTGTGAATGATTTCTGTTTTGTTATATATGTGTGTTTGTTTTATTATTTTAGATTCCAAAATCAGTTGCTTTCAATGATATGCTAGTAACTAGCAACTTTACTAGCTTCCTTTTTTATATATGCTGGTATGATAATATGTTAGTAAATACTGTGAATTTTTCTCCAGTAAATGATACCAAAATAATTTTATAATCATTTTGCAGCTCCTTTTCAGGCAGGCATTCTTCAAAACATCTGAAATAGGGTAGTTTGTGTGTGCAAAAAAATCAAAAGCAGTTTCTCTTTGAATTCCACACAACATATGGAATCTCACTTGCAGCTGGCAGATGTACTTCTGGAAAAAAATCAGAAATTTCCTCCATATCTCTCCAGAAAGTGAATCCTTATGAATCAACTTTGATTATTTTCTCATGTAAAAGTGAAATAAAAATGCAGCTGAAACACACTACCTAGAGAATGCCACTATGTGCAGCTTATTGCTAACATGAAGATGTTTAGAGGGAAGCTGTTAGAAAGATATACTTCTTAGAGGTTGAAAATACAAACCCAAAATTTTCCTATCATTATTCATTTTAAAACAGTTAATTTTTTATGCATTTCAGTGAAAGCCATTCTCATACATAAATACTGACAACATCAAGAGGAAGATTATTGGTCAAATGATAGCAAAATGGTTTTGATGGTTTGAATCTCTGGGACAGAAATACAAAATGTCAGAGCTGGAAAGGACCTACAGTACAATCTAATCCAGTTCTTTCATTTTTATAGGTGAGAAAATTGAGGTTCAAAGAGGTTCCACCAACACCCAGTCACTCAGGACCAGTTCCACAAACCAAGGCCTTTGTTGTGATCTCAGCATTCCTTCTTTGATCCATGAAACCTACAGATTGACTTTGCACTTGGAATGTCTAAACAGAGTCAGATTGTGCCACAACATATCACTTGTTCAGCTTTTAAGCCAACTTACTCAACTAAAACTCAAAGTAAATATATGTATTTACTATTTGTCCTAGATCAAATAAGCTGACTTTGGAAAATTTTACATTTTAGTCAAATACCACAATTTCACATAAAAGCAGACTTAAAAATTAAGGTGGCCAGTTGAAGGAAATAACTAAATTTAGCCTAATCCTTTGTACTTATGTGTATTGTGATAGTATTTTCAACACAAATTTCTTTTTACCTAAAGAATTTCTCAGTATTACTAGTTGTGACTACTCCAGTCTCTAGACTAGACGTTGATTATAAACACCCTTCCATAAAACAGAAACATAATGGAATTTCTGTTTGATGAGCCATACATGTATTTTTATTAGAATTTCCACAATATTCTACAGGTACTTAGAACAAAAACTACATCCTAGGAATATTCCATTTATAGACATATTTCAACAATGTTTTATATCATATTTGCAACTCATACATGAGACTTCATTTCTGATATTTACAAGACCATATATCATCGTTGTTTGTTGAACACAACTTTTAAAGCGTTGTGTTTAAAATTTATGTGAAACTCTCTCAGTTTTTCCTCTGGCAACAAATCTCACTGCTGACCAAATTTCGCAAGATGAAATGGTTTATTTTTAGATTGTGTGGAAAATCATTAGAAGCTACTACTGAGGTTCCAAAAGGTGCATACTAGTGCATATTCTTTGATAAGATCTCTTCTCCACCACAAATATATTCCTAGGTGACCATACATTCTCGTTTCCTTGTTTCTCCCGGTCAGTCCTAGTTTATGCCTGTGGTTACAGAAGAGTAGTAATATCCCTGGCACTCTCAAAAGTATCGTAGTTTAGGTGATAATTTTTATGCTTACTATAGCGATGACGCAAGCCAAAAAATACAGTATTTATAGTCCTCCTAGTATACACAAAAAAGATAAAATATTGGGGAAGCTGCTTAGAGTTTGCTATGTGAGCCTGATGTTACTGCTATAATTAAAACTAAACCCCTCATGGCCTCAGCCCAACTGCTACATATTCTTCATGGTCACATGAGGTGGTTTTGAGGGTCAGCATGTTATTTGCTTCAGTTCTTCAATTTAGTCTTAAGAATGGTCACACTGGATTGCAAGGTCAATGTTGTTAATAATCTTTATCTTTTCTCTCTAAAAAGTTATCATTCTTTCTAAAAATCTATATGCTGTGGTTTCTGATCCTTCATCACACAGAACACAAAGTTGTCCTGCTTCCTCCTTTTTCCTTGTCATAAAAGAGTATCTAAGGGAGTCTGGAGTTGAAAGAGCTTTCAAATACTGGCCAGAGTCTTCAGACAGTACAGTGGCAGAAAGAACAGTCAAAATAGCTCACTTACATTAGCCTCTGTGTCAGGAATATTTAAAAATTAATACTATTTTAATACTTACATATCATGTTACTTGACCTTATAATCAACCTTGAATTATTTAACTTGTGGTTAGAGATGATCAAAGTTGATAGTAAAAAATAATTTATAGAGCACATGCAATTACAAACTGTTTTATTGGCAATATAGAAGAGAAAAATGAAATCTCTATTGCTGCTGGATATTATATGATTGCTGGTAATATTTTTAATACTAATTTGCTAACTGAGCTCTGGCAGAGAGGCAGTGCTTCTTAGGTGATCACGGTGCATTTTAGCAGTCACAGTAGTCCTGGCACAAAAGGTCATGAACAAAAATTCATTTTCCTATGGGCAGAACAAAGACTCTTACACCTAGAATTCCCCTGAATTGCTACAGATTAATAGTGTTTTTCTGTGTGTGTGTGTGTGTGTGTGTGCGTGTGATGTGTGGTGCGTGTGTTTAGGTTGTAGTTGTGTGCATGTGGGAAAGAGAAAGAAAGAAAAACCAGTTTTTAACCACATTCATACCTCTGGAATGGCTCTTGCCACCTTAACCTCCATGGCAGCTCACAGGGCAAGAATGATTTAAGAGGAAAAAAAATTCCCTTCCAAACTGGAAGACAAAAAGCTTATGACAGAGGAAATTAACCCAGTTAAAATGTTAAAGTAACATATAGCAATATTTCTGGAATATATCCTTAGATAAGAAAAAAAAAGAATCTATGTATAATTTTTCATATAGTTTAAGAAAACCCCAAAATTAAAACATTTCATTTGACTGGCACCATGTTAATCCAACACAAAAGGATCAATTGGAGGCCTGCATGAGCTTTCAGAGTTCAAATGGAAACATAACAAAATTAAATTCTTCATAATTAATACTGTATTATAGTCAAAATACCAACTCTTTGTCAAGTCATGGCAAATGTAATCAAGTCAAACACTAGAGACCATATGAATATATGAAAATTAAAGATGAAATGAGAAGATAAGCCTGCCAGATTTCACAGCTTAAAAAAATAATGTTGAGATTCAGCCTCCCTAAGTTCAAAGATGATAAATGAGAAGGTTAAAAAACAAACAAACAAACAAACAAAAATATGTCACTGAATGGTCTGTGACATTACCTTCATTGTTTGGCCCACAAATTATGGCATTAGACAAATGGCCTGGCATCTTGCAAGTGTAGCCTATTTTGAAATTATTGCCCAGTATTGGACCTGCGCCACCTTCATTATTCTTTAACTCTGATGAAGATTTTAAATTCTAAACTGAATTATAAAAATGAATACTAATATTAAAGAGCAAACTCTGATCTGGCTAAGTGTACATTTGATTAGATAAGGTACAAAAACAATTAAGACAAGATTATTCTGGCACTAAGAGATTATTGAGTAGTAGCTATATAGTTAAACTATTTTGATAATATCATTAATGTCACTATTATTCTTTTAAAATATTTTAATAACACATACACATTTGGCCTTCCTTTGCAGCTCCATCCTGTCTCCTTGGGAAACAGGGAGTCCTGACACACTTGGGATCAGCCAAACTCAGCCTTCATCTTGAATTACTGAGATTCACACTGGTGAGGCTTCTCCCAGGATCTACCCTTTTCTGGTCTGAGTGCCTAACCTCCCAACAGTGGGCCTCAGGCTCTCATTAGGCCATAGGAAGAAAGTATGTCATTAATTTTTTCTTTCTCTGGGCCTCTCAGAGACTCTGACACCTCCTGATTGTCTGGAGCTCTTGAGAACAAGTCACTGCTTAGCTCAGAAGTAGATACTATGGACTTGGGAAAGTAACTCTATTTTCAGAATTCTCCCCTAAGCAACGTGCTTTAAGCCTAAATTTTCTAGACAATTAGGTAGTTATTACTGTATATATCCCATGGGTCTTTTGGCATTAAACTACTTTGCTGCAAATAAATTGAATAGCACCTTGCTCTTAATATGCTGGTAAAAAAAGATTAAAAAGCTCCCTCTGATACTTCAAAGAAGTGGGAATTTTTCTCATGGTTATATTAATGTGTATGCCAACATGTATTATATTAATTGTTTGTGCATGTTATATTAATATGTATATCAAAATAATATTTATATGCATATTTATATATTGAAAAAATGATGTCTCACAATTTGTCATAACTTAATAGCTTAATACATGAAAAACAATCTTGTTTTAACTTAACTTAATAAATAGAAAAATCTATTCTCTTCTATGTAAGAAAAGAACAAGAATTTTCAACAAGATTGTTGCTAGTTTTCTCTCTGTTTTTGAGTTTCATTTAGTCCATTTTGGAAAGTTGGGCCTCTTCAAATTACTCTACTCAACTTCCACATGTATGGCTAAGTTCTCACTAAGAAAAAACTTTCTATCTAACTAATACAAATATCTAATAGCAAATATCAATTCATCTTCACAATTTATGGCTTTTTTAGATTATGGTAGAAATACATTGTTTTCTGGTAATGAAAACTGACTAAATATCTGTTGGAAGAACTGATACTAATGTTTGCTCCAAAACTGGCAAATTTCAAGTCAGGAGCTTCTGACCTTGTTAAAGACAATGGCTAATTCATCATGTATGTATAGAGAAAGACAGAGACAGAGACAGGGGCACAGAGACAAAAAGAGATATAGAGAGACAGAAAAAGGGTCAGAGAGAGAGACAGAGAGACAGAGGAGAGAGAGAGAGAGTTTCAGCATAATAAAAACACATTTTCAAAAACCATTACTTTTTTATTTGTGTATGAGAAAATAGAGAAGATTTATAAATTGATAAAAAATCATTTGGGATTTTTGAAAAAGTACAAGAGATGCTGATTCAAAATTAATTGAAATTTTCCTGGCAAAACTTTCCTCAAAAGAGCCATCACCAATTGATATTTTTTGAGTGAATATTATTTTGTTTATGTTTTAATTTGCTTATTAAATTTTTGAAGGTCATCCTAAGGAGCCTGGAGAAAAGTAATTTATAATAATACCATGTATTTGGTAGGCACACAATAAACAATGACTGATGATGATACCATATGATTCCAGGCTCTGGCGTCTCACACTGAGCTTGGTTGAATTGCTAAGAGAAGAATGTCAAGTAGCCCTCTTTCTTGTTTTGTTCTCTTGTCTAACCTATATACAACCTATATATAATTTATTGGCTTTTAAGAAATAATAGCAAGCTTAACTTTTCTTTCCATACAGGAAAGCAGACGTTTTTGTGATCTACAGAACATAGAACATACAAACAGATGCACAAAACTAGCCATCTTTGTAGATTTGAAAGTGTATGTGCTTGTGTATGTGTGCTTGTGTGAGTATGTGTATAAATGTGTGTGTGTGTTGCAATAAGAAGACTTGTCAAGAAGAATTGTGTGGTTGACATAGATAAGACAGCCAGTTATTCTTCAGTAAATTTTCAGTAACTTCCCTGTGCTCCTCTAGAGTTTTCAAGTGGATATTTTTGTGCTGAGATCAATGGTTACATTTTAGTCCAGGAAAATCTAATAAACAAAACATGATCCAAATGAATGTACATACCTTTTAAAAATGTTTTACAAGGCATATTGAGTTTTTTTTTTTTTTTCTCAAGTAGTCAAGACGTACAAATGATTTAAACCAGAAGTTGGCCCTGGAGATAAAAGCCTAGGGCATATTTGGATCCAGATGACTTGAAAATACTGAGTTTATCCTGTGAACATGGCTGGTGATAACAAACTGTTCAAGAAGGAGACCTAGGAAAGGCATGAAAAAAGACAAATGAAAGGTGTCACTTGAAAAATCTTATATATCAGTTATGTCCACCCTTCCCACCTCCACTCCCATAAACTTTTTTTTTTAAGTTGGACTTTACCTAATATTGCTGAGGACTGATCAGTATTGCAACAGGAAAACTGTTTTTTTTTTTTTTTTAATGTGATTGGAGACCTAAAGCCCAAATGGAGGTGACACCACAGAATACAATTTCCTGATGCTATTAGAAAGAAAGGCAATTGATTTAAAACTATTTTTTATCTTAGTATCTATTGCAAAATGTCAAGCTTTATCAAATGTTAAATGTCACTTCTTTAAATCTATGGTTTTGAAACGTTACTGTTTTATTAAAGGTTATCACTCTGACCTAGATTAGCGATATGAATTGTTATTTTGCATTATGATTTGACAAGTACCTCTATGTCTTATTGTCTTATTACTTAAGGAAAGAAATACATTGTTTAAATATCTCTTTTATTAGAATAAAAATGTTAAGTAGTAAGAGCAGTAATTCAAGGAGAGTATATTTTATTAATCAATAACAGGTTCTTTCCTTTTTTTCAGTGCAAGCCATTTCCTTCCAAATTGAAAGTATTGAGTTCTTATTTATTTATTTATTTATTTAATTTAAAAAATTCTAAACAAAATGAATATATTTTTTTAATTCTTGAATTTTATTTTATTTTTTTATACAGCAGGTTCTTATTAGTTATCTATTTTATACATATTAGTGTATACATGTCAATCCTGATCTCCCAATTCATCCTCCCCCCCCCCACTTTCTCTGCTTGGTGTCCATACGTTTGTTCTCTACATCTGTGTCTGTATTTCTGCCCTGCAAATCGGTTCATACCATTTTTCCAGATTCCACGTATATGCGTTAATATACGATATTTGTTTTTCCCTTTCTGACTTACTTCACTCTGTATGACAGTCTCCAGATCCATCCACATCTCTACAAATGACCCAATTTTGTTTCTTTTTATGGCTGAGTACTATTCCATTGTATATATGTACCACATCTTCTTTATCCATTCCTCTGTCGATGGGCATTTAGGTTGCTTCCATGACCTGGCTATTGTAAATAGTGCTGCAATGAACATTGGGGTGCACGGGTCTTTTTGAATTATGGTTTTCTCTGGGTATGTGCCCAGTAGTGGGATTGCTGGGTCATATGGTAATTCTATTTTTAGTTTTCTGAGGAACCTCCATAATGTTTTTCAGAGTGGCTGCACCAACTTACATTCCCACCAACAGTGTGGAGGGTTCCCTTTTCTCCACACCCTCTCCAGAATTTTTTATTTGTAAACTTTTTACTGATGGCCATTCTGACTGGTGTGATGTGGTACCGCATTGTAGTTTTGATTTGCATTTCTCTAATAATTAGCAAAGTTGATCATCTTTTCACATGCCTCTTGGCCATCTGTATGTCTTCTTTGGAGAAAAGTCTATTTAGGTCTTCTGCCCATTTTTTTAATTGGGTTGTTTATCTTTTTAATATTGAGCTGCATGAGCTGTTTATATATTTTGGAGATTAATCTTTTGTTGATTTGTTTGCAAATATTTTCTCCCATTCTGAGGGTTGTCTTTTCATCTTGCTTGTAGTTTCCTTTGCTGTGCAAAAGTTTTTAAGTTTCTTTAGGTCCCATTTGTTTATTTTTGTTTTTATTTCCATTACTCTAGGAGGCAGATCAAAAAAGACCTTGCTGTGATTTATGTCAAAGAGTGTTCTTCCTATGTTTTCCTCTAAGAGTTTTATAGTTTCTGGTCTTTCATTTAGGTCTTTAATCCATGTTGAGTTTATTTTTGTGTATGGTGTTAAGAAGTGTTCTAATTTCATTCTTTTACATGTAGCTGTCCAGTTTTCCCAGCACCACTTATTGAAGAGATTGTGTTTTTTCCATTGTATATCCTTGCCTCCTTTGTCATAGATTAGTTGACCATAGGTGCATGGGTTTATATCTGGTCTTTCCATCGTGTTCCATTTATCTGTATTTCTGTTTTTGTGCCAGTACCATATTGTCTTGATTGCTTTGTAGTATAGTCTGAAGTCAGGGAGTCTAATTCCTCCAGCTCTGCTTTTTTTCCCTCAAGACTGCTTTGCCTATTCAGGGTCTTTTGTGTCTCCATACAAATTGTGAAATTTTTTGTTCTATTTCTGTAAAAAATGTCACTGGTAATTTGATAGGGATTGCATTGAATCTGCAGATTGCTTTGGGTAGTTTAGTCATTTTCACAATATTGATTCTTCCAATCCAAGAACATGGTATATCTCTCCATCTGTTTATGTCATCTTTGATTTCTTTCATCAGTGTCTCATAGTTTTCTTATAGGTCTTTTACCTCCTGAGGTAGGCTTATTCCTAGGTATTTTATTCTTTTTGTTGCAATGGTGAATGGGATTGTTTCCTTAATTCTCTTTCTGATCTTTCATTGTTAGTGTATAGGAATACAAGAGATTTCTGTGCATTAATTTTTTATCCTGCAACTTTACCAAATTCATTGATTAGCCTCAGTAGTTTTCTGGTGACATCTTTAGGATCCTCTATGTACAGTATCATGTCATCTGCAAACAGTGACAGTTTTACTTCTTCTTTTCTAATTTGGATTCCTTTTATTTCTTTTTCTTCTCTGATTGCCGTGGCTAGGACTTCCAAAGCTATGTTGAATAATAGTGGCGAGAGTGGACATCCTTGTCTTGTTCCTGATCTTAGAGGAATGCTTTCAGTTTTTCACCATTGAGAATGATGTTCACTGTGGGTTTGTTGTATATGGCCTTTATTATGTTGATGTAGGTTCCCTCTATGCCCACTTTCTGGAGAGTTTTTATCATAAATGGATGTTGAATTTTGTCAAAAGCTTTTCCTTCATATATTGAGATGATCATATAATTTTTATTATTTAATTTGTTAATATTGTGTATCACATTAATTTGTGTATATTGAAGAATCTTTGCTTCCCTGGTATAAATCCCACTTGATCATGGTGTATGATTCTTTTAATGTGTTGTTGGATTCTGTTTGCTAGTATTTTGTTGAGGATTTTTGCATCTATATTCATCAGTGATATTGGTCTGTAATTTTCTTTTTTGTAGTATCTCTGTCTGGTTTTGGTATCAGGGTGATTGTGACCTTGTAGAATGAGTTTGGGAGTATTCTTTCATCTGAAATTTTTTGGAAGTGTTTGAGAAGAATAGGTGTTAACTCTTCTCTATATTTCTGATAGAATTCACCTGTGACACCATCTGGTCCTGGACTTTTGTTTGTTGGAAGATTTTTAATTACAGTTTCAAATTCATTACGTGTGTTTGGTCTATTTAAATTTTCTATTTCTTGCTGGTTCAGTCTTGGAAGGTTGTACTTTTCTAAGAATTTGTCCATTTCTTCCAGGTTGTCCATTTTACTGGCATATAGTTGCTTGTAGAAGTCTCTTATGATCCTTTTTATTTCTGCAGTGTCAGTTGTGATTTCTCCTTTTTCATTTCTAATTTTACTGATTTGAATCCTCTCCCTTTTTTTTTTTTTTTTTTGATGAGTCTGGCTAAAGGTTTATCAGTTTAGTTCATCTTCTCAAAGAACCAGCTTTCAGTTTCATTGATTTTTGCTATTGTTATCTTCGTTTCTATTTCATTTATTTCTGCTCTGATTTCTTTCCTTCTACTAACTTTGGGTTTTGTTTGTTCTTCTTTCTCTAGTTGATTTAGGTGTAAGATTAGGTTGTTTATCTGAGATTTTTCTTGTTTCTAGAGGTAGGATTTAATTGGTATAAACTTCCCTCTTAGGACTGCTTTTGCTGCATCCATAGGTTTGGGGTCATTGCATTTTCATTGTCATTTGTTTGTATGTATTTTTTAATTTCCTTTTTGAACCCTCAGTGATCTCTTGGTTATTTAGTAGCTTGTTGTTTAGCTTCCATGTGTTTGTGGGTTTTACATTTTTTTTCCTGTAATGGATTTCTAACCTCATAGTGTTTTGGTCAGAAAAGATGCTTGATATGATTTCAATTTTCTTAAATTTACCAAGGCTTGATTTGTGACCCAAGATGTGACCTACCCCGGAGAATGTTCCTTGTGCACTTGAGAAGAAATGAGAGAAAATTTAAATATTATTTATCTTTAGACAGCACATAGCCTTTTTCAAACTTAAAAGAAAAAAGAAAAAGAAAGGAATTAGAGGCTATTGTGTCTGTTGGAGAGAGATTGAGCTGTGTTCCCATCTACTGTAAAGCCTGGATATAGAATTTACCTTCACTGTTATAAATATTTCAGAGATACTGAAAGTTAAAATATCTCCCAATCAGATGAGAATGTTGATCACTTTTAGCCAGGTTAAAACAGATCAAAATTAATTATAGCCCACATCTTCTTGATGGAGATTACCCCAATAATTTCAATAATAATAGTTACCATTTACTGAGTGCTTGGACACTAATGCTAAATCTCAGTTAATCTATATGACAGCACCATTAGGTAGATACTAAAATGTTCCCATTTTCTAGATTTGAAAACTGAGGTTTACAAGGATTAAGTAATAGTCTAGTCATATAGCTCTAAATGGTTGAGTCATCATCCAGTGTTGTCCATCCCAGAGACTGCACTCATTACCACCATCCTATACTGCATGTTTCTCGTGTAAGAAAGTTTTAAATTAATCTACAGTTCAAAATTATTTTTTAAGAAGTATCTGGGTAAGGAAGAGAAGATATACTGAGAGTTGTCAGTATCTCCTATGATCAGTCATGAAAGCTCAAGAGAAATTAAGCAAGTTTTTATGCTTAAATATAATTTAAAGGGAAGGATTTGAAGAGGAGGAAGGAGAAATTTCCATTTGCAATGAACCTGCTCCAGAAGGAGCACCTTAAACCCCCATTTGCTGATGCCATTTGCTGCATGAGTGAGTGAGTGAATGTGTGAGTGTGCATGCCTGCGTGTGTGTGTGTGTGTGTGTGTGTTTAGGCTACTCAGTGAGCAACCAAGCTCAGAAATTTGGCTCTGATCCACCCTGGGGTGCCAATAGGAACCTGGTAAGAAAATGAAATCCATTAATTAGAGTACAGGGTCAAATATGCATTTATTCATACAGCCAAACATAAGTCATGTTGTCTTTCACATTAAAAAAAAAAAAAAGTATGCACAGAAGCAAAAATCTTACGTTTAGACAATCGTTTGAATTTAATTGAGAAAGTCTCTGAAACTGTCCATGTATGAAGGAAATCATTACTTAAGCAATATTTGTATAATACAAATAAATTAGTGTCTAATACAAATAAATCCTTCTATTTTAATTAGCTGTAATCCACTGTAAATTTTTAAAATGTAAGAATGGGAGGCTGGACGGTATATAGGAAGGGAACACAATGGGGTAAACACAAAAGTACAGGATGTTCTAAGTAGAAGAGAACTTGTGGTTGAAGTGATTCTCTGGCACTCAAGGGCAGGAGCAGGGCAGGATATAAGGCTGGAAATACTATTAATACTAAACCAGAAATTAATTATAATTTATGTTTACAAAGAAGAAAATTTTGATTTTTATTTTGAACTACAAAAAAAAAAAAAATTGTGCCCATGCTTTCCTCCTGCTCCTAGCTTTGTGTAATCCAGGACAACACAGGTAAGGGGACACTGAGGATACAGAATGTCCTGGAGGATAGCAGGCATTCTGTTAGTGGCACAGACATCATGTTACCCAGGAGTGGAATTTGCCCATATAGAGGATGTTGCTTCTATAAGAAAAAGTGGGATAGAGGCTGTGAATTGTTTGATTCTGAGAAGGTATTTGGCCCTCGTTCACAATGGGGCAGATGGTACATCAGATGTGGAAGAGGGTGTGCTTGTGTATCTAAGTAATTCTGAGAATATTAAGATATGTCAAACCATGATTCAAAAGATGCATTGTAAGTTCTTTCTATCGGCTCAATAATAACTTTCATTCTTAATATACTAGCTTTTCTGCCTTTGTATTATTTTTTCTTCAAAGTGTTTATTATGTTTATTAAATCTATTGTACAGTGATGAATGAATTTGAATTATTTACATGGTCAGCCTTTGAGAAAATAACCTGATTTAATCAGAGGATGCAAATGTATCATGTCTCTTTTATTTATTTATTTATTTATTTAAACTTTATCGGTGTATAATTGCTTTACAATGTTGTGTCAGTTTCTACTGTATAACAAAGTGAATCAGCTATATGCATTCATATATGTGACCACCTAGAGGGGTGGGATGGGGAGGGTAGGAGGGAGACGCAAGAGGGAGAAGATATTGCTCGGTTTGTTAAAATGAAGTTTAATGAGCCTAAACCAAAGCATTTTCTTTCTTTAAAAAAATCATTTTACTCACTACACACCACACTTGAAAAAATACAAAGAGCAAAAAAGTGTTGTTAGTTTAATAGCATTTTCAATATGAATATTGTTACCGTAATTGATTTTTAATTATAAATTTTACACAAATAAAAAGAGAGGTTTGAATTTTACAAGGAATTTTGATCCTAAGGACATACATGATATTATGGGTTTAGTTTTTCTCAGAATGTAATTAACCAGAAACTCTACAAGATGGTCCATAAAATATACAGCATTATTTGTCTGCTGTAGTGAGAAATCTGACACCCTCTTTCTGTCCTAAAGATAACTGAGTTTAGAATACAAACAGCGCAGGACAGCTAAACTGTCAACCTCCATAAAGGCAGTGATGGAAGAGTACTCAGCACTTCAACTCGCACGGCTTTAACCAATTGGTGAGCTGAATTAATTGTCAGAGTAGAGTAAGTCTCAGGAAAACATGGGCTGAATGTTTCTCTTCTCCTTTTGTTGTTCTTTGGTGGGTAGGGATAGAGAGGAGACAAAATTTTGTAAAATGTCCTTTAAAAAGGAAACTATGTAAATAGGATCTGAATCTCCTTTTAGTGCCTCATGATCACAATTTAGTAGAGACCTGTGGGTCTAGAATCTATTTTACTTAGAAAGAGAGGCGAGATTGGGCACTTTGCCTTTTTAGGTTTGTCCTTGCTCTCCTTCCAGCGCTTATACAGACTAGGTGCATTATTCAGGGGCAAGATTTCTTATTCACAAAGAAGGTTGGGTTAGTGTCCATGGATTTCAGAATTGTCTGGAGAAATAATCTAAGTATTTCTTCAGCACAAAGTTAGCTGGATATTACCATTGATTTTCTAGTACTAGAAAAAAATTAAATTACCTTAAATATTAAGGTATATTTCTCTATCTCAAATTTACTAGTTAACTCAACTTCCTGTCTTTTGAATTATGTTTTTCTCCCTGAGGGATAAAAAGTAAATATCAGTGCTTAGATTAGACAGGCAAGTAGAAAGAGAATTTATACTTGAGTACATCCTATGTATATCAGGCATTGTGGTACATGCTTCCCATATCTTACTTTATTTAATCATCAAAAAAGAAAGCTATACAAGAAGGAGGAGATATGGGGATATATGTATATGTATAGCTGATTCACTTTGTTATAAAGAAGAAACTAACAGCACGCCATTGTAAAGCAATTATACTCCAATAAAGATGTTAAAAAAAAAAGAAAGCTATAAGTATTATAATTTCCATTTTATATCTAAGTAATCTAAGGTTTATTATAGAGAAGGTTAAGTTGTTTGTACAGTGTCACACTGTTTTAAATTCAAAGAGTTTCTATGAGAATCCACCTGATGGATTACAAAAGTTCTCTGCACCATGTCATATTGTACAAACCCATAGAAACAACTGTTTGCTGTCTACAGCAACATATCACCATGAAGTGACATGTTAGAGTTATGACCCAACAGAACAAGCGTTAAGTATATGAATAAGATTTTCTGCATTCTAATGCTAGATGTGAGCTAAATTTCTGACTTAAAATGAATGATTCAATATTTTTGGCTAAATGGACATTTAAATAATGTTAATTTGATGAGATTGTTATTGCATTATATAATATTGTTAGATTAATAAGCAGAACTGAAATATCACTGCAATACTATTTTTTGTAATTGCTTATTTCTGCCACTGACTTCATTGTATAAATTAAAAATCAGATTCCTCTAAAGTTTTTTTTTTTTTGGCTTATACTTTTTGTGTTTTTTCTCTTTTTATAATGCAATCAATTACAACTACTTTTAATATACTGTTATGCCAGCTTCTTCCAGAATCTAACCTCAAAATGTCTATCATGCCACTCTTAAATGACCCATTAAATGTTTCATAATACACAAATATACTAACAAAACAATTTTTTCACTAAGAGTGACTCTGTCACCAATTATTTAAATAGCTGCTTACTTCTTCTTCTGCAGTATTCTGGATTTTTCTCTTTTCTTCTCTTCTGTGCTTTCTCTCTCCCTTTCTTCCTCCTCCCTCTCCCCTCTTCCTCTTTCTCATCCTCCTTCTTCTTTTCTCCTTTTCTCTCTCTTCTTCCCCCATCTCTCCACTTTCCCTCTCTCATCTATGTCTATTTCTCTATCTCTATCTCCCCCCTTTCCCTTTCTCCCTCATTCCCTCCAGTGGGTGAGGTTTTTATACCCCTGCCTTTTCCCATTTAACACCTACAATGGACCAGCCATTGTCCTAGGTGCTGAATACACAGACTATTGACTCAGTTCATGCTTCCCTCTTTCCTATTCTAGTTAACTTCCTCACTTCTTGAATCCTGAGCTAAAGGCCCTCTGTGAGAGCTTCCCCAGTTTCCTCCAGACAGAAATAATCCCTCTGTACTTCTTTTGAAGGAGTATAATAATTATAGTATTTAGTTACAATGAAGTAATATTGGTGAAATGAAGTTGGAGGTGGAATAATGTGTGTTCTATCATAGAGAAAACAGCACAAGATTTCAATTTTGTGGTAGAAAATTTACAAATAGAATATGTTAAATGTGGGTAAGAAACAGCTGACTATAATCAAACCCATAGCTACTCAGTCTTCACATCAGGTACCATGAAGAACAATATAGAAGCATGTAATATATGTGAGGAATATTAGGCAGAGAATCCAGAGATCCTAATCTAGCTCTTGGTTCTGTCTCTTACTAGCTATTTCACACTGGGCAATGAGTTTATTCCCTTCGATTCTAAATTTTTGTATGTCTGTATTCTGAACATTTGTAAAACTGGTAAATTGTCTATGAATTAAACAACACCAAATGTCCTTTCCACTTATAAATTCTATGATTTCAAGAACTTTAAATGCCCTCAAGAGAGTAAATCTTGGTGATATATCCACTCCTACCTTATAAACTACCTTACATCCAAATACCACCAACATTTAGTATACCCGATTTGGTAAAGTATTTTCTTTTACTTATTAGCTGTCTGGCTGTGGTAGGTAAGATTTTGTTTTGCTTGGGTTTTGTTCCTGTTGCCTCATACTGTGCTTTGAAAACAATACAGTAGTTTGAATGAAGTGAGATGAAGATAAATATTGTCCTCAAAGCAGTGGTAGCCAAAGTTCAGCAAGTAGAGAGTGGGATAATGGCCTATTTCCTCTTTCGTATAAGTATGGGTGGTAGCCAAAGGTACTCTGTTGAATGTTGCTTCCTGTATACACTGTGTATCATTGTATGTGCTACTCTGGCCAAACTTTAGAAAGTATACCAAATGGAATTTCACACCAGGTTTGGAGGAGGAGAAAGGCAACAAAATGAATTTACCTCCCTTCTCTTCACCCCAGTCCCAAAAATCCTTCACCAAACAGAGAAGGCTCATATATAACAAACATTTTCAGTGGAATAAACCTCTGGTTTGCCAAGCAGATGAATCAAATATCAAGTTATTATTTTTGCCTTATATCTCAGCAAGAACTCCAGGCAGTTATAATCAACACTAATCTACATGACTGAGGGAGTATGCTTTCCTGCCCTCTACTGACAAAAATGCTCATTATGACTCCCAGCTCCCAGTTATCTTGCCTCTAAGAGCGCACCTGTAAAAAGGGCCTTGTGTATTCCCAGATTTCCTCCTGACTCTCAGGTAACGCTTAGGGATTTATGAGGTGAAAAAGATCTCACAATTTAAATGGAAAGATTGGGAAAGAATTAAGCCTAAATAAAGAATCATGTCAGGAAAAGTCAGTGCAAGAAAAATGTAGAGGGGAGCCAGCAAAGGAAAAGGAGCCTCAGAAGGCTGCAGAGGTTAATAATCACTGTTTAAAAGAAAGCTTTGGTATTAATCTAGCCAATGGATAGGTGAACTGGAAAGCAACTGAAAATGTGGAGTGGATTACTTAACTCTCAGTGCCTCAATTGTCTCATCTTTAAAATGGTACCCACATGAGAAGGTTGTTACTAAGGTCTAGTAAACTAATTCCAAAGCATTTAGCATTACATCTATTAAGTATTCCAGAAATATAAATTGTTGTTATTAATGTGATAATAATAAAGGATGAGTGATTATTTCATGAGCAGTTTAAGAGAAAACATAGTTATTTCGGACAAAAAAGTGGCAGAATTTGGAAATAAGAAATGTAATCATCTTAAATTACAGAAGACTCTATGGGGATGGATCCTAGGTTGATAATGAAATAGAAAAAAAATTCATAAATATAGCAAAGTATAATTTGACATAGAAAAGTGAAAAAATGTGAATTAGAAGCAAATCTAACAATCTAATATTTTTAAACTGAGAATTTCAAAATAAACTTTAAAAGAAATCTAAGCAGGTATCAGAGCAACTATAGAAAAATAAATATGGAGGTAAACGCCAAACAGAGAACAGGAAAATCCTGGAAACTTCTATTAACCTGCATAACTTCCCTCCTAATTATATTCATGGAAGATATATTAGTAGAACAATTTGTAAAAAGCTCGATATATTCCAAATCTGACTGATCATTGATAGAATTTTTTAAAGCCAAGTCATCATTGTCCTCACCAGGGATACTAGTACCACTATGTGAGAAATTTCCAGTGACTGTGGAGATAGAATTCCCTGGCACCATCAACTGGCTGCCTTCTATGATAGTACATCCTCTCCAGACTGAGTAAAGGAATTTTCTCATTTAAAGGAACTGAAAGTGGGTTTCATATGAGATGGCTCTCCAGTGTGCAGTAAATAGTAAGTTGTAATCAGATTTTGTTTTCGTGAGAGTTTTAGACATCTATTGAAAAAAAATGGGCAAGAAATATATACACAAAAAAATTCTGAGTAGAAGCATCTTAGAACACTGTGCATGTGTTGGGGGGGGGTGTATAGACACACATACACATATTTACATACCACAATACTAGTTGTTTTTGTTGTTTTGAAAAGAAAAATGGAAAGTTGGAGAGGAGGCTAAAAATAAATTGTAGAAATTAGGACATTGGGAATATGTCCCATATCTGCAGATATGAATAATTAGAAGTGAGCTGATGACGGAACTCAGGTAGCCTTTCTACTCAAAAGATAGCTTACAGGTGAGACTGAGTAGGACAGTGAGCTTTAGTCCATATCTTTATGAAGTCATGGTGTGCTGAAAGATCCTGGATGCCATCTAGAATGTTATTTTAAATATTACATGCTTTCTAGATAGATTTAGTTATTGACTTTGTAGACATCAATATGTTTATTTCATGGCTGATTAGATTCTGTGTTGTTCGATAACTGGGATCCCTCAATTTGTTGTTTTTCCAATGCAGAAATTGTTCTTTTATATTGATATAAAATCCTGTAGTTCTGTATTTTTATATTCCATTCTTGTGAAATAAGTAACAAAGCCTCTCACAGGCTCACCATGCAAGTAAGTAATTCTTATAGGGAAAATGAATCATGATATTAGGAAAGAAATCCTTCTCATTTACGGAATGTAGGAAAATGTCACTTGTGTATGTGTAAATTTTATTTGAGGAGATTACAAACATTAACATAGGAAATATTGCCCCATCCAATTGTGAGTGTGTGTGAAAAGCTAAGCAAAGTCTTTCATGCCTGTTACCATTCTCTGTATTTACCAAAAAAATTGTCAAATCTAAGAAGTTATACCCATCACAGACTCCAACTAGAAACCTGAGCTAAGCTGTACAGGGGCCTTGAATACACTACATGAGACACTAAAACAGTTCAGTGGGTCAGATAAACAGATTCAGGAAGGATAGTTGTACCTAAAAGATTTCCTTTCCTTTTCCCTTTGTGCACTATGCTCATTCCCACACATAAGGTATCTGCAGAAGAAAAGTTAGCAGTTAACAGAAACAAAATACTTCGGAAAATATTTTAATATTTGTGATCATTTTACTTTAAAAAATATTATACAGGAGCATGAGACTTTTGCTCTGGTGTTATAGACACAAAATATCTCTAACATGTATTTGTTACTAGGCTTTTTCACATTTAGAATAGTTTTCTATTGTGAATAGAATTCAAATGAGTGGCTCACATATTAACAAACTAGTAGACTGGAGACAGACAAATATAATGTAACTAAAAGTTGGTTATTTAAAATGGAACTTAATGAAAAGATAAAAAGCCTTGAAAAAATGAAGGCAAATTGTCTAGACTATCAATGACGGGATGATTAAGTGCTGCCAGATCATCCAATCATCCAATGAAGGATGATTAAGTGCTGCCAGAGGAATCAGAATAACCTAATTTTATTTACATCTAGCTAAAAAGGTAGGTAGCATACTAATAAAGTCACAAATAATACTGAATTAAGAAGTGTTGAAAACCCCCAAGGTTTGCAGCTTCCTTTCCTCTCCAACTCACACTGCAGACAGATCAAAAGGGCTATTTTAATAATTCATATCTGACTAATCAAATTTCTAAAAACTGAGAAACATTTTATTCTCACAAAAATTCTCAATTCTGTAGATTTCTTCTCCTATACCTCTAATAGGTCTTGGGGATTTATCCCAAATTGCATAGAAATAGCCAAATCAGGAGACTGTAGTAAGCACCTTGGAAAAGAAAACACAAATCTAAAACAACAGAAGTTACAAAAATTGATCTAAATTAAGCCAAATATAGATAGAAATTTTGATTCATTCAGAAAGATACATATTAAACCTGACTGTAGGCTATAACCTAAATTATGTGTAAACATCTGTATAGTAACGGAACTTTTACTAGTTGCTTATTAGCCTAAGCTTAAATTCACATAAGACATTAACGAGAGAGTCAGCATCAGCTATAACCCCCAAACAATCCATTAATGCTGATTATACTGATTACACTGAAGACCTCTTAGGTGGAATAATTATGTGTTTAGATAGGTGCAGCTGGATGTTTATTCCCATGCTCAGCTGTGTCACATTCCCAAATGACAAAAGAAACTGCATGTCGTCTGAGAGACTTGAAAACATTTCACACGAAAATCTCCTTCAGAAACTCAATTTTCCTCAAACCTAAGATATTCATTATTACATACCGTATTGTTGTAAAGTCAAGATGAGCTCAATCAGAGTGATTCCCAATACATTTTAAATATCCCACTTACTTGTGTCTGGTTGGCCAAAATCTAGTGATGCTTATTCTACTAGATCAATATATTTAGCACATGAGTTGAATCCCAAATAAATATTGAAAAAATACTTATTTTGAAACAAAGAGAATTCATTATATCCCCAATACTCACAAACAATACAGCATTTCTGATTATTGTTAATATTTTCATTTCCTGAAGACAAGATTTGCCATGTGAAAATCAAAAAATATGGTCAAATCTCAATTATCTAAACACCTTTACATTTCTAACTTGTTTACCATCATCTAAGTCATTTCCAGGCTAAAGGAATAAGCTCAACTCATCTTTGGGCTTGTGAGAATTGTCATTAAGCTGTAAAATGAGTTAATCCCCTGCCAAAACTTGCAAACTTTAGTATAGAAGGCCTTTACCCAGAAGTACTGGAGAAAAGCATTTTTAAAATTGTTGGCAGACGCAGTCATTGGTAACTCTGCAAAACAGTTGGCTTCTATTTCCTCCTTCAGACACTTTACTCTCTCAGAGTCCCGTTCATTCATGCTATCCCTGGTTCCTAGAAACTTTCAGTCTCCCAGCTACTCTACTGATCATTTCACCCTTTTCAAAATTAACCAGATTTGTCCCCCATTTCTCTAAGGATCTTCTCTCTACATTTCCAGGAGATAGCTAGTTAATTCAATAAGCAAATCTGTACTGAACAGATACATTTGCATGTTTATAATAGCTTTGATAGGTAATGTTTTAACCCAAAAGGATGGTATCTGCAGCCAGGTCTCTTGGGGTTGCAAGCTCATCCATCAGTATTTTTCAATTTTTAACATTTAGTCTGCCTATCCAGCATATCCTAAAGCAAAATACCATTGAAATATAATAGAGGTAAGTTTCATTCCTACTACATGCACTAATAGATTCACTACCAGGTACTCAGATGGATTTCACATGATAGACACTTATGCAGGGAGTTATTTCACTGGATATTTAAAATCAAAACAAAACAAAACAAAAAAACTTCCTTGTTAAAAACTTGAATCCCTATTGCTTTTGTAACATGTAGCAAATTTGCTCCCCTCTCTCTCTCTCTGTGTGTCTCTCTCTCTGTGTGTCTCTCTGTCAGCATTGGCACCCTGGCTATTTTCATGCTGCTTTACATAATTGGTCTCTGAGTACAATGAAGCTGCCACCTGTTCACAAATATACAAATCACTCTCCTTTGCAAGCATGATTTAACTGAATCACGATGGAATAATGAGCCCGGACACCAGTTTCACATCTGTATAAACATGGATTCACCTCCTACATTCAGTCTGATAATTTCTCATAATAGAATAAGGGTTATATTTAAATGAAAACAATGTAATTATTATCCTGATCTTATTTGATTTTAAGTAATTCTTCCACTTTACCCTTTCCACTTTCTGCTCTACTTACTTTACCTCTCTTTTGCTGAGAATTTGCTGTGTCCAGATTATCCAATCAAAAGCAAACATAGTTTTCCCCAAAGACCCCCCAATACAGGATCAAATATTCAGGATATCACATTTCTGGACTGTAGTTCTTCATCTTGCCTGGCTCAGAGAATACAGAGCTCACAAAAGAGTACTGTTACTCATTTTTATATATTGGAGTCATCTAAAGGTTTTAATTTTTTTAACATCTTTATTGGTGTATATTTGCCTTACAATGGTATGTTAGTTTCTGCTGTAGAACAAAGTGAATCAGCTATATGTATACATATATTCCCATATCCCCTCCCTCTTGAGCCTCCCTCCCATCCTCCCTATCCCACCCCTCTAGGTCATCACAAAGCATCGAGCTGATTTCCCTGTGCTATGCTGCTGCTTCCCACTAGCCATCCATTTTACATTTGGTAGTGTATATATGTCAATGTTACTCTCTCACTTCGTCCCAGCTTCCGCTTCCCTCCCTGCATCCTCAAGTCCATTCTCCACATCTGAGTCTTTATTCCTGCCCTGCCACTAGGTTCATCAGTACCATTTTTTTAGATTCCATATATGTGCGTTAGCATATGGTAATTGTTTTTCTCTTTCTGACTTACTTCAGTCTGTATGACAGACTCTAGGTCCATCCACCTCATTACAAATAACTCAATTACATTCCTTTTTATGGCTGAGTACTATTCCATTGTATATATGTGCCACATCTTCTTTATCCATTCATCTGTTGATGGACATTTAGGTTGCTTCCATGTCCTGGCAATTGTAAATAGTGCTGCAATGAACATTGTGGTACATGTATCTTTTTGAATTATGGTTTTCTCAGGGTATATGCCCAGTAGTGGGATTGCTGGGTTGTGTGGTAGTTCTATTTTTAGTTTTTTGAGGAACCTCCATACTGTTCTCCATAGTGGCTGTATCAATTTACATTACCACCAATACCACCAAAGAGTGTTCCCCTTTCTCCACACCCTCTCCAGCATTTATTGTTTGTAAATTTTTTGATGATGGCCATCTAAAGGTTTTGAACAATAGGATTAATCAGCATTGGTACAGAGCTGGAAATATACTGTGTCTTTTCATTAGTGCTTTAAAAGATTTAAAAGGATTAACTGTCATTCTATTATGCAGCCAGATTAATTGGCTAAAGAAAATCTCATAGCTGCATGGCTATTTCTAACCATGTTCATCATAGTCACTATCTTCTGTAAAAGAGCATCTGAAGAAAATTTACAAAGTTTCCTCAGACTGAAGACTTAGTTGCATATGTAACTTTTACTTAAATGATTTAAGAACTAATTCAACCAGACAACATGGTGTCAAGAATATTATCATATTTTCTACTGGAAACAATCTCAGTGCTACTTTTAAAATACATATAAGAAAAGGGGGGAATTTAACATTATGATGAAGTTGATATGTAGAAAGATTGCAGATATCTGACAACAATATCTATAATATACAAATTTCCATGTCTCCTACATCATCTTGTTTCTTGATTCCTAAAATGAGGAAGGATAATATTTTCATCCAAAATCCCCAAAATTCAGAGGAATTGTCTGATAACTTCTTTGACTACCACATCTAATTAGCAAGTGACAATTAGTTTTCTATCTCCCCCCAAACCCAGCTTTTTATAATATGACTGTCATATTTTTATGACATAGGATCTATGAAAAAACAATATGTATTATATTTATAAATATATAATACATAAGTTAGTTTATGTCTCTAATGTAGATGTTTCATCTTATAAACTATATTCTGCTTATACATAGAAAAGAATGAAATAATGCCATTTGCAGCAACATGGATGGACCTAGAGATTATCATACTAAGTGAAGTAAGTCAAACAAAGACAAACATCATATGATATCACTTATATGTGGAATCTAAAACAATGATACAAATGAACTTATTTACAAAACAGAAACAGACTCACAGACTTCGAAAACAAACTTATGGTTACCAAAGGGGAAAGGTGGGGGAGGGATAAATTAGGAGTTTGGGATTAACCTATGCACACTACTATATATAAAATAGATAGTCAACAAGGACCTAATGTATAGCACAGGGAACTCTACTCAATATTTTGTAATAACTTGTATGGGCAAAGAATCTGGAAAAGAATGGATATATGTATAACTGAATCACTTTGCTGTAACTAAAAGAACATTATAAACCAACTGTACTCCAATATAAAATAAAAATTAAATTAAAAAATATATTCTGCTTATAAGTCTTCATAATTTTAAAATTGGAAGGAGGCTATGAGATTATGTAATCTAAACCTTTCATTTTAGAGATAAATAAATTAAAATCTCTAAAAACCATAAGTCCAGAGAGTGGTAGTCCATGAGAGAGGAATCACCTCTCTCTTTTGTTAATTCTTATATCCACAGAGCTTTAAAAAGAGGCAGGTAGGCACTAGATACATATTTGTTAGATGAATGCTTGAGTGAAAACCAAGACAAGAAAACCAAGACTACTTTATATACCTTTAGCATTTAGATCTTCATAAGCAACATCTATTTGGTCTATAACAAATTCAGTTCAGTAATTACTGAGTACTTTCTATCAGGGAGTATGCAAGATAATTTGGAGAAAACAATTTAAGATGAATGACATAACTTTTGCCTTAATGTAATTAGTTATGTATAATTTACATTAATATCATTAAAATAAGGTATTTGCTAAAAGTGTTACAAAATACTAAGAAGGGAGAAATTATTTCTCAATGTTTGTATCTAGAAAGTCTTCATGAATGAAGAGGTATTTGGCCTAGATCTTGAAAAATTGTTAGAAAATCAATTAACAGAACTACTAGAAAGGTCCCAAGAATGTTCTAGGAAGAACAAATTTGAACAAGAACACAAAGGCAGGAAAAAGCATGACTTATTACAGTAATAATGGGTGGTTGGCTGAAGAGTAGTATATAAAAACAGAAGTAAACCTGGAAGAGATAGGCAGAAGCCAGATTGTGAAGGGCTTTGAATGTCTGTGCTTCATCAGGCAGGCAGTGGGCAAGGAAGGCTCTGACCAAGGGAGTTACATACTAAAGAGATATCAAGGCTGCTCCAGTTTCAGTGTCCAGAAAAAGTAAAGATCAGACCTTTCCTTTAAGGTCCTTAGGTAAGGGGCACAACTGTGTGTTGCATTGTACAGACAACAAATACTCCCTTAAAAATATCCAATGTGTTTCTCTGGACATATTTGATTCATTATGAAATGATTACATGTATCATGGAGGTAAGAGAGAGACAAACATGGGTGGATGTGAGCAGGAAAAGGAGAGGAAATGGAGAAGTAGCTTTTGTATTTTAGGACATTTGTTGTTTTAAGAAAAAAAGTTATATTTTATATAAACGCTTTCAGTATTAAAGCTTTTTGGAGTTATAAATGTTGTCTCTCTGGGAGACCAGGAGAAATTACAGGAAACTGAAATGGACATGATGCAAAAAACCTGATATATATGGAGAAATGTATGATCCTTCTCCTTTTGAGTACCTGTAACAACCATTGCAACCAGTTATCTTCGGCTGTATTAAAGTCCAGTTTAGATAGCACCAGGTGCCAATATCTGCTGGGTTATTTTCAAACATACAAGCATACATCTAAAAGTATATTTGTTTTGTTTTATTTTGTTTTAATACTAATGCAACTTCAACATGATTGTGAACCCTTAATTTACTCTATTTCCAGAATTAGGTAAAAATACAGGATAACATTTGATGTAATTTTTAAATACTTTTAAATTTCATCAGCCAACTCCAATTTAAACAATGTTAGAATCCAACAGCATTAAATGGTTAGACAAACTAAACAGTAGGTAATATTGCTGACACCTTTTTTATTTGTATAGTATGTCCCAATAAGCTAAAATTGAAACATATAAGGTAAGTTAAAATGGATCTTGATTTTTTATTTGATGGTAGTCTCTTTAACGTTAGTGTGTGGGTGGAATGCTATCCCTTCTCATAAACAAATGTATGCAAGAATCATTATTGCTTTGGCATAAAGAAGGAACTCTTTACAAATTACCTTTCCCTCTCCACTGGCATCCTGCAGTAGTCTTCCATTGAGATTTAAACTCAGGACCTCCAGAGAACAGATGGTGGAGACCTTATCATCTAGCTGATCACCGGAGCACAGGGCAGTGTAACTTTGTCTGATAATCCAGTCACTTGAAATAGAATGTTCCTTTTAGTCTTCCATTTGCCTCTGTTCTTCAGATAAACACTTTATCTTTTTATCAACAGTAAATATTTCATTTCTATTTGGTCTGCCCTCACAAACTGACCTGGAGCAAATAAAACCAACAGAAACAGTCTCTTCTGTTGTTAGATTTAGGTTTGGCAGGTAATATGTAATCAGTAATCCAAATTTCTTCCTTCTGGTATTTTTTGTCAAGCAAATTTACTTCAGGTTGCATGTATAAGTTTTGCTGAAGACAAAATAAACCAAATAAATCCAATGGAGAGAGACAAAGATAGATGCTATGATCTAAATAATTCCTCAGTTTTAACTAGTAAATAATGACTCTGTTAAAACACTGTAATGGACTTTTTTTTCTTCCCATTTTCCCCTTAGACCTATTAGGGTGTCTTGTACTGATTTAGATCAAAGAGTGGGTATTTAAATGGTACTAGCATTTCTCTTCATTTCTTTCTCAAGCACATTTATCTACATTCATATATACAAGTACATATTTTAAACTTTACAATAGAATCAACTTATAAAAGGCAGGGGATTTCAAAACAAAATAGAAACAAAGAACTATAACAACAATGGTCATATTACCTTATTATCACTGGATGTTATTAAAAGGTAGCCAAATTTTCAGCCTATTCATAGTATGCTTGGAAGGAAGCTTTAAGATATAAAAAGGTGAGAAAGAAAAAAATCAAAGGATGTCTTTGGAGCGTACCACTTGAATTATACATTTTAAAGGACATTGAACATAGTATGTAAAAAAATCATAATCATACCAGAAATCACATTATTTTCACTCAGGGTCTAATGAACAACATGTTGTGAATATTCTATCAAAGAAAAGAAACAAACATAAAAGTGAGCGTTTAAACAATAATCCTCATTAATCCAACTCAAAGACTTGACAGATTAGAAAGCATTTTCAAATATGTCAGATGATGCCCAAGAATGTGGCACCTGGCCAGAATCCTTGTTGGAGGAATATTATTCACAGTAAGGGTCAGGGGAAAATCGCTTAATTGACATACAAAGAGAAGGTGGAGAATAGGGAGTGATAGAAATATTGTATGAATAACAAAACATTACCTTTGATTTGTTTACTCTTAAAACATTTGAAGAGAACACCCAATTTCCATTAGCTATTTCTGAAAGAAGCAATTGAGGCAAAACCTTGCTACTTCCAGAAAGGAAATGTGTTTGTAGTTGTCTTATTTTGTATTGTGGTAAATGCTGGTCAAGTGGCCCTTGTGACTTTGTTTCATTCATGATGCATTAGAAAGAATTTACAGATTCCATCCAGAGAAAATGTTTATTATAAGAGAGCTACAGCTCTCTTTTCTTCTTTTTCAGTTTCACTTTTGTTAATGAAGATAATCAAATCTATGTATTAAACACTTTTCTTAAAAGGGCAATTTGACCAAAAAAAAAAAAAAAATCCAAAACTTTTCTAAATTAATAAAGACCACTTTATAGATGCCATCATATGGTAGGGATTCTGTGTTCCACAGGAAGTGACTTTTACCAGACATGATTTTTAAGGCTTTTTTAGTGTTAAATTTCTACTGTGCTACTTTTATGAGTTTAAATCATAATTTAATTAATATTTTAATACTTTATAACCACAACAGCTTTGGAAAGCTTTTATTTCTATCTGATTCACATAAGAGTTGAAATCCCCTACTCTTAAAGTCTGGCTTCAGGAAGCTTCCAACTTTGCCTTAAAATTCATATATCACATCAAAATGTTGCAAGTAAAAATTCTAGTTTCAAAAACAGTCTATTAAAATTACACTGGAATTTTAACATAATAAAAAAGATATAAATATTGATGACATCATGATAGGAAGCAACTGTAAAGTAGATAATTTTGTTTAAGAAGTAACACGGGTCAAAATGATTTATACAGTTAGCATATAACAAATAACAATGTGCATAACTCCTGTATAAAACAAATCCCTACTGTTGTCACAGCTGGGAGAGTGACCTTTTCAACTTTTTGAAGCTCTACCTTTGTGAATTATTGGCAATTTCCTCACTATTGGGAAAGCATCCCTTTCCTCGGCCCATGTTCTTTCTCCTTCTTTCTATATCTGTGTACACAGTAACTGAATAAAAACAGCACTATTGGCTAGTTGAATGTTTTTGCTGTGCAAACCACAGTTCTTAACCAAAATCTAGAATCATTAAGAGGCAATTGTCACACTAGTTCACCTTCTGGGAAGTGTCCTGGAAATGCTCTTGTCACATCGTGCTTGTTAGAGGACCATCTTGGACAATCATAAGAAAAGAATGGAGAACAAAGGACATTAAAATGAAACTATTCCATTTGTAGAAGAATAAATAGTAGTCATTACTTTTTTTTAAACCAGTTTTAGGAGTTTTACTCAAACTTATCCAACCTAATACTCCTGGTTCACCAGGAAGGGCAACATAAAAACAAGGAAGATTGGAAGCACTGCAGGCTGCTGCGGCGAACTGTTGCTCTAGCTGAGTGCCCAGTCACTCTAGTGCTAGTCAAATGCCTCAGGTACCTGCAGTGGCTTACGTAGTCTCAAGGACAATGAAGCTGGGAAAGAAAAGTATTCTCAAGGTGAGACAGGAAGGAACGGGGCAGGGCACAACCATTAAAAGAATGACACAACCATAAAGAACAGAATATGACAAAAACCGTTTAGAACCTACCAGGCCCAAGATGGTGAAAGATTCGACTTCCATTTGACCTTGAGCCTCATTATACACTCATTGTAATACATTAATATGTTAAGTGACACACCCACAGACGCCATGACAGTTCCAAGGCCAACCGTAAAAGGCTAAAAAGTGGGTGATGGCCCAATTCCTGGAAATCCCCAGCCCTTCTCCAAGATAGGTAGAATATTCCTTATACTTGTTAGACTATGAAATTACCCAGCCCATGAAAACTAACTACCCCACACCTAAGCGTGCTCTTGCCTTTTGAAATGGTCTTCATTCTGTCTATGGAGTGTGTATTTCTCTAATAAACCTGCTTTCACTTTACTATGGCTTGCTCTTGAATTCTTTCCTGCACGAAGCCAAGGACCCTCGCTTGGAGGCCCATCCCAGGGACTCACTCAAGACCTGGGACACGACCAACTTCTTGCACCCCAATTTTTCCTACAACAAAATTACCCCATTTACAGTTCTAACAAGTCTTGTGTTATTTTACATGTCTGTGGCACTTTATCCCTGTCCAGTGTGCTTTTAATCTATTCTTTTGTTTGCTCCTTGTAACACTCTGTGATACAAATGAAGAAACCAGAGTAAACTGATTTTAACAGTTCTGCTTCCTTGGAGATCCCAACTGGTTTCAGGGCATTCTTGTTTCTAATGGGAAACTCAGAAATATAGTGAAGCTCCAACAGGACTAGACTTGTGAAGGGCTTTTCTAAGGCATGATGAATTGCCAAGTAATTGGAAAAACTAGCAGGTTATATTTTCTGAGTGAGTGTTTTCAGGAATAATATCTTTATTATTTGCCAGCTGCTATGCTACTTGTAAATATAAGTCAAGATGTTTATCAAAACCACATTTGGGGGAGTCAATTCTTTGGGGAGATCAAAAGTGTTATTTTAAGAAAAACTTAGAGGGGACCTTCAATTCTCACAATAGGTAGAATTAGAGTTCCTGAAAACCTTGTCAGCAAAACATCTAAAATTGAGAGCTAGAATTTTTTTAAAAATTACTAACAATAAATTTGCTTCATATATTTGTTAAGCAGTGTATATCTATATAAATAAAACTGAAAATAGGAAGGAAGTAGGGAGAGAATGCTATATTCCTTTCCTATTTCAGTGTAAATAACTACAACTACAAAAACTATAGGACATCACGAGATACAGAAACAAGGACTGTGTTAGTTTTTTGTTTGTTTGTTTTAATCAGGATGTGCTCCTCTGGCTGGATCAGAGCTGCTAAAATGGGTATAAACTGAGATCTAGGCAAGAGAGTAATTCCTGGAGCTATAGGTCTGAGAGTATATGAGGTGATGGGGGAGGGGAGGTAGGGAGGAAGATTAAAGTTAAATAATAACACAGTACAGAGGCTTAAAACTTCTGTGGGACTGTCTTCTCCTCTCATAGCATCTCCATCTCCACCCCCATGCCCACCATCTTTCCTCCACCTTGGTAGATCCAACAGTACAGGGCTGACCAGGGATGTGGCGATGGTGAGGTGGTAGAGGGGATACAGTGTTTGTCATGGCTCCTA
Source organism: Balaenoptera acutorostrata (assembly GCF_949987535.1). Taxonomy (NCBI): domain Eukaryota; kingdom Metazoa; phylum Chordata; class Mammalia; order Artiodactyla; family Balaenopteridae; genus Balaenoptera; species Balaenoptera acutorostrata. The sequence continues at coordinate 38,743,005 of NC_080068.1, forward strand.
GAGATGTGCCCCAGGTACATGATAGGAGAGCAGTGATGGGTAACTGTGTGAGTCTTATGGGTGGAACAAAGAAAGTTAGGAGAAGCAAATCAATGCCACTCTCCTGAGGAATATTCCTCCACTGTGAAGTGGGACAGATTACAGAACACTGGTACCTGATATTCCACAGGTAAAGTCATAGTAATGACAGCCAAACACATTTTCCTACAGTACTTCATCATTTTCCTTCTCTGGGGAAATTCCTCTTAGGAATGGAAATTTGCCTCTAGTATTTTCCTTTTTTTTCTTTCTTCTTTTTTTCTTGTTTAAGTGGTGCTTGTGATAAATATATTTCTAAGTATTTTTAATTCATTGCTAAGCTAATGAAAAGGAAGGAAATTTAAGCAGACAAAAATGAAGTAAAAGCAGGAATCTAGAGAGGTAAGCGAGCACTGAAGGTAACTTCTAACCCGAGAGCATGCACCAAACTTTCATTTTTCAGTCAGTCTAAATGTGTCAAAAGCTAAGAAAACATAGTCTACAGGCTTTCCAGGGAGGCAGGAAGGCTAATAGAAACACCAAACTAAAATGAGGAATGCAAAGAGTTATTCCCTGTGTATAAAGGAAATCCAAAAATACAGCTAAGAACAGAAATATATAGCAAGAAAACTTGCCTGTCTTATCCGGGTAAAAAGAAAAAATGTCCTGATAGTTAAAAACTATAAACTGAGTATCACCTGGGTTTGAGGTCAGAATTTTTTTTTTTAATTTTTAAAAATTTAATTTATTTTATTTTAATTAACTTATTTATTTTTGGCTGTGTTGGGTCTTCATTGCTGTGCACGGGCCTTCTCTAGTTGCGGTGAGCAGGGGCTACTCTGTTGCGGCACATGGGCTTCTCATTGCCAGCGTCTTCAAAATTTTAAATTGAGAATTTATTCAGTCTTCAGCTGAAAGTGCCCTCAAATACCTGGTATAAATAAATACAGTTTTCTGAGGAAAAACTTACTTTGAGCCAAGGTCTTAGTTCCCACAGACAAGCTCTGAAAACACATGAGTGCACAGTAAAATACTATGAAATACCTAAAGAAGTAACAGAAACAAAAGAACGAAAATACATGTTTTATGAAATTCAGGTACTGAATAATCAGATAAAAATAGAAAATAATATCTACTATGTTTAAATAAATAAAAGAAGACATTGAAATTATATACAAGCATCAACCAAAAGCTATGAAAATGGAGAAATCAATTATGGAAAAAAACTTAGAACTTTTAAAAACAAAAATATAATAACTGAAAATTTAATTACCCCTTACTTTAAAAGCAGATTACACAGTAGCAAAAATATAATTAGTAAACTAGAAGATAAATATGAATAAATTACTTAGAATGTGGCATGGAGAGACAAAGAATTAGGAAATATGTAATGTAGATTAAAAAGTCATGGAGGGTAAAGTAAAGAGAAAAGAGAAAGAATGGGAGAAAGGCAATTTTGTTTTTGTTTGTTTTGTTTTGTTTTAATTTTTATCGAAATATAGTTGATTTAAAATGTTGTGTTAGTTTCAGGTGTACAGCAAAGTGACTCAGTTATAGATATACATACATCCACTCTTTTTTAGATTCTTTTCCCATATAGGTCATTACAGAGTATTGAGTAGAGTTCCCTGTGCCATACAGTAGGTCCTTGTTAGCTATTTTATATATAGTAGTGTGTATATGTCAATCCCAATATCCCAATTTATCCCTCCCCCTTTCCCCCCTGTTAACCATAAGACTATTTTCTAATCTGTAACTCTATTTCTGTTTTGTAAATAAGTTCATTTTTACCACATTTTTAGATTCCAAGTATAAGCGCTATCAAAGTCTGTCCTCTGTCTGACTTACTTCACTCTACATCCATCCATGTTGCTGTAAATGGCATTATTTCATTCTTTCTAATCGCTGGATAATAGTCCATTGTATATATGTACCACATCTTCTTTATTCATTCATCTTTGGATGGACATTTAGGTTGCTTCTATGACTTGGCTATCGTAAATAGTGCTGCAATGAACATTGGGGTGCATGTATCTTTTTGAATTATGGTTTTCCCAGGTATATAGCTAGGAGTGGGATTACAGGATCATATGGTAGCTCTATATTTAGTTTTTTAAGGAAAATCTATACTGTTCTCCATAGTGGCTGTAATAACGTACATTCCCAGCAATGGTGTAGAAGGGTTCCCTTTGCTCCACACCGTCTCCAGCATTTATTGTTTGTAGATTTTTGATGATGGCCATTCTGTCCAGTGTGAGGTGATACCACATTGTAGTTTTGATTTGCATTTCTCTTATAATTAGTGATGTTGAGCATCTTTTCATGTGCTTTTTGGCCATCTGTATGTCTTCTTTGGAGAAATGTCTAGTTAGATATTTTGCCCATTTTTTAATCGGGTAGTTTGTCTTTTAGTTATTGGGCTGCATGAGTTGTTTATATATTTTGGAAATTAATCCCTTGTCAGTTGCTTCATTGGCAAATATATTCTCCCATTCTGTGGATTGTTTTTGTTTTGTTTATGGTATCCTTTGCTGTACAAAAGTTTTTAAGTTTAATTAGGTCTGATTTGTTTATTTTTGTTTTTATCTTCATTACTTTAAGAGGTGGATCGGTAAAGATTGTGCTGTGATTTATGTCAGAGAATGTTCTTCCTATGTTTTCCTCTAAGAGTTTTATAGTTCTGACCTTATATTTAGGTTTTTAATCCATTTTGAGATTATTTTTGTGTATGGTGTTAGGGAGTGTTCTAATTTCATTCCTTCTATGTAGTTGTCCAGTTTTCCTAGCACCACTTATTCTTTTCTCCATTGTATATTCTTGTCTCCTTTGTCAAAGATTAGGAGACAATAGATGTGGGGGTTTGTCTCTGAACTTTCTTTCCTGTTCCATTGATCTATATCTCTGTTTTTGTGACAGTACCATACTGTTTTGAAGACTGTGGCTTTGTAGTATAGTCTGAAATCAGGGATCCTGATTCCTCCAGCTCTGTTTTTCTTTTTCAAGTTTGCTTTTGCTATTTGGGGTTATTTGTGTTTCTATACAAATTGTGATATTTTTGTTCTAATTCTGTGAAAAGTGCTATTGGTAATTTGATAGGGATTGCATTGAATCTGTAGATTGCTTTGTGAAGTATAATCATTTTTACAATATTAATTCTTCCAATTCAAGAACATGGTATATTTCTCCATCTGTTTGTGTCATCTTTCATTTTTTTCATCAGTATCTTGTAGTTTTCTGAGTACAGGTCTTTTGCCTCCTTAGGTAGGTTGATTCCTAGGTGCTTTACTCCTTTTGTTGCAATGGTGAATGAGATTGTTTCCTCAATTTCTCTTTCTCATCTTTCAATCTTAGTGTATAGGAATGCAAGAGATTTCTGTGCATTAATTTTGTATCCTGCAACTATACTAAATTCAATGATAAGCTCTAGTAGTTTTCTGGTAACATCTTTAGAATTTTCTATGTATAGTGTCATGTCATCTGCAGTGACAGTTTTACTTCTTCTTTTCCAGTTTGGATCCTTTTGTTTCCTTTTCTTCTCTGATTGATGTGGCTAGGACTTCCAAACTGTGTTGAATAAAAGTGGTGACAGTGGACATTATTGTCTTGTTCCTGATTTTAGAGGAAATGCTTTCTGTTTTTCACCATTGAAAATGATGTAGCTGTGGGTTTGTCCTATATGGACTTTACTATGTGGGGTATGTTCCCTCTATGCCCACTTTCTGCAGAGTATTTTATCATAAATGGGTGTTGAATTTTGTCAAAAGCTTTTTCTGCATATACTGAGATGATCATACAGTTTTTGTTCTTCAGTTTGTTAATGCGGTGTATCACATTGACTGATTTGCCTATACTGAAAAATCCTTGCATCACTGGGATGAATCCCAGTTGATCACGGTGCATGATGCTTTTAATGTGTTGTTGGCTTCAGCTTCCTAGTATTTTGTTGAGGATTTTTGCATCTGTGTTCATCAGTGATATTGGCTGGTAATTTTCTTCTTTTGTGATATCTTTGTCTGGTTTTGGTATCAGGATGATGTTGGCTTTGTAGAACTTAGGGGTGTTCCTTCGTTTGTAAGAAGCATAGCTGTTAACTCTTCTCTAAATATTTGATAGAATTTGCCTACAAAACCATCTGGTCCTGGACTTTTGTTTGTTAGAAATTTTTTAATCACAGTTTTAATTTCAGTACTTGTGATTGGTCTGTCCATATTTTCTATTTCTTCCTGCTTCAGTCTTGGAAGGGTGTACTTTTCTAAGAATTTTTCCATTTCTTCTAGGTTGTCCATTTTATTGGTGTATAGTTACTTTTAGAAGTCTTATAATCCTTTGTATTTCTGCAGTGTCCATTGTAACTTCTCCTTTTTCATTTCTAATTTTATTGATTTGAGTCCTCTCTTTTTTTTTTCCTTGATGAGTCTGGCCAAAGGTTTCTCAATTTTATTTATCTTCTCAAAGAACCAGCTTTTAGTTTCACTGATCTTTGCTATTCTTTTCTTCATCTCTATTTTTTGCATTTCTGCTCTGATATTTCTTATTCTTTCCTCATACTAGCTTTGGGTTTTGTTTGTTCTTCTTTCTTTAGTTGCCTGAGGTGTAAAGTTAGGAGGTTTATCTCAGATTTTTCTTGTTTTCTGACTTAAAATTGTACTGCTATAAACTTCCCTCTTAGAACTGTTTTTGCTGCATCCCATAGATTTTGGATGGTTCTTTTTTCATTGTCTTTTGCCTCTAGGTATTTTTCAATTTTTTCTTTGGTTTCTTCAGTGATCCATTGGTTGTTTAGTAACATACTGTTTAGCCTCCATGTGTTCGTGTTTTTTACAGGTTTTTCCCTGTAATTGATTTCTAATATCACAGGGTTGTGGTCAGAAAAGATGCTCGATATTATTTCAATTTTCTTAAATTTACTGAGGCTTGATTTGTGGCCCAAGATCTGATCTATCCTGGAGAATGTTCCATGTGCGCTTGAGAAGAAAATGTATTCTGCTGCCCTTGGATGGAATGTCCGATAGATATCAATTAATTCTGTCTTGTTTAATGTGTCACTTAAGGCTGGTGTTTCTTTATTAATTTTCTGTCTGCATGATCTGTCCATTGGTGAAAGTGGGGTGTTAAAATCCTTCAATATTATTGTGTTACTGTTGATTTCCCCTTTTTTGGCTGTTGGCAATTGGGTTATATATTGAGGTGCTCTTATGTTGGGTGCATATATATTTACTATTTTTATATTTTCTTCTTGAATTGATCCCTTGATCATTATGTAGTGTTCTTTCTTGTCTCTTGTAACAGTCTTTATTTTAAAGTCTCTATTTTTTCTGATATGAGTATTGCTACTCCAGCTTTCTTTAGATTTCCATTTACATGAATACCATTCCATCCCCTCACTTTCAGTATGTGTCCCTAGATCTGAAGTGGGTCTCTTGTAGACAGCATATATATGGGTCTTGTTTTAGTATCCATTCAGCCAGTCTTTGTCTTTTGGTTGGAACATTTAATCCATTTACATTTAAGTTAATTATAGATATGTGTGTTCCTATTGCCATTTTCTTAATTGTCTTGGATTTTTTTTGTAGTTCTTTTTTCTTCTCTTCCTCTTTTGTTCTCTTCTCCTGTGATTTGATAACAATCTTTGGTGTTGTGTTTGGGTTGTTTTTTATTTTGTGTGTGTATCCATTGTAGTTTTTTGGTTTGCATTCCCCTTGAGGTTTTGATATAGCAGTCTATATGTGTACAAGGTTGTTTTAAGTTGCTGGTCTCTTTCCCTCTTAGAGAATTTCCTTTAGCATTTGATGTATAGCTGGTTTGGTGTTGCTGAATTCTGTAAGGTTTTGCTTGTCTGTAAAGCCTTCGATTTCTCTGTTGAATCTCTATGAGAGCACTGATGGGTAGAGTACTCTTGGTTGTAGGGTTTTCCCTTTCATCACTTTAAATATATTATGCCACTCCCTTCTGGCCTGCAGAATTTCTCCTGAAAAATCAGCTATCAACCTTGTGAGGATGCTCTTGTATGTTACTTGTTTTTTTTTTTTTAAACATTTTTTATCTCTTTAATGTTGTATCTATTTTATTTATTTATTTTTGGCTGCATTGGTTCTTTGTTGCTGCATGTGGGCTTTCTCTAGTTGCAGCGAGTGGGGGCTATTCTTTGTTGCAGTGTGCAGGCTTCTCATTGTGGTGGCTTCTCTTGTTGTGGAGCACGGGCTCTTGGTGCATGGGCTTCAGTAGTTGTGACACGCAGGCTCAGTAGTTGTGGCTTGTGGGCTCTAGAGGCCAGGCTCAGTAGTTGTGGAGCACAGGCTTAGTTGCTCTACAGCATGTGGGATCTTCCCAGACCAGGGCTCAAACCTGTGTCCCCTGCATTGGTAGGCAGATTCTTAATCACTGTGCCACCAGGGAAGCCCTCGATTGTTGTTATTAATATTTTTTCTTGTATTTAATTTTTGTTAGTTTGATTAATATGTGTCTCTGCATGTTCCTCCTTGGATTCACCCTGTATGGGATTCTCTGCACTTCCTGGACTTCAGTGAGTGTTTTCTTTCTCATGTTAGGGAAGTTTTTGGCTATAATATTTTCCAATATTTTCTCAGGCCCTGTTTCTTTCTCTTCTCCTTCTGGGACCCCTATAACTTGATTGTTGGTGCATTTAATGTTGTCCCAGAGGTCTTTGAGACTGTCCTCATTTCTTTTCATTCTTTTTTCTTTATTTTGTTCTGTGGCAGTCATTTCCACCACTTTGTTTTCCAGCTCACTTATTCGTTCCTCTGCCTCAGTTATTCTGCTATTGATTCCTTCTAGTGTATTTTTCATTTCAGTTATTGTATTGTTCATCTCTGTTTGTTCTTTAAATCTTCTAGCTCCTTGTTAAACATTTCTTGTATCTTCTCAATCTTTACCTCTGTTATTTTTCTGAGATTTTGGATCGTCTTTACTATCATTACTCAATTCTTTTTCAGGTAGATTGCCTATCTCCTGTACATTTAGTTGTTCTTGTGGGTTTTTTTCTTGTTCCTTCATTTGCAACACATTGCTGTGTCATCCCCTTTTGTTCAGCTTTCTGTGTTTTTGGTCTTCTTTCCACAGGTTTCAGGATTGTAGTTCTTCTTGCTTTTGGTGTCTGCCCCCTGGTGGGTGACGTTGATCCAGTGGTTCCTGCTGGGAGGGACTGGTGCCTGCCCTCTGAGGGGTGGAGTTGGGTCTTGTCCCTCTGATGTCAAGGGGTGTGTTTTGAGGTAGCTGTGAGCTCAGCACAAGTTTAGGTTGCCTGTCTGCTGATGGGTGGAGCTGTGCTCCTGTCTTGCTGGTTGTTTGGCCTGAGGAATTTCAGTTCTAGAGCCTGTAAGCTTTTGTGTGGGGCTGGGTCTAGGTGCTGAAATAAGGACCTCCAGGAGAGCTCACGCTGATCATTACTCTCTGGGTTCTCTGCCACCAGTGTCCTTGCCCACACAGTGAGGTACACCTAACCTCTGCCTCCCCAGGAGACTCTCCCAGACCCCTAGGTAGGTCTATCCCCAGTTCCTATGGAGGTACTGCTTTGTGCTCTGTCCCAACTCATTTGAGGTCTTGTGTGCACCTTCCAAGAGTGGAGTCTCTATTTCTCCCAACCCTGTGGAGCTCCTGCATTCAGGTCCCACTGGCCTTTAAAGCAAAATGCTCCAGGAGTTCTTCCTCCCAATGCCTGACCCTCAGACTGTCTTAGAGGACTATTTTCATGTGGGAATATCCCTGTGCAGTTTCTGTGTTTTAATATTTTTTGGTATGAGGGATGTTTTTAGTATGAATGTCTGCCACCACTTTCCTCAGTGTATGCTGGCTGTTATCCCCTTGATTGAAGGTGTGACTGATGTTGTGGTGACCTGAGCCTGCCCTGGATATTGAGCAGGGCCTCCCCTTTGCTCTTTGGTTGTTATTGCCCTGTCAGGGGTACCGTCTTCTCCCTAGTTGTTGGAATAGACACACCCGGATCTGTTTCTTAGCTGTGTTTCTGATCCTCAGTGTGAGGTAGGCAGGACTGGAGCACTCTTAGTAGGAGAGAAGCCACTGAGTTTTCCTCCTCTGGAGTTGTTCACCTCCAACTGTGAGTGTACTCTGTTGTGTCACTTTTTACCAATTGTGCTGGCTCGCAAATTACACTCTTGTTGGAACTGCTCTCAGACCCACCTTAACCATGGGTATGCCAGCAATTGGCCCTGGTGTCTGTCAGGCACTGTTTTCACAAGGCTACCAGCGCAGATCTGGCAAAGTCAGTCCCAGGACTGTAGTAATTGTGTACTTGTACCCACTGTGGGAGCTATGGAGGCAGCTCAGATTCTGACCTTGTCCATTCCTCACAAGTGTGTCTGAGTGTTCACACAGAAGGGGCCAGTTGTTGGAGAAGTGGTCTGCAATGGTGACCCTGCCCCTTGTGCACCACTCAACAATATTGCCCTGCTTCTATGTTGACTGGGGCTTCTTCCACAAACTTTCCCAGTTGTGGAACTCCTCACTCCTGTCCCTTCAGACTGTCTCTTCTTGGCCAACAGCCATCCCTTCCCTGGGTCCACTCTCAAAACCCCATGTTCCAACACTCAGCCGCTCCTCCGCACCAGCAGACACACGTCTCAGGCTGGGGCATACAGGGTTATGGCATGGACCATCCTTGTAGGTCTTACTCTGTCTTGCCTGATCTCCCCACCAGTGAGGGGGCTTCCGTGAGTGCATACACATCTCCTGCCTTTCAGTTCTCCTCCAGGGGTGCAGGTCTCATCCTGTTTCCTCTTTTTTTTTTTCTTTCTTTCATCCTACTCAGTTGTGTTGGCATTTTTCTTATCTTTTTAGGTGTCCAAGGTCCTCTGCTATTGTTCAGCAGGTGCTCTGTGAGAACTGCTCAATTTGTAGATACGTTCTTGATGCACTTGTGGGGAGAGGTGAACTCCATATTCTTCAATTCCACTATTTTGACTTGACACCTCCCCCCCAATTTTGAAGAGATAATGACAGAGGTGATCCTAAATTGTTGAAGACAACAGATTCACACCCAGAAAGACCAGCACAGTTGTCCTACCAATTCAGAAATCAAGTTACTTCCTGTTCAACTCTTGGAGATTCATTCCTTTGGATCACACTTCTTGACATACAGACACTCCTAGAAAGGATGAGTCCTCCAGTTTTTTGGGTTAATCAGATATCATCCCCTCCCACAAATACCCCCCCCCACACACACACAAAAAAAAACCTAGATAGAGAGAGAGAATTTTAAAGGAATTCCATAGGCAAGAGGAATGACTTTAGAGGCTTAGACATGACTGTGCTGATGAGGCATTGTGGAGGCCAGTGTGGTGACACATCATGAGTGTCCATGCAGTGCAAGTAGAGAAAAGGAAGAATGGGAAGCCACCAAAGAAAAACTTTAAATGCCCCACAATTTGCTAGAAGTTGTGCCTTTACCACATGTTTAACTCATGATTAAATTATTTTAATTTTTTGTATTGCTCTGCAAGTTGTTTGACTGTTTGTTTGTTTGTGGAAGGACTATATATGAACGAAGATTAGAAGCATCTTTAACCAGGCATCTGCTGTAATTTTCTGTATTTTCCATAAGGTCATTGGCACTGCTGAGAGATGTATTCCTGGGGATCCACATGACATAGAATACAATGTAAATTGTGGACCCTGGAGTTGTGAAACAAAGCAAACTTTGTATTGAGCACATACAACGGAACACTACATACCTGAATTAAATGAAATGCATCAAAGTTGTAAAGTGACCATTGCTTCCTAGACCCAATTCGTGGCCTGGTAAACTGGATTACATATAAATCTATTTCCCAAGTAGTTAAAACATGGTAATTTCCAGTGCCAGATTTGTTTCAGTTTTTATAGCCAGTCTTTTAGGGGTATGGATTTTAGTGTCAAAGAGGTCCATGGTAGAATCATAGGTACTTTGCATAATACCTTCCATGACCAGGGGCAAAACGTCCACTCTGACTTCTATTCCCTCACCTATAGAATGTAAGCTTTTGAATTCTTTCCCACTCCTCTACCACTGTGGAAAGCTGACTCAAGACAGTAAAGCATCATTATTATTTTTCATTACTACTATAATTATTGTAAAGCATATTATTTAACAGTGACAATGTATGTGATAGGATAAAGTCTTCCATATAATTTCCATATAAGATATACTTTCAAATGATTATAACTTTTAGAAATAAACACCAAAAATAATATTAAATACTTGATCAGTCTACACAAAGATAGTTCTATTTTTAGAATGAGAAAAAGTCCAAGCATCTCTGAATGTATGAAAAATGTTTTCCATAAGAATGGTACATCATTTGTTTCAAATAATAGTTTGTCTATGAAATGTCAAGTTAATATGCAAGTTGTAATGGAGGTAAGAGTTTTCCCAAAGGAAAGAAAAGGCCTGTGATTTAAATAAGCTAAAAATAAAATTGCTTTCCAGACAATGTTCTGCTATCAACAGTGAGGAAATGATGATGGCAATGATACACAGGTGTACATCTATCTTAAATTCAGACTACTATGAAGTATGACTGAATCCCTTAATGCCAGCCTTATGTGCTCACATAATGACTGCATTACATACTTACTTGTTAGCATGCACTCTCACAAAGCTATACTATAATAATACATACCCTATAGTAGGATCAGCCAGGAAGAATACAATGTTTACATATGGACCACCTTTAGATGCAAGAAATCATTACAGGAAAAAAATAAATCAAATGGTTTTCTTACTAATAGTTTCATTTTATAACAGCTTACAGAACTTGTGCATAAGCTTAATATTTTTCAAGAGTGCACCTGAATTATGTTATTAGGATAATCTATATGCCCTGTTTTGCATTTATTTGTATTGTCAAATTAAAAGAAGCTAATCAAAGAGCAATATGTGAAAAATAAGAGTTCAACAAGATAAGAATTGTAGTTTTTTGTTGCAAAGAATTTAAAATGCATTGAATCCTTCAATTCTCCTGTGTTCATAATGTGTAATCTTTTTTTGGTATCTCTACTAAACTTCAAACCATTCTAATCATTGCTTGTACAACAAAGAACTTTCTTAATTCTAGAACTTTTTGAGAAAACTGCAATCATCACCCAACATTTTAGTTGGAATCTTTCTAAACTCTAAATATTTGGAGATCTTTCTGGAGTGACAGAAGAGTAAACTAAGGCTAGAGGAGCCTTTCTGTTCCTGAAATGGAGATTAAAAAACAAACAAGTTGCCTGAATAAATGTAAATATGAAAAAAAGCACAAAACTTTGAACTGATTCTTTCATAGTATACTCTGAGTAAAATTCATGGGAAGAATGAATTAAATTCTCTCCAGTTTTATTACTTTCCTCATCAGCAGTTGGATTTCATATATAATATTGTTAATATACTTGTATATATGTATGTGTGTTGTGTGTGTATGTGTGTAATACCAGGCAAGAAGCAAGGTAAACGAAGATCAAACACAAGTCATGAGTTTTAATACCTACTAAATCATCTCATATTACAGAACCAAATTCTCATTTTCTGTTGTTCAATTTGTAAAATAAGAAAAACAAAATTTGACATTGTTTGCCTCCCTGGACAAAGATCAAAAATTAAATTGTTTGTATAGTTCTTTGAAAAGCAAACTACTCCTTGTCTGAAGATTCAAAACCAGAAACTGAGTAAATTCTTTACTTTTTAAACCTGCTACCGATTTAAATTTTATAACTTTCTATTAATTTAAAATGATAGTTGGAACTAAAGGAAATTTTCCCCAGGGTTACTATAGACCCCTCTGTTGTTCTGGGTGTCAGTAATTCTAAGTAACAAATACAAAAAGCCACTTCTGCCAAGTTTTCCAAAAGTTGTATCTTCTCAGTAGGATATGCTACATATTTTCAATCCCTCTACAAAGCAAATCACAAAGAAAACTTACACATTAAAGAAAATAAATAAATTATGTATTTGGGTTAAGAAAGCTGAGTCATGGATAGTGACCAAGAAAACCAAAGACCATCTACTGCCAGTCAGAGAAATTGAGGAGATATGAATAGGATTAAGCCAGCTTTGGGACCATTTTGCTGTATTAAAAAAAAAATAGACAGAAATTCAAAAGTATCAAAAAAACAGTTGTGTGTGTATATGAGTTCATGACTTCAAAATATGCTAAGATCCCAATATATCAAAGCATTTTAATGAAACCCCAAATACACTAGCTAAAAATTAGCTGGAAACATATTAGATCATCTATACCATATCTAACCTAATATGTTGAGAAAAAAGTAATCACCTTAGCAGTCTCACAACACTCTCCCTTCAGAGCTAAGACAAAATTGTCCAGAAAAAATATTGACTAGGAAATCAAATGTTAACACATGGATTTGGGTTTTATCTTTATTTGCAAATAAAACACACATTTATTCAGTTGAGATTACCATCAGATGGTGTGGTAGCTTATGCCTTGTACTTTTTGGCAGAATATATTGCTATAATAAAAATAATAACTAATAAAACAGCAATTTTCATTAAATATTATATTTTGTTATAACTGACACCTTGCCAGTATCACTCAAACCCCTTCATTTAGATTTTTTTTTCACTTGTATTTAGTTCTTTGTTTCCATTGTAATCATTATCATAGTGTAGTTTTTGTTCTTGTTATTATTATTTTTATTATTAGGGGTTCAAAGAAAATATGGAACATTCATGTAATATTGAAAAGCTGCTGTTTTTTATACTGTCAAAATTCTTTCCTGTTGCTGAATGTGGAATTTGAAGATTAAACACTGTGGAGGACAGAAAACAGTCATTAGGGGAGCCATTAACTCTTTCTTCTTAGGGTGCAACATGGACTTGGTATTTGGGACAGTATCTCCCTTGGTTCTAGGAGATATTAGACATGAAAATGTAAAGTTGACCCCTTCCCAATATTTTAAGAATAAAGGAATCTAAATGTAGATAATTTTTATTGAAATATTAAGGAAGCTGTTCTTTAAAGACACAATTGGATTTTTGTAGAGATTATTATGAAGGCAGCACTTCCTTATCCTACATCATGGGAAGTAAGGAAGTTTTTGCAACATTGCAGCAGAACGCAGCTGAGAAAACAAACACCTAATGGTGAATGGTCTTCTTTAGAGCAGCATTCTTGGTGGACTCAACATACAGTAATTTAGAATACTTAGCATTAAGACTTGTCCCCCTTTCTTTCCATTTTAATTCCCTGTTTGTTTTCCTCCAAGCCTTCCGTAACATTTTATTGAACTCTAAGCCTGTTGTTAGGTGGGTTTTGGAAAAATTGAGAGTGCACCTGTGTACACTTAGGAAGAAGTAAATCAAGGAGATACACTAAAAACAAACTGATGAACAAAAAACAGAAGTTAACTAGCCAAGAAGCCCAAGGCAACAGACAAGAGAAAGAGACCATAAGAAATAACCCTGTTAAATTTATGGCACATGTCAGCAAAAAACAAGTTAGCATGATGCATTCTGTTTTATTACCTACTTTTCCACTTGTTTTGTAAACAGGTGTGTCATTAAATATTTTCCATTGCTTGAAAAAAGTTATTTTAGTTGAGTAAACCTTTATCCAAGATAAAGTTTACTGAAAAAAAATAATAGAACTTATGTTAAAGGATAATTAATATCTTTTTAAATAAAATGAAATTGACTCATCATATGTAAAATGAATATATGATTTTATTTTACTCAATAATTAATGACAGAATCAGTAAAGTGATATAATCAGTTCAAAGGAAAATTAAAAGAACCACACATGAATAAGCAAATACAGAATGTTGAAATGAATTGTCAAATAGACACAAAATGTCCTACTCAATGGGCAATAATCAATTGCATCTGTGAAGACTCGATTCATTTGTATTTCAATGGACAAGAATCATTTGCATTATTGTCAGTTTCTACAACTTACAGACACTCAATAATATGTTTTCCCCCATTTCAAAAGTCTTTCAAATTTTTTTCTGACATTTTATGAACATTTTCACTGTTGTTTTAGCCATCTGAATCTACCTCAGAAATAAAAGTTAAACAGAAAAGTCATAGAAACTTAAACCAGAATGATTCCTTGAAACAAGGAGTTAAGTGAAAGGTCCAGAGCCCTCCTTTCACACCTCCCTCCTAAGTGACCTCCTTGTGTCCCCATGGAATCACTAAGGCTCCACAGACCACTCGTGAGAAACTATTCTTCTTTGACACCATTTTTCAATGACTACATAGAATTTCATCTTTGGAAATATAAAAATTAAGTTCTAATAATTTACCCTGACACCTGTTTGTTTTCTAGAATAGATAATCTATTTTTTCTGAAGGTCAAAGGAATTTTTAAAATAAATAAATAAATTATTTATTTATTTATTTATTTTTGGCTGCGTTGAATCTTCGTTGCTGCATGCAGGCATTCTCTAGTTGCGGTGAGTGGGGGCTACTCTTCATTGAGGTACGTAGGCTTCTCATTGTGGTGGCTTCTCTTGTTGTAGAGCACGGGCTCTAGGTGCATGGGCTTCAGTAGTTGTGGCACATGGGTTCAGTAGTTGTGGCTTGTGGGCTCTAGAGCACAGGCTCAGTGGTTGTGGTAGATAACCTATTTGAAAATTAACTTTCTCCAAAGGTTTTTCAGGAGACATGTTATCTCAGACTTTACATGTCCTCAAAAACTGATTTCTAAGAAAATAAGTTAAATCAGCATTAAACAGCTGCCACAATTTCTTATTGTTAAACATTGAGCTTGTTTCTAATATTTCAGTTGATAAAGCTGTGAGAAACATCTTTAAGTATATCATGCCCTTAAGGATTAATTCCTAACAATGTAATATCTGAAATAAACAATACGATGCTTTTAAAGAGTTTGGTACATACTGACTAATTACATGCCAGAAAAATTTGTACCTATCAGCAGCGTATAATATTTCTCTAGTCAGTGACATGGTATTTTATTTACAACTTTTTAATATTTGCCAGTTGCTGAGTTAAAAAACAGTATCTTGTTTTATTTGCATTTTCTTGACTAGAGAATAGTAACTTTTTAAACAATTTATTGGCTGTTTTATTTTCTATGGTGAGTTGCTTTACACATGTATTCTGTTCATTTTTTTTTCTGTCTCTGAATTTAACAAAAACGTTTGCCATTATCTAGTCTTTTTTGAACCTTGAAATCTTTTACTTCACATCACACCTTTTAATATGCTCCAAAATTGCTGTTCAATATCATACTTCAGGAAACACAGAGTTATCAGACTAACTGAATATCTAAAAACTTCAACAAATAATCTTTCTCAAGCCAGTTTGAATGCCATTATTGTCTAAAACTAAATACTTGGGGAGGAGATCAAGATGGCAGAGGAGTAGGACGTGGAGCTCACCTTCTCCCCACAGACATAACAAAAATATGCCTACATGTGGAACATCTACTGAATGCTGGCAGAAGACCTCAGACTTCCAAAAGGGCAAGAATATCTGCACATAACTGGATAGGTCAAAAGAAAAGAGAAAGCAAGCAATCAGGTTGGGACCTGTGCCTCTGGGAGGGAGTTGTGAAGGAGGAAAGGTTTCTGCACACTGGGAAGTCCCCTCACTGAGGGGGACAGAGGGGAAGCTTTGGAGCCTCAGAGGAGAGCACAGCATCAGGTGGGTGGAGAGCAAAGCAGAGAGAGACATGCACAGAAGGTCAGCACCGACCGGCACTCCCCAGCCCGAGATGCTTGTCAGCTCACCCGCTGGGGCAGGTGGGGGCTGTGTGCTGAGGCTTTGGAAGTCAGAACCTGGGGAGAGGACTGGGGTTGGCTGTGTGAAGACAGCCTTAGGAGGCCAGAATGTAGTGCACCACAGCGGAGGGAGTCCAGGAAGAAGCCTGGGCCTACCAGAGAGGCCAGTGACCATTGTTGGGGGGTTCATGAGGAGAGGTGGGCCTGCAATAGATGTGCATTTCTCTGTGCACTCACAGGCTGCAGGGCACCACCTAAATGAGTGTCAGGGGTGCACACGAGCCACAGCTGCCATCTTGGACCCCAGAGGTGGGAGTGGATTGCTACCACTGCTGCCACTGCCAACAAGGATCCTGTGAGCTAGTGCAGGTCACTGCTACCACCTTCCTGGGAGCCTGTCTAGCTTTAGAAGCTGTGTACTTTAGGGGAAAGTACATGTGGGAGTTGGGCCAGGTCAGAGTCTGAGCTGCCCCCACAGTGCCCACAGTGGGTCCAGAGACCTACCTAGAGGTATTGGAGGGCCTCCTAAGGAGGCGGGGTTGGCTGTGGCTCAAGGTGGGAACAAGCACACTGACAGCTCAGGTCCCAGGAAAATATTATTATTACTATTATTTTTTGGTTTCATTTTGTTCTGTTGTTTATTATTATTTTTAATTTATTTTTTGTTTTCTTTCTTTTTAATTTTTTAATATATTTTTTTATTTTTCTACTTTGCTTTTTTATTATTTTGTGTTTTTTTCTTGTTTTTGTTCTTTGTCTTCTTTTTAACTTTATTCATCGTTTTTATGTGTTTGTTTTATGTTTTCTTTGTTTTTTTTTAGTTTGCTCTCTGTTTTTACTTTGTTTTTTTTTTGTTTTTGTTAGTTTTGCTTTTAGTGTTTTTGGATTCTTGTGTTTGTTTGGTTGTTCTCTTGTTTTTTTGTTTTCCTTCCTTTTTTTGTCTGTTTTTCTTTTTATTTGTTTGGTTTCCTTTTACAATTTGCCTTGGGTTTGCTTGTTTGTTTTCTGTTCCTTTTTTTTTTTTTTCTTTTGCTGCACCACGCAGCTTGCAGGGGTTTTTGTTCCCCTACCGGGGTCAGGCCTGAGCATCCAGAGTGGGAGCACTGAGTCCAGGACACTGGACTGCCAGAGAATTCCCAGTGCCAGGGAATATTAATTGGCATGAGCTCTCACAGAGGTTCCTATCTTGACATCAAGACATGGCTCCACCCAAAACCCTGCAGGCACCAGTGCTGATTGTGTTATGCCAAACAACAAGCAATACAGGAACACAGCCCCATCTTTAAGCAGACATGCTGCCTAAAGTTGTACTAAGCTCACAGACACCCCAAAACACACCCCAGCACATGGCCCTGCCCATCAGAGGGACAAGACTCTGCTCCACCCACCAGGGTCCAGGCACAAGTCCCTCCCATCAGGAAGCCTACACATGCCCCTGGATCAATCACTCCCACCAGGGGCCAGACATAAGAAGCAAGAGGAACTATGACCCCATGGCCTACGAAAAGGAAACCACAAATACAGTAAGTGAGATGAAATGAGATAACAGAGAAATATGTTGCAGACAAAGGGGCAAGGTATAAAAACCCACAAGGCCAAATAAATGAATGGGAAATAGGGAATCTACCTGAAAAAGAATTCAGAGTAATGAAAGTAAAGATGATCCAAGCTCTCAGACATAGAATGGAGGCACAGATCGAGAAGATAAAAGAAATGTTTAACAAGGACTTAGAAGAACTATAGAACAAAGAAACAGTGATGAACAATGCAAAAACTGAAATTAAAAATACACTAGAAGGAATTGATAGCAGAATAATTGAGACAGAAGAATGGATAAGTTAGCTGGAAGACAGAGTGGTGAAAATAACTGACACAGAGCAGAATAAAGAAAAAATAATGAAAAGAAATGAGGACAGTCTCAGAGACCTCTGGAAAACATTAAATGCACCAAATATTAGAATTATAGGGGTCCCAGAAGGAGAAGAGAAAGAGAGAGGGTCTGAGAAAATATTTGAAGAGATTATAGTCAAAAACTGTCCTAAATGGGAAAAAAATCGTCACCTAAGTCCAGGAAGAACAGAGTCCCATACAGGATAAACCCAAGGAGAAACAAACCAAGACACATATTAATCAAACTAACAAAAATTAAATACAAGAAAAAAATTAAAAGCAGCAAAGGAAATGCAACAAATGACATACAAGGGAATTCCCATAAGGTTATCAGCAGATTTTTCAGCAGAAACTCTGCAGGACAGAAGGGAGTGGCAGGACATATTTAAAGTAGTGAAAGGGAAAAACCTAGAAACAAGATTACTCTACACAGCAAGGCTCTCATTCAGATTCGATGAAGAAATCAAAAGCTTTACAGACAGGCGAAAGCTAAGAGAACTCAGCACCACCAAACCAGCTTTGCAACAAATGCTAAAGGAACATCTCTAGGTGGGAAACACAAGAAAAAAAAAAAAAAAAGACCCACAAAAACAAACCAAAAACAATTAAGAAAATGGCAATAGGAACATACATATGGGTAACTAGCTTAAATGTAAATGGATTAAATGTTCCAACCAAAAGACACAGACTGGCTGAACGGATACAAAAACAAGATCCGTATATATGCTGTCTACAAGAGACCCACTTAAGACCTAGAGACACATACAGACTGAAAGTGAGGGAATGGAAAAACATATTCCATGAAAATGGAAATCAAAAGAATGCTGGAGTAGCAATATTCACATCAGACAAAATAGACTTTAAAATAAAGACTGTTACAAGAGACAAGAAAGGAGACTACATAATGATCCAAGAAGAAGATTTAAAAATAGTAAATATTTATGCACCCAACATAGGAGCACCTCAGTACATAAGGCAAATGCTAACAGCTGTAAAAGAGGAAATCAACAGTAACACAGTAATAGTGGGGGACTTTAACACCTCACTTACACCAATGGACAGATCATCCAGACAGAAAGTTAATAACAGAACACAAGCCTTAAATGACACATTAGACCAGATAGACTTAATTGATATTTAAAGGACATTCCACCTGAAAACAGCAGAATACACTTTCTTCTCAACTGCACATGGAACATTCTCCAGGATAGATCACATCTTGGGTCACAAATCAAGCACTGGTAAATTTAAGAAAATTGAAATCATATCAAGCATCTTTTCTAACCACAATGCTATGAGATTAGAAATCAATTACAGGGAAAAAAAGTAAAAAACACAAACACATGGAGGCTAAACATTGTGTTACTAAATAATCAATGGCTCACTAAAGAAATCAAGGAAGAAATTTAAAAATACCTAGAGACAAATGACAACAAAATCATGATGACCAAATACCTATGGGGTGCAGCAAAAGCTGTTCTAAGAGGGAAGTTTATAGCAATGTGATCCTACCTCAAGAAACCAAAAATTCTCAAATAAACAACCTACCCTTACACCTAAAGTTACTAGAGAAAGAAAAAAAAAACCTAAAGTTAGTAGAAGGAAAGAAATCATAAAGATCAGAGCAGAAATAAATAAAATAGAAATAAAGATAGCAATAGCAAACATCAATGAAACTAAAAGCTGGTTCCTTGAGAAGATAAACAAAATTGATAGACCTCTGGCTAGAATCATCCAAAAAAAAAGAAGAGGACTCAGACCAATAAAATCACAATTGAAAAAGTAAAAGTTAAAACAGACAACACAGAAATACAAAGGATCATAAGAGACTACTACAAGCAACTATATGCCAAAAAAATGGACAACCTGGAAGAAATGGGCAAATTCTTAGAAAGATACAACCTTCCAAAACTGAACCAGGAAGAAATAGAAAATATGAACAGACCAATCACAAATACTGAAATTGAAACTGCGATTTAAAAATTTCCAACAAACAAAAGTCCAGGACCAGGTAGCTTCACAACGAATGCTATCAAATATTTAGAGACGAGCTAATAACTATCCTTCTCAAATTCTGCCAAAAAATTGCAGAGAAAGGAACACTCCCAAGCTCATTCTATGAGGCCACCAGCACCCTGATATGAAAACCAAAGATAACTCAAAAAAAGAAAATCACAGGCCGATATCACTGATGAACATAGATGCAAAAATCCTCAACAAAATACTAGCAAACCGAATCCAACAATGCATTAAAAGGACCATACATAATGATCAAGTGGGATTTATCCCAGAGATGCAAGTATTCTTCAGTATATGCAAATCAATCAATGTGATACACTATATTAACAGACTGAAGAAGAAAAACCATATGATCATTTCAATAGATGCAGAAAAAGCTTTTGACAAAATTCAACACCCATTTATGATAAAAACTCTCCAGAAAGTGGGAACAGAGGGAACATTCCTCAACATAATAAAGACCATATGCGACAAACCCACAGCAAATATTCTCAATGGTGAAAAACTGAAAGCATTTCCTCTAAGTTCAGGAACAAGACAAGGATGTCCCCTCACGCCACTTTTATTCAACATAGTTTTGGAAGTTCTATCCACAGCAATCAGAGAAGAAAAAGAAATGAAAGGAATACAAATTGGAAAAGAAGAAGTAAAACTGTCACTGTTTGCAGATGATATGATACTATACAAAGAAAATCCTAAAGATGCCACCAGAAAACTACAAGAACTAATAAATGAATTTGGTAAAGGTGCCAGATACAAAATTAATGCACAGAAATCTCTTGCATTCCTATACACTGACAATGAAAAATCAGAAAGAGAAATTAAGGAAATAATCCCATTTACCATTGCATCAAAAAGAATAAAATACCTACGAATAAATCACCCTAAGGAGGCAAAAGACCTGTTCTCAGAAAACTCTAAGATACTGATGAAAGGAATCAAAGATGACACAAATAGATGGAGAGATATACCATGTTCTTGTATTGGAAGAATCAATATTGTGAAAATGACTATACTACTAAAGCAATCTACAGATTCAATGCAATTTGTATCAAATTACCAATGGTATTTTTCATAGAAATAGAACAAAAAATTTCACAATTTTTAGGGAAACACAAAAGACCCCAAATAGCCAAAGCCATCTTGAGAAAGAAAAATGGAGCTGGAGCAATCAGGCTCCCTGTCTTCAGAATATACTACAAAGCTACAGTAATCAAGACAGTATGGTACTGGCACAGAAACAGAAATATAGATAAATGTTACAGCATAGAAAGTCCAGAGGTATACCCATGCACCTATGGTCACCTAATCTATGTCAAAGGAGGCACAAACATACAATGGAGAAAAGACAATCCCTTCAGTAAGTGGTGCTGGGATAACTGGACAGCTACATGTAAAAGAATGAAATTAGAACACTCCTTAAAACCATACATAAAAATAAACTCAAAATGCATTAAAGACCTAAATGTAAGGCCAGATACTCTAAAATTGTTAGGGAAAAATATAGGAAGAACACCCTTTGATATAAATCACAACAAGATCTTTTTGATCCACTGCCTAGAGTAATGAAAATAGAAACAAAAATAAACAAATGAGACCTAATGAAACTTAAAAGCTTTTGCACAACAAAGGAAATCATAAACAAAATGAAAAAACAACCCTCAGAATGGGAGAGAATATTTGCAAATGAAGCAACTGACAAGGGACTAATTTCCAAAATATATAAACAGCTCATGCAGCTCAATATCAAAACAATAACAACAATAATCCAATCAAAAATGTGTGAGAGACCTAACTAGACATTTCTCCAAGGAAGACACACAGATGGCCAAAAGCATATGAAAAGATGCTGAATATCACTAATTATTAGAGAAATTCATGTCAATACTTCAATGAGGTATCACATCACACCAGTCAGAATGGCCATCATGAAAAAATCTACAAACAATAAATGTTGAAGAGGGTGTGGAGAAAAGGGAACCCTCTTACAATGTTGGGAGGAATGTAAATTGATACAGCCACTACATAGAACAGCATGGAGGTTCCTTAAAAAACTAAAAAATACAACAACCATATGAGCCAGCAATCCCACTCCTGGGCATATACCTGAAGCAAACCATAATTCAAAATGATACATGCACCCCAAAATTCATTGCAGCACTATTTACAATAGCCAGGACATGGAAGCAACCTAAATGTCCATCAACGGAGGAAATGATAAAGAAGATGTGGTACATATGTACAAAGAAATATTACTCAGCCATAAAAAGGAATGAAATTGTGCCATTTGCAGAGACATGGAGCTACATAGAGAATGTCATATAGAGTGAAGTAACTCAAAAAGAGAAAAACAAATATCGTATAATATCACTTATATGTGGAATCTAGAAAAATGATACAGATGAGCTTATTTGCAAAGCAGAAATATAGCAGAGACATAGAGAACAAATGTATGGACACTGAGGGGGGAAAAGGGAGTGGGATAAACTGGGAGGTTGGGATTGACATATATACCCTACTATGTATAAAATAGATAAATAATGAGAACCTACGGCATAGCAGAGGGAACTCTACTCAATGGTCTGCGGTGACCTAAATGGGAAGGAACTCCAAAAAAGAGGGGATATATATATATGTGTAGCTGATTCACCTTGCTGCACAGCAGAAACTCACACAGCATTGTAAAGCAACTCTATTCCAATAAAAATTAATTAAAAAAATAATACTGGAGGAGCTTTAAGAAAGCGGAAGGGTAAGAGGTGGAGATCACCTTCCTCCCCACAAATACATCAGAAATACATCGACATGTGGAACAACTCCTACAGAACACCTACGGAACACTGGCAGAAGACCTCAGACCTCCCAAAAGGCAAGAAACTCCCCACGTACCTGGGTAGGGTAAAAGAAAAAACAGAGACAAAGAATAGGGACAGGACCTGTGCCAGTGGGAGGGAGCTGTGAGGGAGGAAAGGTTTCCACATACTAGGAAGCCCCTTCACGGGCAGAGACTGCTGGTGGCGGAGGTGGGGAACTTCAGAGCCACAGAGGAGAGCGCAGCAACAGGGGTGTGGAGGGCAAAGCAGAGAGATTCCCACACAGAGGATCACTGTCGACGACAAGTACTCACCAACCCGAGAGGCTTGTCTGCTCACTGGCTGTGACAGGCGGGGGCTGGGAGCTGAGGCTCGGGCTTTGGTCGGATGCAGGGAGAGGACTGGGGTTGGCTGTGTGAACACAGCCTAAAGGGGGATAGTGCGCCACAGCTAGCCGGGACGGAGTCCGGGAGAAAGTCTGGAGCTGCTGAAAAGACAAGAGACTTTTTCTTGCCTCTTTGTTTCCTGGTGCACAAGGAGAGGGGATTAAGAGCGCCGCTTAAAGGAGCTCCAGAGACGGGGGCGAGCTGTGGCTATCA